>NW_024609857.1:111934533-112534533 GCF_016920785.2 Ixodes scapularis | reverse complement strand
CTCCGTTCGTAGCAGACGGAACAAAGTAAGGCACATGCAAGCGCTAAAGCAAAACGAATGACCGAGGCTCAGCGCAACATACCGATAAGCTAAAACTAAACGCCGTCTTGGCGGCGCGCGAAATTTGCCACCGCCTCTACAACAACCAACACAAAGATGAGTAGAAGTAGACGGGACGAGCGCAGATCCCGTCTTCTTCGTCTATTCGTCTTTGTCTTTGTTGTTTTTGTTTTTATTTAGTCATTATACAACCTCGCCTGTATCGCCCTTTTAACACTTCTTATAGTTATATACAGAAATGGGTATCGTGTGATGATAACGCGTTCCACATACAACACTTGAAATATTTGTTACGTGCAACTTTTAGATAATATTACTTGCGCCATATCATAATACTATGTTTGTTAAAAAATACTGGATAGTTGTGTCTGTGGTTATCTATGATAAATAACTTTTAATAGGGCGACCTGCGTAAGACCAGGAACTGTATTAAAGTATATGTTTCCATAAACAGAAGTTGCGGTCGATAAATGGTTTCTGAAAGAGGCTATTAAGACCTCCGTCAAACTCAACATTGCATTCTATGCAACAATTTCGAGAGGGAACTTTATGCAGCCTTCTTGCTTTCACCCTTATATAACGCATCACCAGATGATTTTGAGGTAGAATAAACGATATATTGCGACGCGCGTCTCCGAGCAAGCGCGTCCTCGGCTTAATGGTTACCGTGCCTGGCTTCCACGCAAAGGACCGAGATTAGACTCCTGGGAGCGGAAGTAGCTTTTGTCGTTTCTGTAAATGTCGTGTTCTGGTCCCCGCAGGCGGCACCTGTGAAAGCAGGTGTTTGGAGAGTGGCGTCTCCACGGACCCCGAGCCCCGTTGGGGGGCGCCTGCACCTTAGGTGCTAGGTGCTTCGTGAGTAGCGTCACCACGGACACCAGCCACGTGGTCCACCAAACCCGACCGCAGGGGGCACCTACTTTAGTAGGTGCTTGGTGAGTGGCGTCACCACGAACCCCGAGCCCTGTGGGTTCGCCCACCCACGTCTGGCTGTACGTGGCTTAAACCGTGTCCGGGGAAAAGGGGACCCTGGTGGTTGAGTTGAGCCCGGGGTATGTTTGGACCCTTCGGGGCCCCCCAGGCGAGGCAATACACCGCTTCGGCCTCTGTTTCTCGTAGACGGGTGTCCTGGCTTGGCCCGACCAGGATGATTCAGTCAGTCGCCTCTTCTACCCTCTTCTTCCTTCTTTCATTTTTCCTCCCACCTCTTTCTTTTTTCTTTTACACTCTCTTCCTTCCTTTTTCTCTTTCTTAGGCGGCAAGGGCCAACCTTGAGTGGAAACAGGACCTGTCCCTGCAACCACACTAGGGTATAGTGCCCGGGCAGCACTGGTAGTGTAATTGTGCCAGTCAAGCCTTTCTTCCTATGGCACATTACCTACCCCCTTGTTGGGCTCCTTTGTGGGCTGTGCACCCGGGCACTGAATTTTCTCCCCCATCTCTCTGGGTCTGCACAAAAAATCCTTTCTCGATCGGCCCCCGAAAAGGGGTCGCACCGAAGCTTCTACCTCGCACGTGATAGATTCTACTCCACCTAGATTCCCGAAATTCTTAATACTTCTCTCTGAAAGTGACAAACCGCTCTCGAAAATGTCACCATTTCTTGTTGCAAAAGTCCTGGAGAGTGTGATTGGAAAGAATTTCAAGGATAAAAAGCTGGCATCTGGCGATTTCCTTGTTGAAATTGAGACCAGCCACCAGAGTTCTGTGCTAATTGCACTCAACTCTGTGTCGGACTACAAGGTTACCGTGACACCCCACAAGACATTGAACACCATCCAAGAACTCATCTCGGAGGACGACCTTCTCGACGCGTCTGAGAGCGAAGTAGTAAAGGGCCTTTCTGACCAGGGGGTTGTAGCTGCGTCGTGACGGCCAAGAGCTGAAGACGAGGCACATTGTGCTTACCTTTGAGGCCACCACACTTCCCGAGTCTGTGAAAGCTGGATACCTTTACTGCAGAGTTCGTCCGTACGTTCCGAACCCCAGAATGTGCTTCAACTGCCAAAGATTTGGACATGACTCACAGAACTGCCGCGGCAAAGCGACATGTGCTAAGTGTGGCAAAACTGACCAGGCAGCAGACTCTTGCTCCAACGACGCAGTCTGTGTAGACTGCAAAGAACCCCACCCCGCTTACTGCAGATCGTGTAAGACGTGGAAAGATGAGAAGGAAATTCTTACCCTTAAAGTGAAATAAAACCTCTCATACCCTGAGGCGCGTCGGCACTTCGCGTTTTTGCGCAAGGGTGGCTTTGCACATGTGGTGCAGCGGGGACCTGCACCACTGAAGGTTACGGTGGCAACTCAGACATCCTTCCCGGATGCTAGGAAGCCACTGCAGTCCCCAACACCCCAGCTGAAGCTTCAGCTTCCTGGGCGTTCACTCTCGGCTAGTAGGCCTACATCCTTCTCCAGCGAGAGTTGTTCCTCTTCCACGGGGCATCATCCTGTCCCCTCTAATGTAGAGGGCTCACAGGCTGTTTCTCCTACCCAAGATGGGTCGGCTGTGTCCGCACCTCTCAGTGCTTCGCGGTCTCCTTCCAAGGAGAGGGGACCACGTTCCCGACTGAATTCTTCGGAGCGAGCATCCTCATCCAAGGAGCGGCACGATTCTTGCGCCACTGCTCCGGCACCCAAGGGGCAGGAGCAGGTGGGCTTGGGCGACTGTCTGCCCAGTACCTCTGCTCCTCCGGTTGGTGGAGGTCAGTGCTGGGGTTTTCCAACTCTTGCCCAGAGCCTCCCTAAACCGGCTAGAAAAGCCTCCGCCCAGAAGGCAGAACCAATGGAGGAGGGTGCCGAACCATCCACTCCTGCGTCTGACCCAGACGACATGGAGTGGCAGGTCCCCAAGGGCAAGCACAAGAGCGAAAAACCAATTGTACCACCAAAGTGACAATTATACTATCTCAACAGGAATATCAGCCTGCATCTTCAGTCACTACACTAACCTCACGGCACCAAGTTATCTTGCTCATTCCCATTGCTCCTCCTACTCCTAGGGACCAGCCGAGACAGAGGAGTAACGGCGACTCCCTCGCCAGTGGCCTCGGCCCAAAGTCTCGACGCCCTTGGAGGACGGAGGGGGCAGTTCCATGTAGACCAACCAGAGGACCACTGGGGACTCCCTCACCTGGGGCTTTATTTTTAATTGTTTTTGCCCAAGGGTTCGGCCGGAGTTGCCTTCGTGCAGACTCATTAAATCATCATTCATGTCCATTTTCACGTTTTACTAAATTTAACTCCTGTGACTGGCTTAGTTTTACTCAGGCTACCATTACACGAAGCTTGTGACTTTCTGGTGAAAAGCTAACTGCCTAACATTAATCATGTCTGTTTTTTTACAATGGAACTGTCGTGGGCTTTTTTCAAATTATGACATCGCCATTTTAATAAATGAACACCACTCTGCTGCCTTTTGTTTGCAGAAGACGCACCTTTAAGAAAGTCACTCAAATGTTTTTAGACACTTCAAGGTGTTCAGAAAAGATAGGTTAAACGCATCTGTGGCTTCCGGTGGTGTTGCAGTGGTTGTCCTACGCATGGTCCCGTCCACTGAAGTGGCTTTGCAAACCTCTCTCAAGGCTGTGGCTGTCCGTTTGCTGCTTGACCGCGTGATAACCGTCTGCTCAGTGTACATCTCCCCGGGATGTCGACTGCAGCACGAGGAGCTAGAAATCTAATTAGCCAGCTTCCGGCGCCTTACATCATTTTAGGTGATTTAAATGCACACAATCCTTTGTAGGGAAGCTCTAGAAGAGATTCTCGAGGGGCACTCGTTGAGCGGTTTCTTCTTTCGACAGGATTGTGTCTGCTCAACACAAAAGAAGCCACTTGTTTTAGTTCAGCAACTTGAAGTTTTACTTCCATTGATCTTTCATTTGTCATCCTTCGTTGTACCCCCTGCTTTTATGGAAGGTCATCCAAAATCCATATGGGAGTGACCACTTTCCACTCATTTTAGAGTTTAACCATCCTCCTGCTGGTCTTTTAACACGCACCCCTCGTTGCAAGCTTGAAAAAGGCTGATTGGTCAATCTTTACAGAAGCCTCACTTATGGCATGTTAATCCCTTGATGACCTTTCCGTCGACGATGTCACCGAGCACATTACTCAGCACATCTGGCAGGCCGCTATGCTTGCCATTCTTATGACATCCTCACATCCTCCAAAAAGGCCAAAGCCGTGGTGGAACGAAGACTGCCGCCAGGCAAAGAAAGAACAGAATCGTGCATGGGGTATTCTCAGGCGTTATCCCACGGCAAATAACCTGATCGGTTTTAAGAAAAAAAGAGCGCAAGCAAGGTATATCCGACGGCGAGCCAAGCGGCAAAGCTTTGGAGGGTATGCTTCCTCAATTAATAGGAGTGAGTCCTCGAAAGGAAGTTAGGACCGTGTGCATAAAATTGAAGGCTCCTACCGGGTATTTTCTGCCCCACTCCTGAACCAAAATGGAGTATGCCCTGCCAGCCTAGAAGAAAGGCGAATGTCCTTAGTGAGCATTTCGAATTTGTTTCAAGTTCTCAGCATTATACTCGGTCATTTCAGCGACACAAGCTACAGGCAGAGAAAAAGGCAGTTCCTTTGTCAGGTGGCTTGCAGGAGCCCTATAATTCACTATTTACACTTTTTGAACTACAGCTGGTACTTCGTTCGTCCAAACAGACGGCTCCTGGGCCAGACGGCATTCATTACAAAATGCTTCAGCACCTCCATCCATCAACTCTTGGGCTAGTTTTATATTTGTTCAACCGTATTTGGCTTGATGATTGCTTCCCCTCATCTTGGAAGGTGGCTATCATAATTCCCCTGCTGAAGCCCGGAAAGGATCATACCTGTACATCTAGCTTTAGGCCGATAGCCCTCACGAGTTGTTTTTCAAAGACACATAGAAAGGATCATAAATAAAAGGCTTATATTTTATTTAGAAAGAAACAAGCTACTTGACCGTCACCAGTGTGGTTTTCGCTCTGCTCGATCGACGGTTGACTATCTGGTCCGCTTTGAGACTGCTGTGCGAGAGGCCTTTGTAAATAGACAGCATTGCTTCTCTGTCTTTTTTGACTTGGAAAAGGCATTTGATACAACTTGGCGCTACGGCATATTGCAGGATTTGTTCAACATTGGTCTTCGGGGGAGAATGCTAGGTGCCATCCATAGTTACCTCCGGGATCGCACTTTTCGTGTGAGGCTTGGGGCAACTCTTTTTAAAGAATTCTCGCAAGAAAATGGAGTTCCACAAGGCGGTGTGCTTAGCGTCACACTTTTTATCGTAAAAATGAATTCAATTTCTCGTATTATACCCCCATTTGTTCAGTACTCGCTCTATGTTGATGATGTACAAATTTCAATCTCATCTTGTAATCCATCCATCTGTGAACAACGACTTCAACTTGCGATCAACAATTTGGTCAAATGGGCGGATGTAAATGGTTTTAGGTTTTTTCCTGAGAAAAAGGTTTGTGTGTGCTTCTCTCGTAGCCACGGAATTTTACTTGAGCCTTCCTTAACTATGTATGAAGTCCCTATTTAAGTAAAGAACGAACACAGGTTTTTAGGTCTTATATTTGACTCTAAAATGACATTCATTCCAGATGTTAAGAGCCTCAAAATGAAATGTGTAAAATCACTTAATATACTAAAGGTATCGTCCACGTATCCTGGGGGGCTGATCGGTGTTGTTTATTGCGCATCTACCGCTCAGTCGTAAGGTCCCGACTTGATTATGGCTGTTTTGTGTACGGCTCCGCGCGGGCATCGGTTCTCAAGATGCTGGACCCCATTCATCATCAGGGGCTTCGACTTTCGATTGGTGCTTTTCGGACATCTCCAATACTCAGGCCAATGAGCCCTCATTGGAGAAAAGGAGGTTTGAATTAGGCTTCGTGTACTTTCTGCGAATTAGGTCTGTTCCTGGTCAACCGACCCTGGACTGCATAGAACAAGTACACTATGAGCAGACTTCCATAAATAAGCCTTCATTTGTTCCACCTCTCGCCATGAGAATTCGCTCTTCTGCTGAGTCCGTAGGGCTGGATGTGCTACCCTTAGTTGTGCAACGCTTGAACTCAGCAGCTCCTTAGGACATCACGCCCATTCACTGTGAGTTGAAACTAACAAAATACAATAAGAAAGAGACCCCTAATGAAGTTCTAAGACAAGAATGTTTTGAACTCCAGGACCAGTACCGAGACTTCACAAGTTTCTACACTGATGGGAGCAAAACTGATTCCTATGTAGGCTGCTCAGTGGTAGGGCCTTCTGTGAAGTGTGTTCAGAGAATTAACAATAACGCCTGCATTCTTTCCGCAGAGCTTTATGGCTTACTCCTTGCCATAGACCACATTCTTAAAAAGAAGATCCATAAGTCAATTGTTTACACTGACTCACTTAGTGCTTTACGAACTCTGGACACAACGGGGGATGTTCAAGATACACTTGTTCTAGAAATAAGGAACCGGTTACTTTCAGCATCAATAAGGAAGAAAGAAATAACATTATGCTGGGTACCTTCCCATGTAGGAATTCCTGGGAATGAGGATGCTGACCGTGCCGCGAGCATTGCTAAGGATCGACAACTGGATCTGCTCAAGATACCCTACAGAGATTATAGACATGCCCTGAAAAAATCTACAAAGTGCAAGTAGCAAGAGGAGTAGAACCAAGAAATGAACAATAAGTTGCATGCCGTAAAACCTTTGATTCAAGAATGGGAGAGTTCACGTCATCGTGAGCAATTTTATGAGGTGGTATTATGTCGACTCGGAATCGGTCATACACGTCTTACCATGGGCACCTTTTGCGAGGAGAGGATGCTCCAGAGTGTAAACGCTGTCACATACCATTAAGAATCCTGCACATTTTACTTGCATGCCCTATGTATGACCCTGAAGGTCACAGACATTTTGCACGAATTTACCAAGAGCATACCCCATTACATTTCGTTATTTTACTCGGCAACGAACCGCTAATACCACACAAGTGCGTTTTTAACTTTCTTAGAGATATTCGACTACCAAACCAGCTATAATTTGACATGTTTCCTGGAATCATGGCCATGTGTGCATTATTTTATGTTCACAGTTTTTATAAAACACAAGTTATTACAGCTTTTTCTTCTCTATAACCCTGGTTCCCTGCGATAGTCATACTTTTTGGCGCATTATGGTCTTGGATGCTGCTGCGCCAAAAAACCTCAATCAACCTCAATCAACCAATCGTGTGCTGGTAAACTCCAGAACCCTATTTATTGTTCGAGGTACGAATGTTCTACGCTCGACACATTCTACGCTGATTGTTCCAAAAGCCCCCGCGTGTACGTGAGGAGCTCGGCGTGGCGAGCCGGTGTCACCATCATCATTATCCGTTTATTTTATGTGCTCATAAACAGCGAGATTGTCTTAAATATGTTACACAGAAAAGATAACACATCTGATATGTCGATATTCACTCAATAATTTAGTTATACAGCATTCTATACGGGTCATTAAAACTAGCTAATGTAATGAAAATCGCAAAGGTAGTAGCCATAAAACTAGAACACGAAATTGGAACGTAAATTAAAATAACTAACACCGAGCTCTCTCGAAGTATTTTTTTACAACAAAGTAAATAGTTAAATATTATTCAGAGAAGACCTGAAACGTTAGATGTCTAAGTTGAAGATGTCTATACTGGTTGTGCTTAATGTGTTATAGAAATGTTTTATGCGGTTCATATGACTAGTAAGGTTCGTTTTTCCAACTGAGAAAGTAGGAGTAACCCTTGAGGCCCGTTCACACAGTTGCGTTCGGAGCGACCACTACACTTACGAGCAAATGCAACCGGTTGGAACGACGAGTTACCATAGCAACGAAGCGCCAAACGGTCGTTTCGTTCGTGTTCGTTCGCAACGCAAGGAGTTGAGCCGGGCTGAACTTTTTCGTTACGTTCGGGAACGACGGGAGCGACAGACCAATCACAGGTCGAAGAGAGCTCGGTCGCGCGCGTTGCATGCCGGTCGTTCCTGGCTCCTTCGATCTGCAAACATGGCGTCGGTAGTGATCGTCGACGTGGACGGCGTGGTGGAAGCTCATCGTTCCCCGTGAAAGCACTATCCTTGACAGTGAATTTTCGTCGTGTGTCGTTATGATAACCCAGCGCGTACTAGAAGGTAAGATCCACCTACTCGTGCCGCGATCTCGTGGCGGCACTCTCAAGACAGCAGAAACGCCCGTGCCGTCGTGTTTGTTTACTTCGACTACAGCGGTGCTTTCTTAGCATTTGTGTCCTCGAACATCAACCGGATTTCTTTTTTGCCACACTCCTTTCGTGTGCTCAAGTTGAAGGTATTACCGGTGCGTACCGTATAAAGGATGCAAATTTTACGCGTTTTCATCGTGATTAGTTTTAGCAATCCTGAACGCTCGCATCGTGTGTCAAATTATATTTCTACGTTGCTATATCATTGCTAGGATTACATCGTCTCTTATCATCGTAGAAAAGGCGTGTGGCGAAATTTGTACTGTTGGCAAAGTCGTGTATTAAAGTCGTGATCGTGCAAGACAGCGTACTGCATCTTTTTCTTTTTTTAATGCACTACCCTGCAAGCGTATCCTGACAAAAAGAGTAATAAAGCTTGAGGTCATAGAAGACATTCTGTCTATTTTCTGTTACGCAAGTGAGTGGCAGCGCGTCCCCTTCTTTTTGGAGGCACCGCTGAAACAGCTGACGGCAACGGAGAGGCGGTCGCCGTGCTGCCGACCCGCTGCGCTTGTTGCAGTGGCAGCAGGAGTGTACCCGAAGTGCAGAGCGGTCGTTCCGGTCGCTCCGGTCACAACGGACGCAGTCGCGGATAACGGGTTTGTTTTAGATGTCTGAACCAGCCTTTACAAAGCTATTGTAGGCGCACAGCAGATCTTCGTGACCATACGCCGTAGCCGAAACCTCGGGCAGCTCCGGTGAGGACCCCGCTACCCCGCGTCGGGCACGGAACCGTCCGCCATGTTTGTAAGCGTAGCTGGATTGCCTCCTATTGGCTAGGAGCAAGAGCTGAAGCTCGTTTCTTATTGGCTGTTGATTCGTGTGGTTGCATGCGGTTGCATGTGGGTGTACACGTCGTGCACAGTTGTCGTTGAAGTTGCAGCGGTTGCATTCGTTTGTAAGCATAGTGGTCGCTCCGAACGCAAATGTGTGAACGGGCCTTTAATGTTACTCGCGGCGCATAGAAACATACGGCAGATGTGAGGTTCGAGCAGTAAATGAACCTCTGCAAGCACGTATGTAAAAAAACTAGACCACGCCCAAGTGTTTTATATCTTAGTGTGGGCAACCACATCGTTGTAAAAGTCTTGCATAATCATAATAAACAGTGCGGCCAATGTAGCGGTCGTACACAATTCGAAACAAAAAACAAAAACAAACAATTCTGAATATTGTCAGTCGTAGCTTGGTTGGTAGAACCATTAGAGTTCCAAAAGACAGAATTAAACTAAATTTTGGTTCGAATAAAAGAACAATATAAATTGAATATACAATCTGACGATGAGAATTAATGCTAATCCTTAAAATGTCATCTAGTGCCCGGAAGCCAGCCTTCATAATGTACGAAACACGTTCATGGACGCACAAAGTTCAGTCAATGAATACAATTAGACCTTTTGTGCACTGCACCTTGCGCAGGGATAAATTGTCGAGAATAAAAATACTTAAATATGCAATTTTTTTTTAAAAACAAAACTTTGGTTTTATTATGATTTAGTTATAACAAATTGCGGTAGCGCCAATTATGCACTGATTTAACATCATTCATCAGAAGTAGCCAGTAATAGCTAGATTAAACCTGGCAAAATAATATTGTATCATCAGTGTTACGTATAATACGAGCAATATAATGCGTCCGAATCCAATCGACCTACAGCGCCCGAGTCCCAAGATCGAGCTGGCGCGCAATCTGACCTGTGCGACACGGTACCTGCCGACCAGCGGAAGAACGAGTCAGCGCCAGTTTCCACTGCGGTGCCAAGACCCCACCGCGAACGGCGTCCCCCAGACCGCTACGGTGACTCAATCTGAGGAGGAAGGGATGTTATGTATAATACGAGTGTGATGTGCGCGGCCGAGAACCATCACCGGACTACAGATGTTTTCGCCATGACGTGGCTCCGCGTGCCACGAGATATACCGTCGACGGCCGGAGAAAAGGCACGAGCGGAAAAAGAAGAAAAAAAGGTAGAAGAAGACGAGCGTTCTGAGGAGCTGGCTGACCGCTGAGTGCGTCCTGGTTCGACTAGGCCGGGAACGCTAGAATGCGCTTGCCTAGCCACCGTTGCCGCTGACTGCGTCCCGATTCGACTAGGCCGGGAACTCAAGAATGCGCCTGCCTGCCCACCGCTCTCGCTGGGTTCGTGCCGGCTTCTGAAGACCCGGAACCAAAGACTCCGCCCGCTCAGCCATCTCCACCGTTGCAACGACAGAAGACTCAAAAATACAACGTATGACGAACATTTTTATTATGCCATTAAGAACTGTGGAAGCCGCGTGTGTGACGTCTATTGATACCGCTGTTGTAAATGTATTTGTAGAACCTTCGCTGATACCGTTGCTGTAAATATTTCTCTGTATAAATTCTTTGTTTAGACAATTCTCAAAGCCAACGGTATCGTTCTCATTATTTATGGCACGACATTCCCTCGAACCTATGACAAATTGGCGTCCGCGACAGGACGAGACTGTTTGAGCATTGTTTAAAAAAGAAGCAACAATGAGTACCAAGGAATTAATTGGCCTGGGAGAGAAGTTGGGTTTGAGAGACGCTGAGCTGAGAGCCTGGGTAGAGGCGTAACAGGCACGTGCGGCAGAGAGTGAAAAACACGCACTTGAGGAGCGTGCAGCTGAACGTGAGGCTAGCAGGATGCGCGCAGAGGCTGAGGAACGTGCGCTACAGCTCCGTATAAGGCTGCAAGAGGCCAGTAATGTACAAGAAAGGTCTGCTGCAGGTGACAGACGAGCGGAAGAAAGTCCCTCTATGATCATTAAACCCCACAGGATGATCCCGCCATTCGATGAGAAACGAGATGACTTAGACACGTATTTGAAGCGCTTCGAAAATATCGCCACCGGCTATAATTGGCCAAGAGAAAAGTGGGCTACGGCATTTAGTATGTGCCTTGGTGGGGAAGCTCTGAAGGTGGTCGGCCGGCTGTCCCCGGAGGATTCCATGGATTTTGAGAAAACAAAGCTGGCGTTGTTGCAGCGGTTTCGTTTCACAGCGGAGGGGTACTGCGAAAAATTCCGCGAGAGTAAGCCCCAGGAGGGTGAAACTGGAAAACAGTACGCTGCCAGAATTTCTAGTTTGTTTGACCGCTGGGTGGAGATGCCCGGCACTGCAGCTAACTTTAAAGATCTACGCGATCTAGTAGTTGCCGAACAGTTTCTTAACAACTGCTACAGCCGGCGAGCTCTGTTTCTCCGAGAGAGGAAATGCAAGACGCTCAGCGAGATGGCAGAAGCGGCGGACAGCTTTCTCGAAGCACAGCGAGAGAGAAACCTACTTGTATTCCGCGAAACATACGAGTCGGGGGACGCGAAACCGAAGGATGGCAATTCCTTCAACAAACCTCAGATTAAATATTTTGTTTGTAATAAGACGGGGAATAAAGCATCAGACTGCCGCTTGACAACACAGGAACTCTTCTGCGTGCACTGTCGTCGCAAGGGGCATGACTTGAAATCGTGCAGATGGAAAGACGACGGCCAGAATGTGCCTTCCTGTTGTATAGCTCGTCAAGACGTGAGGAAGAAGTCGCGGCAGGTTTTGGAACATGAACCGGAGAAACAAGGTGAAGGGAACAAGGATCCCAACGTGGTCCAAGAAAGGTCGACGGCAGATTATGACATGGCCGTCTTGGAAGGGGCACTGTTCGGCCAGACTGTCTCGATATTACGAGACACAGGGAGCAACACCTTAGTTGTACGTCGTTTACTCGTCCCTGAGGTAGCATTTACGGGGACTACCGCCACACTAAAGTTGGTGGATGGCCGCAGCGTCAAGGTTCGGGAAGCGGAAGTTGACATCGCCTCCCCCTATTTCGCCGGGACCGCTATTCTAAAGTGCCTGGAGGATCCTCTTTACGATGTTATAATTGGAAATGTTCCCGGTTCAGGCGAAGTCTCCTCCCCTGACTCGGAGTGGAAGAGATTGTTGCAGGTTCCGGATCCTCCCGCAAGCGGAACAATGAATGACGAAAAACCGAAACATCACGCATCCACTTCGATCCTGGCCGGAGCAAGTTTTACTGGGCAGAGCCGAAAAGCGCCCACCGTCGACATGGGCTCCATGCAGGTAACCACGAAGAAACCCGTGCTCGCCGAGCGGGTGTTGGGCACCGTCCAGTGGTTCAACGTAAAGAACGGCTATGGCTTCATCAACCGCAACGACACGCGGGAAGACATCTTCGTCCACCAGACCGCCATCACGCGTAACAACCCGCAGAAGGTCACACGCAGCGTTTACGAGGGTGAGACCGTCGAGTTTGACGTCGTCGTAGGTGAGAAGGGACGCAAGGCCGCCAATGTTACCGTTCCCGACGGCGAGCCCATACAGTGCTTCACTCACGCCATGAACAGAAGACGCTTCAGAGGTTGTTGGTTCCTGAGACGGAGTCAACGCCGACCGATGCCCAACCCGCGCCACGATGTGCAGGACTCGGACGACTTTCATGACGTTGTGCTCGTGCCGGACTCGCCGCAGCCGCAACCGCCACCGCAGAGATGGCTGCAGCCTAGGAGACCCTTCTACGCCGCTACTAGCGACGTTCCAGGGGTATGACCAGAAGATCGCTACCCACCGAAGACATGAGACCCCAATTCCAGTTTGAAGAGGAGGACGAAAACGAGGACACCCGAGTCCAGCGTAGACCACATCGACGCTCCTACGGGAGGTACTTGCGCAGACGCGGCGGATGGTCCAGGTGTGATCCAGAGGGGTTCGACGTCGATCAGGAGCCCAGGAACGCACCGGGTTCGAGGCGCAAGCCAGGGCCTAGATCGAGGTCAGCGTCGCCTTCGAGGGCGTCCGCCGGATGCGACCAGGAGTTGAGCAGTGAACGCTCTTTGGCGGAAAGCGTTAGAAGCGGTCCTAAAAAAGACGAAGAAAAAGAAGAGCTCGATGCGTCCGCAAAGAGAAGGGCTAATTCCAAGTATTCCTTGGAGGAGAAAGAAATTTGCGAGGAAAAGTCCCCGCCGCAGACCAAGGAGTCGGTCAGCCATCTGTAAAGGAAGCGACCTTGCAGCGGTCGAATGGTCCATACCACAATTTTGACATGGAAATTAAGAATGAACTAACCTCTTTTGCTCGTGTTTTGGCCCGCATTCTGTGCATATTTGGTTTGGCTACCAATCGTGTCTTAGAGGTGTGAAAATTTGAAAGGAGGTTTCACGTCAAGTGAAAGTTCTGCGACGAGTAACTTGAGCACAATTTTTGGTATCTCGAAATGAGGATGTACGCTGGGAACGACGGTGGAGCCTTGCCTTGGAAGAATATTGCTCTCGTGTTGTTGTTGTTGTTGTTGAATTATGTTTATTGATGAGATGAGTGGATCGGCTGTCTTGGTGGGGTGGCCTGAGACAGGAAGGGGGGGGGGGGCATAGGGTTTTAGGAAAAAAAAAGAATGATGTGAAAAAAAAAAAAAATTAAATGTGATGATGGGTCCCCGTCTCCCTGATGTAGCTCATCAGGGAATCGAGGATTGCTTTTCTGTGCTGCGGTGTTCCCTGGGGTCGGGACCATTCCTCGAGCGTCGCCGGTCTGTCCTTTTCCCGAAGAGATTGGATCGTTTTCTTCCTCAGCCGTTCCAGGCCTGCACAGTCCCAGAGGAGGTGGCGTAGTGTGGCTGTATTGTTCCCGGCGCAGGCCTTGCATCTGGAGCCCTCGATGTCGACGAGCCCGAAGCTCGCTTGTTTGGCCGGTGTGAATGCTGTTCCGGTCCTGATCCGTCGGACTCGGACAGCTTCCCATCTGGTATAACTCGTTGGTATGTTGTCTTCTTGTGACGGTAGCAACCCTCTGAGGTAGGCCTTCTTCGCCTGCCTGGCAAGTTCAGCCTGTTCCTCAGGGTCTACCGTGTCATTCGTTTCAGAATGAGAGGTCGGGCCAGTCGCGGAGCCGTGAAATATTTCTTCCTCTGCGGCCCTGTGTGCCCTCTCATTCCCGGGGATTTTGCTGTGCCCGGGAAGCCATGTGATGTGCAGGTCGGTGCCACGTATGCGAAGCTCCGTCGACACTTTCTTAATCTTTTTTTATTGTTCGGCCCTTTGGTCTGCTGCTGCGTGTAGCGTTAATCGCTGCTTGCGAGTCTGTAAAAATTCTGGCATGGGGTGCCGTCGCGCTCTTTCCTGCGATGTCCTGGGCCGCCGCCAATATCGCCCTCAATTCGGCCTCCCTCACCGTCGTGCCCGACGGTAGTGATTCGGTTTGTGTCCTGCCTCTCTTTGCGTCGTGCCATGCAGATGTCACTTTGTCACCGTTCTTTGCGGCGTCGGTGTACCGTACTTCTTCGTTTGTCGCGTGTGTTTCGCACCAAGCCGCGTGCATCTTAGCGGCTCTAGCCCTCTTCCCTTGGTTAAGAACTTGAGGTAGAGGCCGATGATCCGTTATCATCTCGTCCTGCCACGGAGGTAGCGCCTCTTCCAATGGCGGCTTGTTGCTTGTCTCGTATCCCAGGTCTTGCAGGAATTTACGTCCATGTTTAGTGCGCTCTAGCCTTTGAAACTGAGCGATTGCTTGGGTTTCGGCCCTGTCTTTTATGTTGTTCATTTGTGCTTCCCTTTCTAGCATTTCGAGTGGCGTGTATTGGGGAAGGCCCGTGACTACTCGCCTGGATTGGTTGTTAAGTCTCTCGAGTTTCTTCCACTGCGTCTGGTTGAGATTCAGCGAGTTGCAACTGTACAGTGCTCGTGATGTGAGAAGGGCCTCTGTGAGGATACGCAGAGCCTTTTCATCTGCTCCCCAGGACTTGCTTGTTGTTTTCTTTATGAGCTTGAGACCCTGAGCCCACGCCTTTTCCATCTCCGGGATCCATCTTGTGCTTCTTGCCGTCTGCTCGAAGGTGACTCCAAGGATTCTGATATGTGGCGTTTTGCCGACTTCTTGTCCATTGAGTTCTAGCCGTACTGAGCCTGCTATTCCTTTCCTGTGGTCCCTAGGGCGAGCGACCATCATATATTGCGTTTTCTCTGGTGACGCTTCCATTCCCACCTCTGCCAGGTAGGTGGCTACTTCATCTATGCCCCGCTGCATCGTACTCTCTTGTTCCCCCAGGGATCCCCCTCGGGTCCAGAGCGTCACATCATCCGCATAGATGGTGAATCCCAGCCCTTCGATGACTCGAAGCCGAGCTGGGAGACCCGCCATTACCATATTGAATAGCGTCGGCGATAGAACTGCCCCCTGGGGCACTCCTCTTTTACTCGGCGTTTCTGGGCCCATGGTCTCTCCGATCTTCACCTGGAACCTCCTGTCGCGCAGAAAGTCTCGTATAAAGTTCAAAGTTCTTCCACGGATGCCGCATGCTTTTGCCTCCCGGACGACTGCCCAGTGCGGCACTGAATCAAACGCCTAGCGTATGTCCAGGGCGACCACGAGCCGTGGGTCTTGTTTGTCTTTTTCAGCCAGCACCTCCTCATAGAGCAGCCTGAGGCTATCTTGTGTCCCCATTGCTTCGCGAAAGCCCGTTTGCAGGGGATCCAGGCGTTCGTGTTTTTCCAAATACCATTGTACCCTTCTGAGCACAATTTTCTCCATCGTCTTGCAGATATTAGATGTTAGAGATACAGGTCTCATATTTTCAATGCGATCAAGCAGTTTACCGGGCTTGGGTATTGGCGTGACCCACGAGAGTTTCCAGGCTCTCGGTAGCATACCCTCTTCCCATACTGTGTTGTATTTGTCGAGAAGTTTCTGCTTCGATTCTTCCGGTAGGTTTCTGAGAGCTTGGTACGTTACCCCGTCCGGGCCAGGAGCACTACCGGTCTTCGCCGTGTAGATTGCCTCGATTAGTTCTCCCATATTTAGTGGGTCTTCCATTCCCTCCTCTTCTGGCGTGCGGGTGTTCATTGCAACGGGTTTCTGGTTTGCGCTATCTTCTTCTTGGGGAAAGAACAATTCTCCAGCCCTGATCGCCATCTCTGCCTCGCTGATATTGAGCTTGAGGGCCAGGTTCTGCGCAGCGTTTCTTGTCTTGCGCTTTGCTCCGTTCAGTCCCTTGTAAGTTCTCCAAGCTCTTCCCAACCCGTTTCGTGCGTTAAAGGACCCGCAATGGGTCCTCCACCTCTCGCGACCGAGCTGTTTAGAGTACTGCCTCGCTTTCGCTGCTGCTCGTTTGAGCTTGATTTTTAGATGCAGCGTCCTGTTCTTTCGGTACCGCTGCAGTGCTTGTAGACGGCTGGCCCAGAGGTTTAGTAGGTGATTGTCCGGTGTTGGGGTTCCAGGCTTTACTAGAACTTTTGTCTTCGCTTCGCTCAGAGCCGTCCGAATGCACTCCTCGATGTCTCGGCTGTCCTCTGTCTCAAGCAGTTCCCTAAAACGATCCCATTTGACTACTGGTCTTTGTTCTTTGCCACTGTTGCGTTGTCCGTGATGAATCTTCATTTCTACCGGAAAGTGGTCACTGTCAAGGTTGTCTCTCCACGTTGACCAGTCGAGCACTAGGCTTGCAGTGGCCCAGGAGAGGTCCGGGGTGGAGTCCTTTTGCCTACTGTGCATTCCAATCCTTGTCTTGGTTCCCGGCTCATTGCGAAGTGTAAGGCCCGCAGTTTTCATTGCGTGTTTAATTTGCCGGCCTTTTCTCGTGCTGTTGGAGTACCCCCAATCTTTGTGTCGAGCGTTGAAGTCCCCGGCTATGACAATCGGATACCCTTCGGCTAGACCAATAAGTTCGCCTATCCATGCCGTTGCTTCCTTGTCATCTTCCGTTGCCGTTCCTGGTCTTATATAGACGGAGGCTAAAGTCATCCTCTTCCGTCTGTGACTGAGCCTTACGGCTACCACTTCTCTGTTGCCATTGCAAAGTGACGCCGTATCGAGCTGAGCATGTGGTATGTGCCGCAGGACTGCTACTGCTGCCCAGCCTTTCTTCGTCTCTGGGTTCCTTTCGCTCGGCCTTGGGGTAGTTACTATGGTCGGGTTTGTGTAGAAACTATAGCAGGGGAACGTTAGGTTCGGGGTTCGTGTTTCTTGAAGAAGGAGTACATCCGGCGGCGGCTGTCTCTCGAATCTCAACTTCAGCTCTGCACTTTTGGTCGAAAATGTGCAGCAATTCCATTGGACAATGCGGGTCTGTTCCGTGGTGGCCTGTCCTGTACTGCTATGGGAGTTACTTCCCATGTCGCAGCAACGCCAGCTCCTTCTTGATCTCTCCGATGGCCTCGAAGATCATCTTGAAGCCGATGTGTACGTCGTTCTTGAGTTTATTCATCTCTTTCTCGGCGTCGAAGTCTGACGCCTGCAGGCTTGGCTGTTGTCGTTGGGTAGATTTCGCCCATTCCGGTATCCACGTGGGAAGCTCGTCTTCATCGTTTTTCCCCGATGCCTTGGGTCGCTCCGTGATGGACTTGGCAGCTGCAGCGTAACTCTCTTTATTTTGCGCCGGAGGTTTGGGTGTCATCTTCTTTTTGTCGGGAATTCTTCTTTTTGGACAGTCGTTACTGGTGGCCGGATGTGGGCCGTCGCAGTTACGACATTTTGGTTCTCGGTCGCACTCGTCCATTCCTTCGTCGTGCACGTTCCCGCACTGACCGCACCTTCGTTCCTTGCGAGGGCAGACATCCGCCTTATGCCCGAGCTCGTGACAGCTAAAGCACACGATCGGGCGCGGGCGGTATTCTTTCACGCTCAAGATTGCTTGGCAGAAGACGACCCTCTTGGGCAGTTTGTTACCTTCGAAGGTAACTAACACCGCACTTGTGCCTTTACCCATAAGTCGGGCAGCGATAATCCTTGCCTTGTCGCATTTCATGTCTGCGAGCAGCGTCTCTGGTGTCTCTTCGCTGTTGTCTCCCGGCGGGTATATGACACCGCGGATCTGGTTCTTCTCCATTGCTCTGTAGGGGCAAACTGTGTACTGCTTGCCGTTCTTCTCTATTGCCTTAAGCCGTAGCAGCTTTTCTGCCGTGCCTTCTTCTTGCGTAGTGAGCGTAATAGTGTTGGTCTTAGTCTGATACTGGATTTTGAAATCCTCTTGGCTTTCGATTCCTGCCGTTTCCGCGGCCTGCCTGATGTCCCTGGCTCTGAAGCCATTTACTGCCTCCTTACATACCGGCTTCAGGACAATGGCCCTGGTAGTTTTACTGCCTGGCCTCTCATCGATGGACATAGCAGCGGCTTTCTTCTCGGGTTCTTCGATTGATGTCAGCGAGCGTTTACGGCGGCGCCTGTTCTGGACTAGTGTCCAGGAGTTGTCCTCGATATTTTCCGCCAAAGGGGTGGCTTCTGTCCCGTTAGGTTTAGCATTCTGACTCTTTAGCGGGGTCTTTGTCAATTGCGTTGCTTGAGCTATCGTGGGATATTCTTGTCCAAGGCTTGAGCTCACCTTTTCTGCTGCGGCTGGTTGCGCGCCTTTTCCTTGCTGTGCGGTAGCGAGGTAGGTCAAGAAGCTTACAAAGAGCCTTCCGATATCTTCCCTCGCAACTCCAAATCTCCAAATTCGTTCAATTTGCCGAGGGTGTTCAGGTCCAGTACGATTTGAAGGCCTTCCGTCGATGGGCCCGCCGTGGTCGCAGTTGTCCCTGTAGCGGCAGCCCGAGTTTCCGTGTCTCGCATTCCAGACGTTAGGTTTAGCGAGGTGTCCATAGTATCGGGTTCCATATTCACCAAACTGGTCCCTCCCGGATCCAAAATCGACGGTCGGAGGGTGGCGGAGGGTTGCCCTTGATCCATGGGGCCCTTTCCGGGGCGCGAGTGCCTTTTAAACTTGGAGTTATAAATATATGTCGGCGGAGCTAGGAAAAACACGTCCGTTAGAACGAGCGCTTCGTCGTCGTCCGCTCTCGTGTTGAACGTATCGGGGGTTCGGAAAATGTGGGGGCAGACTACATGAGCCGTTTGCTGTGAAATGTCGTGTGAGCAACTTTTGTTTTCTTTCAGTTGTGTGCTTTCCTTTCTGTCTTTCTCTTGAACTTTTTGAGTTTTTTTTTTATTGTATTGAATGCATTTCTCTACGCGGGAAGTCCGCGCACGTTGCTTAGTTTTTTTTTAACCAAAAGAAAACTGGAAATAAGGGTCTCTTGTGATGTGCGCGGCCGAGAACCATCACCGGACTACAGATGTTTTCGCCATGACGTGGCTCTGCGTGCCACGAGATATACCGTCGACGGCCGGAGAAAAGGCACGAGCGGAAAAAGAAGAAAAAAAGGTAGAAGAAGACGAGCGTTCCGAGGAGCTGGCTGACCACTGAGTGCGTCCTGGTTCGACTAGGCCGGGAACGCTAGAATGCGCTTGCCTGGCCCCCGTTGCCGCTGACTGCGTCCCGATTCGACTAGACGGGGAACTCAAGAATGCGCTTGACTGCCCACCGCTCTCGCTGGGTTCGTCCCGGCTTCTGAAGACCCGGGAACCAAGACTCCGCCCGCTCAGCCATCTCCACCGTTGCAACGACAGAAGACTCAAAGATCCAACGTATGACGAACATTTTTCTTTTGCGATTGAGAACTGTGGAAGCCGCGTGTGTGACGTCTATTGATATCGCTGCTCTAAATGTTTTTGTAGAACCTTCGCTGATACCGTTGCTGTAAATATATCTCTTTATAAATTCTTTGTTTAGACAATTCTCAAAGCCAACGGTCTCGTTCTTATTATTTATGACACGGCATTCCCTCGAACCTATGACAACGAGGAACATTCCGCCGCTTTGTGGAACTCTCTACGGCGCCACTCGGGCGATCACGTAGTGCCGCCATCCCGCCGCCGCGGCATCCGGGGATCGGGTTACCCGAGCCGCCCGCAACGCGAGCAGGCTGGGCCGTACGAAGATCGTGGAAATAAAAGCAGTTCATACTCAGCCAGCGACTGAAGTGGTCTCCCTCGATATACGGGCCGAGTCGCCCCAACATAACAATCAGCATATTGCAAAATGTTTGAATAGCGTGAACAAGAACTGATGTCATTTATCAAAACATTGAATACAGTTGGCTCAAGTACAGACCCCTGCTTCACACCGGTGTATGACTCGTAAGGTCTAGAAGGATGTCCAAATATTCGAAGATTTATTTCTTTCTGTCAGATAATTCTAAATTAATATGCAAAGCTGGTTATTCATTCAATATATAATTTTTGTAGAAGAATATAATTATTAACTAAGTCAGAAGCGTTCAATAGATCAAAGTATGCCGTCTCTACCTGCCAGAACTAATTGAAAATCGGCGACACGAAATTTAAAAACATACACCGGTTCGGTCTCTACAGACCTACCAGTGAAAAATAAACAGTCAGTCTCGTCTCAGCGCTCGCTCCCAATACGACGCTACCACCGATGCCTGCGACGCTATCTGTTTTCTTTCCTTTTCTTCTAGCACAACGTTTAGTTTCTGTTTGATCTTCTGTCGCATCATCAATTGTCATTCGTGACATTTTGGTGGAGATGCGGGTTATGGCCAAACAAAAACTGAACGTTTAATGTAGGGACATTTCGCCAAAACAAAGGGACAGAAAACAGACAGCGTCGCAGGCATCGCTGTCTGTCATTGTGACCTTTCTGCAGTGCACAAGCTCGAATGGCGCAACTCCAGTCGTCTCTTGGACTGCCGTGTTCTAAGCAAAGTTCAGGTGCGGCAACACCTCGTCCCTCGTCTTCTGCTCGACGACACCATTCAACCTTCAAGAAGTCCGTGGGCGTCCTCAGTCGTCCTTGCAAAGAAGAAGGACGGAACCCTTTGGTTCTGCGTAAACTGTCGTCGACTGAACACTTTAAGAAGGTCCTCTACCCCATTGACCGCATCGACGATACGTTAGACCGGCTGCGGAACTTCCGATATATTTGATGGATGGACCTGAAGCGTGGCTACTGGCAGATTGAAGTTGACGAACATGACCACGAGAAAAGTACCTTCGTCACGCCCGACTGCCTGTGCGAGCTTTGTTCACCACCACCCACCTTTCAGCATGTCTTGGACACCGTGCTAGCAGGTCTGAAATCGCAGAGCTGCCTCGTCCACCATGACGATATTGTTTTTTTTTCACGGGATTTTAACGAACACCTAAAACGACATCAAGCAGTGCTCCAAGCTATCAAGACCGCAACCTGTCACTCAAACCTACAAAGTGTATGTTCGCCTATGGTGAGCTAAAATTCATAGGCCACGTCGTGAGCAACAAAGGCAATCGCCCTGACCACAAGAAGACGCTCGCCGTAGCCGCATTTATGCCGACTTCCTATAAGAAGGTCGCAAGAAAATTTCTCGGACTCTGTGCCTACAACAGCCGGGTTGTTCGGAATTTCGCAAAAATACCCCACCCCTGACGCACCTCACAAAATACGCATAAAGTTTGAATACACAGAACACCAGCGGTCATCCGATGAGCTCAAACGAAGACTTTAGACGCCCACGATTCTTGGCCATTTCAACCAGTTCGCTGAAACAGAGATCCACACCGACGCCAGAAGCACGAGACTTGGCGCGATACTGGAAGGCTGTGTCCGACAAATGTTCCGTTTCTAAGAAAAAGAAGCTTAAGCGACGATATCATGTCCGATCGGTTAGAGGCTCAATTGTCAAAGTTTCCCTAAAAATTGTGGGCGGAGACACATAAACCGACCGCGCCATCCCCAGAAGACGTAACAAATCATTGACGTTTCGCTTTCTTTCTGTTTCGTTCTAAAACAGAACCAGTCCGCCAATTGTCTCTTTCGGAATGAAACCGATGGACGTTTTCTCATTCTAGTGATGGGTGTCTTTTTGTACCGGGAACAAGGCTGGGTTGTGTTTATTAGTGCGTGTTACATAAATGAGGATTTTTTAAAGATTATTTGCCACTGGAAAAAGACGCTTCAAAAGTTATTCAGCTACCAGGCTGCGACGGCGAGGTTTGTGTCCTGCAGAGTTGTGCTCGTTTTACCTTTATGCAGACAAAGCTTTGATGGTGTCGTGTTGTTACAACATCGATTGTGACTTCCAGCTAAACCGGCGAAACACCCAGCATTGCGTTCATGTCGGTAGTGCACGTACTACATCGTGTCGACTTCAGGACACATTGAGATCACCCTAGATCGTGTACTCGCGTTCGCACTTGTGCCAACTTTTGCGATTTCTGCAAATGAGTTACCGGCGATCCAGCGTTTAGACCCAAGTTTTGGGACCGGTGTTACGCAAAGGATCTTGCTCTTGCCGTGTCACATTCACCAACGGCTGCAGCCCCCACCGTTATGAAATGTCAGTTTTCAGATGTCTGCAGTCGTTCGAGCCTGTCCAACTGGCACTTTCTGCCACTTGACGAGTTTACCTAGAGTGCTTGCATTTTTAGAGAGTGCTGTGGTGTAGCAGTGGCGATAGCACAAGCCACTAGAGCTGCTACCTGTTACGCATGAAATAACGGCGCATACTAATGCTGCCCCATTGAAAAATGTCAATATAAACTCGGCGTATTGGAAATATTGTATTCCATATAATTGGTGGAAGCCAATAAAAACTTATTGTTATCCGATTAACCCAATACGCGCGATGTGAATTCATATCGGAGAACAATATCCCGATATAATATGCTGTTATTAGTATGCAACAGGATATTGGAGCACAATATTCAGATATAAATTGCGGTTATTCGTATACAACACGATATCGGAGTACAATATCCCCATAGAACTTACGGTTATTGGAACAGAATACGACATCGCGTGCATATTGGTGACCGACATGGACATACTGTACGGCCACACGAAATATAAATATCAGTCGTCGATCACGGGCCCAAACAAGAATGCAATATGATATCGCGTGCATATATCTCAGAACGAATTCAAAGTTACCAACATGAATTACGTCGGCATATACCGCGGACCAAGAGCAAGCGTAACACAGTATTGATCGTCCGTGAAGCAACATGTGGATATCGGTATGCCCACATATACGACATCGCGTCAATGATATCGTAAAACAGCAGGAGTCACCATACGGCAACACCAGAGAGTACGATATCGGAGGTGAATACACACAGAACACAAACGTTCTGCGTTGCAAACACATTAACATTGATCGAAAGCACAGATATGTACGGCTGTTGGTACGGCAAACAGTACACACAGCCTCGAGCGCTTGAAATACTAGACAACCACCAAACCATTCAGAATAACTAGCTAGAACACCCGCGACCTACCTTTCAATGAGAAAGCCCAATAACGACGTGCTTATTGGAGTGATCGTTTTCAAACAAATGTTTATTGCAGTTGTTGTAATCCAATGAAAGTTACGTTACCGGTGTTCGAACCCAAATCGAACGCGATGCGTGACAATGTAAGTTCGCACGATAAAATGATGAGGGTTAATAGGTTTGACAGGTCACGTGCATGTAGTTGCTTCTTACCCGCACATTTATCGATATTGACCCACCTTTCTGGGTAATCCTACGTCATAATTATAATGCAATTAAATGCGAAGGTGCAAGCGAGCTGGACAAGAATGACGAAATGAATCCCTGGAGAAGGGGAACAAGAGGGACAAAGGACAAACATAAATCTCCAAACACAGCTAGGTGACTGGTGAGCGACCGAAACAATCCGCCTGGTCCGGGTATCGAACCCGCGACCTCTCCATTACAAGTGGAGCGCTCTACCAACTGAGCTAACCAGGGGTTAGACATCAGTAGAGCAAACGGGTCTTATCAGCCGCCACCAGTCTAACACCAACAAGGGTGAAGCTTGCAAATTTAAGGTTAGAATCATAATGCGATTAAATGCAAAGGTGCAAGCGAGCTGGACAAGAATGACGAAATGAATCCCTGGAGAAGGGGAACAAGAGGGACAAAGGACAAACATAAATCTCCAAACATAGCTAGGGGTGTCGGTCGCTCACCAGTCACCTAGCTGTGTTTGGAGATTTTTCTTTGTCCTTTGTCCCTCTTGTTCCCCTTCACCAGGGATTCATTTCGTCGTAATCCTACGTCGTACACAAAAGCTACGACCACATCGAAGCACATTTCACCCACCACTCTTCATCGCCTGTTTTGCGAGATACACACACTGTAAAAAACGACGTGAAAAATACGTGCATTTGCGCCATCAAATGATACGTTACAGCCTCGTTTTTTGAGAAGAAAAGTTTCCATCGTCAACCCGCGCGCGCGCCAGCTCGAGTTTCGGAGGCAGTTCGAAGAGAGCGAGCCGGCGAGCCTGCGCGCATGCGCTGCCTGCGCTGTAGCCTTAGTCGCCCATCGTGCCAGCCGAGTGGCCGAGCGGCTGAGCAAGCCGCCGAGCCCAGCGGCTCAGCTAAATTGAACTAGTTCACTTTAGCCCAGCCTAAATTGGACGAGCCGCCGAGCATGCGCAGTGCGCAGCGACCGCGACTGCGCGACCCGGCGAGACCGACGGATGACAGTTCGTCAAGTTCGTCGCACTCTTTGCTCGTGGGCTCCAAGTGAAACCAACGCAATTTCAATCACTTCGAAAGGTACGTAAACACGACTTTATGCGGAGGGCAAGTTCGTCTGCTTCTTGCGCAGGGGGGTAGCGGTGACGTCAGAACGCCGAGCCCTGATTGGCTGATCGCGACCCCCTATCTGAGCGTCGTCTGCTCCTTTGCGACGTCGTCTGCTCGCAACGTCGTCTGCGTCTGTTTTACCTTTCCTGTGACTTTCGGAAGTGCAGGTCTTTACGAGCGGGCTCGACTTCGCCTTTCAGAGAGGGCAGGCGAAATAACTCGAGCGGTAGACTGTTTTTGTCTAACAACTGGCAGACGCGCATCAAGGAGAGAAGTCAAGGAACTCAATGGCGAGTTGTCCCGAGACGCCTCGCCAGTGAGGAGGAGGCAACGTCTCAATTGAGACGTTGCCTCCTCTTTTTCTACTTTCTTTTGTGTTCTCTTTTCTGCCCCAGTCTCAGGTTTACAATCATGTTCAGCTTACACCAGCTCGCCTGCACTCTATTTTTTTTTTTTTTTGATTCAAGGGTCATGGAGCTCTGGGTTTGAGCCGACCTGGAGATGTTTTTTGTTTAGTTTTTTTGCCTTTTTTAAAACACACACACATAAATAAATAAATATATATATATATATATATATATATATATATATATATATATATATATATACATATATATATATATATATATATATATACTTTTTCTTTTTAGTTTTAACGAATAGACACTTAATTTACACACTAATTCATTTTCAGAAGCGTTTTTATTCACACTCTGTGGCTTTCTAGTGCTTGCAATAGCTTCTCGGTGAGCTATTGCAAGCTCTGCAAAGGGAGAGGCATCTTCCCACGCTTTGCGGGCTGTAAAACTCTGGCTTGCACGGCTCAAGCATGTCGCACCTCGCTCACTGGCTTCATCGCGAAGCATAGGTGCTGCATGAGTCGCGCCACACCGTAAGGCCATATACGGTCGGGTCACAACACGTGGGACCATTCGTCACTGCACTCAGCTATGGTATGGTGGCAAGGTCGGGGCATGAAGCAGGGGTACAACTTGGAAATGCCGATCTCATCACATTTTAAACACATTTTTTATTACTTTTGTGTTTAGTTGTCAGCATTTTAAAGGTGAGAAAGCAAGCAGCAGCGAGGGCAAGAAAAGAAATTTAAAACCGCTCTCACCGAGAATCTATTACGAGCTATAGGAAGCCGCGGAATGTAATTAAAACGCTTCTAAAGGTGAATTAGCGTATAAATTATGTGCATTGTGCCTCAAAAAAAGAAAAAAAAAACAATTTAGATATAATTATAAGGATAAAAACATACTCCAAGTCGACCTAAACCAAAACTACAGTCTGTAAGTTTGAAATTTGACACCTTAAACCACTCGGCCAATTAACACCCCAATTCTATTGCCAGGTCGTTTATCGAGGTATATGAATTTCGTTTGCAGCTGCCGGCTGCAAGAAAGATTGCCTTATTTTCATTTACTTGACCATCCTCACCAAATACGACAAGTGACCAAGAATAGAGCCTAGTTTGTCGGCCGAGGCCCTGTGCTTGCATCAAGGCAAACCAAACCGGTTCGGTGGGCTTATATTTTGTTTCATAACCCGTGTAAGATTCTGTTGTCGCTCATCAAAAGAAACAAAAACAGACTACGTTTCACTTGTTCTGGTGGGCAGTATCCTGGGCAGTAAACTCTGCTAAATGAGGCAAAATATATATATATATATATATATTTTAGCAACTATGCATTGTTTTAGCAAAATGGGCCCCACTATTTGGCTGACGTGAAACAGAACGAGCCTCTCCACCTGCGTCTGTTTTCATCTCTCGCGGACACTATTTCCTACTTTTTGTGGTCTTGTATCAGGCTTTTGTGTCTTGTCCGACCAAAGCATCTGTATTAGAGTAAGTCTGTGTTCTTTAGGATATGTGCAGGTACTCATTGCAGCAAATGGCTGACAATCAGGAACACGAGTGTGTTCTCGGCCACCATGAGCGAGTATTTTGAAGATGAGCTATTGCACGCCTATATGAGTTTTGAGTTCCATTCCTCTTGGATGCCATTTCTTATGTGTAGTGGTCTCGCATTAGTATTTAGTTGTCTCTCTTCTGCAAAAACACCCAAGTGTAGTCACACAGACGTTGCGTTTTTCGTTTTATTATAAAAACAAGAGGTTTATTTTGACGATACCCGTTCGTCACCGAGACGGGTACCTACCTTCTGAATCTCGTTCATCTCGACTCTACTTCCTCCTTTTCTTCGTTGTCCACACACAGACTATCTAGGTGACGTCACACGCCGATGATACCACATCGCGTAGACCGGTTGCGGCATGCATTCGCGGTTCTCGCGCACACGTGCCGACGGCTCCTGTCGTTGACAACACGGCCATCCTCCATCCCAGTCGCCCCGGCTCGGTCTTCCCGTCGCTGGAAGTTGGAATGTTTCGGCGAAGTGATCATCCGACTCACGCTAGCTCTTGCTGAGGTTCTACCTCTGCTATATCAGTGTCGCTCTCCGCTTCCGTTGACAGGCCGTCGTCGCTGCTCTCGGTGCTACTCTCAGCGCTGGCCGTGAAGCGCTTCAACTGATCAACAGCGGCAACACCTTCGTAGAAACATTGCGACCGTTAGGTCTCCGGTAGATCTTTCACTTTATACCTATCGGGAGGTACCTTTTCTACAACGATATACGGGCCTCGGTATTTAGTGCGCAGCTTCCGCAACTCGCCCGTTGCTTGCACGTACTCGTTCTTGATACGCTTCGACTGTAAGTAGTCTTTGATGCCTTGTAACGTTGGATCGGTCTTTTGGGCCAACACCAACCAGTCACCATCATAGAGCTCTGTAGCGAAAACGCTGACGCCCGTGGCGATATCCATTTCTTCAGGTCCCGATGCAGGAGTCCTACTGAGCGCGTCGTCGATGTGCTTCATCTTTGTTGCCTTCGCGCACCCCGATTCCGATAGGGATGTAGCGAAGCAGTCGCGGTAGTCATTAATCGGAGTGACGAGGGCTTTCTTTTGCGAGTCAGAAATAGATGGACTGACATCTGCGTCCTCTGTTCCAATCAAGGCTGTCGGCTTTCTTTCGCTGTAGTTTACGTACGCGTCGAGGTTGGTGTTAGCGTCGTCTTCCGTGCACCATGCTCCTCTAGCGATCTGTTCCTTTTCAGCGACGATCAGCGGCGTAGCCGATATGTTAGTTACGGGGATATACAGTTCTCCCAGTTCATCTTTTCTCAAAACACAGGTCGGGACGTAATGCCCACGCGATTCGTGGATACTGCCACCAATAAAGATGTCTCCGTGGGTTTTCTGTGTCTCTTCTCCGGAGCGGAGCGCGATAATCCCGACGTAGCTTGGAGGGATTACGACCGCTTCTTTGACCCTTAGGCTTACGAGGCTTACGCGTCGTGGAGGCAGGACCGGTATCTTAAGATTGGCCAAACTCCCGTCCTCATCATCAGACGTGTCACGCTCTTCGAAAATGCGTAGGGTGTTCTTGCGACGTACCACCGTAACATGTGGTTGTTCAGTAAAAGGCTGTCCGACAAGCAGCGGAACAACCTGCACAGCGTCGCGCACCACGTACACCTCGACATTGGCCTTGGCTTGGTCGACCGTCAATGTTGCGTGGAAACTGCCTAAAGGCGTCGTTTTTCCAGAGCCAAACCCGTTGATTGTGAATGGATGATTCAACGGTTCGTAGGTCACGTTCATCAGCTGCGCTTCGCTTTCTCGTAACGTTACGCACTGGCTTCCCATGTCGACGAAAGCTTTGATTGGCTTATCGTTTAGAATCGCCTGCATGAAATACTTCTCGTTTGGCGCCATGCAGCCGTACGTCTTGTTACCTTGTTGGGTTAGAACGGCTGCTTTGTCAATCGTGTTCGTTGAGTTTGTTTCTTGAAAGCAGTCTTTCGTCTCGTGACCAGATTTCCCACAATTGGTGCATCTTGGTTTTCGCTGAGGTTTCGGGCATGCAGCCGAGAAGTGTCCGTATGTCGAGCAATTAAAACAAAGTGGCTCGCCTGTTTCGTTGAATCTTTTTCGTGGAGCCCTGGTCGTCGGCTCGTTGTTGTCTAAACCGTGATTTTCACATTGACCAGTCGGCGGTTGATGGAGGGTTTTGGCCCGAGTCTGCTTGATCACATCGACTCGGTCATGCAGTCGCTTCATGCACCGAAGTAGCTCGTCTGGGGTGGCGTAATCTCGCACGCTCAGAGACCGCACTAAATCTTCGTCTTCTAGTCCAGTGATCAGGTACTCGATGCACGTCCCGTCATCCAGGTTGCAGCGTCGTGCTTTCGCCAGCTTGTCATAAAAGTACGCTTCGATGGTCTCGTGGCGCCCTTTCTTTCTTTTCTCCATGTCCCTGAAGACGTGTTGAAAACTTGATGCCGACGGAAAGGCCTTTTTCATTTCCACTTTCCACTCGTGCCAGGTTCGTTGAACAGAGGTCAAACCGTCATACCATGTCTTTGCGACGCCGTGAAGCTTAGTGAGAGCAAAGCAGGTCGTTTGTCGATCACTCCATTCATAGGCCGCAGCAAGATTGTCAACCTTGTTGAGCCATGTTTCCACCGTAAGCTGGGTGTCCGATGATGGATCGTATACTGGCACCAACTGGGCGCTCGTCGTAGACAGCCGTCCGTCTATGGCGCTCGAAGCCCCCGTTGGTGGGTGGCGTTGTGGTGACTGCGTCGTTTGGAAAAGCTGGGCCGCTCCTTCCAAGGCTTCGCGTACGGCAGTTCGTATCGCGGCTTGCATGAGCACTTGAAAGTCAAGGACTCCGGATGTTGCACCGTTAGGAGCTAGGCCGTGGTCGTTCGACGCCGCGGTGTCCCCGGCTTCCGTCGTCAAATTGTCGTGTTGGCGATCGTCGTGGTCCGAGTGTCCGTCACGCACCTCCGCACTGCGAAGCATATCTGTGGTCGTCGGATCATCCTCTCGTGGGGTCCCCTGCCCTTGTCCTCCTGTCGTTAGCTTACGTCTTCTCGACATCGGGATTTACGTGGACGAAGCTCTCGTCGAGGATCTCGGGTAAAGCAAGAATTCGTAGAGCGCTACTTACGTTGTAGCATTCAATCCGAACGGCTTCTCAAGTCGGGGCCTCTCGATCCCACTTCTGAGCTTTTCTGTAGTCACACAGACGTTGCGTTTTTCGTTTTCTTATAAAAACAAGCGGTTTATTTCGACGATACCCGTTCGTCACCGAGACGGGTACCTACCTTCCGAATCTCGTTCATCTCGAGTCTACTTCCTCCTTTTCTTCGTCGTCCACACACAGCCTATCTAGGTGACGTCACACGCCGATGATACCACATCGCGTGGACCGGTTGCGGCATGCGTTCGCGGTTCTCGCGCACACGCGCCGACGGCTCCTGTCGTTGACAACACAAGTTTGAATAAGACTGGGTTCTTGCTTATACATGCGGGTCTTGGTGGCAAGAACCAGCCAATCAAGGCCAGAAGTTTGCTCTTTGCCGCCAACGGCAAATGTTTTCAGGGTGCGTGATTGATGCCTATCTGAGTTGTGTGTTTCAGTCCTCACAGACACTCTATTTTCTATGTTTATAGTGGTCTTGTGTCAGGCTTTTGTGTCTCTGTCTGGCCATAGCATCTGTATTAGACTAAGACTGGGTTCTTTCGGATATGTGCAGCAATTCTTGGCAGTAAGTGCCTGCCAATCAGGAAGACGAGTTTGTTCTCGGCCACCAAGAGCAAGTATTTTCAAGGTGAGTTATTGCCCGCCTATATGAGTTTCAGCATTCGTCACGGAGCTCAAAATCAAAGCCCGGGGGCTTGCCATTGCAAAAATGTTGGCTCGGAAGCGCATAGGGAGGACGCTTTACAAAAGTATCCACCTGCCTCAACAAGTGAAACCGAAACTAAAAGCGTGGGTTCCATTTGAAAAAAAAAAAAAAATCAAAAAAACATCGTCAGCCCGAGTTAACTCGGGGGCAGCACGGAGCAAACAAGTCACGGTACGAGTATGCTTGGTTCAGGCTTGTGTAGGGGTGGTCGATGACTCGGTGTTTTCTAAAGAAATATTTTTTTCTAAAAGTGTGGTGGCCGAATATTTGGGGGTGGGCATTGAGTCAGGATGTTAGGGTAAAAATATAATCCACGTGCCGGGATTCGTGCGCCTTGTCCCCCTAGCAAGGGGTACCTGGCCTTCCAAATTTTAGGTTCGCCAAAGGGGTGCCTCAGTAGTGACGTCTCATTTTACATCAGGCCTCTCAATTAAAAACGCACTATAAATGACATGTTTGAGATTCATTTGGGTGTACTTCCTCTCAGCAAGTATAAAGATTCTGTTTCAAAAGGACTAATCTGGTGTTGACCGCACCTCAGGCCTCCGCCGACGATTCATTAGGACGAGACCCAACCGGTACACTAGGGAGGAGCGGCTTAAAGGGAAACGCCGCCGATTTTTTGGTAGACTTCGATTTGGCTGGAAATTTGCAGACCGCGTCAATAACCCTTTCTCAAATGATAACCAAAATATTTTAAGAAAATAAAGAGTTTCCCTGAAGTTATTGAATTTTTAAGTTACGCCGGCCGCGAGGGTTCCAGGAGGCGACTCTCTACTGGCAGCAATGAAAAATCCCTACTTTTCCCTACCCGCGTACGTCACGAATGTGCAGGCAGACGAGCGACTCGGGCAGCCGCGGCCCGCGAAGTGGCTTTCCGGACGCCAGCGATCGAGATAATTTTTCCGCAGCTTCAAGGTTTAAAGTTCCTTTGCAATGGGTAGCAATATGTGCTCCGCGGTAGATTGTAGAAACAGTGCCGGGAAAAAGCTTATTTTTTTACCCTTGTTTTCGTGGGAGAGAAAAAAAAAGCGTTCCCCGGCAGCAATGGAGGCCAGCCGCGTCAAGGTGGTTTTGCGCGGGCTGTGTGCCGAGAAAACTAGTGTCACGTGAAACATTTTCACTTTCGCTCAAAATGCTTTATAGCCGCGTGCTGCGAGTTGAGTTTCCTTCAGCAGCTGGAACAGCTTCAAGAGCGGCAAGCGCAAACTCAAGCCGGCTGTGACCATTACGACACCCGTCTAAAGAAGGGCGCTGATAATATCGAGAAATATAGTACACGTCTAGCACTAGTCGACATTTTGCACAGTCACATTTGTTATTCACAATTGGTTCAGTGATTTTTTTATTTTTTAATTTGTTTTTTTTAATAAACACTATATTTGTTTCAGACGTCGAATCTAGCTCGGGCTACTCTCGGAGTTCCACTCACACGGCTGATATGCTGAAGGCGAGAAGTGAAACGTCTAAACAAAGTTCAAGTCTGGATTTAGACATGACTTTCGACATATTGCTATTCCTGTCTGATATTAAAGAGGTTTATGGAGCAGGTGTTGAGCTCCATTAAAATAGGATAGAGCCTTGCCTGGTTTGTTAAATGGTCGGCGTGCAATATTCTTCGCAGAAAAAGTGGTGAAAACGTCTTCAACTTATTCTATTGCGGAGAAATTTTATATAGGGCTGAAAAGTTTTTTTTTTAACCATGAAAATATTAATGTTGTTGAGGGGAGGCATTTCAGATTTACAGCTGATGAAAACTGTGCTAAACCAAATTAATTCAAAAAATATCTTATATAGAATTACCCTTTTCCCAAGTGCTCTCGCGGATGGGTGCTTGAACGCGTTGCATTCTACTCAAAAAGTAAAGAGAAAAAATACGGGTATATATTTTTTAGCAACTTTCGTTAACTTATTTTTAATTAAAAATTTATGATGTCTTTCTGTACCTCACGCACTATTGTATCTTCAAGCAAATATTCTTTATTTTGAGATGAACAGTGTATTTGTGTATTTTATACGCATTCCAAACCAGTCCCATGACCTGTATTCAACACTTCTACAATACCCTCGAGGGAGCAGATATTGATGTTTTTTAACCCAAATTTCGTAGCTTTCAAGCCTGTTGTAACTAACCTGTGAACATTTTGGTGTGCATCATTACCAAGGCATCAAGCTGTTCATGAGCACAAAAAATAAACAAATGAATGAATGAATGAATTCCATTGCGCCTTGATGTTTGGCTTGGTGGTTGTGAAGTTCTTGTAATCGTCATTTTAACACGCTTTATGACCAGTAACCTGCCATCTGATCTACACGAATGCAGTTCATTCCATTCTATACATTTCATTGTTTACGAGAATCAGTCTCCGTGTCTTAGGTCCTAGCCCAGTATGCACATGTTCATCGCTTTGGAAGGCAAGCAATGTACGCCCCACACGCACGAACGCTGAAAATGGCATCGACCAGAAGCGCTTTTCAGAAATGGTCTACAGATCTTTTGCTAAATTACTTAAGCACCAAGGAGCATATTCATGCCACATGAGTAGTTACACGTGCTGACGCCTGCAACAGCAACTTTTCAAAAGGAGATCTAAAACAAATGGCAAGTTCCTTCTGGTCATACGATCGTGTGGGGCATCTGTACCCACATTCCGAGCATTTTCCGCGGTGCTTTGGCAATTCGTCAAAAAATGTATTGTGTGACTCTTCGACCTTTCTACGCCAGCCATCTTCTAATAAAAGGAGAACGGGTTTACTGGCGATATTACGAAACTAGCGAGCCGCGGCTTGAGCGTAGCGAGTTGCAAAAACGGTTTTATGAAAATTCCAATTGCTTCCGTTTTTCTTCTATTTTTTTTTTACTTTCTTAAAGTTAGGCACGTAGGCCAAGGCCATACTTTGTGCAAATATAGATAATTATCAGCTTCAAACAGCACGAACGGCTAGGTTCTTTTGCTGTTAGACGCGAAAAAGGCGGGCTCGAGCGTACCCGATTGCCGGCCGCGCGCCTCGCTGCACACAAGTGACGTCACGCTTGGGCGGCGAGGAAAACTGGGGAGACACTAGGGAGAACGATGTTTCGGTTTCGGCAGCAAACAAAATATTACTTTTTTAATTAACTAGAGTGAATCTGGGAGAACGACATAGCATTTCGGAATCAGGAAGCAATCCGCATTCAGATTATACCTTTGGATTAGGTAGCTCAAAATGTCGGCGGAGTACCCCTTTAAGCGAGGGAGGCTACATATACGACAGCTTCTTGCGGGCAAGAACCGAAAATTGATAGACGGTGGGTGTTTCATTTGCTATGTCTTTTGGCATGCACATTCTGTTTGTTATGTTTCAAGATTCCTGCAGAGTTCATTTTCAGCTATTGTAAAATTCCGAGCATGCGCCCAGATCGCAGAAGCGCCCACCCCCTGTTTTCGGAACGATCCGCACATAAGCAAAGGGCATACCATACACCTATCCACCTGTTTTGAGCCATGCTCAAAATATTAAAAGAACACATCAAGCGCCCAGGTGCCGTGGCGTCCTTGCCACGATAGCGGCGGTCGCGGAGCTGACAGATCCGTGCCTGGCGCAAGCCTTGGCATGGCTTTTGGGAACCAGGGAATCGAGATTAAAGAAGTAGCTCAAAAATTGGAGGCAAGCGGCGAAGGTGAGCAGAGTTAACAGGAAACAAGGATGAAGGGGCGTCTTTGTCCCGTGCATGTAATTTTGAGTGTGGTATAGGCAGCTATTAAAAAAATTGGTACTCGGACGCGATTACTCGCAAACCTTTCTTGCAGTATCTATGGCCCACAAGGCAGCAGGTGCCAGTTCATTCTCGTTCAAAGGTGAGGATTCCAGATTTTCTAGATTGCCGTGATGCAGCAATACTGAAGCTAGACAAGCGATACGGCATATTTAATTGACGGAGCTCAGAATGACTGGGGACGCTTTCACTGAAGCTTGTGTTGCTGCAATACACGCGTGTATTGAAGCAAAACAAGCTTCAGTGAAAGCGCCCTCAGGCATTCTGAGCTCAACCAATAAAATATGCCGTACCGCTTTTCTGGCTTCAGTATTGCTGTAGGCGACAAAACGTGTGCCTAGTTTTGTCGCAAGAGGCATATTATGTCACGCACACGTAATTTTGAATTTATCCGGCTTAGTGTGCTGTAGGTGGCTGCTCAAAGAAATCGCTACTTAGACGCAACTAATCGCACATTTTCCGGCAGTTTCCACGGCCTAAGAACCAGCAGGTGCCAGTTTGTTTTCCCTCAAAGGTGAGAATTCCAGATTCCCGAAGCAGGAATACTGACGCCAGACGACCGGTACAGCATTTTTAATTGAAGGAGCTCAGACCGACTGGGGGCTCCTGCATTGAAGCTTATTTTTCTGTAGTACACGCGGGCGACATTGACGTGTGCCCAGTTACGCCGCAAGAGGATATATACGTCCCGCGCATGCAATTTTGATTCTTTCCCATTCAGTATACTTTACGTGGTTACTCAAAGTAATTGCTACTTGGAAGCAACTAATCTCAAATCTCTCTTCCTGTTTCCATGGCCTACAAGCCAGCAAGCACCAGTTCGTTTTTCCTCAAAGTGAGCTGCTCACCTTTGAGGAAAAACGATCGGCGCGGACACAATTTTGAATCTATCCGGCTTAGTGAAGAATTGCTACTGGTCGCGAACTAATCACAAATTTTTATCTTGCAGTTTCTATAAGGCTGCAGTTAGCAGGTGCTGTTTTCATTAAAAGGTGAGGATTTCACATTATTTTCAAACATCAAGTTTTTTAATGAGGGTCCTAAACAATTAAGTTTCTTTTGCAGTGAATGCCGGATCCTCCAATTGAGGAATATGTTAAATAGATTTGGTATGAATAAGCCCAGGGCTTTTTTCTTTATTCGTAATTTGACAACAGCGATATTTTTTTATTTCATCACTCAGAAATACGCACAAGGAGGGACTGCGTTGCAAAGAAATGTAGTGCTAAATGGGATATTCCAACTTGTATATAGTTTTATTGGTAGCCGATATAATATACTGGATTCCAATATCCATAATACGCTAAGTACACTGGAATCATTAACCCTTCTTGCATCCCTATACGGCTCGTGGGTATCCAATAAGGGTTTATACGGTATGGGATTCCAATGTTTTAGCGTATTATGGACATTGGAATTCCATAACAAACCCTTATTGTAATACAATACAATAAATGTAATGTTTTCCAATACACTGTGCATATCGTATTGTAATACAATAAAAAGATATAATTTACCAGTATCCATAATACGCGGTTCATATTGAGGTTTTCCCATATGGTGGATATTGTTTTATTACAAAGTGGTTGTTAATTTTTGTGGTTTGCTTGCAAGTAGCTTGCCCCTCAAAGGATCAGGTGAAGTATTCTTGGGTTCCCTTCTATTTCGTAGTTGAACACCTAAGTCCATCAAATGTGTGCACTTTGAGGTAAATATCCCATAGAGATTGTACTAAGATATTGAGGTGGGCTAGTTGGATATGCATGATATAAAAATTAAATAGCGCAAAGGTTAGACAAAGGACAAAGGGCAGAACATGTAGACAGGACAAGCGCTAACTCACAACTGGCGTTTTAATAGAAAAGAAGAGAAGGGAGCAGCATATAAATACACCGAAAAAAGGAAGAAAGAACATTTATAATAAAAGGAGAAACAACAAGAAAAAAAGAAAAAAGAGACCTGCGTAACTAAATTAATTTCCGGGAAATATATTGTAATTAAGAAAAAGACTATAGCTTAAAGAAAGATGAAGATGAAAAGACTAAAAATTCCGGCTGAATCAACCTCAAGTTTGCAACCGAAAGCAAAATAATTATTTTTCAGTTAATGCCACTGATGGTGCACTCACACAGGCGTCTTCCTTTTCCTTGATGGTTAAGGCCTCGTATATTTCTCGTGAAGTTTTATCTCGAAACCGTCGTAGGATTTTTGCTTTTGTCAGGATCGGTTGGCATTTACACTCTCTAACATGTACTGCGAGATGCCCCGCTGGAGTTGATTTGAGTGAGGTGGCGTGTTCCCGCAACCTGGTGTTGACGGAGCGGCCTGCCTGACCGACGTATATCTTGCCACAAGTGAATGGTATTTCATAAATTACTTGGCTTTGGCAAGGTACATACAATTGCTTGTGTTTGACGATGCACTGAACTTGTCGATCTTGAGGATTATTTATATTTGGACACAGCTTCTTGAGCTTGATTGGTGCAGAAAATATGACAGGGATGTTATATCTAGAAGCCACCTTTTTTATGTTATGCGACACCTGGTGAATATAGGGTATCACTGCAGGACGCTGTCTTGGGGGTATAGTTTTTTCTTTTCCCTTTCGAGAGCTGATCCTTCTTGCAACTGCCTCACACAAGATGGTATTTGGATAGCCAGAAGTCGCAAGCCGTTGTAATTGGTCTTCAAAACTCTTTCCCGCCTTGCGTTCGCACGACTTCTTGAGGGCTGCATTGAAACAGTTGTTGTTGATTGCCGTTTTTATGAGCTTTGAATGCGAAGACTCATATTGAAGTAATCTTTCCTTCGACCTTAGCTTATATATCCAGCACATGCGGTTTTCTTGGAATTTTAGTTGTAGATCGAGAAATTGTAGGGAGAAGTCTGTAGGTAGCTCGTATGAAAACTTTAGTCCTTGAGCATTTTGCGTAAAGACTGCTCGGATGTTGTTGATTTGCGTCTCTTTATTTTCACCTGGTTTATTGCTTAGAAGTACGAGATAGTCATCAATGTACCTGTATATTTTTGGAATCTGGTCGTTGGTTATTCGCTGAGCGATGGCTCGATCGCACTGGGACAAGAAGATGTCGCATAGCACAGGAGCTACGCAGGAACCGATGCAGATTCCTTTCTTTTGCAAGTAGTTATTGTTGTTGAAAGTGACGACTGTGGATGCAAGGTAGTATGTCAGCAGCTCCAAGAATGAATCCAGATGTAAGCCAGAATTGTTTTGGAAAGGAACGGTACCATTTTGCTCAAGTTTACATACGAGCTACCTACAGACTTCTCCCTACAATTTATCGATCTACAACTAAAATTCCAAGAAAACCACACGTGCTGGATATATAAGCCAAGGTCGAAGAAAAGATTACTTCAATATGAGTCTTCGCATTCAAAGCTCATAAAAACGGCAATTATCAACAACTGTTTCAATGCAGCCCTCAAGAAGTCGTGCGAACACAAGGCGGGACAGAGTTTTGAAGACCAATTACAACGGCTTGCGACTTCTGGCTATTCAAGTACCATCTTTTGTGAGGCAGTTGAAAGAATGATCAGCTCTCGAAAGGGAAAAGAAAAAACTAAACCCCCAAGACAGCGTCCTGCAGTGATACCCTATATTCGCCTCGTGTCGCATAACATGAAAAAGGTGGCGTCTAGATATAACATCCCTATCATATTTTCTGTACCAAACAAGCTCAATAAGCTGTGTCTAAAGATAAATAATCCTCAAGATCATCGACAAGTTCAGTGCACCGTCAAACACAAGCAATTGTATGTACCTTGCCAAAGCCAAGTAATTTATGAAATACCATTCACTTGTGGCAAGATATACGTCGGTCAGACAGGCCGCTGCGTCAACACCAGGTTGCGGGAACACGCCACCTCACTCAAATCAACTCCAGCGGGGCATCTCGCAGTACATGTTAGAGACTGTAAATGCCAACCGATCCTGACAAAAACGAAAATCCTATGACGGTTTCGAGATAACACTTCACGAGAAATATACGAGGCCTTAACCATCAAGGAAAAGGAAGACGCCTGTGTGAGTGCACCGTCGGTGGCATCAACTGAAAAATAATTATTTTACCTTCGGTTGCCAACTTGAGGTTGATTCAGCGGGAATTTCTAGTCGTTTCATCTTCTTCTTTCTTTAAGCTATAGTCTTTTTTTTTAATTTCAATATATTCAGCGAAATTAATTTAGTTACGCAGCTGTGTCGGGGCCCTGTCAGGGTCTTCCCCATCTGCCCTTACAGCCCGAGACTGCCCCAATATGGTAAACGAGCGTGCATTTACTCAGTACTTAAGTATGCGGATGATTCCAATCCGTGTATCTTGCTTTCGAGCCATCTTCGAAAGACCCGATGATCGGAATTCAGAGCCCTTAAAAATGTTGTTCGTCACACCATGGGTGTTGGTTTGAGATGTAAGATGTTCATTAATTAGGCTGTGCCGTGGTCCTCCTTTCCTGTGCATCCTCTTTATGCAAAGATCCATTATAATGTTTTTGACATCGGGGTGAACTCGCATTTATATCCCGTTTTATTCCAATCCCGTCAGCGCATCGTCATGAATGAAAGCATGATCTGTTGAGTGAAAACTTCATTTATGCACAGTCGGGGACAACATTTTCCGGACCACGGGAGCGGTGGCCGATATGCATTTCCTACGCTCTCTGGTGGCGCGTCGAGACTGGCGCTTGGTGCATGCGTGTCCTTCCATACTTGCATAGATGCTGATTCTTTCATTTTCGGCGGCGGCGGTGCGATTCTCTATAATGTGCCCCGTATTGCCGCTTCGGAAGTATCCGCGCCAAGTTGTGCACAGGATCCAAGCTAAGAAGCCACGCCGGCTGGCCTTGCTGGCTGCACCTGCAGCGAGAAAGAAGTATTGGCCGGTCTCGGAAGCGGTGGTGCTTGCCACGTTTTGTGGTAACTTTCTATACCCGAAAACGAACAATATGATGACTGATTATCACACAACACTTTTAACCCTTGTGACAGTGTTACCGTGAGGTGCACTCGAAAATAGAAGACGCATACACATTAAAGGCATGTTGCGCCGAGAATATTGCTGAATATTGTAAAATACCAGGAGCCGAGTCATTCAAGCTTTCTGATGTGGAATAATCGTTTACTTTTTTACCTTTGAAAAAGAGCAAGAATTGGGTATTATGCTGAATAAACACAAAGTGGTTTACTGGTTGTTGAAAGGCATTTTTGAGCACAAAAGGCCAGTAGCACGGCCGAATAAATATGGGTGGCAGTAATGCTTCATTCACATTGGTGGTTGAACCACATTTGCGAGGCAGTTCACGTAGATTTGACGAAAACGAGCGAACCCGCTTTGCACTTGCGATTCGAACGCCAGTGTAAGGGCAGCATAAAGGCCCGTTCACACTCTTGGAACCCAGTACGACCGAGAAAGACAAGACTGGTTTTTAAGCCTCTTACGACTTCTTAGGACCAACTCCGCAGCAGCGCACCCGGTTTGAGACGTCGCAAGAGGCTTATAAACCGGTCTGGTCTCCCTCGGTCGTACTGGGTTGCAAGAGTGTGAACAGCGCTTAAAGGCCGGCCCGCAAGCAGAAAGAAGGAACCCGACCCTCACCTTCCTTCTCGCCACTGTGAGAGGAGAAAATCGCCTCTCGTTTCCTCCTCGCCATTTTCCCTTTTTTTTGTCTGTTTTTGCCAGCTGCCTGTTTTTCTTTTTTTTTTTTTTTTACAAGTTTGGGGTGGAGAAAATGAAAGCTTCAAGGATTTGAAAAGATTATCCAGAAGCCAGCCGGCACACCTGCGACAAGGACCTGAACCAACCGAGTAGCTGTTTTGAGCGAGCTTGGCACTTGCTCTTCCCAACGAGTTGCATTGGCTCTTTTTTAGCATTGGTTTGGAAGACGATTCTTTGCTGCTGTGAGAGCACAAATGTCTTGTTCTGATCAAAGAAGTAGTCATTGAAGAATCAATTTTAATATAAATATCTGATTTGGCATCTTTTGTTGTTTAGGCGGATTCATGGCGACAACGGGAAGTACGAGCGGCGTTTTCTGTATATCAGGGATGGCGCTCCATAGGCCAGTGGTTCTGAATCATCATGGTTCGTAAACTGGCAGAGGTGACAGAGGATCCCATCCGCAGTGGGTCTAGCACTTTTCGGTGTAGAGCGTTTTGCTGTAGGGCATTTCGGTGCGGACTTTTTGGTGCACAGACATTTCAGTGTACGGACTTTTTGCTGCAAAGACTTTTCGGTTTTGGACTTTTCGGTGAGCGGATATTTCGGTGCACGGACATTTTGATGCATGGACATTCGACGCTATGGTTTGCTCGCCAGTATCTCTTTTCCAACGTACGCAGACACGCTTCACATCGTGTTTGCGCGTTGAGTTGATAGAAATAGTCTCCTCTATAACGTGTTGACTTTATTATTGGTCCTGCGTGTAGGAAACGACCCAAACAGCAAGACGTTTGAAGTTGCTTGCGTATTCAGAACAATTCTGAATATCTTCAAATGCGCCTTCTCCGCGTAATCGCATAGCTCCGATTGTTAATAATAAATTGTGATGACCTCGCACGACAAAAAAAAAATACAAAAAACAATGTAATTATTACTTGTAACTCATCAGGGAATAAAGTAGGCGTGTGCGGGTACAAAATAAGTGTAACCAAATCAAATATCGATTTGAATCAAGTAAACAAGGCGAATTTGGTGAATGCTAAATCTATTTTATTTGGCATCAAATGTTTGCTCATTCTCGTACGAAAAAAAAAACAGTGACCACAGATCATACACAGAGTATGATCTGTGGTCAACGTCTCCTTCCATGCCGTAATGATGTCGCCGGACGTAAAGAACTGCCTTACAATCGTGCTTATACAGGGCGATTTCTTTTTAACGACTAGACATTTTTCTAAAAAAGACGTCAGAGTTACGCAATTGCGGTTTGTGCCTTATCTATAGTCATCAAAAACACCAAATCATCCATTTTTAAAGAGATGTAGTGGAAGTGAAGTGGCTCACGGCGTCCTAAAAAGCCTAATTTGGACGCGAATCGTGTTACCGCAATCTTTTCGGCCACCGCACTCCTCGCCCCTTCTACAGTGGCGTTGTCACAGCGATGCGCATGATTTGTCGCTTTGGCTTCATGGCGTTAGGCTGTGCCACGCGGAGATGGAGCCCACATAAAATCAGAACTATATTTTCGCGCCCAAATTAGGAGGACGCCGTATAATAGTGTACGCGCGTTACATCTTTTTAAGAATGGACGGTTTGGTGGCTTGCGATTATGGCCAACAACTTTCTAAATACAAGATGCCGTTTTCTTTTCTAATTAAAAGGTTAATTAGCGAATTTTAGGCAATCGGTCGGTTTTAGTTGCGTTCGTTATTGAACCTAATCCTCGCCTGGCCGTATAGCTCACCTACACAAACCGCACTGGCGCTAATTTTCACTGGACAATTTGGTGGCTTTCGATCACGCCCAACAACTTTATAAATCAACTATCCCGTTTTCTTTTCTAATCAAAAAGTTGATTAACCAATGTTAGGTAATCAGTCGGTTTTTGTTGCGTTCTTTCTTGAACCCAATATTCGCCTGGCCGTTTAGCTCACATCCACAAAACGTTAATTTCCACGTTTTTTTTCTAATATCTAGTAGGTGAAAAAAAAAATAAATAAACGTTGTATATAAAATAGAGGGCAGCTTTTTTCTGATATAAATAAAGCGTGGGGCACGCGTCTTGCATGCATCTCTTTTTTTTTTTTCCGGCCTATGAAAACAAATCCCGGGACATTCGAAATTGAGAATTATGATGGGGCGGGCGCTTTATCACGGGGTATTTTGTCATGTTTCATAAGCTTTATTACAAGTCAGAAGGAAGCCACACGAGCCATATCACGTTGCAAACAGCTAATTCGGGTGTTTCTCAAGCAGCTCTAGAACTTTCCAATTGACATTTTGGTTCTTAATACATCTAAAAAAGTTTGGTACTTAGTCCTAAACATTTAATTTATTAGGCATAATTAAAAATACTGCAACTCTCGCAAGACGTCTACCCAAAACATAAAGTTGGTTTCATTGGCGTAAAGTGGCTGCGTCTTTCATTTTTATGCTTGGTCTTTTAAGATTCGTGAAAAGCATTCGCGACCTTATCTGTCAAGGCGCGTACGCGGACAGCGCGGCCTCCTCGGCAAGTTGTTCCCTCATCGAAGACGACAATGAATAAAAGGTGCGATATAAATCTTAATGCCTGAAAAAAGCGCAGGTTTAAAATAATTCTAAGGGTGTCAGTTCATTTTATTTCTACTATATTCAAATTTCAACACTCGTCGCGGGCAGCATGAAAGGAAGCACTGCACTCTTGGCGCAAACCAGTGCCCAGTCAACGGTTCTACAATCAAACACGCATCACCACCCGACCTGTTTGAAAAATAAATAATTTTCAGTACTTTTGGTAGAAAAGGCGAATTTTCTACTGAGCGTGATATTTTGTGGACCCAAAAGTCCTGTAGCCGGGATCGGTAGTTCCTAGCTTCAGGAAGACGAAGAATGACGAATGCATTATTTCCCGCGGAAGTACTGTTTTGAATTTGAATTCCACATAAAATTGTATATGCACAAATTGTGGCACGATACCGAACTTGCTTGATTACTTTTCTTTTAAAGACAACATAACCAGGCATAATCTACAGATATTGCAGAATTCATTTTAATTGGCGTACAGCGCGAAAGACAAGTATGGACATAAAGAACACAATAGAGCTTTGCATCTCTACTGCATTTCTTTCCGTACTTGTGGACAGTTAGTCCGCATGACTATATTCAAAAACTGCCAAATCGTTTAAGCCTACCCCTTTTTATAATTCTTTTCGTAGATGAATTGTGGCGAATCCCGGCTGGGTTCGGGTAAAGATCTCGCACGTGTTCAAGGACACATTTCGGCATGATTTCCCGCTTGGTGACGACGTTGAGCTGACCGCTGTTCCACTCCTTTTCTAAGTAGGCGGGGAACGCCAGACGCCTAAATTATCCAAGCAGCGCCAAAACTTGCGGTAGTACACCTTCCGAACTCCTGGGTTTTTTTGGAGATGGCCTTCGCCCACCCTGACAAAGCCCCAAACAATTATGTAAGGGCTGCAGAGGCTATCTGGGCATTCCGTTTCTTCATCAGCGAACAAATGCGAACAGAAGAGAATGAAAACTTCGTAATACCTGCTGTCTTTTAATAAATGGCATAATATTGCTAGTGGCATAATATTGCTAGTTGCACTATTTTACGCGAAGAAAATTGTGATTTTGCGGTTCTATCTCCGTGTTTCCCGTTCTCTTTGCTGATACGCAAGATATTTGTCGGGTGTCAAGTTTTCAGTTACATTTGTCGACAGAAACTAAATGCACGTTTGGCCACGAAGAAATTTTTTTCAAAGGCTGAAGATAGATGAAATATACCATAAACCGTTTCAGTTTTTATGGAAGTTTGTTTTTACTCTTCTTAGTAGCTTCAACGAGGCGGCCGTCACTCTAGAAAACACCTGTAGTACGAACCTATATATTATGCCCCAGAAATGGTCAGACTGGGTCCCTCTGACTGCAATATCTTTGACTTGTAATTACTCATGATTATTACTTTGTACAAAAAAAAAAAACACAATAGTAATATAATTACTCTTCAGTGTGCCGTTTTTAGAACGACAAATTTTCAACTCTCTGGGTAGAGCTCAAAGTTCGGATAAAAAATACCCATCTTTTTTCCTTCTGCTGTGATGTTCAAGTTCCGTTCACTCGAGATAAATATGCGGTGGTGTAGCGTGTGTGGCCGCATGCGAAAATATCTGAATGTAAAAGAACTTGTTGCTGGGCTAGTTGGTGTTGACTATCTGAGTGTGTTTTAGAACTGCAGAAAAAGAGAAAAAAGAAAAAAAGAAGAAAAGCGAGCCAGCCCGAACCCTTCCGAGCTCATATCCAGCCTGCCTAACTAATCCCTGGTTTTTGGGATTGAAGCAGAGAACCTTGAAGGGTTACAGAGATTTTGTCGGAGGGCCGGTAAGCCCATTAGCACTCGTGCGAGAAGGCCGTAAAAAGCGAGGAGGAAAATGGAGGAGGAAAGGGGAGGAGGAAAGGGGAGGAGGAAAAAAAGAAAAGAGGGGGAATCTTCTGCCACGCTGAAGAAAATTTTGAGCCCCCGCCTTTAAGAGAAAAGTGGGAGACTCCGTGCTTGACCTGAGTTGGCGATATCCCTCTACGAGTATGCTGCGATGCCGGGAATAAATAATTACAGTGAACGGTAATTTTACCGTTCGCTTGGACAAGTCAGCTAGCAGGAGCAAATGCTTATGTGTTTCTTTTTAATGTGAATAAAGAAATCAGTCTTAAGGTCGGAGTCAGGCGAAGTGTGTTACCGCAAAAGCGGCGCGTGCCGCCGTGTGAGCTTGCAAGATCGGCTAATCCTCCTGTCCCGCTGATTAAGAGGCGCTGCCTGCCAGGCCAGCGCTACTTCGTGCAAATCTTTGGCGCAGCTATGCACGAATGCTTCTGAAGCGGCGCCACACGGCAAGTTATTGAGAATCGCAACGCGGCTGCTGGAAACTGAAGAATCTGCATTCCTGCGAGTATGGAAGGATGCGCATCAGCCGAGAGCCAGTTTGAACAGCAGAGTGCGCAGCAATGCATATCGGTTAACGCTCTCGTGGTCCAGAAACTTTTGTTCTCGACTGTACAACGAGCTATGTGTACAAGGACATAACGGACACCCCCATTACAGCACTGAATGCGTCAACTCCAATTATCGCATTCAATGCGTTCATGTAAACAACATACACCGTTCGGACACTGCATCGCACTCAAGTCTCTAGACCAGGGACCCTATGGCACACAACGTGACCAAGTGTGACCGAGGAACCAGGACAACGCCATCTGCTGCGATTTGTCAGTGGCGCGGCACTGACCTACGCAGCAGAAAACATTGTCTTGGTCCCTTGGTTCCGCTTGGTCTCGCGATGTAGCCTAGAGCCCTAGGGGTCTCAAAGACGACTTTCTGGGATGCAGCCCTCGAGCGCCGGATACGCTAGAAAAGGAGCTCTGCTCGGTGTACGGAGTTTGTACTATTATGTCTTTCTTTTTTTTGGACCGAGTAATGTTTTGTTTAAATACTTGCTTCTCAGGCTTACGTAAATACAGCGGAATAGCAATACCATTACTGTGTATACAAGTGCGAGCTTTTTGCTCCTGGAGGCACCTCGGCTGCGTGAACTCTTGCACAGCAGGAGCAACGGCCAAAGATAAAGCAATGAACCTTGGCTTCTAGCTGTCTGACAGTACCCTTAAAATACACAAATGTTTCTTATAATGCTGCTATAGAAATTGTCCAAAAAGCAAAAACGGCTGCATGAAATATTTTTTCTATGGCTGTTGAGCCTAGTGAGTTCTCGATATATTGAAAACTGCCAGTACTGTGGTACGGTAGTGTTTTAAATCTTTTTTATGACAAGGTGTGGGCCCAAATTTGTCGTATATGCAAACAAGAACCAAAGAGGGCAAAGCGATCAGCTTACAAAATGCAGAAAGCATAAGGTTCTCTGTCTAAAAAATATCTAAGGTGTCACTGGGACAGTCAGCTGCTTTGCACCGTGAAACATCAGTGCTGCTTGTTTCTCTTGTTTTCTTCTTTTTTTTTGCCCCAAAATAAAAAACAAATGCTCCCCCCCCCCCCCCTCCCCGCCTCCGTTGGCCCTCTTCCTTTCGGGGTGTTCGCTGTCTGGCCCTAAGACTCGAATAAATTTGAGACACCTGCTCTAGACAGTGGTGCATTAAGACGGTCAATGTGCATGCATAGAGAGAATTGTAGGAAGGCGCTCATTGCGGGAGCGGATGAACTGCTAAGGATTAGGTGGCGGTCATTCTTATCGGCGGGGAGCAATATTGGACGTGGTCCTGGGTGTTGCCTGCATTTATCTTCTGAAAACCAACACAAGTTTTTATTGCCATAAGGGAGCTGAATATAGCTAAGCTGCTCGGTAGGGGCGGCTCCCGTATAGGCCCTGTGATTCACGACCTGCATGTTGGAGAAAGCTTTTAAAGTCTTCATAGCAAGCACAGGTGGTGCTGAAAACTCCAAGCACTTAGAGTCCCTGTATAGGCTCCGTACGGGAGCCAGAGTTGCGCGTCTGTTTTCCACGTGCCGCCGCGTCGCTAGTTGCCGAAATCCAGTCACGTGAGGAGCAGACTCAAATGCCGTGCAGGAAAGTAAACGTTGCCTGGGGCCCCGGCGTACATTCCCCTGCTTTTGAGCGCGCCTCGAACGTGTGGCGCCAATATTCGCCGAATTCAATCACGTTAGGAGCAGGGTCAGCGTGCCGTGCAGGAAAGACGGTGCTACGGGGATGAACACGCAACTCTGGCTCCCGTACGGAGCCTATACAGGAACTTTACAGGCACTGGTACCGCAGAGCGAGCAGCACCTATCTCCGTGCTTGTGCTAGAGACTCTCAGCCTCAGGGTTTGGCCGTGGATGGGGCGGTCTCGCGCGGCGAGATGCGGCGGTGTCCTGTGAGCAGTTGTAGACGATCTCACTCACCAGGGCGTGCGCACCTACATCCTCTCTTTTCCAGAGTAAGGCTCAAAAAACGGATTTTAAGCCTCGTGAATCTTCTTACTAATGGCCTATTCGTCTGGGGCACACCGCACCCCTCCAGTGCAGTATACTCTTTCCACTTTAGTACACAAAAGGCTGGCGGGGAGAGAAGGAAGCTCTACTCTCCCCTCTAGCCTTCCATGTACCACGAACCGCACTGCACCGGTGCGATGCGGGCCCAGACAATTTGGCCATAACTGCGCATCGGCACTACCAATTCTAAGCAGTCGCAAGAGATTAAAATCTGTTTTTCTCCCCGGTCACAAGCAGTCACAAGTTTGTGAAACAGCCATTACAAACGTATCATTTCAGTTAATTTCTACTGCTAAAACGAGATCAGTCTTGAGCAGTCAAAGCAGGATCAATCGAAACTTTCGAGTTGCGACCAACATCCTGATGCGAGTTCTTAATAGAGTATTCACACGACGAAGTTTCCCCCCGAGCAGAGGATTAAACGTCATCGAGCTTTGAGGTCACGTGCTCCGCGTCACAGATGTTCCCAAATCCTCCGAGCTCGTGGGAAGCCGAGGGGAATTTGTGACCGGTCTACAGAATGTCGGCTGTCTCGTAGCAGTGACCAGACCCCTTCCCTTGTCTCCCTGCTTTTAGTGTGTATGTGTGTGTGTGGGGGGGGGGGGGGGGGGATTGCAATTAACAGAATTTACCTGGCCGCCTTTAACAAAAAAAAAATTTATGCCTTTGTTTTGATGAGTTCCCGAAGGTCGCCAGCACATTCGAAATAGAAAAGACTCCGGCAACTCCGACTCGGTTGTGCGAATAATCGCTTTGATTTTCTGCACTACCTCCTCCTTCTCGTTTTTTCTTTTTCGCACCTCTACGATATACTCGGTTTTCTTTAGAGTTAAAGATCTCTTGTGCGAATGCACCATTATGCACATTCACAAGGCGATCAAAAGCCTTTTAGCTGCACCAGTAGTTTCTTTGAAACTCGCTACACATACAGGCATCGTATTCGTATGACCTGTCTTTCTTTTCTCGTAACGGGTGCTAAACCACTGTCTGCGATAGTTTCTTTACGGTAATAAATCTGTGCGTGTCTGCAATAGTTTCCGAGGAATCGATTTCTGACGCCGATTTAAGTAGCGATAGTAGTGATAGATTGAGTTATTACCATAAATAGACTATCAAATAAAATGGTTAAGTGCCTTTTTAGTTTTTTAACACATAATTGCTGACCAACGGATTAAAAACAGACAAACTATGTCCTCGATCTGATATAGATGTTTGGTATACCATCACGTGAGCGCCTAGTTGAAATAATAGCTGCAAGGCTGCGTTCTTTCTATCAAAATAGACCATCTTCTGTGGCGGAGCTAAAGTTTGAGAGGCAAGTGCTTTCTTGTGGCCCTTGTAGTTTGATCTTCACACTTCCGTTTGTAGAGCTGTGTTTAGGATGGTGGCGGAGTAGTTTTTTGGTGGTAGACTTTGTCCGAGCCACAGTTTTCAAGGGCATAAGACCATTGTCTGGTTGACTGACACTTAACTTGGTATTGTGAGTCAAGCAGGATCTAATGGCCGTGCTCATCTTCTTTGTCAATGCATTCTAAATATTTAGAGGTTATTGTCTTATTGGCCACAAATTGTAACTTGGCTTTGTTGCAAGTTTTTGTCCTTTGATCCCGACTTATCAGGTTGTAAACCAGACCGAGGTGCCTGCAATTTGTCTGAAGCGCCGTTCACACATACGCAACAGAGTAAGACCGAGAGAGACCAGACCGGTTTTTAAGCTTCTTACGACATGCTAGGACGGGATGCGCTGCAGCGAAACTGGTCCTAAGACAGGTCTGGTCTCTCTCGGTCTAACTCGGTGGCATATGTGTGAACGCCGCTTTAGGCTAACTGTGCTGCAAGGTCCATCTGTCTTCACAATACCTGGGTGGTTGAGAGGAATCTTCAAAACTCTACTCTAATTATTTGTATGATTTTATTCTTGTTTGTTGTTCTAAGTGATTGCTTCTTTTATGCTTTGTATTTTCAGAAGTGGGCCTTCAGCTCCTTCAGCCGGTGCTGCAAGCCTGCTAGCGCAACCTGTGGGCCCAAGTACCAGAATGAAGATCTGAAAGCACGATTTGAGTGAGAGAACTAGTGGCCCTTGCGCAGCTAGAGAACTGAACGGGGCGGTCATAAGAGCTATTTATGCTCCACTTCTATTAGCTCCGAGATGTTTCGGTGGCGCCCTCTCTTGGTTTACGTTCGTGACGTCACAAACAGAATTTTCCTTGTCTTGATTGGCAATATTTGCGTCTACCTCCCCGTAATTGGCAGGATTTCCCTCCCTGTTACCCGGCGGTAGGGTAAGCATTACCAGTATGCAGGAAGATAAGGCTCGGCGAATCGCAAACCTCAACCACAGCGACACTTTTGGTCGCGCACAATGCTAATAGTCCGCGTCGCTAGTTGTGTGCAGTGTACGCGAAGCAACGCGAGGCAAAATAAAAAGGGCAAGCACTAGAAAGGTGGGACAGGAGAAGGGGGCGAGGGGAGAAAGGGAGAGCACTAGGAACATTAGAGAGGATAGTAGGTTTCTCTCCTTCCTAGTGCTTGGGCTTTCACCCCTCGTCTAGCATTGCCTTCGTCCGTAGTCTACGTAACTATAGTCTGTTACAACTCAAGAAGGTAAGGCGAAGGAAAGGAAGGCCGGGGAGGAGGAAGCAGACAAAATGCTGGAGAGGAGAGGAGGAAATTTACCCCTCTCCTCTCTAGCATTCCTTCTGCTTCCTCCTCTCCTCTCCAGCATTCCGTCTGCTTCCTCCTCCCTGGCCTTCCTTTCCCTCTCCCTAACTTCTTGAGCTGTAACTTACTATAATGAAACAGAGTATAGAGGACATGTTGCTTTTTGAAACAAACACGACTCATGAAAGATTGATAAGACCCTGTTGGTATGTTTATTTTTAATCTTTAGTGGAATAGACCGATCTCCCCTAGCGTTCGGTGCATGTGTGAAGCCGCCATAATTTTAGTTCACAAGATGCAGGCGGCAGTTCTTGAGACACCTCCTGCCGTCTCGTGCGTTGCACGAGCAGAGCTGCAGCGTTGTCGGGGCACGTGCAGAAAGACGCAAGTTCCCTCGATAGATTGCGGCAGCAGTGGCTTAGCCAAACTGGCCCGTGAAATCGGTCTATTACAACTAAAAAAATTGAAATTATTTGTATAATTTAGATAATTCCCTGTTCAATATCTGCCAAATATAATTGTTAGGTGTACATCCTTTAAAGGGATGCTGAAGCGAAATTTTGATTCTAGAAAAACTGGCAGAAGCGCTAGGCGGGACGCTACAAACCCGAAAGCATCACCCATTAACCGATATCTCCAACGGATGCTCGTATAATTGTGAAAGAAGAGCGCGCTTGAACAATGGCCAAAAAGGCCCGTGACGAAGCGATTCTCGTTTCCTCCTCTTCTCGCTTTGACTCCGCGAGGACGCGAAAAGGGAAGGAATCAAGGCCCTTCTCAACTCTTCTGCAAAAAACGCGACGTCGCGATTCTCTTTCTTTTTTATTACGTAGGGGGTTGCCTTTAGGCATAAATGTCTTATGTCGCCGATTCTCACTCAATCGCATCCTTATTTTACAAAATACGGCCATTCGTTCGAGTTATCGCTTTATGAGTGGTGTTTGGGGTTTGTGGTGCCCCATTAAACACCCCTGCTAACTTATTTTTTTAAATTCAAATTTCGGTTCAGCATCCCTTTAAGGCCTATTTACACATACACTACACCTGTGCTGCAGGGTTCTGAATCTGGGTGAAGCCTTTAAAGTGATCGCATAAGTCGATTTGGGGATGCATCACGCTACGATTTACGACGGAGGTGCCCGAAGGTAGTGGAACCGCTGCATCAAAAGTTCAAAGAACAAACTTACCCGAGTAAATGGTAAAAATATGATAACTCGTTTTTTCTACCCACGGCGCCCGTCTGCTAACTGTGCACCGTCTGACCGGCTCAATAACCGACAGATGGCGACATCGGCCTCTGCGGCCGCTGCTCAGCAGCCGCCCAGCTGCACCGAAACCAGACAAACTTTTTGAGTCATAAACGGTGCACACTTTTTTATTTTATTTTCACTCCCAATGAAACATTAAATGGGCACAAAGCTAATCAAACCGATGTTCGTCAAATAATTTCAGCTACATGTGAAAAACTTTTGGCATGATCTTAGAGCTACTGAGCTGCCATAAGGCGTCAAAGCCGTTGCCGCCATCTGTCGGTTGTTGTGCCAGTCGGAGGGCGCGCATATAGCACACGGGTGCCATAGATAGACAAAACCAGTTTTTTTTAAATCTTTATACATGCATTAGGTTCATTCTTTGAAATTTTTTTTTGCGATGCTTTCACCACCTTTAGGCACCTCTGTGCTAAATCGTAGCACGATGCACTGTGAAGCCATTTTATGCGGTGATTTGAAAAACTTCACCCAGATTCGGGACCTTACGATAGAGAAGTTCTATTAGTAAGTGCTGGGAATAATGCTGATTTTGCTCTTTGTTATTCATCCGACACTGATACACCGCTGTATTAGTGCTAAGTTAACTTCAAGTCAGCACTTTTTTACTTGTGATTTAGCTCTGTGCCGTAAAATGTGAACTATCCTTTATAGACATTTCTCAAAAAGTTGATGACTCTTGCATGTTTGCAGTGCACACGATTATTATAATGAAAGGACTTTTGCTTCGTCCGTCTAGTGGTTGGGCGAGAGTGAAGAAAATTATAGTTTATAGGAGTAAATTGCTAGAAATGCATATTAATTTAAATTTCTTAAGCTTACATGCAGCCATACAGATTTCCTCCAGTTTTTGCCATAGGTCGTTTTGTTTGGTCTGAATTTTCAAACGCTTGCAATACGCTGTCAATATTTCAGGCTTTGAACTTTTTTGCATGCTTGATGACATTTTTGCGGGACTGTCACTCACCCCTAAAGTTACTGAGACCATGAAACGATGGAAAATGAAACTGGCGCAAAAGGGTAGATAGTTATAAAAATGTTTGATGTGAACTGCTGAAAATAAGGGTGTACTTTGTTATTTTTTTAAGGGTTACTGCAACAAAATTGTAGCACTAATTTTATTGTCTAAATGTCAACCATGTTTTGCCCACACCGTGGAGACACCAATGTTTTGCTCAAGAAAATGCCGAAATAAACCGAATACCATCACATCACACCACATGAAAGCAGCACCGCTGCACGGAAACATGGCAACCGGCTATGTGTGCCGGAGCCCTGTCTAACTTGGCTGAACGGGATTTTTTTTTCTCCCGTGCCTATTCGACTCCTGCGGAGAGCGGTGAGGGACAACTCGAAAGGCCAGCTTGCTGTGCATTGACGCCCTCAATTGGCGAAGCTGACAGCCACGCCAGCCCCATATAGCCTTGACTGAAGGAGAACCAGACGTCGCAAACGCGATGCATATCGAGAGATCTTCTGAGACATTACTTTTAAATAATGTTTTCGTGTCTTTTTGAGCAAGAAATTTGTGTCTCCACGGTATGGCCAGGACGTGGTTGACATTTAGACAGTAAAATAGGCCCTACAATGTTGTTGCAGTATCACTTCAGAACCATTCCGTTTTTTTACTATATTTTTGAATATCAGTAGTATTGATATTGCTTTGAAGAAACTGTCTTCAATTCACTTTTTTGAGAAAAGTCCACTCCCCACCGGGTTTGCAAGGTTCATACGATGACGTCGGAAACATCTGTTCTGTTGGTGGTCAGTAGATTTAACGTAAATGCTTGTGCTTTTTTTGGTTACAGGTCACTTCCAGCACTATGCAGGGAAGAGAATGGCCAACAGCAGACTGATTCCAGGGAGAGTAATTGCATCTGCCGCAACCACGGATAACGAGCAAGCTGCGACGTCAGGGTGTTTAACATAAATAAGTTGAGGTGAAAAATCTGACTCTCATATTATGTCTTATTAAATTCTGTAAAGTTTGAGATAATTTATTTCAATATTTTAGGACTGCTTAAGGAATAACTTTGAACTTATGATATGGCTCTATCAGGGTGTGGCGTACCTCATTGCCGCCTACTGCATTTTCCACATTCAGTATGCGAAGAAGGCACATAAGATGCTGACTTTCATTGAGCGTGGTTTTGGGGACTGTGCTACATGAAGCCGTGGGTGAAGGCACTGGAAATGATCAAATCTACAGAGCGATCGTGGCTTTTGTACCACAGTTAGCCTAGCGTACCCTGCACTGTAATAAATACCCCTGTCAGACGGGCATTCGAATGGCCTTCAGAATGAACTCCTTGAAAGAATCGGCAAACCAGCTCACGATCTCGGCTCTGCCTGTGCCCGTCGGTGTTCACATGTTCGCAGATACTGCTAAGGAGTTTCCTCTGAAGGGCCATTTAAATGACTGTTTGAAAGGGTATAAGCCAGTTTGCGCCCAAGGCGACATGAGCTCTTGCCGCACGACGTGTCCGAAAAATGTACATGATATGTGCAATAAATTTATTTTGTGCATGATGCTACCGGCTTATCCCTTTCCTTTCACAGTTCCTGACTTTAAAGAAACCCCTTAGAGGTAGCAAGAAAATACTCTCGGAAATCACCATTGAAACTCCTAGGTGGATGCAAAGGAATACTCCCGTAGGTACACATAACTCCCAGGAGGATGTGAATAAAGACTCCCCTGGGCCCACATAACTCCCAAATGGATGTGAATGAATAGTCTTATAAATGCACGTAAAAACTCCCATATGGATGTAAAAGAATAGTCCAACAAGTGCTCATAAGAACTCATATGGATGTGAAAAGATAGTCTCATATATGCACGTAAAAACTCCCACATGGATGTGAATGAATAGTCCCATAAATGTTCGTAAAAACTCTCACATGGATGTGAAAGAATAGTAAGACAAAGGCACATAAAAGCTCCCATATGGATGCGAAAAAATAGTCCCATAAATGCACGTAAAAATTCGCATATAGATTTGAAAGAATACTCCCGTGGGTCCACGCGAGAACTCCCAGGTGGATGTAAAGGAATATTCCCTTGAGTCCACGCAAAAACTCCCATAAGGATGTGAAAGAATACTTCTATGAGTCTACCCAGGAACACTCTGATGGAAGCAAATAAATACTCTCATTGACTCATGAACAGACTCCCGTGCTCATGGGAGTTCTTTACTCTTCCCCTTTAACCCCCCAAAAAACTCTGGCCTGCATGGGAGTTAACTGTGAACTCCCATCCGGCAGAGTATATAAAACTCCCATATGGGAAAGCGCTAGAGAACAAGCGATTTACTCCCATCTCGGTATATTTTCGTTTAGTGTGTAGCGGACGCATTACTCTTATGTATGAAGCACGCCGGTGTTTCGCGTGGTCATGTTACGTTTAAAAATTAAGCCCACTTTGTCAAAACAATAGAGAGAACACTGCGGATACACAGGATAGGTCTGCGATTCAAATACCCATCAAGGGTCGTTACGTTCTTGGGTGTTTTTGGATCGTTTTCGTCCAGACGTGTACTTTTCGCTTAGGCCCTACGCGCGAAATGTATAACAAACAAGTTCTTTTATTAAAATAATAAAAACGCAACAATCATATCCAGGATCCGCACCTGTTTCCAATCAGTTTCGTTATAGCGGCATGATGTTTTATCCTTGAGGCATGAGAGGGCGCACAACCTCGTTTGATAGCGTGTAAGCCCTTCAGTGAACTATTCACTGACTGCTAGGAACTAGAGGCAGAAAGATCTCTCAAACCTAAAAAGTCTAATTGAAACTAAGATATATTTTCGAAACATTGTCAATTTTTCTAACTGCCTTAACAGTAGTATTTGGTTTTGACCTCTTTGCCAGTAGCTCGCCCCATATCGATCTGAATCCGGCGCTTGGCAAGTACCAGAACTTGGATGAGGTAGGCGTATCTATGGCAGGGTACTCCGCACCTATGAAAAGTGCTCCCGTCTCACAAAATAATTTGTTGGACAAACAAATGTCATGTAGATTTTATCTACTCCTTTCTATGTTCGGTTAGTAACTTATATTATTAGATATACTTCAGGCGTACATTTTGTGCTCCCTTAGAAACAACAGCAATGTTTCGCCTCCGGCTATTTTCAATTGTTCCGTTCCTTTTGCTACAGTGCGTTTTTTTGAAATAAAAGAGTGTAGTAAAATGTGGTTTCAGCAGTTTCGTTTATGGTACACAAATATGAATTCAATCTCTCTAACAACGTCAATCAATTATATACATAGATGCTAACCTGCCATTTTTTTCAACTTGCGGAGACAATTTGTATCTGATTTCTGTAAATATCGAAACAAGAAATGGCTGCCTCCAAAAGCGATAAAGCAATACAGCATATTAAGGGACTGGTTCGTTTGTTTTCGTATCAAAGCGAAAAAGTATTCCTTAATAATGACACTAAGGCATGTTATTTCAGATAAAAACAAGTTGGAGTGGATATTGAACGTTGCTCCCATGCACTACATTTGTTCAGCCCAGTCGAACGCTCAGACGAACGCCTTAAATATGCATGTCTGTTCTTGTGTGTGTTTTTGTCTGTGTGTGTGTGTGTTTGTTTGTGTGTGTTTATTTATTTATTTAGCGTAAGAATAAAATATTTTAAAATGATTTTCTTGTCTGCTATTTTTTGACTCAACAAGATATCACTGAAGTATTTGTAAGGAACGAAATGCTGGTTTTTCTGGTAAACTACGTTGTTAAACATTGTGAAACCAATATACGCACTTTTTAATGTTTGTGCAATTAGTTTCTCGCTAGCAAGAAATATTTCCACGTCAATAGTATGATCGAACACTCGCTAAGCTGTAATAACGAATTCGTCCATTAACATCTCCTGAAAGTATCTTAAAGCAAACTTTCCACCGGATTATATTTACAGACTACTTAGCTTACATGTAATGAACGGTATGCCAATGAGTACAAACAACTTACCACGTGTTAACGTCTACCAGTGTGTAATTTAGCTAAAGATTAACTATATAAAACTTTTTTTATTATTAAATGAGTGCTTCCCGAACCGAAAAACCTGTATAAACTTGTACAGAAATTATCCTTGGCACCCAGTATTTGTCGGTGATGCAACCTGCATCACAAAATCCGGGACTGGTCCACGAGTTAACGGCGTCTACCCGATTCTTTTGCAGGTTGCAGGTTGGCAACGTCTCAGCGTAAGTAATATTCTAATTAAAATGCCCCCTTCTTTGGATATAAAAATTTTATTGCTCCTACCCAAGCAGCACAATTCCCTGGTTCAAGCTTGAGCCCGCTTGGGCAGCCGGGGAAAGTTTCCCCGGCCCAAGCACCATTTTGCTCCAAGGGGCAAGCTATCCCCAGCCTGGCTAGCCACCCTGGCAGTTCAGTGGGGGTTCCTTGTCTAGCCAAGCTTGGCTCTATGGCGTCTCTACAGCCAGGCCCAGGCTGGCAGTTCAGTGGTCAGCCAAGCTTGGCAAAACGGTCTGAACGCAGCCTGGGCCATGCTGGCAGTTCAGTGGTCAGTCAAGCTTGGCAAAACTGTGTAAATACGGACTGGGCCAGAGTGGCAGTTCAGCGGTCGGCCAAGCTTGGCCAAACGGAGTAAATACAACCTGGGCCACGATGGCATTTCAGCAGTCAGCCAAGCTTGGCAATACGGTGAAAATGTAGCTCGGGCCAGGGTGGCAGTTCAGTCGTCAGCCAATCTCAGCTGTACAGTAAAGCTCGGTCGATTTACCTGCACCGGTGCATAAAAGTGCAGGGTGGTGCTTTCAGTGGTATCTCAATACACACACCAGAAGCACTGCCCTACACTTTTCTGCACCAGTGCAAAAGGTGCAGGTAAATTGAACGAGCTTAGTATAAACACGGTCCATTGCCAAGGACCCATTTCACTTAGCTGTGAGCAAACCTTGCAACCATCCTGGGAGGCCCAATTTGTACCCTTTGATAAGCTTGCATTACATGAGTCTTTGCATCAAGAAATATGATAGTGGACAAAACCCATTTGCAATTACCTAGTTCAATTCGATTTTTCGCAATGTCCTCATGAGTTGCTAAATCGCAACAGAACAAAACAATTTAAAGTCTGCCATTTCAATTTTGCTACAAGTTTGTGGATGGAATGCACGAGAAAGAAGACTCAGAACAATGTTTTTTCTTTTATTTCTATATTTTCAATTTTCGTTTTTGTCCTTGACATCACGTCTGTGAGATGTCGAGGATGTCAGCGTTGACGTCAAAGTCGCCCTCTGGCAGGCTGCTGGGCAGGACAGTGACGAATTGGGCTGAGAGGATGGCCGCGTCTTGAATCTTCTTGGCCATCCTCTCAGCCCTGCCTCCCTCGCGATCCGGGGCCCCAGACAAGTAGTCGCCAATGGCACGCTCCACGTCGACCACGCTGCCTCCCACTCGGCTCCGGATTATAGCTGGAGAAAAAGAAAACAAAAAAACAGCAGAAGCGAATGTTATGCACGCCACAAAGCAAGTCACAAAATGCATTAGGGGCCTATAGAAACAGGGGGAAACTCTCGTGCAGTAATTTATTCCAAGTCGAGTTTAGGGCTGCCGAGAAAGAATTACCATATTTATTCTAAACAGGTTAACCATTTGCTGGAAACTGTTCTTTACCAGTAGGAGTTGATCTGTAATCATAACCAAACAAGGTCGACCTATAGACCAATGCACTGTTTTAAACAAGCCTGCATTTGGCCACATTAAATGTAGGCACTGTGCATGCGCGGAAATGAGCTTCCTGTGAGGTGAGGCGTTTGTGCACGCACCATTTTGACAACAGCGTCACTGCGGTGGCGTGGCATCAAAGCCATGTGTTCGTCTACAAGGGCCTGTTCACACATACATCACAGAACCAACTCAGTGAAAAGCACCGACTTTGCACATGACCAGTGGTGTCACAAGAGGGAAGGGTGGGGGAGGGGGGGGAGTGCACGAGACGAGTGGCTTGCATGCTTTCGCATTCACAACTCGCAAGTGGAAAAGGTGGGGGGGGGGGGGGCACCACCTTAGGTGCAGCGCTCGGGGGGGGGGGGGGGGGGGTGTCATGGCGGGCCACGCAACCCTATAATGGCATCACTGCATATGACCCCACTTTTTCCTGCTCACACACAATTCAGAGCCAGCTTTAGGCATTGACAGCAGTGCTGAATGTTATTTCAACACCAATATTAATCTGCTAACTAACCTAAGAATAAGCTAATGTATTCCCCGTTTGAGAGAACCCAGACGCTGCTCTCACCAGCCACTGCAAAGCAATGAAGCTTCATGCACGCGCACCATGGGCAGTGCATGATTATGAACTCTGAGCTCCATGTGAAATTAAATTTGTGCGACCAGGGGACCTAAGCCGCTGTGAATGACAGAAGAGAGCATGCGTGCTGGACAAAGAGATGAAGAGGCAAAATGAAAAAGAGGTGTAACAGTTGAAAAGGCAAACATAAGAAACAATTAAAACAGGTAACCCCATGAGAGTTCGACAGGACTGCAGTTCCCGACTGTAACAGCCGAAATAATTTTTAACTGGGAATGTATGAATGAGGCTCTACCGTATATACAAACAATACTTAAAATTGAAAGAATAAAATAAAATGTGGAGGACAAGCACAGGACAACCACATTCTTTCGTAATTGTCCTGTGTTTGTCCTTTGCGTGTTATTCTTTCAATCTTAAGTATAATTTTCAACTCAGTGCAATTTGTTTAGAGTCCCTGAAAGATTAAGTTTTTCATAACATGGTGCATTACTTGAAACATCAGCTCACCGCCTAAGATCACTAGCCAGAAGGGAAAAGCCTCGACTTGATTAGAAAATCAGGGGAAATGACTAACCATGATGATAAAGAAAGTGCTTGCTTTATAAACACTTATTCAGGAATTATATGAAAATACTCTTGCCACTTTACGCGCACGTTTACAAACCACAAATTTTGCTTAAAACTGATCCAGTAATTCTTCAGATTCTTGGCAGCTGACAAATTAAAAGAAAAAAGTTCCCATCATTTTTAATTAGCAATGAAGGTGTGGAATGAAAACACCTTACCAACGGCCACGGCACAGAGCTGCGTGCCCCTGAACGGCCGCTTGTTGCCCCTGCGGCCGCAGATGCTGAAGTGCATCTGCACCTGCTTCCGCAGGAGCCGCTCCAGGGTGCGCCGCACAGCCTCCGCGATAGTGTTGCCACCCAGGCCGGAGAGCTGCTCCTTCTACACGAATAAAAGAAAAAAATATTGCACTTTAAGAATCACAGTTCATTTAATATGAGTAAGATGAAAACTGACTATGGTATGGCATCCATCTCACCTAAGTGAAAAGGTAATGTGAAATTGCATTAACTCTGTTGACAGTATTTACTACACTATTATATAAAAGAGAGTACGGAAGATCTAATGAAAATAAACCCTGAAGAAGGGGAGCAAGGGAAAAAAAAGGACAAACACATATCTCGAAACACACCTAGCTGCATTTGGAGATTTGTGTTTGTCTTTTGTCGCCATACCTTTTCTCCAGAGTTACTACTGTTATTGTCCAGCTAGCTTCCACCTCTGCAATTATTGCATTATCATCATACTGAAGATCGATCCAGACTTTTACTGAAAGTAATTAATAGATCAGGTAATTGGCCCCTGCTGTTCTTGATGTTCTTGTTGCCTTCTTCCCTTCATTTTATACTTTCCAGCGAGCACTGATTGCCCTTAATCATTCTATATGCCCCTGTTCTTGACTCAAAAGTATGTAGAGGTGTGAAAACAATAAGGCCATATCTTCAATCGTAATGCTGCCTTAATAAGTGGCTGTCTGTGACTAAATAGAGATAATGGTTAAGCTAACATTTTGGTAAAGTTTAGATACGAAGCAGTTGAACATATGCCGTCTCTCCATTTCTCAAACCGGTTGAGCCACAAGGCACTAACATATAGTGAAAAAAAGTTTGATATTCACCAGGACAGCCTGATCAGGGGGGTTGATGAGGCGCCTCTCTGCTGCCTCAAAATCTTCCATTGTCGCCAGCGGTAAAATAAAAACCGCTGGCGGCACTGGGGCATCAGGCGGGCAGTTCGCACGCTCAAGCTGAGCGATGCGCACTGCCAGCTGTTCCTGGTTTGCCAGGACCTGCGCCGTGTCCTGGCGGAGAAGGTGCACCTCGTGCCGCACATCCAGCACCACCTTCAGTAGCTCCGACTGGAAGGCTAAAATAGAGGCAAAAAAAATTCTTGTGGTCAGAGATCTACGAAGGAAACGTGCTGAAAACAACACTTCACCTAAGACTAAAAAGAAAAAAACAATGATAAAAAAAATTATAGCTCAAAAAAATATTTCCAAGCCTTATGCAATTGATGGCAGCAAATGTAGGCCGTCCTGCCAGTGGATCTTTCATCGCACATATTGTTTACGTCCAAGCAATAAATTATATTTTGTTCCACCTTTCGAGAGACCAGAAACCTACAAATCATAGACGTGATTGTAGCTTCAAATTTAGCTACTTTAGAAATTCCAGCTCCAAATCTGTACCCGTTATCACCTCAAGGACCACAGTAAAAAAAAGTCCGGCTCCTAGCGGATCATTACTAATTTCCCCCTTTATGTAGAGAATTAAGATACATGCAGGCACATTTTACATCAAATATATATTATCTTATGGAGCCGTACACATTTCAAATGCCAAAAGCATTGCTGCCTCCTCTGACAACGAAATCGTATGAGAACTACTACTTGCAGCGTATGATTAATGTGCAAAAGTTCATTTTTTTCTTAAGGTGAAAACGAGTATAGCTATATTTGAAAATGATATCCCCAAATTTAGCTACTCCCCCCCCCCCCCCAACCACTCCCCTTGGCCAGTGACCATGGAAAGCAGGGTTTGGGGGGGAGGTGAGGTTTGAGGGCAGCACTGTTGAAGGCCTAGGGTGGCAAAATGTTAAGTTCACCTCTCGTCACAAGACTTTCGGAAGGGGCACAGCGTCACTGAAGGTGCGCAGCCTCATGATACGTTGTGGCACTGGACTGGTGATTATGGTTTATAGCATCTACTACCGTCTTGTGAAAGGTGAAATAGAGCAGAGGAAACAGCCTCATCACTCCACAAGATTTCAACACAATAGGTAAGCTTCTTAAAACAAGCTAAACATTAGTCACTTTTCTTAATCAGGCACTAGTTTTTTTTTAGATATTTGAATAATAAAAATAAAACAGCTGTCACTGATAATAAAAATAAAACAGCTAGCTTGAACATGCAAATCAACCCAAGCTATGGGCACCAGGTTGCCCCACCTAGCCCAGAGTGGCGGAGGGGTTAAGGTCGCAGGTCTTTCTCCGCCACCACTACTGCCGGCTAAATGGTGCCACCTGCTGCCCTATGTGTGTGCTTACTTGCACAGTCACCGACATTTTTTACTGATGTAAGCGATTGCTGGCATCATGTGTACAAAGTCTGCTTTGGGGTCCCTCAAGGCACTGATACCGACGGACGTTGGGGTTCCTTAAGATACTGATATCAATGCCACTGATAAAGAGGTCGCAACCGTTGGACATATGGAAAACTATTTTATCTCAGAGTTGATGAAATGACATGTCGCAACTAGGATTCTTTCATGTACTATCGGGGAAAAATGAAATGCGAACAGAGGAGCGCGTGGCTCGCGGTACAGGCTGCGCCGCCTGGAAGTGAGCCTAGGAGCGAGGGTGCGTGGCCTACTCCGACGTGTTCACGCCCCTCCCTCTGTGCTCCTCAAGCTTCAGCAGTGCGCCTCTTAGTGCGCTGAAAGCTATCGCCGCTATCTTTGCTGGCTCAGCGCGAGCGGTGGAAAGAAGCTCGCCGCACTCGCCGAGCAGGCAAAGATAGCGGTGACGGCTTTCAGCGCACTGAGAGGCGCACTGCCGAAGCTGGGCGAGCGCCAATCGAGGGGCGTGAACACATCGAAGTAGGCCACGCACCCTCGCCCCGAGGTTCACTTCCAGGCGGCGCAGCCTGTACCGCGAGCCACGCGCTCCTCTGTTCGCATTTCATTTTTCCCCGATAGTACACTTTGCTCAGGTTGGCAATACTTGCACTTTCATAACGATTTTGTTTATTTTTTGCTTAGGAGCATGAGAGGTCTTCAATTTGTGATTCTGGAGTATGATCGTTTGTATACGGAGTATTGCCATAACTGCAGACTTACGGCAAGGCCACGTCGAGGCATGTCCAACACTCCTGTTTTGGTGTAAGCACCGAGTGCCTGACTTGGGCCTCAAAACGTTTATTTAACAAGACCCCCGCCGCTGCCACCTGTCGGTGCCACAGTGCAACTGCCATCATGACAAGCATCAATGTTCAAAAGGCAGAACTGGTCTCATACAAAGCTAGAAGTATGAACAGATAGGTTTCAAAGGTGCCCCTGCTGCACGAGGATTCATACAGCCAAGGCACATTTTCTAAAGCAAGAAGGCTTGCCATTCACGTTAAGGTTTCAAAGGTGCTTCTGCTGCACAAGGATTCATGCAGCCAAGGCCTATTTCTAAAGCAAGGGGACTTGCAATTCATGTTGAAGTGAGATTATGTAGATATCAGCAATGACCGGTTCATGTAAAGATGTCAAACATGTTGTTCTTAACAGGCAATCAAACATCTCATTCTTGAAATGTAAAACACAGCATTACGAGTGATAGGCAGGTTTTGTTTTGGTGGTCGAACTATATCGAGAGTATGGGCATTTAATGCCATACTAAGGGCATTGGAAAAATGAAATGTACAGATGTGATTGTGCCAGTCTTCTAAACTTGGTCAGGTCAATATTAAGCAGTGATCGTAATGAAACATCTGGTATGCTTACGGGACATGGTAGCCTCAACCACCTCAGCTGCCTCAGCTGCCTCCAAATTCCGCCTCCTGGGGGCTTGCCGCTCTGCCAGGGCTGTGGTAAAGTATGTTTTAGTCTCAGATTAAGGTCTTTCAACTCGTCACACAAGTCATTCACACTTTTCAGCAACTACATATCAGCCATTTTGGCACAGCCAGTGTCCATCTCTGCCCAACATCTCAAGGGCAGTCAATGTCAAGAAATCTGACAGATACGCTTCAAATGCACACCTTTTTGGGAGGCAAAGTATGTTTGTCAGCTCCACTTCCAAAATGAGCATAAGGTGTCCAAAGCTTAAGCTTGGTGACTTCTTTTATAAACGGTTTTCGAGGCAAGCAAAAAATTTTATGAATGACCGGAGGCAGCAGATTAGAGGCGACAGCAAATTTTCTGCAGTCTGCCAAAAAAATGTGCATGTGAAACGTGTCATCACAAATGCCGGTATAGACAGCCTTTTTTAAAGGGATGCTGAAATGAAAATTAAAATATACTTCCCACGTTAAGAAAGAAGTTAAATGTAATCACTGAAGTCAGCTAATGACAATCACACGTTAGTATTTTTAACAGATGGTTATATTTTTCGTTCCAAACAGCCAATTCCATCAAGAGCAGCTGTCGGAGAGCACTATGCTTCTTGAGAAAACCAGCACCTCCAGCGCGCTCGTGATGTAAGGTTTAACTTCGCGGGCAAGGCTACAAGGAGGCTGGTGTGGTTGTGAACTGTGCCACTTGGTAGTGTCAACATGTTACAATCTGGCGGTTCAAGAGGCCCGCTTCCCGCAGAAGTTGAATAGGCACGGGAGAGAAGGGAAGTTCGGTTCCGCCAAGGGAGAGAAGGGAAGTTCAGTTCCGCCAAGTTTAACAGTCTATGCACGCTCAGAGCTTAGCACAATACCTCTAGGGAGTGGCACTGCTTTTATGTGAAGTTTTACTTAACGTTCGGAAGCATCCACCAGGTGTAATCTGGTAATAAATTTTTTTTTTATTTTTTTTTTCGTTTTAAAAAGTTTTTTGGCGTCAATTGAAACTAAAAATTGGCATCTTTGTGGTGTGGCCAAAATGTGCTTGGTATTTAAACCATAAAATAGACTAGGCATTTTGCTGCAGTACCCCTTTAAAGGGATGCTGAACCGAAATTTTGATTACACAAAACACGCAGTAAAAGTGTGCAATGGGATGCTACAAACACCAAAACACCACTCATACAGCGATATCTTGAACGGATGACCAAATTTTTCAAGAAAAGGAGGCGCATTTGAGAGAGATGATGTCGCCATGTTTCTCCGAGAAGGAGAGGGAACGGCCTCGCGTCTTCTCTGCCTCACAGCCTTGAGGGAGCGAAGCGGAGAGAGGAGGAAACTCGGTATAGTGATGTCACGCGCCTCGTCGGCCTAGTTCAATCTGGACCTCTTTTTCCAAAAATGCGGCCATCCATTCGAGATATCGCCTTACGAGTAGTGGTGTAGGGATTGTAGCGTCCCGCCTACATTTCCTGCATTGTTTTTTCTGAAATCCAAATTTCGGTTCACCATCCCTTTAAACTAATAACACTGGCTGTATCAGACGGTGGACAAGGGGAAACATCTCAGCTGTCTCATTTATGCTCATCAAATCATTAATTCCAACAGTTACAATTGTTACAAGAACCTTACATGCAGAGTGAAAGAGGTATAGCAGCTCAAGAGTGAAGCCACTGATCTCTGACAATTTGCTGGATCGCGCATCCCCGCTTGGTTGCTGTAGCACAAATGCGGCCACCGCACAGTCACCTTGCCACAAAAAATCTACCTTTCAGAGCGCAGCTAGGGTGGGCGGCAGCGTGCTGAAGACACGTTTTCTGCTTACTTATTGTCATTTGTCGTAGAGGTTGTTTAAAACCTGGCGTAAATGGTGACCTTCGTTGGCCTTCGAGAACATGAGCAAATTTGTACAAAAGTCCAGCACCAGAGGAGAAAAGCACAACTCCTTGAAAGCAAGTCTAGCCGGTCTAGCGGCATGATAGAAATTTCCTTGGTATGCCAAACTGCTGCATCTCTGTGCCTTCACACACGTGGATAGCGATCAAGAATCGACGCCGTGTTGATGTGTTTTGCATGTGCAACGTGCGTGAAAATCTATGTGCCTCTGGAGCAGCGTTTTACTTTACTGTGGTGACTGTAGTGTCGAGACCGGTTATAACAAAATAGCGGCTACATCAAAGCAATCTCGATTTCCCATTCCCTTTCACACTTCGTTAACCAAAGTCAGTTATAACGAAATAGCGGATACAGCGAAGTGATTTTCGATTCCCGTTGACTTCGTTATAACCGGTCTCGGCGGCATTTGTAAATTGCGGCGTTCGTGGTCCAGATAAGTCTGATGCAGTGGCGACGGACGAGGGGGGGCGGCAGCGGTGGTTGAAGGGAGGCTTTCTTGTGGGCACTTACCGAGGTGATGGAATTCATGAGTAATCGCATGAGGTTACGATAGAGCAGTTTGCAGTAAGTATATATGCAATTATTTTTATAAACAAAATAAAGTGTGCTATTTGAGGCATTCAGCAGTTCCAATGAACGCAACACTTTATGCTTGTTATATAATGAAGCACATAAAAAAATTTTCCGGGTTAGACTCTTTACTGACCCATGAAAATTACAGTATGAATGTTACTGGATCTTATGATTAGGCCTGCGCTGTGCTCTATAAACCGCCTTGCCTGGCGGTGAAGTTTGATCTTTGAGTAGCACCAAGCTGTTAGCTTGACCGGTATCCAAGGATGCGAAGGCACAGAGATGCAGCACTTCGGCGTGCCAAGGAAGCTTTGATCACGTTGCGACACCGACAAGACTTGCACTTGGCGAGTTGTGCCTTTTTCCTGCAGTGCTGTACTTTCGTAAAACTTTCCACGCGTTCTTAAAGGTAATTGTCAACGGTTACACCAGGTTTTCAAAAAATTCTCCGGCAAATGATAACGAACGAGCAGGAACATATCTTCAGCACGCTACCGCCCAGCCTCGCTGCGCTCCAAAAGGTTGATTACCTGTGGCACGATGGCCAACCGGTGGCCGCATTCGAATAGCGGGGAAGCGCAATCCAGCAATTATCGTAGAGATCAGTGAGCGAAGCAGATTAATGCTAGCCACAGTTTGTTGAACATTTAAAAAATAGCTGATAACCTTGTATGTGATATCTCTAGAAATACAAACAAGCGGGTTAAATATACAACTTTCCTATGTCAGTCTAGATTATCTGTGAATCATTGGAAAGAGCCGACTGTGAAACTTACGAGATGTAGGAGCCCGACTTTCTTTGGACCACCCCTTACTGGATGGAGGGTCTGGGGCCCTGCGCTTGGGAGGGGCTGGAGAAAAGTATCACAATTTACTTTCCACATGGGCAATTATGGCTTGGCCAGAGTGCCCCTTTTCTTTCTAAAATCTTAGACAACTTTTATCTACTCGTTTAGAATGCAATGCATGCAAAAGGCATGAACCCCCCCCCCCCTTTTTTTCTTGCTGCCATACTGCCAAAATGGAACATCAGAAAGGTTTAGGCGTGATTTTAAAACAAACTCTCTTTAATTTCATAAATTATTGTTTGCTTATATTCACATAAAAGAGGAATTTTGTATCCACGAGCATCTTTCAAATAACAAAATCTTAAAATCCCAATTCAAATTAACTGTTTTCTAAAGTCAAATGGAGGAATCACTTTTTACAGTTCTAGATAGGTTTGAACCTTCATGAATAACGTGTAGATTCTCATGTGTAAAACATGTGGAAATAAAGCAAGGACACTTACCCCTTGCACAGGCACCTCCCAGGCCAGTAGCTGCAAAATCAATGTCAAGTGTAAATACATTGTCAGTGTCTCTCGCAAGGTAAAAAAAAGATGAAATATATTTTTCTTTACTGTAGGCTAACTCACGTGGAATGGGCACTGAGAGACGCACAGGAGCGTCGGCCGTGTTGTCTCTCCCAGTGGCTAGAACAGACATATTATCAGAATAAAACTAGGTTAAACAAAGAACCATTTCTTCTGCTGAAAATGTTAAATTGCTATGATCAACATACCTCCATCATCGGGCTCCCCGACATCTGTGCTTTCCAAGCACGAGTTCTCCAGCCCCTCGGTGGCCTTCCTTTTGGCCTTCTTGTATGTTTCTTTAAGAGAAAGCAAATTGATACAGACCCACTAATTATTTAGCTCGTGCAAAACCTGGTTTACAATACTGCAATGCCAACCCATAACAGAGCAAAAAATCACTAAAACCAATTTACAATTTTCTAGATATGGTTCCTTTCACAGCTTACAATACCAAAAGGATATATTATTGTAGTGTTCTGCCGGGAAACCGGCATTTGGGGGCAATGCCTGATAGCAGCACTCTTTCAAGATCAGCATTTGTAAAGGCTTCAAATACTTTTTTTTTATGTACAGCACAGTGTGGTGTCTGCTGCTAGCATGAGAAGCGCACTGTTGCTTGCATCATTCTGAAATTTAATGCAAAGGCCCCATATGCAGTCATGGTCAGAAGAAATGCAAAACATCTGCAGCTGCACAATCAGTTGTCGCGATTCCACAAACATCTACACAGAGCAAAATTAACTTTGGCTCAAAAAGCAGCAATGCCGAGAGAATAAACACCCATGACTGAAGCACTTAGTAGTGTATTGGGGTTTATGTGTTGAGAAAATGACTGAGAGAATAAGACGAGAGCTCACAGGGACGTCGGAACACTGAACTCTGGTTGGAATGATTAGTGGTAGAAATAAAGCTAGCTGTTTTTATCTCCACTGCACTCATCAAACGTGTTTGAATTTGAAAGCCCAATGCCGGACGCTGGCATTCCCATTCTGATGTGTTCGACGAGTGCAGTTGAGACAAAGATAGCTAGCTTTAGACCTACGCATCAATCATTCCAACCAGAGTTCAGCGTTTTGACATCCCCATCCAACCTCGTCTTCTCCTCTCACTCAGGTTTTCGCCGCATAAGGTGACACTTTCATTTGTAGGGCGAGTGCAACTTTGAAATGGCGTGCACTAGGAGCAGCCGAAGCAACTTTAGCTGCTGCTTGCGAGCTTCAAATCTGTCCATTGTATGTAAAGCCCCATTCAAGCACTTGCATTTGACTACGAATGAATGAGACACGATCAGCTTTTAGCCTCTTGCGACTGCCTACGACCGGCTGCCATTGCTGGACTGCTGGTCATAGGCCTTCGCAAGAAGCTTAAAAAATCAGTCTTGTCTCAGTCGGTCCTAGTCAAATGCATCTGTGTGTTAACGGGTTTTCATAAGACCTATAAGCCGGAACATGTAAACGTGTGTCACTCAATACAGACATGGCAACCTAGCAAGTGCTACGCTCCCTTTCGTGCGTGTGCAGTGCAAGACTACGGCTTTTTGAAGAACAGAGATACTCCAGGCTCACGCTCGTTTCCTACACTGGCTGCTGACAGTGCTATGGCAACTGTGAGGGAAAACGTGCACGTAAAAGCTCTGCTCTATCGCCACATGATACATATTTTTGACTATGAAATTTCAATTGCAATCATACTCCCAGAGAGCTCGCATTTCATTACCAGTCAAGTTTCTGATGCTGCTGTCAGGTTCGATGGGCTAGCTCAACACCATCTAAAATAATCAAAGCACCTGCACTAGCATTTCGCAGTCATCACAGTGAGATCGAGCACTGAAACAGATCAAGTGCTGCATCTTTCATGTCATTGTGATAATGCTCCGAGCTACTCTTTCCTTTCTGTTATCACAAGTCATATGATTTGTTTCATCTGTCTATATTTATGGTTGCACCAATAAATGGGGGATTCTTGGTCACTCCCGAATGGCTCTCTGGTTGTCTGACCTGTCTGAGACGTCATCTTTGATCGTGTCTGCGGGTTTGTCGGGCTGTGAAGGCTCTGGTGCTGGACGAGGATTCCAGTCTACGTCCGGCAGTAAGACCAGGGACGTAGTCCCTGGTCTTACTGCCGGACGTAGACTGGAATCAGCAGTCATATGATCAATTAGTGAAAATTACTGAAAGCAGTCATATGATCAATTAGTGAAAAGACGGTGAGAGAGCACGTGAGCTGGTGGTAGCTAATCATGTCGTATTGCACCTGAGACTGCGGTGGAAGAAATCGGAAGAACTTTCAGTAGAAGGAACGTTCTCTGTGTCTGTTTGAGACGTTCTCTCTGATTGAGACGTTCTCTGTGTCTGTTCCTTCTACTGAAAGTTCTTCCGATTTCTTCCACCGCAGTCTCAGGTGCAATACGACATGATATGATCAAAACAAGCTTGCCGTCGTCTGTCAACAAACCATTGGAATGCTACGTTTTTGGCGTCGATGTGTGTCCCCATGCTCTTTTCTATGTTGCAATTTTTGCTTCTATGTCCTCCTGGCAGAGTCAGACTACTTTAGCAGCCTAAGCAAAATTAACTAGGCTTGTTTCACTGCATGTGGCGATTCATTCCGCGTAGACGCCGCAGAATGGACGCTAAAGCCTGATTCGCAGGATGAGATTCTGCTTGCTATTTTCAGTCATTATGTCGCTCCAGCTGCAAAAGCATGAACTGTAGCGGAGATGGTTGACGTTGATACGAAAAATTGCAAGCAGAATCAGTCCAAGTGAATGAGACATAACAAGTCGGTGATGGCAACTAGTAACAATTATCAACATCTTGTATCTACTGTTTACACTGAGCCTGCTTACCTTGACCAACCTTCAAAATTAAAGGTCTTTTGAAGGCCTGCGCTTACTCCATATTGCAATTACCAGGTCAATGTTTTCGCTACGGGCCGCTGTCGTTTGAACGAGCAGGAACGTTTGGAAGAGCAGACAACGGTTTGAACGATCAGGCAGCCGTCCGAACTTGAAGACACACTAAACATAGTCCGCGGGTGGTCCAAACAACTTGGCCGTTTTTTTCACATTCATGTTGGAACAAAACAAATGAATTCGATGGCCTTAAGTATCCGCGAATTCAACCCAAAGTGCTTTCTGTACAAGCAATCGTGGTCCAATGCCATCTGGTTTTCCCTTTCACTAGCCCTGTCCATGTTTTTGGATGAACCAAGCAGGCAGAAAACTCATGAATACTGATCTTCAAACCTTTCGCAACTGTTTTGGTACAGCCTCAGTTGCTGCATTTTGACGAGAAGGCAAGTGTTTGCCTGGTTTCTTCTAAAACAACACAGGCATGCACGCCCCGCATGGTGACTTCCACCCACAGCCCCAGACCGGAAGTGTGCCTGACGCACCACCACCGCACCATGACATAACAGAGCTGAATTTGTGTATATATGTAGACAAAGTTTTCGGGATCGAATTGGGTAAATGCTAGATAAACCTTTGTCTTATTAATGTGGCCAGCTTACATTATGGACAATCTTAGGAAGGAACGGAGGTGTCCATATTACCGAGGCATCCCTGTATATGCAAACTACACTCTCAGTCCAAATCTAAACATTGTTTACCTTTAGATATACTACATGATCATATCAATGACTAATGCCCCTAGGTATGTGCAAAGATTTCACAACTTGAAGCCACGAGGATATCATACAAACACCACTTACTGCAATAGGAGAACACCCGCACAGGGTGGAGGGGCCACTCCTCTTCATTCCCAGGTGGGGCCTGAGACTGGGCCAGTTTTATCACTGATGCCGGTGGCACGTTTTTTGGCCAGGAACACATCGTCCTGTCAGCACTGAGCCAGGCCGTCGGAACAGCGGCCACGCTGTCATCCCCGACAAACTCAACCGCACAAAAAGGGCGGTTTTCCTTTCTGTAATGAATATAACATTTTCGTTACTGCAAGGCAAAGCCACAGCTGATTAGCAGTGGGTAATAATTCAAGATTAGGGCCGTGCTGCTGAGAAAGGGAGGATGGGCCTAAGAGGACACGGAATAAGTTGATGAGGGCTCACTCGCGTGGAACTGAAGATGGACAGTTTCTGCGGCCCAGCAGACCCGCCAATAATGAAAGACGTCCGACTCCGTCAAAGGTTTGAGCATAACTGACCTATGATCACGGGCAAGAGCTCGCAATGCACGGGCTCAAGTGCAAGCCCGTGTAAGTGGCACACCGAGTTCGTGGTGTGCCGCACTATTTATTTTTAAATACTGCACAATGTACCTTGGGTTTAACAAAGCGACTAAGAATGAGATAGAGTTCCTGAGGGACGGCAATCAGAGCATTTTATTGGGGAAAAAAAATGAGAGAAAAATCAGATTTCTTTTTTTACCTATGCCTGTTAAATGAAATGTCACAAATGTTTGTTTTTTTCCTAAATTCACACAAAAAGGTGTGCATACTGACCCAAAAAAGAGAAGAGTTTCATATTTTTGTTGTAACTTACGATTAAATTAAGTTTGCTATTTGATATTAAAAAAAATGCATTAATTCACTGATCTCTATGACAATTGTTAGATCACGCTCTCCACTCCGCGAATGCAGCCACCAGACGGCCATCATGTACCAACGGGATGTTGACCAGTTAAAGCGTTTTAAAGGGATACTTCAACGAAATTTGAAATATACCCGTCGTGTTCACAAATAGGCTGAATATGATCCACAATATCCGTAAATGACAATAAAACGTCTGTATTTTGAGCCTGATGGCTGTGTTTTTCGTTATAAACGGCCCACTCTGGCAAGTGCTCGGAGAGCAGCCAGCGGAGAGCACATGGCCTCCGCCGCAATCGTGACGTAGTTTGTCTCGAGATGAGCAAAGCTGCGTCAAGGCTGACATCGAGAAGATGTCCTAGACGTTCCAGCCACGGAGGCGGCTGCTTTTATACGAATTTTGAGCGACGGGTTAATTTTCTATAATCTTGTAGAGGAACAATAGCGGCATTTTGGGACACACAAAATATATTCTCGGGGAGGCGTTAGCAGCAGCCACCGGGTGCTCTTTGCTAATCGTTTAACTCGTTTTCAAATTCCTTTTGTGTCTTTTTCAACAAGAGATTGGTGCGTCTGATGTGATACTGCTCCCTTGAACACGAATAGACCAAGAAATAAGCGCCGAAATTTCGTTGTAGTATCCCTTTAAGAGGCTGGGCGGCAGTGTGCTAAAAGACACGTTTTCGGCTTAATAGCAATCATTCGCTGAATTTTTTTTTTTCCTTGTGTACTTGGTTATAGGTGTTTTTGAGAACACATAGAAATCTTTATGAAAACATAGCACGGCATAAAAAAGTCACAACTCATTGAATGCATGTCTTGCGGCGGGATCAAAGAACATGCCTTGGAATGCTGAAGTGCTGCATCTCCACCCTTGCACACTTGGGTATACTGAACAAGCATTGAAATCGTGTAGATGATGATGAAGGTCTGTCGTGTATGAAGATTTATGTGCCTCTGAAGCAGCGTTTTACTTTACTCTGAAGACTGTATTTGTAACTTGCAGCACTCGTGGGCCAGCAATTAGTTGATTTTGTGCCGACAGAACACAGCGGCGGAGGAGATCGTTCTTTGCCTCCGGGACATTTCTAGCAACCAAATCTGTGGAAGGGAATAGAAATTTATCTTTCTCGATTCCCCATCTCCCACTTCCGACACCCCTGATAGCATAGCTCAAAAGCGTCAATGTGATTTGTAACCCATACATAACTGTGCTGCTCTGTTTTCAGGTGACATGAGTAATTCGGATCCATACGAGTACATTTTAAACACTGCCGATAGCGCATGATAGCAACCACTCATAGTGCAACCAAACAGAACTGCTGGACTATCCAGAGATCTGCGAGTGATATGTATGCGGCAAAGACTTGTAAAAAGCGACACACCTTCAAAACCTTCCCGAATGGTTAACACATTCACACGACGTCTACTTTTTATCAGTGTCCAAGCGTGCGAAGGCAAGGACGCAGCATTTCGGCGTGCCAAGGCATGTCCTCTGATCATGTCATGAGACTTGCATTTGACGAGTTCTGCCTTTTTCCTGCAAAGCTGCACTTTTGTAAAACTGTCCACATGCTCTTGAAGATAACATAGTAACCACAGGGTTTTAGAAACTTTTTTGTCGAATGATGGCAAACAAGAATGTGTTTTCCAGCACGGATGCCATCTAGCCTAATGCTCAAAAGGCTGACTTCCTGTGGGCACAAGATGGCAAATACAAAGCTTTCGGTGGCCTCACTCATGCTGCAGCGACCAAGCATTGTCTACTGGTGATAAGTGTACTGATCAGCACTGATCAGAGCACCAAGCACTGAACAGTGCGACCAAGTAGGGCATTACAGAGTCACATCTTCGCGCTAACTTACCACTTCGGAGCATGCAAAACTTATTCTTAATATTTATTTAGGCTGACAACTGTACGGATACTACCCATTCAGCCCGCTTCAGACGAGGCAACTTTTCAAGCACTTTCGGGGTTGCTGGCGGGTTGTTTCATAGCTTTCCCTAGATCGACACGAATTGCTGAAATCGGGTTCGGCCCCTGTAACGAGTGGGCTAAAGCGCACACCCAGCTCGACGCGCGTGGAGCGAAAGCTCACGCTGCAGAATCCAGGGATCCTGGGTTCGAGCCCCACCCCTGCCCATTTCGATTTTGATGAGCATCGTACCAGCGTGCGGTCGTGTATCACTACTGCATGGTGCACGTTAAAGACCCCACGCTAGCGGTGTACAGCACTGGCTAAATTGCTCATCTACAGCAAGTGACTTGTCGCAACTTTAAATTGCTGACCAACTACAGGCTGTATTCACCAATGTTTGTTTGCAAACAAGCTCGCTGCCGCCCACTATCGGCGGACCCCTGCGCGCTTCCGGTTTTCCTCTTCTTTTCCTCTTGCCACACATCCTTTTGTTATTTGTACTACGTTCTACAAAGCAACGTTACTAGATACTCTTCAGTTCTCAAACTGCGGAGCTTCGCCTGACGCCTATCTGTTGCGCTCCGCTTGGGGGCGCGCGCGACGGAGTTTGCCCGGCATAGCAACACGTGAAACACGTTGCGGGTAGTGTGCGGCGGCGGTGTTTCCGTTTGGTTACGTTTGTGCTCGTAGCCGCGTGTGTTGTGTTTGTGCATCGTGCTGCAGCTGCATGAAGCATGCCACACTCTCGTGCAGTGGTGTAAAAGCGGGGACGATTCTATGCGATTTGCGGAAGAGAAGAGACATTTTTTCAGGCCACCCAGCCAGCGACGCTGACCGCCTTGAACTCTGGAAGCGCGCAGCACCAAGGCTGGACAAAAAGCTTTCGAGCTCGTCTTCCGTTTGCGACCTTCACTTCCACGATAATGACATCTTGAAGGTCTTCGAGCACAACGTTTGTGGTGATGTGGTAGCTATACCGTGCGACAAATAGGCACTGAAGCACGACGCCATGCCTAGTTTGTTCCCGAATCGTCCTAAGCATCTTTTTAAACCGACACGTTAGCGCAAAGCCCCTACTCGCAGACTGTCCCCGGCAAAAAGCAGGCGCCGAAAAGAACAAGGTGAGCGGTCGATTGCAGCAGTTCAAGGCGAGCCGAATGTTGTACTTGTTCGTGTGGAGGACACATTGAAGACCGCTGGAGAGGCTCGTCGATCAAACAGAGCTAGCTTGAGCAATGAGATTCAGGCTAGGCTACTGAAAATGACATTTCCATGTGTTACTCCTGACCAAATGAATGATGAGCACAGCTACTTTAGAGGTTCACCAGACGACAGTGTTGCGTATTACCTATCTGGGTATGTTGTACACAAAATGAGCAAGCGCACAGAGTGCCAGTTGTGCCTGCATGACATTAGTTCAGCAGCTCCTGTCGTCGGTTCTGACGCATACTTGACCATATATCGATCGGAGCTTCAAGGAAGGCAGCCTGAGGCACCCCAGCAGTTTGACTCTCTCGTGACGAGGAAGGTCTCTGTGGGGACTTGTTTTGGAAGGTTCTGGACAAGCTGGATAAGTGCAATGTAACGCGGCTGGGTTGTGGTCAGCACAAGCCCACGTTCATGTGCCAAATGTTGTATTTTCTTTTTTTCTCTTTTTTTGTCACGCGGATGCATTTTTACGCGAGGGATATCAACTGTCGCCTGCAATTCTCGAGAGAGTCGCCATCGCCAGCAAAAAAAGCTCGTCTATCATGAAACCGCGTTCAACAATTGCATTGTGTGTGCGTCTTTGTGTCTCGCACTAAGTGCTTTTCGCGCCACCGAGAGAATAAAGTTTCTTTGCTTTGCTTATTTTTCGTTTTCAGTAACGAGTACGCAAAGAGTGGCGGTGATACTTTCCGGGCAGCTTCGCCGCTGCTGCTTTTTCCTGTTCATTCCACTCATTTAGAGCCTCTGCCCAACGTCTGAAGAGGTCCCTAATGACTGCAAAAATCGGAGGCGCATTGCATGACACAATTCCAAGGCAAAGATTGCCCTAATCTTAGACAAACCCCAGAGATTGGGGAAAAGATGAAGGACAACACAACACACCGAGTGTCACACAGAGTTGAGACTGTGTTGTTTTGGCCTTCGTCTTTTCCCCAGCCTCGGGGGGTTTGTCTAAAATTATGTTAAACCTTCACCAGCTCGTTTGCGCCCTAACGTTTTCGTAACTAATTTCATTTGCTGCACAAACACCCAGCGCGTTGCGCTACGAAGCGCAGGGCACCGGGCTAACGGTGGCCGCCGCGCCATCTGGCTAGCGGAAACGAAAATGGGCCACGCATCGACGGCCGCCGCCGGGGGAGTTTGATAACTGAAGGTATTTAGTAACGTTGCTACAAAGCGCAGGTTCTTACAAACCTATTACAGGTACCTCTCCGAAGGAAAATCTTATTTTCTGATCGCTGTGTGTTACTGAAGAAATAAATACACTACCGGAAGTCTACTGGGGCACCAAATACTGTGGCGCCCTCGTGGTACTAACTTCCACCGAATGCGGTGAATAAATATCCCCATAACCCAATTTGCTTTTTTTTTATGATAACTGAAGACTTGGTTCTGGTTTGAAATTAATCGCTTTTGGAAATGAACTGTTTCAGAAAGATGAGTTTGTATTTTTAACGCAATTTAAAGATATAAAAACATGTTTTTAGCATGTAACTGTGCGTCTAAATAGTGCAAGGAAAATAAAATTTCCTGATGATGATGGCAAGTCGTAGCAATTCGGCTGCTGCGTGCGAATGCGGGAGGTCCGTGCTGCTGGTGTTGCGACGTAAAGTTGCTGGGCGAAATTGCACGCGCACTGGGCGAAATAGCACGCGCACTTGATGTCATTGAGTGCGCGTGCAATTGTACTGCATCTTTATACAACCGCGTTCGCAACCGCTTTGCGAACGCGGATCCGCTTTCAGTGTGAATGAGCGGTGAAGCGGGCCTTAAGGGCGGTTCAGACACTTGCGTTTGAGTGCGTTTGACTGCGTTGCGTCGAGAACGGAAAGCGAGTCACCGGCACATCTGTGCTTCGTATGAAGCGTGGATTCCAATTCAAGGAATCATCTTAGCACGCGATATAAGCAGCAGGGATGTCCTGGTTTCTCGCTGCCGCAACGCAGTCAAACGCAACTGTCTGAACCAGGCTTTAGGGTGTTTTGGTAGACCGTACGCTTTCAGGTAGCGTGCCCAGAGATAGCGTGCCCAACCCATGCTTCAAAATGACGGCACGAGCTCCCCCTAGCAAAGCGGAGCTCGAGCGTACGGTACTTCACGAGTAATAGCGGGATAACTGAGCGCGCGAGCTTCTCAACGAGCGTCGCTCGAGCAGCAACATCGTTGTGCGCTCAAGAGACGAAGATGCACGGAACGCGGTGACGCACACACTGCGCCATCTCAATCACACTTCGACAAACTCTTGTGCTCTCTGCTCTGTCAGTACGCCCAATCGCATAGTTCCGCATTAAAACTTCAGCCGTGCTCGAAAGTCAAGTAATAAAGGGGTCACTTACCCGGGCTGCCAGGACATCGTCGACGTTGAGTTTGTTGCGTCGTTGCAGCAAAAAGAGAATTACACCGCTCGAAATAATCGATACGAAAAACGAAAGTACTAAAAAAATAAATCCCTAAATCTAAGAAATCTAAATACAAAAATAAAAACCTGCTCACTACGGAACCTCGTGCTCGGAAGACACGGGGACACAACACGAAATAATCGTTACAAAAACGATAGTCGATAGTACTAAAAAAAAACACCTAAATCTACGAAATCTAAATACAAAACAAAGAAAAGCTGCTCAGTGCAAAACCTCGTGCCCGAAAGGAGACCTAAATTTACGAAACTTAAATAATACGAACCAAAGAAAAGTCGCTCAATACGGAACCTCGTGCTCGGAAGGAAACACGGGGACACAGATGAAGAATACAATTACACAAAACGAAATAATCTATATAAAAACTAACGTAATCTACGAAATCTAAATAATATTAAACAAAGAAAATGCGCTGCTCGGTGCGGTACGTCGTGCTCGGAAGAAGACTCGGGAGGCACGGGGACAGACCTGTAGAATCACGGAAGCCGAGGGAGAAAAGGGACCTAGGGATGTAGGGAAACAATCGTAAATTGCGTTGGGCGATAACTCGCGCCATCTGGCAAAAAACAAAAAAAATATTAGGTGTCGTTGATTAGTGGGCGAGCATTGTTTTCTCGCACCGCTCGCACCGTGCGAGCTGCCTAGCATCTGGTGCCGCGTTAACCAGGGGCGGATCCGGGGGGGGGGGGGGGGGGGGCGACGGGGCCGGCCATTCCCCAGACAGTCTACTCCCCCCTCCCCTTTCCCCTCATCTAGGAAGGCAATTTTACCTAGTTGAACCCCCCCGGTGCGCAGACGAAAGAATGGGAGAATAGTATCCTTACAAATGTTTTGCCCCCCCCCCCCCCAAAAGGGAGTTCTGGATCCACCCCTGTTGTTAACAAGCACAACGCAACGTTTGAATTGATCAAATTCAAACGCGAACACATCGAGGGGCGTGAAACAAAAATATTGTTTTGCACATTTCACTGGTGAATGCAGGTCTTGCTACTAGTTCAGACATTTGCGTCGGTTGCGGGCATAGCGCAGCGAACGTCGATTGAGGCAACCTGGACAACCATATGACTCGTGATTACTTCACGAAGCTGCTTTATTCTCAACGGCGAACCAACGCCTCTACCATTGCAGTCATTTCAATAGCACTGAGCATGACTGTCAAAACTAGGCATAAGAGGCAGGGTCTAGGACCATTCGTCAAAAGCCCATAAGAGGCAGGGTCTAGGACCATTCGTCAAAAGCCCATTCGCCGACAGACAACTGGTAGACGGACAATTCGTCGAATAAGACAGTTCGCACTAGGCGAATTAGTCGAACGGGAAACTTGTTGAAGCGGCCCGTTCATGTAAAAAATATTCATCGAAAGAACTACAACAATGTTGGAGTGATGAGCCTATAGCCGGTGACAGGTCAAGAACGAAGCGGAAGCTCCTCCCACCCCTTTCCTCTTTAGTGGAGCGAATGGTGGAGGGGAGGTCGCCTCCTCTGCAGCGTTCGATCTACAAAGTGGGAAGAGGTGGGGGGAGCGTCTATCCGGTGAGCTTAATTGTCCGGTGAGTTCCTGTCTGGGATTCGAGATCTTCTATGCTCAATGGCACTGCTTTGATGCCATTTTATTGAGAGAAACCGAAGATGTATCACAGCTGAAATTAGAACTGCTGAGGTACCCAGCGGATTGTATTGTCATAGGTTGGCACACTTTAGCACATGGCAGCCATTCTGCTTAAACAAAGCCCAGGGATCCTGCGCTCAAGCCTCACCCATATGACAAACTCAGGCTTTTGTAACGAGAGACAAATAGCCTTATGTGGAGTTTGGTGGTTCACTAAGTTCACAAAGCTCACGGTCTCGGGTTTTAAGACGGCTGGGAGCATTTTTGACTACGAACGTGCTATAGTCTATTGTTATTGTGTTTTTATTGAGGCAAAGCTCACTGTTTTGAGGTTTTGCCAGGAGTGGTCACAGGCCACTGTTTTTGGAACTTGTAAGGGAGCACCCGAGAAACAAGAACAGTGTTTTTCGGCCTGGATAAATTAAATATTCACCGCGAAAAGCTCAAACTTCACGAGAATGTGATGCAAGCGGTTGGGATAGAACGCGGAAGTTTGAAAACGTTACGATATCTGAATAAAAAAAATGACAGAGAAAATAAATTTCTCTACGAGCCGACACGTCCACCTAAGCCTAATATCGTAAAAACAGAATTTGACATTGCGGACGATTTTGGGACTCATATCAAAGAAAAAAAACAAAAAAACTTGTCAATGAAAGAGAATATTGTTTTCGTTCTTGGTGAGAAGTTTTTTTTTTCCCCCGCTGGAAATAGATGCCACAGCTGGCGCCCACATATTAGGCTTATGTGACCCGATCCAAGCAATGTTGTGTTGTCAAACTTCCGCGTTATATCCCAACCGCTAGCGTGCATTCTCGTGGAGTTTGAGCTTTCTGTGATTTATAGTTTATTTACCTGGGCAAAAAAACACGGTCCTTTGGCTTACGTGATAAAGCAAGCAATCATGTCATCGGTGCATCTTTTCAAGCGAAGTGCTCACGTTCGCTTGTGCCCCACTCACTGATAGTACAGCCATAGGTACAACCTCGGTACAATACTGATAAAGCTGGTGGCTCGAGCGTGTGGCTCCAACTTGGGGTTCATTCTCACGTCCTCTAACGAAAGTGAGACAATATAAATAAAAAAAAAAGTGATTTTCATGTGCTCCAGCTAGCAACTTCTACACCGGCAGGGAGTTCTTTCACGCTCGAGGAAGCTCGCACTGGAGCGACCGCGTAGCCAGGACGGCCACCCACCCCAAGGCCCAAAGTCAGGGTTGAAGGACCCTGCTGCGTAGCGATGGAATTACGACCGATTTAATAAACCACTTCTTTAACGTAGACGCTGTAAGCACCCGATAGAGCAGCACCGCTTGCTCGACATTGAGTTGCTCATGCTCTTGTAAAATTATGTGCAAGACAGAAGCTTTAATTTTACTATAGGAAAACGACGAAAAATTCTGTAGCTGTTGTGCCCAGATGTCACCGTTCAGGAGGAATCTCAAGAAGGGCATAAGCGGCACAGCTGGTACAGCGGTACAGCGGCACAGGCTACTCGTGGCTGGTGGTGGCTCTGTCTTGGCTTTACTCGGTTGGAGGCACCTATACGTGATCAGATGCTCACTACACTGATCAGTGGTTCACTACAATGCCTCGTCAGCCTCGTTGTCAGCCGCTCGCGGCCTAGCCTCTCGAGTACTGTATGTTCTGAACTCTTTCCTTCAGGTGCCTTCCCGCGCCCCCGACCCTTCGTCTTTTCCGCAGGCCCACGCAGGCCCTGCGCTCCTTTTATTTTACGGGCGACCGCTTTTCTTTTTATTTACTTGACTCATTTGTTCCCCTCACCAAGCTGATCAGCATGAGTTCGAGGTGGAAAAAGCCACGAACATTGCGAAAGGAATTTGATGAAATCGCAAGTAGGATTGCGGCCGCAAACGCTACGGCCGCCGCCGGAAGGTCCACCGCCGACGCCGCTTCAAGCGACTCTTCAAGGGACGCAACAAGCAGCGCTTCAAGCGATGACGAACCTTGCCCCGGCTCTTGTGGAAGCAGCACAACTGACGGAAGTGGAGCTGACCCTGCGACAGGCTGCGACCCAGCAGACGCGCTTGCATCTGAAGACGAGCCATGCAACGCAAGTTTCGAGGTCAGCGGAGCTAGCTCGGAAGACTGTCCGCGCACGGCCACGGAGGAACTGGCTATCTTAGCGCGTCGTTTCAACTTCACACATGAAGCAGTGAATGAGACCGCTGCTGCGTTAAGGAGACTCGGCCACGACGTCCCTAAAGATGCCCGAACTATTCTCGGCACCGAGAGGAAGGCCCCGCTGGAGCAGGATGGAACTTTTATTCATTTTGGGCTGAAGAAAGGTATCGAGCAAGCCCTGCAAGGGAAAACAGTGCCACAGGAGCTTCTCCTCCAAGCAAACATTGATGGGCTCCCTCTTTATAAGAGTTCAAACATTGGCTTTTGGCCAATTCTTTGTCGCCTGACAAACTGTGGTGAAAGCACCCCTTTTGTTGTCAGTATGTTTTGCGACAGCGGCAAGCCTCCAGACCTCTCAAGTTTTCTTGACCCCTTCTTGAAGGAAATTCAAGAGATGACAGCCAACGGCTTCGTTTACAAAGGTTCGTGCCTAACCGTCCATTTAACAGCCGTCATATGCGATGCTCCTGCAAGGAGCTTTGTTAAGAAGGTCAAGGGCCATACTGGGTATCATGGCTGTGAGAGGTGCTGCCAGAAGGGTCGGCACATTGAGGGAAGGATGACATTCCCGGAACTTGAAGCACCAAAACGAACTGACAAGTCATTTCGTGACCAAGAGGACCCATTGCACCACGTGGGTGACTCGCCGTTCACTCTGCTGAAAAATGATATAATTTCACTTTTCCCCCTAGACTACATGCACCTAGTGTGTCTAGGTGTGATGCGCCGCCTGCTTCAAACATGGGTTAGGGGGCGTGGATCGTTGAGGACCACGCAGAAAGAAAAACTCAACAGAAGACTAAAGTCGTGTGCCAAAGTATTCCCCCGACACTTCCAACGGAAGCCCAGAGGTGTGGACGAGGTCGACCGGTGGAAGGCAACAGAATTCCGGACCTTCCTCTTGTATGTTGGACCTGTTGTTTTGAGGGGCCTGCTTCCAGATCACCAGTACGAACATTTTCTCTTTTTGCATGTGGCCATAAGAATTCTTGCATCACCAGCTCACCACGTTGAGCATAACGTCTATGCCAGAGACCTGCTTCGTTTTTTTGTGCAGGAGTATGGCACCGTAGGACTTTACGGAGCACGGTTTTTAACATACAATGTACACACATTGAGCCACCTTGCCGAGGAGTGCCTTGTCCATGGACCGCTTGACGCATTTAGTGCATTCCCTTTCGAGAGTTTTCTCGGAAAACTCAAGCCCCTGCTGCGAACACATAGCAACCTTTTGGCGCAAGTTAGCCGCAGGCTTTCTGAACATGCGGGAGCAACATGCTTCTGTGTTGCAAAACGAGTCACCCACACCATCAACAAAGGAGACTGCTACCTGATCAGGAAATCCCCAGTCATCGTTTTAGAGGTGTCTCAAAGCACGTGCGAAGTCGCTTCATTAACAAATGCTAGGAACTTTTTCGATGTTCCGATGAAATCATCTGCCCTAGACATTTTTAGAACCGATGGCCAGGACACTACAGTCAAGATATTGCAGATCTCAGATGTTCATGGGTCCCAACAGTGTCTTCTTTTGCCCTCCAAGTCCGGCCATGTTGCCTTTCCACTCCTCCATATGCAGTAACTCCTTATCTTTCCCTCGTTTGTTGTTTTCGGCTGGCCAGAACTCTCTGCCGGACATTTGCTGAAACCTGCCATAGAGGCTGTCGTCGGCTGTCTTGGTGGCTGCTTGGAAGTTCTTTCCCGGCAACACGTGCGTGGTTGTTGATCAGTGTGTGGGGGTGCAAGCTGCTTTCCTGCGGACATGGCTGTCTCCTCTTTTCTCAAGTCCAGACTGGTGCGTGGAACTGAGTGTTCGGCCTGTTTTGCTGCAACATTTGGCTGGCTGGAACCTTCTGCCGGACATTTGCTGAAACTTGTCGTAGAGGCTGTCGTCGGCTGTCCTCGTGGCTGCTTGGAAGTTCTTTCCCAGCAACGCGTGCGTGGTTGTTGATCAGTGTGTGGGGGTACAAGCTGCTTTCCTGCGGACATGGCTATCTCCCCTTTTCTTGAGTCTGTACTGGTGCGTGGAACTGAGTGTTTGGCCTGTTCGGCTGCGACATTTGGCTGGCCAGAACTTTCTGCCGGACATTGGCTGAAACCTGTCGTAGAGGCTGTCGCCGGCTGTCTTGGTGGCTGCTTGGAAGTTCTTTTCCGGCAACGCATGCGTGGTTGTTGATCAGTGTGTAAGGGTACAAGCTGCTTTCCTGCGGACATGGCTGTCTCCTTTTTTCTCGAGTCTGTACTGGTGCGTGGAACTGAGTGTTCGGCCTGTTCGGCCTGTTCGGCTGCGACATTTGGCTGGCCAGAACTTTCTGCCGGACATTTGCTGAAACCTGTCGTAGAGGCTGTCGTCGGCTGTCTTGGTGGCTGCTTGGAAGTTCTTTCCCAGCAACGCGTGCGTTGTTGCTGATCAGTGTGTGTGAGTGCAAGCTGTTTTCCTGCGGACATGGCTGTCTCCTCTTTCCTCAAGTCCGTACTGGTGCGTGGAACTGAGTGTTCGGCCTGTTCGGCTGCGACATTTGGCTGGCCAGAACTTTCTGCCGGACATCTGCTGAAACCTGTCGTAGAGGCTGTCGTCGGCTGTCTTGGTGGCTGCTTGCAAGTTCTTTCCCAGCAACGCATGCATTGTTGCTGATCAGTGTGTGGGGGTGCAAGCTGCTTTCGTGTGGACATGGCTGTCTCCTCTTTTCTGGAGTCCGTACTGGTGCGTGGAACTGAGTGTTTGGCCTGTTCGGCTGCGACATTTGGCTGGCCAGAACTTTCTGCCGGACATTTGCTGAAACCTGTCGTAGAGGCTGTCGTCGGCTGTCTTGGTGGCTGCTTGGAAGTTCTTTCCCAACAACGCGTGCATTGTTGCTGATCAGTGTGTGTGAGTGCAAGCTGCTTTCCTGCGGACATGGCTGTCTCCTCTTTTCTCAAGTCCGTACTGGTGCGTGGAACTGAGTGTTCGGCCTGTTCGGCTGCGACATTTGGCTGGCCGGAACTTTCTGCCGGACATCTGCTGAAACCTGTCGTAGAGGCTGTCGTCGGCTGTCTTGGTGGCTGCTTGGAAGTTCTTTCCCAGCAACGCGTGCGTGGTTGTTGATCAGTGTGTGGGGGTGCAAGCTGCTTTCCTGCGGACATGGCTGTCTCCTCTTTTCTCAAGTCCGTAGTGGTGCGTGGAACTGAGTGTTCGGCCTGTTCGGCCTCGACATTTGGCTGGCCGGAAATTTCTGCAGGACATTTGCTAAAACCTGTCGTAGAGGCTGTCGTCGGCGGTCTTGGTGGCAGCTTGGAAGTTCTTTCCCAGCAACGCGTGCATTGTTGCTGATCAGTGTGTGTGAGTGCAAGCTGCTTTCCTGCGGACATGGCTGTCTCCTCTTTTCTCAAGTCCGTAGTGGTGCGTGGAACTGAGTGTTCGGCCTGTTCGGCCTCGACATTTGGCTGGCCGGAACTTTCTGCAGGACATTTGCTAAAACCTGTCGTAGAGGCTGTCGTCGGCTGTCTTGGTGGCAGCTTGGAAGTTCTTTCCCAGCAACGCGTGCGTGGTTGTTGATCAGTGTGTGGGGGTGCAAGCTGCTTTCCTGCGGACATGGCTGTCTCCTCTTTTCTCAAGTCCGTAGTGGTGCGTGGAACTGAGTGTTCGGCCTGTTCGGCCTTGACATTTGGCTGGCCGGAACTTTCTGCCGGACATCTGCTGAAACCTGTCGTAGAGGCTGTCGTCGGCTGTCTTGGTGGCTGCTTGGAAGTTCTTTCCCAGCAACGCGTGCGTGGTTGTTGATCAGTGTGTGGGGGTGCAAGCTGCTTTCCTGCGGACATGGCTGTCTCCTCTTTTCTCAAGTCCGTAGTGGTGCGTGGAACTGAGTGTTCGGCCTGTTCGGCCTCGACATTTGGCTGGCCGGAACTTTCTGCCGGACATCTGCTGAAACCTGTCGTAGAGGCTGTCGTCGGCTGTCTTGGTGGCTGCTTGGAAGTTCTTTTTCAGCAACGCGTGCGTGGTTGTTGATCAGTGTGTGGGGGTGCAAGCTGCTTTCCTGCGGACATGGCTGTCTCCTCTTTTCTCAAGTCCGTAGTGGTGCGTGGAACTGAGTGTTCGGCCTGTTCGGCCTCGACATTTGGCTGGCCGGAACTTTCTGCCGGACATCTGCTGAAACCTGTCGTAGAGGCTGTCGTCGGCTGTCTTGGTGGCTGCTTGGAAGTTCTTTCCCAGCAACGCATGCGTTGTTGCTGATCAGTGTGTGTGAGTGCACGCTGTTTTCCTGCGGACATGGCTGTCTCCTCTTTCCTCAAGTCCGTACTGGTGCGTGGAACTGAGTGTTCGGCCTGTTCGGCTGCGACATTTGGCTGGCCAGAACTTTTTGCCGGACATTTGCTGAAACCTGTCGTAGAGGCTGTCGTCGGCTGTCTTGGTGGCTGCTTGCAAGTTCTTTCCCAGCAACGCGTGCATTGTTGCTGATCAGTGTGTGGGGGTGCAAGCTGCTTTCGTGTGGACATGGCTGTCTCCTCTTTTCTGGAGTCCGTACTGGTGCGTGGAACTGAGCGTTTGGCCTGTTCGGCTGCGACATTTGGCTGGCCAGATCTTTCTGCCGGACATTTGCTGAAACCTGTCGTAGAGGCTGTCGTCGGCTGTCTTGGTGGCTGCTTGGAAGTTCTTTCCCAGCAACGCGTGCGTGGTTGTTGATCAGTGTGTGGGGGTGCAAGCTGCTTTCCTGCGGACATGGCTGTCTCCTCTTTTCTCAAGTCCGTAGTGGTGTGTGGAACTGAGTGTTCGGCCTGTTCGGCCTCGACATTTGGCTGGCCGGAACTTTCTGCAGGACATTTGCTAAAACCTGTCGTAGAGGCTGTCGTCGGCGGTCTTGGTGGCAGCTTGGAAGTTCTTTCCCAGCAACGCGTGCATTGTTGCTGATCAGTGTGTGTGAGTGCAAGCTGCTTTCCTGCGGACATGGCTGTCTCCTCTTTTCTCAAGTCCGTAGTGCTGCGTGGAACTGAGTGTTCGGCCTGTTCGGCCTCGACATTTGGCTCGCCGGAACTTTCTGCAGGACATTTGCTAAAACCTGTCGTAGAGGCTGTCGTCGGCTGTCTTGGTGGCAGCTTGGAAGTTCTTTCCCAGCAACGCGTGCGTGGTTGTTGATCAGTGTGTGGGGGTGCAAGCTGCTTTCCTGCGGACATGGCTGTCTCCTCTTTTCTCAAGTCCGTAGTGGTGCGTGGAACTGAGTGTTCGGCCTGTTCGGCCTCGACATTTGGCTGGCCGGAACTTTCTGCCGGACATCTGCTGAAACCTGTCGTAGAGGCTGTCGTCGGCTGTCCTCGTGGCTGCTTGGAAGTTCTTTCCCAGCAACGCGTGCGTGGTTGTTGATCAGTGTGTGGGGGTACAAGCTGCTTTCCTGCGGACATGGCTATCTCCCCTTTTCTTGAGTCTGTACTGGTGCGTGGAACTGAGTGTTTGGCCTGTTCGGCTGCGACATTTGGCTGGCCAGAACTTTCTGCCGGACATTGGCTGAAACCTGTCGTAGAGGCTGTCGCCGGCTGTCTTGGTGGCTGCTTGGAAGTTCTTTTCCGGCAACGCATGCGTGGTTGTTGATCAGTGTGTAAGGGTACAAGCTGCTTTCCTGCGGACATGGCTGTCTCCTTTTTTCTCGAGTCTGTACTGGTGCGTGGAACTGAGTGTTCGGCCTGTTCGGCCTGTTCGGCTGCGACATTTGGCTGGCCAGAACTTTCTGCCGGACATTTGCTGAAACCTGTCGTAGAGGCTGTCGTCGGCTGTCTTGGTGGCTGCTTGGAAGTTCTTTCCCAGCAACGCGTGCGTTGTTGCTGATCAGTGTGTGTGAGTGCAAGCTGTTTTCCTGCGGACATGGCTGTCTCCTCTTTCCTCAAGTCCGTACTGGTGCGTGGAACTGAGTGTTCGGCCTGTTCGGCTGCGACATTTGGCTGGCCAGAACTTTCTGCCGGACATCTGCTGAAACCTGTCGTAGAGGCTGTCGTCGGCTGTCTTGGTGGCTGCTTGCAAGTTCTTTCCCAGCAACGCATGCATTGTTGCTGATCAGTGTGTGGGGGTGCAAGCTGCTTTCGTGTGGACATGGCTGTCTCCTCTTTTCTGGAGTCCGTACTGGTGCGTGGAACTGAGTGTTTGGCCTGTTCGGCTGCGACATTTGGCTGGCCAGAACTTTCTGCCGGACATTTGCTGAAACCTGTCGTAGAGGCTGTCGTCGGCTGTCTTGGTGGCTGCTTGGAAGTTCTTTCCCAACAACGCGTGCATTGTTGCTGATCAGTGTGTGTGAGTGCAAGCTGCTTTCCTGCGGACATGGCTGTCTCCTCTTTTCTCAAGTCCGTACTGGTGCGTGGAACTGAGTGTTCGGCCTGTTCGGCTGCGACATTTGGCTGGCCGGAACTTTCTGCCGGACATCTGCTGAAACCTGTCGTAGAGGCTGTCGTCGGCTGTCTTGGTGGCTGCTTGGAAGTTCTTTCCCAGCAACGCGTGCGTGGTTGTTGATCAGTGTGTGGGGGTGCAAGCTGCTTTCCTGCGGACATGGCTGTCTCCTCTTTTCTCAAGTCCGTAGTGGTGCGTGGAACTGAGTGTTCGGCCTGTTCGGCCTCGACATTTGGCTGGCCGGAACTTTCTGCAGGACATTTGCTAAAACCTGTCGTAGAGGCTGTCGTCGGCTGTCTTGGTGGCAGCTTGGAAGTTCTTTCCCAGCAACGCGTGCGTGGTTGTTGATCAGTGTGTGGGGGTGCAAGCTGCTTTCCTGCGGACATGGCTGTCTCCTCTTTTCTCAAGTCCGTAGTGGTGCGTGGAACTGAGTGTTCGGCCTGTTCGGCCTTGACATTTGGCTGGCCGGAACTTTCTGCCGGACATCTGCTGAAACCTGTCGTAGAGGCTGTCGTCGGCTGTCTTGGTGGCTGCTTGGAAGTTCTTTCCCAGCAACGCGTGCGTGGTTGTTGATCAGTGTGTGGGGGTGCAAGCTGCTTTCCTGCGGACATGGCTGTCTCCTCTTTTCTCAAGTCCGTAGTGGTGCGTGGAACTGAGTGTTCGGCCTGTTCGGCCTCGACATTTGGCTGGCCGGAACTTTCTGCCGGACATCTGCTGAAACCTGTCGTAGAGGCTGTCGTCGGCTGTCTTGGTGGCTGCTTGGAAGTTCTTTTTCAGCAACGCGTGCGTGGTTGTTGATCAGTGTGTGGGGGTGCAAGCTGCTTTCCTGCGGACATGGCTGTCTCCTCTTTTCTCAAGTCCGTAGTGGTGCGTGGAACTGAGTGTTCGGCCTGTTCGGCCTCGACATTTGGCTGGCCGGAACTTTCTGCCGGACATCTGCTGAAACCTGTCGTAGAGGCTGTCGTCGGCTGTCTTGGTGGCTGCTTGGAAGTTCTTTCCCAGCAACGCATGCGTTGTTGCTGATCAGTGTGTGTGAGTGCACGCTGTTTTCCTGCGGACATGGCTGTCTCCTCTTTCCTCAAGTCCGTACTGGTGCGTGGAACTGAGTGTTCGGCCTGTTCGGCTGCGACATTTGGCTGGCCAGAACTTTTTGCCGGACATTTGCTGAAACCTGTCGTAGAGGCTGTCGTCGGCTGTCTTGGTGGCTGCTTGCAAGTTCTTTCCCAGCAACGCGTGCATTGTTGCTGATCAGTGTGTGGGGGTGCAAGCTGCTTTCGTGTGGACATGGCTGTCTCCTCTTTTCTGGAGTCCGTACTGGTGCGTGGAACTGAGCGTTTGGCCTGTTCGGCTGCGACATTTGGCTGGCCAGATCTTTCTGCCGGACATTTGCTGAAACCTGTCGTAGAGGCTGTCGTCGGCTGTCTTGGTGGCTGCTTGGAAGTTCTTTCCCAGCAACGCGTGCGTTGTTGCTGATCAGTGTGTGTGAGTGCAAGCTGTTTTCCTGCGGACATGGCTGTCTCCTCTTTCCTCAAGTCCGTACTGGTGCGTGGAACTGAGTGTTCGGCCTGTTCGGCTGCGACATTTGGCTGGCCAGAACTTTCTGCCGGACATCTGCTGAAACCTGTCGTAGAGGCTGTCGTCGGCTGTCTTGGTGGCTGCTTGCAAGTTCTTTCCCAGCAACGCATGCATTGTTGCTGATCAGTGTGTGGGGGTGCAAGCTGCTTTCGTGTGGACATGGCTGTCTCCTCTTTTCTGGAGTCCGTACTGGTGCGTGGAACTGAGTGTTTGGCCTGTTCGGCTGCGACATTTGGCTGGCCAGAACTTTCTGCCGGACATTTGCTGAAACCTGTCGTAGAGGCTGTCGTCGGCTGTCTTGGTGGCTGCTTGGAAGTTCTTTCCCAACAACGCGTGCATTGTTGCTGATCAGTGTGTGTGAGTGCAAGCTGCTTTCCTGCGGACATGGCTGTCTCCTCTTTTCTCAAGTCCGTACTGGTGCGTGGAACTGAGTGTTCGGCCTGTTCGGCTGCGACATTTGGCTGGCCGGAACTTTCTGCCGGACATCTGCTGAAACCTGTCGTAGAGGCTGTCGTCGGCTGTCTTGGTGGCTGCTTGGAAGTTCTTTCCCAGCAACGCGTGCGTGGTTGTTGATCAGTGTGTGGGGGTGCAAGCTGCTTTCCTGCGGACATGGCTGTCTCCTCTTTTCTCAAGTCCGTAGTGGTGCGTGGAACTGAGTGTTCGGCCTGTTCGGCCTCGACATTTGGCTGGCCGGAACTTTCTGCAGGACATTTGCTAAAACCTGTCGTAGAGGCTGTCGTCGGCTGTCTTGGTGGCAGCTTGGAAGTTCTTTCCCAGCAACGCGTGCGTGGTTGTTGATCAGTGTGTGGGGGTGCAAGCTGCTTTCCTGCGGACATGGCTGTCTCCTCTTTTCTCAAGTCCGTAGTGGTGCGTGGAACTGAGTGTTCGGCCTGTTCGGCCTTGACATTTGGCTGGCCGGAACTTTCTGCCGGACATCTGCTGAAACCTGTCGTAGAGGCTGTCGTCGGCTGTCTTGGTGGCTGCTTGGAAGTTCTTTCCCAGCAACGCGTGCGTGGTTGTTGATCAGTGTGTGGGGGTGCAAGCTGCTTTCCTGCGGACATGGCTGTCTCCTCTTTTCTCAAGTCCGTAGTGGTGCGTGGAACTGAGTGTTCGGCCTGTTCGGCCTCGACATTTGGCTGGCCGGAACTTTCTGCCGGACATCTGCTGAAACCTGTCGTAGAGGCTGTCGTCGGCTGTCTTGGTGGCTGCTTGGAAGTTCTTTTTCAGCAACGCGTGCGTGGTTGTTGATCAGTGTGTGGGGGTGCAAGCTGCTTTCCTGCGGACATGGCTGTCTCCTCTTTTCTCAAGTCCGTAGTGGTGCGTGGAACTGAGTGTTCGGCCTGTTCGGCCTCGACATTTGGCTGGCCGGAACTTTCTGCCGGACATCTGCTGAAACCTGTCGTAGAGGCTGTCGTCGGCTGTCTTGGTGGCTGCTTGGAAGTTCTTTCCCAGCAACGCATGCGTTGTTGCTGATCAGTGTGTGTGAGTGCACGCTGTTTTCCTGCGGACATGGCTGTCTCCTCTTTCCTCAAGTCCGTACTGGTGCGTGGAACTGAGTGTTCGGCCTGTTCGGCTGCGACATTTGGCTGGCCAGAACTTTTTGCCGGACATTTGCTGAAACCTGTCGTAGAGGCTGTCGTCGGCTGTCTTGGTGGCTGCTTGCAAGTTCTTTCCCAGCAACGCGTGCATTGTTGCTGATCAGTGTGTGGGGGTGCAAGCTGCTTTCGTGTGGACATGGCTGTCTCCTCTTTTCTGGAGTCCGTACTGGTGCGTGGAACTGAGCGTTTGGCCTGTTCGGCTGCGACATTTGGCTGGCCAGATCTTTCTGCCGGACATTTGCTGAAACCTGTCGTAGAGGCTGTCGTCGGCTGTCTTGGTGGCTGCTTGGAAGTTCTTTCCCAGCAACGCGTGCATTGTTGCTGCTCAGTGTGTGTGAGTGCAAGCTGCTTTCCTGCGGACATGGCTGTCTCCTCTTTTCTCAAGTCCGTACTGGTGCGTGGAACTGAGTGTTCGGCCTGTTCGGCTGCGACATTTGGCTGGCCGGAACTTTCTGCCGGACATCTGCTGAAACCTGTCGTAGAGGCTGTCGTCGGCTGTCTTGGTGGCTGCTTGGAAGTTCTTTCCCAGCAACGCGTGCGTGGTTGTTGATCAGTGTGTGGGGGTGCAAGCTGCTTTCCTGCGGACATGGCTGTCTCCTCTTTTCTCAAGTCCGTAGTGGTGTGTGGAACTGAGTGTTCGGCCTGTTCGGCCTCGACATTTGGCTGGCCGGAACTTTCTGCAGGACATTTGCTAAAACCTGTCGTAGAGGCTGTCGTCGGCGGTCTTGGTGGCAGCTTGGAAGTTCTTTCCCAGCAACGCGTGCATTGTTGCTGATCAGTGTGTGTGAGTGCAAGCTGCTTTCCTGCGGACATGGCTGTCTCCTCTTTTCTCAAGTCCGTAGTGGTGCGTGGAACTGAGTGTTCGGCCTGTTCGGCCTCGACATTTGGCTCGCCGGAACTTTCTGCAGGACATTTGCTAAAACCTGTCGTAGAGGCTGTCGTCGGCTGTCTTGGTGGCAGCTTGGAAGTTCTTTCCCAGCAACGCGTGCGTGGTTGTTGATCAGTGTGTGGGGGTGCAAGCTGCTTTCCTGCGGACATGGCTGTCTCCTCTTTTCTCAAGTCCGTAGTGGTGCGTGGAACTGAGTGTTCGGCCTGTTCGGCCTCGACATTTGGCTGGCCGGAACTTTCTGCCGGACATCTGCTGAAACCTGTCGTAGAGGCTGTCGTCGGCTGTCTTGGTGGCTGCTTGGAAGTTCTTTCCCAGCAACGCGTGCGTGGTTGTTGATCAGTGTGTGGGGGTGCAAGCTGCTTTCCTGCGGACATGGCTGTCTTCTCTTTTCTCAAGTCCGTAGTGGTGCGTGGAACCAACTGTTCGGCCTGTTCGGCCTCGACATTTGGCTGGCCGGAACTTTCTGCAGGACATTTGCTAAAACCTGTCGTAGAGGCTGTCGTCGGCGCTCTTGGTGGCAGCTTGGAAGTTCTTTCCCAGCAACGCGTGCATTGTTGCTGATCAGTGTGTGTGAGTGCAAGCTGCTTTCCTGCGGAGATGGCTGTCTCCTCTTTTCTCAAGTCCGTACTGGTGCGTGGAACTGAGTGTTCGGCCTGTTCGGCTGCGACATTTGGCTGGCCGGAACTTTCTGCCGGACATCTGCTGAAACCTGTCGTAGAGGCTGTCGTCGGCGGTCTTGGTGGCAGCTTGGAAGTTCTTTCCCAGCAACGCGTGCATTGTTGCTGATCAGTGTGTGTGAGTGCAAGCTGCTTTCCTGCGGACATGGCTGTCTCCTCTTTTCTCAAGTCCGTAGTGGTGCGTGGAACTGAGTGTTCGGCCTGTTCGGCCTCGACATTTGGCTGGCCGGAACTTTCTGCCGGACATCTGCTGAAACCTGTCGTAGAGGCTGTCGTCGGCTGTCTTGGTGGCTGCTTGGAAGTTCTTTCCCAGCAACGCGTGCGTGGTTGTTGATCAGTGTGTGGGGGTGCAAGCTGCTTTCCTGCGGACATGGCTGTCTTCTCTTTTCTCAAGTCCGTAGTGGTGCGTGGAACCAACTGTTCGGCCTGTTCGGCCTCGACATTTGGCTGGCCGGAACTTTCTGCAGGACATTTGCTAAAACCTGTCGTAGAGGCTGTCGTCGGCGGTCTTGGTGGCAGCTTGGAAGTTCTTTCCCAGCAACGCGTGCATTGTTGCTGATCAGTGTGTGTGAGTGCAAGCTGCTTTCCTGCGGAGATGGCTGTCTCCTCTTTTCTCAAGTCCGTACTGGTGCGTGGAACTGAGTGTTCGGCCTGTTCGGCTGCGACATTTGGCTGGCCGGAACTTTCTGCCGGACATCTGCTGAAACCTGTCGTAGAAGCTGTTGTCGGCTGTCTTGGTGGCTGCTTGGAAGTTCTCTCCCGGCAACGCGTGCGTGGTTGTTGATCAGTGTGTGGGGGTACAAGCTGCTTTTCTGCGGACATGGCTGTCTCCTCTTTTCTCAAGTCCGTACCGGTGCGTGGAACTGAGTGTTCGGCCTGTTCGGCTGCGACATTTGGCTGGCCGGAACTTTCTGGCGGACATTTGCTGAAACCTGTCGTAGAGGCTGTCGTCGGCTGTCTTGGTGGCTGCTTAGAAGTTCTCTCCCGGCAACGCGTGTGTGGTTGTTGATCAGTGTGTGGGGGTACAAGCTGCTTTTCTGCGGACATGGCTGTCTCCTATTTTCTCAAGTCCGTACTGGTGCGTGGAACTGAGTGTTCGGCCTGTTCGGCTGCGACATTTGGCTGGCCGGAACTTTCTGGCGGACATTTGCTGAAACCTGTCGTAGAGGCTGTCGTCGGCTGTCTTGGTGGCTGCTTGGAAGTTCTCTCCCGGCAACGTGTGCGTGGTTGTTGATCAGTGTGTGGGGGTACAAGCTGCTTTTCTGCGGACATGGCTGTCTCCTCTTTTCTGGAGTCCGTACTGGTGCGTGGAACTGAGTGTTAGGCGTGTTCGGCTGCGACATTTGGCTGGCCAGAACTTTCTGCCGGACATTTGCTGAAACCTGTCATAGAGGCTGTCGACGGCTGTGTTGGCGGCTGCTTGGAAGTTCTTTCCCGGCAACGTTTGCATGGTTGTTGATCAGTGTGTGGGTGTGCAAGCTGCTTTCATGCGGACATGGCTGTCTCCTCTTTCCTCTGTGTGGAACTGAGTGTTGGGCCTGTTTGGCTGCAACATTTGGCTGGCAAGAACTTCCTGGTTGACATGTCCGCCAGAAAGAAAGAAAGGCCGAAGACGTAATCACGAAAAAGCAACGTGAACATAATGAGTGACGGCCTACTTTTCTCAAACTGGCGTTGTTCATAATTACTGCTAGACTGAGTTCCATGCACCGGACCGATGCATGGAACCGAGTCTTTGGAATAGTTATCTTTGATTTTTGGTTAAAGCAAGAAGTTCCTGCTGGACAGTTCTCCTTTTTTGCGAAAAGTGTTGCGAGTTGCGTTGCACTGGTCTGGGGGCTGTGGAAATAAATGTTTTCACACAAGCATGAGTTTGTTGTGTTCATACAGCAGCAAAGTATTGTTTTGTGGCAATGACTGACTTTTTGGCAACAGAGAATTGGCTAAATTACCACATCACATGTTCATTTCACTGCCCTGCATGAAGCTCACAAGTATGTTTGCGTTCTGCCGCACGTCATTATCAGTCAGTCCTTGTTGCGGTGGCTCTCGTGGCAGTGGTTGAATTTCAATTGGTCTTTGCCAAGTGCCTTCTGCGATTTCTCCTACTGTCTTTGGAAAATGAACCTTCTGGAAGCCTAAGTTTCTGGATGTCTTTCTAAATTACTTAATTTGAAGGTTTGAAGTTGCAAAACATTGCGTCTGTCTGTGCCTTCACAAAGTTCTTTTCATGTTGTACCTATATAATATCTTCAACCTTTAAGCTCTTAATTATATGTTTGTATACGTCTGATATTGCAAAGTTGATTTCTAAGTAAGAGCTTCCAATTAGCACCTAAGACCAGATGCGTAGTGGCCAGTCCAATTCATGAATCGCATGTATGCGAGTTGCGAGCGACGATACGGGCGACGGCACAAGCTACGTGAGTCAGCGACGAGCGACGGAGATTTTTCACTGTCGCTTGTCGCGTCGTTCGGTTTTTAGATCTCTAGAAAACGTAGCTCATCGCCTTGGTCGCTCGCTGCCAGAGCTTTCATGCGGTTTGCTTTGCCGCGCGACTGACCGAGCAACAGCGAAGCGGGTCGCCGTCAGTTGTCGCTCGTGAAATCGCTTACATGCGTCGGGACGCGAGCCTCGCCCGTGCGCCGGCCCGGGTCACTTCGAGTTCACTGTGCCGAGTGTCCGACGGCGGTCGCCGAGCCTGGCTGAGCTCAGTGGACGGGAAGTTCGACTGATGTGCCGGTGACCACTGGCGCCGGTCGTGGCGGTGAGACCATGGGCTCGGTGTAGTAAGTACATACGCGTCAAGGCTGAACCCCTTGTAAGCGGTTCAGCGAGCGACGGAGATTTCCCACGGACGCTCGTCGCGTCGCTCGGTTCTGGATTTCTAGACAACGCTCATCGCTTTGGCGGTCGCTTGCTCCCGTCGCTTTCATGCTGTTTGCCTCGTCGAGCGACTGATCGACCGACAGCGGGTCCTCGTCGCCCTCCTTCGTTGCTTGCCAAATCGAGGTTTCTGTCGCTCGTGCGTCGTTGGACGGTTGGATTCTGAATGTCTAGAAAACATCGCTAATCAAAACTTATGCGACGGGAGCAAGCGACCACTATACGGATCCAGAACCGAGCGACGCCACGAGCGACAGTGAAAAATCTCCGTCGCTTGTTTGCGCTATTGCTTGATAAAGTACTCAATCGGTGGCTATCTACACTGGTTGTCTCGGACCAAGTGAAAACAAGGAACACCAAGGAAGGCCTCGGCTCGGTCGGCTCGGACCTCGGCCTCGGCTTGGTCGGCCTCGGCTTGGTCGGCTCGGACCAAGAAAAAACAGGGAACGCCAAGAAAATCCATTCCCTGGCAGGTCCGAGAAATTTTAGGGCCAGGCAATACAATGAAGCGCCACTGAACCTTCAACGCTGGCGGCCGTCTGGCTACATTGGTCGGCTCGGACCAAGAAAAAACAGGGAACGCCAAGAAAATCCATTCCCTGGCAGGTCCGAGAAATTTTAGGGCCAGGCAATACAATGAAGCGCCACTGAACCTTCAACGCTGGCGGCCGTCTGGCTACATTGGTCGGCTCGGACCACGGAAAAACAAGGAACGCCAAGGAAAGCGCTTCCCTGGCAGTTCCTTGGAATTCACGGGCCCAGAAATAGCAGCGAAGTGCCAGGGTGGCAGTTTACCGAATTCACTGGGCGGCCCCGGTCCAGTCTATTACGACCAAGGCCCAATCCTGGCCCCAGCTTGCCCAAGCAAGTGTGCTGCCTGGGTAACCAGCTCGGTATTCTAGACGAGACCTGGGACACAAGGGCTATTTGAGTACAGCCTCAAAGCACCCAACCGAGAATAGTTTTTTTTTAAGTTTGAACGTCTAATGTACCCTTTTAGCACAGGCACGTGGCACGAAATTTTGCGAAGACTAACTGCAATTACAAAGAAATATACCGAGGTACGTAGCAGATCGGTACTTCATTCGAACTAAAATTACAATAAAAGGTGTTTATTAAGTAGAAATTCAATAAAACAAAATAATTATTCCGAAATCTGATGCGTTTGTAAGAAACTGATTTTGTAGCCGTATTATAAATGTCAGTGTTGCGCCTCGAGACAAATTCCTTAATTAAGAAGTTTAAAAAGTATGAGCGTCAAAAGTCTATGTGGAAAACGTTTTCAAAAGCAGCATTACCAATGTTGTATTCTCAATATATTTCAAATGCGCCATGTTTTGTTGTGTTTCCATTGCTCTTGTATAAATTGAAACAACAAGCCATAGGACTCTGAATATATATTTTATTGAAAGGACGCAAAATTTAGTATTCATAGAAACGTATTTTGACCTATGATATCAATCAAATGTAATCAAAACAAACTGTGGTTATTAAAGGGCAATATGACAAGATAATAAAGAAAAAACGTGGAGTACGCTTTCTCATTCTGATAACGAATTTCAAGCCGCCCGGTAGACTTGGGGGTCTATCTTTCTGGCTTCGATCTACCTGGTATTGAATTCGCCACCTGCTTGTATTAAATCTCGTATACTACAAAGAAGGAGACGGACAAGATGTCGAAGGATGTAGGCTGAACATGCCAAGTGTGTAACAACAAGAAAACGATGAATAATTAGTAAGTTTTATTTGCTCTAAATGATGTCTTAATTTTATTACGCAGTCAAAATTACTCAGTTTACGTTCTATTATGAACTGAGAAATCCGTGTGAGGTCAGTACATAGGAGTAGAAAAAAATATAAGGTCAAAATAATAAATAAATAAAGTGCAGCGCCTTCCGCAACCAGTCCTATGAAAAGGTCAAAAGATTGGCTAAGCTTTACTCTTATTTTTATAGAAGTACGGACATTCGTATACCAGACAAATATGATGAAGATAATGAAATGAACGAGACGAGTGAAACCAGAAGTAAGTGACGAATGGCGCATTTAAATGATTGTCACTGGGAGCCGCTTTCATTCCTCTTGGATGCACTAGTGTTGTGAATCACGGTACGTTTCTAAATGATACTACTCAATATAAATCGTGTGTAATATATAAAGAATGACTTTAATACGTTGAGACGGGTGTTCGTTTGGTCTTTTCTTTATTAGTAAAGCCACAGCAACTTTTGAAGCTTCGTCCTGGTGGGGGTAAGTGAGATGAATAGAGAAAGAATTTCGACAGTACAAAGATATGTAATTGTATATTTCAGTATCCGACAATCCATCCTCTAATGAGCGAGGAAGATGAGCGTCTTAAATCTGGAGTTTATTTCTTCGATATAATTTTAAACACAAGTTTGTTAATGTTTTTTTCACATAATTTAAGTTGTTATAATTATGATGGGATTTATAGCAATATCATATTAATACTGCACATTTATTATTTTTGACTTCAACATCAACAATATAATTTTATACTCTCTCTGTTTTACGATCAGAGAACAATACCTGAGAGCCATTCTGATTATTTCTTTTAATTAATCTGGTGAATTTGTTCTCCTACAGAAACCAATTCTATCGAGATTCACGTTGCCTATGCTGATTGTGAGAAATGTGCGATTCTCAAAAACAATTACGTGTACGGTAAATTTGTGCTTTCATTCGCTTGCTTTTCTTTGGAAATATATGACATAATTCCAAATAAGCTATGACAGCTGGAAGCGATTCAAATCATTGCAACTTTTAAGCATATTTCTAGTCATTTTCTTACTGAAAGCTGAAGCTAATTACGTTTCTATTTATATAATTAAATAACAAAACATCGTAGTGGTCCTTGACAAGGACTGTTTCAACGAAGGCTTTCATAAATCCATAAACACAGGGTGCTTGAGTAAAGAATAAACTCTTTCCGGAGACAAACTACCAACCATTGCGGACTCCGAGGATTGTAAAGAACAAACTAATTACCTAAATTATTAACTAGCATTTTCTAAGTAACGTAATAAACAGTGAAATAAACATACTATTCTAATGTGAAACATTGATAAGCACTCCCAAAAATCTAATTTGAGAAAGATAGAAAGCTCAGGGAGCATTTTACAACCTTCCAAGGAAATGCTCATCATTAAGACACGTTTGTATATTTTGGTTTCTTATCGGAGCGCAGGCTTGCGCCAGCGGTTCTGCTCGCGGTGGCTTATGCGTAAAGCAGCTGCATCGCCTCCCTCGTAGAACGAAAGGAAGTATAGAGCACGTCTGTTGCGCTTCTGGGCCACTGGGGAGCAGGACCTCTGCCGCCAATACGCACTCTGATAGAACATCGAAACCTAAAAACGCTTCCAAATTGAGCGTCTTTTTTTTAACGTCGTAAAATGTTGTTTTTGCCTTTTACATTTATCAAATTATTCGATCTAGTGGTTTTCAATGATGCTTGGGAAATCTCTTATTGGAACGATATGTTTGTACTCGCTAGATGACAATTTAATTAGTAAATATTTACTTCGATAGTTAGGAAATGAATAGTTTTTTGTATTTGGCAATCATTGACTTCCGCGTTGATTGCAGTTTGTTCCCGGAACTGTTTACTTTCTTTGTCAAACATCCTATATTTAGGGAGTTTCGAAAGCCTTCGCTGAAATACCCTACATACTGATCCTAGAAGTGTTTGAACCCTCAGTTAAGAGCAGACGACACAGCAATTTTGTTTACTTGCGGAAATAAAACGTATAGCTTGATTGATCCATTTATGTGATCATTGTTCTCTTCTTTTTTTTCTCGTACCGGCGGTTTAATATAGTGTTTATTTTCGTGTTAGTAACCTTTAGTTTCTCTACTCAAAAACAAAGTTATAGATGCACGCATCAAAGGGAAAAAGAAGTCGAGATTGAACCAGGCCGACGAGGCGCGTGTCAAGATACCTAGTTTCCTCCTCTCTTCGCTTCGCTCCCTCAAGGCCGCGAGGCGGAGAAGACGCGAGGCCGTTCCCTCTCCTTTTCGGAGAAACATGACGTCAACATTCCTGCCAAATGCGCCCCTTTTTTTGAAAAATACGGTCATCTGTTCGAGATATCGCTGTATGATTGATGTTTTGTTGTTTGTAGCATACCGTTGTACGCTTTTGCCGCGTGTTTTGGGGAATCCAGATTTCGGTTCAGCATCCCTTTAGGCTTATTTAGCTTACGTTTATCGTTGCTGAACATCAAATACGCTTTTAATATTCTTACGATCGAATCAATGGGTGACCTGCCTTCATTTTTCATCACCATAGATGACGCATGCGGTCTCCTTATTCCCAAGAGGCAACTGGGAAAGAATTCTACATGCTGTGATTTCATCTTCGATCCCCTCTGCGTCTCTACACCAAAGCACTATATGTGGACCGACAACTGCAGCGCATAAGACCTGCACACTCCTATTTTTCAAGTCTTTGATTACACAAAAAGTTGTATGATTTGACTTCAAGACACGTGCGATCTGCACTTTGTGACCCGCCTTTAAATCATAAAACCGAACATTCAACTTATTCTTTACATGTTAGCGAGTGACAATGGTAACGGGAATTATATTAAACTAGTCATGGTGCTTGAGGAACAAACGAGGTAGCTTTTTACTTTGTCCCCAGAAATCTCACTGCAAAACTGGGTAATGCCCACGATTATGGTTTAAATGTAGAATTAACGTACGAAGCAAAGAAAATCGAAACGTGTGTAATATTACTCAAGAAATAAAAGCAATAACTATCTTATCACAGATGCCCAAATTATTTAGACATATACACAAACACAAAAACATATATCTCACAAGTGAGAACTTTTGGGATTTTAAATTATAATTTTCCTTATTATCTCCTCCTATTTGAAAGGCACAGGAAATGATTTTGACGACGAAGTGTCTGTCGCAAGAAAACGAAATCTTTAAGGGTTCCAAAATCGCGTGAAATAAACATCGACATTCGAATAGTAAAAGAACAAAAAAAAATGGTTTAAAGAAATTGGTTACATCTTTGTTAACAGTGTCGCAACATAGAGTTATTATAATGTACGCTAGAGGTTCAAGTGGTGCTAGTGTGCTGCTGCAAATTGAAGCAGACATCAACCAGTCGGAAATTGACTTCCGGTAATGCATTTCTATGGGAAAAAGCGAGTGCATTTTCTCGCTGTGCTCGATTATGAGAGCAAATATCACGAATATTTCGTACGTACTGGCACATTGGAACATTTCTCAGTCACGCAGACGAAATAATTGGTCAGTTACGGCGTTTTTATTTGAAATTAGTGGCATGAAAAACGGTGCTAAAACCGCTTCGTACATGTATTTATGTGCACTGTCGGACACTGTTAGCGCGAACACGGCATCGGCGCTTTCCACCATGGGGGATATACGTGACAAACGAACGAAGGACATGCGAAAAACCAAGAGAGACGGCATGAACTATATATTTGGAGGTGTTGCGTTTGGATAAATGCGCATTTTTCCAATTACGTAAATAAGACTTGTGGAATGTCAACAGATCCTTTTTGACGAGATAGTTGGGTGAAGTCGAGTCAACACATTCGTTCACTCGCATTCACACAACGCGTGAAGCTCTACCATGTAATGTCTTAATGTTTGTGGCACATTAAACAAATTCGCCAGTTTCGTCCGAGTTTTGTCAACACTTCCAACCGTGCTGGGCTGAGTCTCGCCTATCCCCAAGGCAGGGATGGGCAAAATACATGCAAATATGTATCCAAATACAAATACAAAATACTTCGTCAAAAATGTATTTAATTACAAATCTACTTACATTTTCAAAAAAGTATTTAATTACAAGATACAAATACAACCAAATGTATTTGGTCTCCTCCCCAAATACTTTTCCAAATACATTCCTCAAAATCTGCGTCAGCGACTTCAGGGCACCTGCAACGGGTTTCTGGGTATCTCATTTTAATTTTGCATCGCACACTCGGGAGTTAGTGTGCGAGGCTCTAGTAACATAATAGAAATATAATCACAAAAAAAATTAATCAACTTGGACGTAATAGTTGAAAAAAGTACAGAGCTTCAAGCAGCTTTTTTTGCCGATTACATTTTGGTATAGACCATTTCATCCTCCCTCGCATGGCGCTGCCATCTTGGAATCACGTGACGCGGCAGCCATTAAGACGCTTCAACTTGTTGTTCCGCTCCCCCCTCCGCGCCTTGGTGGATGCGTTGTATTTGTGTTCTTTGCCCCGTTTAATCGCGCTTTGTTGCCTTACTTCGGAAGCTGTAGTCCGATACGCGTACTCGACGACACAGACATCACGAGGGTACAAAAGTCCTTATGAGAACTGAGGTTTGTTTACTAAATGGGACGGAACATTCTCAGTAGGAAGTGCATATATTTATATCGCGCATTTAGGATCAGAAGGCGCCAAGAATAGTCAGCGCCAGAAGGCTATCTGTATTTAATTAAAGTATCCTTTTTATTCATAATATATCGAAAACAGTTTATGTTGATTATATCACGAAACTCGTGGAGGAAATAGACAATGAATGTTTAACTTATATTTTATCTGAGGCTAGAAATAAGGGTACGTCAACTTCAGGCAATTTGTTTGTTCATAATATCATACCTACATATGTCTGCGGTTCTCAATTGTTTTTTTGCAGTGTAAAAATAAGCATTCGATTGGTCGGTTTACTTATGAAGTTTAAGGAATTGTATACAATGGGGTCGCTCGTATTTCGACAGTCATTTAAGTAATTTATTGATTGTCTTTAGATAACCAGATCAATTTACTTAATTTATTTTAATACAATTAAAGGTTGGTACTTCCCACGTAACAACCAAAGGCGAGTTCTAGTATCGCGTGCACAAATAAATAACGTCGTATCTATTTCGAAATCCAAACGCGAGGTTGGTTAGGCGCATGCGCAATAATAACAACGCTTTTTTTTTCCTCTTGTTTTGTATGTGTACGCAGTTTTAATTTTTGCCAGTATCTGGGCTTTGCAACATTTGGCGTCGGGAAAAAAAAAAGCTGTCTGTATAACAATCACCTGAGTCCAGGACTGTCGATGGCGGATAGAGGTTACTTTTGGTGGCTGGCGACGCCGAAATTTACAAAGCGATTCTGTTCAAACAAATCAATATTTGTTCAGACAGGCCCGCGAAGTGGTGCCTAGCGCTAGAATTCAGCCAAACTTTCCGAGGTATTTCTCCTGCGCCCTTTAATTTTATTTTACCAATTTTACGGAAGACAATTGCAGATTTAATTTGACGGGCCTGTCACTTATATCTAGGGTTCGGAGTTTTTGGTTTAAACCGATAAAAACCGATAAAAGTACGCCGAATTCATTTTGGGAAATTCGGTTTTAACCGAAAAAGGTCAGTTTGTAGGTTCGGCGTTTTAGGTTTAAACCGATAAAAATACGTCTAAAATACGGAGTTCAGAGGACCAAATGCTGCCATTAGTCCCTTGAGGCCAACTTTTTTCTTAGAGTGTACGCAGTAACACTGTATAAGTAACTCCTTGTGCTTGTAGGCGATCAAAATAAATTGAAAGCCACGTAATATAGTCCGATTTGCAATAAATAAGTACTGCTTTATTCTTTCTGCTCATAAATACGTGCAAAGATGCATGTTCTGGGCTCAAATCATCAACCGCACGCTCTAAATCTTTGCAAATAGGGAAAAGTCAGAGAACAGGTGCCCGATAAAAACTGCCCGGCATAGGAGATAATAAAAAGGCACACCTTTCGCTGTCCACGTACTTTATTTCTTACATTCGAATGTTTTTTAACCATCGTAAAGATGCACGACGGAGTCATTTTCATAGAGTGACAGGACGGGAATATTAGCAATATATAAGCGCCATTGCAATGCTAGCGAACCTTGAACACACTCTACATTCTTTTCGATCGTTAGTTTGCTTAGAATCGTCGCTCGTTTTTACATACCTGCATGCCATGGAACATACGTTTGGGCCTGAAATATAGCGAAGCTTAACATCGTTCAGCGGTAAAGAAAAATGCTGTAGTTAAACCAATTACACTTTTACAATATTAATGAATGTATATGCTATCTGGTAGAACCGAAGTAATAAAAGTTATTCATGTTATTTTCCGGCGAAGAGACAAAATGCACGCGCGTTTTCCCATAGGAATGCACAGGAGCACCGCAAAAGTAGACTGGTTGCTGTTTGCTTCAATAGACCGATCTCGCGAGGAGTTGCGCGACGCCACCGCTGCCGTGGTGCATTCTGGTACCTGTAGTTCTCCCCAGTTAAGCGCGATCCAAACCAACGCTTCTTTTTGCGCGTGTAGGTCGTGCGGCTGCGGATGTGACGTATTTTCGTGACGTCGCGCCGCTTCTTCGCTCCTTCCGGGCGCGCACAAGAAAGTTGGTTGATTTCAACTTCTTCTCAACGCGCACAAAAACGCGCGGTGACGTAGTAGGGCGCTCCTGTGTCCCGGCCAATCGGTGGAGGGCAAGCTAGTTCCGGCTCCGCGTTTCTCGCCGTCTGGCTGCCCTCTCCTCCCCCCCTTTTATTCTCTTCCAACATGACAACGCGATCTCTCTCTCTCTCTTTCTCTCGCCGTCTGGCCGGCCAGTCTGTCGCAGTTGCACTTTGCTTGTGCGCTCGTGCCTGCGTGCGCGCTTGCCCGAAGTTTCGCCCGTCCAAACCAAAGCGCACGGTTCTGACTCAGAAAGCGCGCCCGGAAACAGCAAAAACGCCACGAAATGCGTCATATCCGCAGCCGCACGACCTACAGGCGCAAAAAGAAGCGTTGGTTTGGATCGCGCTTTATCCGGCCGCGTCGGCGCGCATTGTACGCCCGGCGTTTGGAAATTTTCAGGTTGGCACGAGACTTTTAGCCAGGTGTTGACTCATGGCTTTCAATCGGCGGCTTCACAAGTTGTGTGCCACGGAGCCATAATAACAGCACCAGGCAAAAAGGCCTCGGATATTATGTCTTCCAGGAAGAAAGAAGCATGGCAAAGAAAGGTCGACAGAGCCGGACAGAGCGGCAGGAAAAATAGCATTTTACGATTAGTTTAGAGATATGCTTCATAATTTATATCCAATTATTGCACGTCAGCTAAAATATGTAAGATCACAGGGCACGAGACATACAGCGTGCCAAAGTGTTCCGTAAGCTGGAATCTCTTTGACCATTTGCTCCGTAGCGGCCTATTCGTTGGTCTATCTCAAATAAGACCTCCGCACTGTTTTGCGGAGGCCGTTTTTAATACACTTCTTACTCGGTGTATTTTGGTGGTTATACCTGGTATTGCGACGACATGTTTCAAGCACAACTGTGTTTCAAAAAATCGATCAAGACAATCACTAAAAAAGAGCAGCGATTCCCGATATGCACCACTTGATATAAAACAACTTTTTTTCGGAAGCAGCCTTCAGTTCCTTTTTCCATACCTGCGCGAAAAGATTACATAATGCAATTTAGAAGTGCAACACGTACTTACCGCCAAAAATGTAACAAACGAACCTCATCCATTATGTGGTAGTCTATTAGGCTGGTGTTACTGATCCATTCTGCATTAGCACCAGTCGAGACCGCAGAAAATAGCTTCCCCCGTCGGGCGACTGTTAGCGTTCGGATGTTGCGCAAACAAAATAAAACTGAATAGAAACTGTGCACGAAAAATCATCTGCACCCAAAGCTTTCAGGTATCTGGCATGGTTGCTTCTTTTTGATAGATGCCAATTATTACGGCGCGTCAGGCATAGCCTTTCTGTAGATCAGTTCTTTGTGTGCAGGCTTCTCCCGCGGTTTATCTGTACTCTGTCGCACAGGCTGTCAACCAGAATGAAACAACTTCTAGAAAACTATCGCTGACCGAGAAAGTCTATTTAGCTCCTCTTACTTGATGGATGATTAAACGTTATGCACAAGACTGAGCACCACCAAGCTCAGTTTTTCATCACATTTGATGCTGTTCCGTGCTGCTACATCGAGCCGATTGTCCCTCGAATTTTTTTGTTCTTTGCTATTGCACTAGATGTTCACTTGTTTGCAAGGTAATTGAGACGTCCGAGAACTCGAAATGCTCGAGTAATGGCGCCGTTATTTTTTTGTTTTGTTTTTTCCGCGGCCGCAGTGGGATTACCCGTGAACGGCAGTGGGCTTACGCGTTCACGAAGACGAAGAAGCAGACGACAACTAAGCAGACGACAAAGCGACTGTAAAGCGATAAGACGACTGAAACTGCTTTTCTGCACTTGCTGAGGAAAGTAAGGCATCACAAACAACACAATCGTATGAAGTAAAAGCATGCAAGAGAATCAAGGTGATATACCGGGACGTGCCAAATGATAATCTATGATGATGTACGTACGCGCAGCCGTATGTAGCCGGGAAGCCGGGAACGGATGACTACAAGTAGCATGGCGGCGGCACCACTTCCGGAATGCGCGCGCCTGCGCAGTTCGCTTGGTGACATCGGTCTATTTGCCTCCCGGAAGTCGCATAGACACTAGCGCCAGTTGAACCTCTAGCGTACATTATAATAACTCTATGTGTCGCAACCCATAGCCACTGACTGCGCAACAAACGCAAGGTCTGTCAGTATTTTAAGTGCGAGTGTGAAGACAATGAAAGGGACTCCTCGGTACGCCCCTCTCATCGCCTTCCCTCCTGCTACCACGTGACATACGCTAGCAGCGCAGGCTTTCAAAGCAGGAACGCTCGAGCAGCCGAGTCGGACGAGCCGGACCACCTCCTAGAAAGAAGGCCGTAAGGCTCCGAGTGGTTACGTCAGAATGTCGGAGAAGGAAGGCCATGGAGCAACTACGTGAAAAAATATCTTGTATCGACGTGAAAAAAAATATTTTGTCCAGCGGCGCGGTGGTGTAAGCCCGCGTTTACCCGACATTAATATACGTTTTAAAGCTCAGTCCTGTACAATTTAATATATATATATATATATATATATATATATATATATATGTAGCGGCTCCCAGCGAAGCGCGAAAGAAGTGAAAGAAGTGCCCACGCGGTCACCGCCTCTCTCGGCGCTCGAGACAAGACAGACATCGAGGAACAACGGCACCCGCAAGATCGGCTCGTCACGTCTCAGATTTAATATAATGTAAATAGTGTAAATAAATTAGTTGAAGCTCAGTACGCTTCAAATTGGTGACCCGAAACCTCAGCAACAGCGACCTTAGCCCTGACCCGGCCCTCAGCAACAACGGTAATGTCTCCGCCAGCTGCCGAATCCACATCCACCGGCAACCAGATTTCCCCTCCAAGCATTGCCACGGTCAAGCTGCCTGAGTTTTGGACCACGGACTCGTAACTCTGGTTCATCACCATCGAGTCCATCTTCCGAAAAAACCGTATCACAACGGAACTGTCAAAATACGACTACGTTGTTGCTGCCCTCCCGCAGTCCACCGCTAGCATCGTCCGGGACGTACTTCGAGCGCCTTCAGCTGACGATCCATACGAAAAATTGAAAATGGAGTTAATTCGGAGGACTACAGAATCCGAGCAACGCCGCATCCAGCAGCTCCTCACCACAGAGGAGCTGGGCGACAGAAAACCTTCCGATCTCCTCCGCAGAATGCATCAACTTCTGGAAGACCGCGCCGAATCACTTGACGCATCCATCTTCAAGGAACTATTCCTTCAGCGACTTCCCCAACAAGTTCGCATGATCCTGTCCAGATTATCGGAGCCTTTGGAAAAACTCGCCCAGATGGCAGATAAAATCATGGATGTTTCCGCTCTCGGGATTTCCGCAGTTAGCCAAAAACCACCAGCAGCTGGCCAGTCATCAGGAGCTCACTCCCTGGAGGAGAAGTTTTCTCAACTCCTCCAATCGAACAAGAGACTCGCAGAGCAAGTTGACCAGCTAGCGAGGAATTTGCGAGACCTACGTGCCCGTCCTTCACGACCATCCTCTCCACACACATCTCGAGGACGTCGGCCCAGCGGAAACCGCGATGATACCAACAGGTGGTGCTGGTACCACCGATTATTTGGAGACGACGCCCGAAAATGCACCCCCACCATGCGCATTTCCGGAAAACACCTCGCCCACTCACTGAAGACGGCCAGTGCAGCGGGAAGCACAATCAGCCGTTTGTTCCACGTGACTGATCGCCAGACAGGATCCAATACCTGGTGGACACCGGCGCTGAAGTCAGTATCATTCCTCCTACGCTGGAAGATCGTCGGCACCGACAACAAACCCAACCACTCCAGGCGGTAAATGGATCGGCGATAAAAACGTATGGACAGAGATCCCTAACCCTCAATCTGGGACTCCGGCGCGTGTTCCGCTGGGTATTTCTGGTGGCAGACGTGCGTTTCGCAATCATTGGGGCAGACTTCCTCCGAAATTTCGCCCTCATCGTGGATGTCAAGCGCCGTCTACTCCTTGACTCTACAACACACCTCAGTATCTGAGGCGTACTATCAAAGGCACTATCTTTAAATTCTACTGTACAACCCCTCAAAATGGCTGCTCCATGGGAAAACCTTTTAAAGGAATTCCCAGCGCTAACGCAGCCATGCAACACCGAGGCACCAGTCAAACACAACATCACACATTGCATCGACACCAAGCCACGCCGCCTCGCCCGAACAGGCTAAAAATCGCTAAAAATGAATTCGAACACATGCTGGAACTCGGATTCATTCGTCCATCGTCCAGCGTGTGGTCTAGCGCCCTGCACATGGCACCAAAAAAATCTGGTGACTGGCGGCCATACGGGGATTATAGAGCCCTCAACAAAATCACGGTGCCGGATCGGTACCCAATTCCCCACATCCAAGATTTTGCTGGGGCACTACACAGATCGACAATCTTCACAAAAATAGATCTTGTAAAGGCATATCATCAAATACCGGTCGAACCATCTGACATCCACAAAACTGCAATCACAACACCATTTGGCATCTTTGAGTACATACGGATGCCATTTGGTCTCAGGAATGCAGCACAAACCTTCCAACGGTTCATGGATCCAGTTCTTCGTGGATTAAACTTCTGTTTCGCCTACATCGATGACGTCCTCGTCTTCAGCAAAACACGCGAAGAACATGAGGACCATCTCCGACAGCTCTTCTCTCGCCTCCACAACTACGGTGTGTCCTCAATGCGGCCAAATGCAACTTTGGCGTCGCCGAATTGGATTTCTTGGGGCATCATGTGGACAAGCACGGCATCCGTCCCCTGCTGGACAAGGTGAACATTATTCAACAGTTTCCCCAACCACAAACAACAAAGAAACTACGTGAATTTTTAGGGCTCATAAACTTTTATCGACGATTCCTTCCAAACTGCTCTAGAACTCTCCAGCCACTCAACCGTTTTCTCATTGGAGATCCCAAGGAATCCATCCCACTTGAGTGGAACGAATCTGCGCTCAACGCCTTCGAGACAATCAAGAAACAACTTGCCGAAGTCACAACATTGGCCCATCAGAAACCTAACGCACCACTCACCCTTGTCACCGACGCCTCCGATGGAGCAGTTGGTGCCGTACTCCAACAGTTTACCGACTCCGGGTGGCAACCACTCTCCTTTTTCTCAAAGCAAATGACACCCACCGAAACCCGGTATAGTACATTCGGGCGCGAACTTTTAGCAATCTACCTGGGCGTTAAACACTTCCGCCATTTTCTGGAAGGACGTCAATTTGTTATCCTGACAGACCACAAACCCCTAACATATGCCCTAACATCAAACAGCTCCTCTTACACAGCAAGAGAAGTCCGACAGATGGCTTACATCTCGGAATACACTAGTGACATCCGTTTCATCAACGGAAAAGAAAACACCGTCGCCGACGCGCTATCCCGGATCGGTGTCAACACCTTTACAACTGAACAGACAGCTATCGATTTCCAGGAATTGGCCGCCGCCCAACAGCTCGACGAGGAACTTCAGCACCTTCGCTCTTCGTCAACAGCGCTGGTCCTCGAAGACATTGCAATTCCTGAATGCAACAAAACACTTCTTTGCGACGCTTCCACTGGCCATCCTTGACCTTACGTGCCGACACCGTTTCGACGTGTCGTCTTTGACACCCTTCACTCACTCTCCCACCCAGGGATACGTGCGTCACAAAGCCTCATCTCAGCTCGATTCGTTTGGCCAAGGATGAAGTCAGACATCAGAAACTTCGCACGGGCATGCCAACAGTGCCAGCGAGCCAAAATCCATCGCCACACAGTGACACCCGTAGGCACATTCCAAATTTCCGGTGCCCGATTCAACAACGTACGCCTAGATATCGTGGGACCGCTGCCTCCGTCCCACGACTATCGTTACCTGCTGACGTGCGTGGACAGCTTCACTCGCTGGCCAAAGGCAATGCCTATGAAAGACATGACCGCGGAGACTGTCGCCCACACATTTATTACCATGTGGACCAGCCGTTTTGGTGTGCCGGCGACAATAACAACCGATAGATGCAGACAGTTCGAAAGTCTTCTCTTTCATAAACTGTCAACTCTTCTCGGTGCACACCACATCCGAACAACGGCATACCATCCCTCCTCCAATGGGCTCGTGGAAAGGTTTCACCGACAGATGAAAGCGGCACTCAGAGCGCACACGTCACTAAGCCCATGGACCGAAGTCCTACCAATGGTGCTGCTGGGCATCCGCACTGCCTTGCGAGACGAACTTAAATGCACCTCCGCCGAAATGGTCTACGGCACTACACTCCGACTACCCGGTGAATTTTTTCAGACAACTGAAAAGAGCAGTGACATAGACTGTGAGAACTACGCCAGCCGATTACGCTCGGTTCTCCAAGACATCCAACCAGTCCAAACCAGGACTCAGTCACGCAAGGTCTTCATAAGTCCCGACCTTCACCACTGCAGTCACGTTTTCGTGCGAAACGACACGGTGCGACGTCCACTACAGTGTCCCTATGACGGACCCTATGCAGTGCTGCAACGAACTGACAAAACATTCACGCTTTCAGTCAACGGCCGAACAGAAGTAATTTCAATTGACCGCATTAAGCCTGCTCATCTCGCAAACAATGAGCTACAAGAAATTGATGCAACTTGGTTCACAGGCACATCACACACCTCGCACGTATTACCCACAACCTCGCTTGGGGGGGAACCATGTAGCGGCTCCCAGCGAAGCGCGAAAGAAGTGAAAGAAGTGCCCGCGCGGTCACGGCCTCTCTCGGCGCTCGAGACAAGACAGACATCGAGGAACAACGGCACCGGCAAGATCGGCTCGTCACGTCTCAGATTTAATATAATGTAAATAGTGTAATTAAATTAGTTGAAGCTCAGTACGCTTCACACATATATATATATATACATGTGTGAAGCGTACTGAGCTTCAACTAATTTATTTATATATATATATATATATATATATATATATATATATATATATATATATATATATATATAATATACACGTAATATAAAATCCGTTACCAAGGTTCAAAGTACCAAATTAATATTTACAATTATCCCCGTAATAGCGGGACTACGTGCAGTCCCGCAGCTCTCCACACTTTTCGAATGAACCCGCCCAGTGCGAAATTTTCTTCCCTCATACGGGCTCCGATTCTAATAAATTTACGTTTTGTGTGAGCTGCTGACTATCTGAAAGTGAACAGTGAGACATTTCAGAAAGCAAGGAAGCCGAGAAAAAAAGCTCCAGTCATCGCCGCAGTGAGCGCACACGAGCAAGAGATGTGTCGACAACGTTAAGCCTTTCGTCGCCGCTGCTCTCGTGTGTGGTTCTTTTGAGACGTGTTTCCTTCTCGTCGTTTTTCTGTCGTCACCGTAATCTGAGGTAGTTTTTTCTTTGTTTGCTTGATACTACGGCATTTACGTGGATTCGCGAAACAAGTCCTGTTACGGTTTAAATGACATGTGTGGCAACTAGTCAACGATGACACTGGTCGATTATCTCGATAGTCCTCTCTCTCGATAGAGAGAGAATTTTTGGAGTTCGTGTTCAAATGTTTTCGTGGTGGATATTGCGGGACGTATGGATACGATCGACAGGTGAGAAACAACTTATGTGACAGGGTTTCCTGGTCATGTAGGACGCGAGTAAAGTTGCTTCAGTACATTTTTTTTTAAATCTCGTGATAGAATGAATTCTCATTCTTTGTCGTTATTCGTGTGCTGTTGCGTCGAGATTAGTAAATATGCGTAGTAATATTCTAGTTTTTACTGGAAGGTGAATAACAAGTTTGTGTGAATAATGAAAGTGCGTTGTTTGTACTGATGTGTTTATTTACACTAATGTTATTTTATTGCCTTTACTGCGTTTATACTAGCATCTTAACTGAATCGAGGTAATAGTATTATTGTATGCAAAAGTTATATTTTGCTCTAAGGCAGCTCCAGCCTATAGGGAGAAGGAAATTAATTGACTGTAAATAGTAACTTTAGTACCCCTGCGGCAAGGAAAAGTTAATATATTTACATTAAATGATATGGGATTTATTCAGCTCGCGGTCATGAGTGATTATAGGAGCGTCGCAAGCTGACTTGTTGGTCCCATAACGTCATTCAATCAAAATTACTTAAATTTTGCCATGTGGCCGGCGTATAATGCAAGAATTCAGTGACTGCACGCGATGACATCGCTTTCATGGCCGTAAGTGACACTTGTCTAGCCTTGTCCGCGTTGACTACATCTACTTGATTTCTAACTTTGATGTGTTTGCTGTGTCCAATCACTGCGTGTCTCGCCATTTTGTCCAAGCATTTCTGTATAAAATTTGCATTCTTACAGCAATAATTGCGTGACTCGATGTTTTCCACCTAAAACAATCACTATTTTATATCGACGTCCTATTGGCGTACCTCGTGCCATTTCGTACAAATTATTTAGCGACATAATATTTTGCCCGTGTATTAAAATGTTTTCTGGAGCCCTTGCTATGTGCAGCTTTCATTCTAGCTGATAAGGCACGCGCATAGGACTAAAAGCGCGTTACGACGGCCGACCCACGAGCGTTGCCTTCGCTTTGACGCGGGCCCCCGATGGCCTTCCTTTGCGACGTCAAGAGTCTTAGTATTAGTCGGTCTTAGTTTCTAGGAGGTGTTGGCCGGACCAGCCCGGCGAGCCAGCGGGCACATGGAAATGGGGGAGAGGGTTGACTGGCTTGCAAGGCTGCCCCTTTCTCATCACGCTCCTTTGCACCGTCTCTGTCGTCTGCAACACAAACGGTTTGTCGAACCTAGTCGAGCCCTGCCACGGTTACGGCGCAAAAGAAGTGGCATCGGTGACACTGCAAGTCGTGAAGGTATGTTACGAAGAATCACGTATTCAAATAAGTGAATAGCTTCACCTGTGGCGATGCGTTTACGCTTCCACAGATATGGTACGGTGCCAACGAAGTATGCTGTTGCGGCGGAGAGACGCAATTGCGGATGGCTCCGACGGCTGCTGCTCACGCGCACTCGCGGAGGCGCAACGAGAGAGCACGTGATCTGTACCGAGGGATCCCAAAATGCCCTGCCGTCATGGCGCTCTACGTTTTGCAACAGGTTTATTGACCCCGGAAAGGATGATATAAAGAAATGACGCTCCGCTCCAAACAAACCATTGATAGGGTCGTTGTTATGGACAATTCCATGTGGGCTGGACGTGAGATTAGGAATATCCTGGTAAAAAAGTAAATATTTTTTTGTAAGCATTGTGTCTTGTCAATATCTAATGATAAAGATTTCTTTCGATCGTCTCTGTACTATAAAGCGTACGTAGTTGCCGTCCCATGAGTAGTTGAGTTGGACAAAATCCGCAGGGGCCTGGTGTAGTTCTGTAGATCAAAAGTGCCAGGTCTGGATCTTCGGCCTTTTTCAGGATGTCTTCGGCAACTTTTACCATGCGTTCTGCTTCCCCGTTACTTTTGGGATAGTGTGGGCTGCTTTTTATGTGGCGAATCTGGTACTTTCTTGTGAATTCGTCAAAACTCTTGGACGCGAACTGCGGTCCGTTGTCTGACCTGAACACCTCCGGTATCCCATGGCGGGCAAACACAGACTTTAGGTCCGCCACAATCGCTTCCGATGTTGTTTGCTTCAGCAGACACACTTCTATAAATCTGGAGTAGTAATCTACAACTACAAGGTAGTGCTTGCCGTTCAATTCAAAGAGGTCGGCCGCAACACGTTGTCATGGATAGTCGGGGAGCTCCGATGCTATCATAGGTTTCACTTTTGGGATGCGCTCTTGGATGCAGCTTGTGCAGTTGGTAACCACCTCTTGCAACTTAGTGCTGAGTCCTGGCCACAACACTGACATTTTTGCTCGTTCTCTGCACTTTGACACTCCTTGGTGCCCTGCATGTAATTGGCACAGCACTTTCTCTCTCAATAACTTCGGGATTACTAGCCGATTGTCTTTCACGAGGAGATCGCTCTGTACCGTGAGGCTGTCCTTATTCCTGAAGTAAGGAGCGATCTCTGGTGGGATGTCCGTCTTGTGGGGCCAGCCCTTTGCACAGTACTCTCTTAACTTGCAACATACAGGATCTTGACTCTGAGCAGTGCGTACTTCGTCCAGATAGTGACTCGTAGCTGGCAGGAAGCTTGTCACAAGCTGGACGTACGCCTCTAACTCCTCTTCCATCTTCTCAGGGCGCTCTACTGGGGATCTCGAGAGAGCATCTGCCGTCCACAAATCCTTCCCGGGTACATGTCCTATGGAGTAGCTGAAACGCACGAGTCTGAGCTTGAACCTCTGGATTCTTGCAGGAAGGGTATTCAACTCTCGGTCACCCAATAACGCAATTAGGGGTCTGTAGTCCGTTTGCACATGAAACTTCGTTCCTATCATGAACTTTTCAAAGCGTTCGCATGCCCAAGTGACCGCATAAGCCTCCATTTATTTTTGAGCGTACCTTCCTTCCGTCTCACTCAGTCCCTTGGATGCAAAATCGACCGGGCACACCAGTCCTTGTCCATCCTTCTGCAACAGCACTGCGCCTAGCCCATACGCCGAGGCGTCTGCCGACACTATCAGCTGCTGTCGGAGATCATAGAGTGTCAGCGTTGTAGCTTCCGTGATGTCTCACTTCACCTGGTCGAGTGCTCCTTTCTGCTGGGCGTCCCAGTTTCATTCTGCGTCATTTTTGAGAAGATATCTGATGGGTTTTAGCTTCTCCGACAAGTTGGGTATAAACCCTCCAACCTGGTTAGCCATGCCGATAAACTGACGAACTTTAGTAACGGTGTCCGGTGCCCGGAAGTCCATGATTGCCTTCACTCTTTCGGAGTCTGGCTGGATCCCTTCCGCACTCAGGATGTGTCCCAAGAACTTCAAAGATGTTTTTGCGAACTCGCACTCGTCGTTAAGTGTGATTCCCGCAGCATTCAGTCTCGAAAGGACCTCCTCCAGCCTCTCGTCGTGTTCTTTGAGATCTCTTCCCGTGATTAAAATGTCATCCATGTGACACAACACTCCAGGTATCACCTGAAGAACTTGATTCATACGTCTTTGGAAGTGCTCAGGCGCCGAGGAGATGCCAAAGGGGAGCCTTTGGAAACAGAACCTGCCAAAGGGGGTTATAAAAGTTGTGAGCAGCTGTGAGTCTTCAGCCAATTTCACTTGCCAGAGTCCCGCTTTGGCATCCAACTTCGAAAAAACCTTTGCGCCAGCGGGACGCCCCAGAGTTTCTTCTACCGACGGCAGGACAAGCTTCTCCCTTTCGATGCACTTGTTGAGGTTTGTCAGGTCAACAGAAATCCTGACTTCCCCACTTGGTTTGGGGATCACCACCATAGCTGAGCACCAGGGAGTCGGCTCTACGACTTTCCTAATAATGTCGTCTTTCTCCATCTCCGTCAGCTGGGCCTTGACCTTATCCAACAGAGCCAAGGGCACTCTCCGTGACGTGTTTACTGACACTGGGCTTCCACCTGCCTCGAGCTTGATGTGGTAGTCACCTTTCATCTCCCCGAGACCTTTGAACATTCCTGGGAACCTTTCTTTGTACTTGGCACCTGGGTCTGCTGTAACCGCTTGCAGCCGCTGTACAATCTTTAGACCCGTACTCGCCCGACGACCCAGCAGAGGTTCTTCCAGCCCTTGGATAACATACATCTCATCTCGGACGCTGTTGTTTCCACAGCTTTGGGTGGCTTCAACCTTTCCCAACACCTTCAGTGGCTGTCCGGCGGCACCGTAGAGTTTCACTGCAGTGGGTTGTACTACACTCACATCTCTAACAGCCCTCAGTGGCACCGCATTTACATCTGCCCCGGTGTCAATCTTGAAAGCGATTCGCTTTCCATTGACACTGAGCTCTTTTCTCCGTGCTGATGCACTGCTACCCCCCTTGAGTGTGCCCAGTGACCATCTTTCCTGTAAAGGTTCATTCTTTTCTGTGGTGACTTCTCATAGAGTTTTCTTGTAGCATATCTTTTGCCAGTGGCTTTTCTTGCCACATGAGTGACATTTGGACGTGGATGCAGGGCAGTTCCTCTTTTCATGAAAGCTTTGTCCGCCGCACTTCCCGCAACCGTGTAGCGGGCTCTTCCACCCCGCAGTCTCGTTTGTTTGGTCTCCGGAACTGGAGCGGTTTTTAATCGACGTTTTCCGGAGAGCGTCGACAGACAGTTCTTCTGCTGGGTTCTCCTGGCGCACGACAGCCTGCTGCCTTCGTACGGCTTCCTTTTGTCTCGCCTTTTGTAACGCCTTCTCCAGGGTGAGTTCAGGATCAGTTTGTGACGTCTCTGACAGCTTCCCGTCCTGTAAGCCGACCACCAGGCGGTCGCGCACCAATTCTTCTTTGAGTGCTCCGTACCTGCAGTGGGCCACCAGTCTGTGTAGGGCCGTTACGAAGGCCTCGACGGTCTCGCCAGGTTCTTGCTTGCGTTGATGGAACCTCGCTCGCTCGTAAATAACGTTTCTTTTTCCGATGCAATGATTTTGAAATAGTTCCAGCACCTTTTCGAAGTCCACTTTGTCTTCTTCCGTAAGCGTTGCTGCGGCGAGTATGTCCTCGGCATCTCCCCCTAGGCAGTAGATTAGAGCGTCTACTTGAGCTGTTCCTTCTTCCTCCATGAGTCGCGAGACCCTTCTGTAACTGAGGAAACGACTGGACCAGGGCGTCCACTCCTCTGGGCGTTGAAAATCGAACGCCGTCGGTGGCGCGAACCCGTAGGCTGGCCTGGTTTTCCGATGCTCGCCCGCCGCCATCTTTGTCTCTGACGCACCCGGACAACCCGACCGTTATCTTTCTTCCCGGTCGGACGCCTCTTCTGTTGTGACCGCCGCTCGTCACGCCTGCCCTTTTCACTGCTGTGGCCGCTCGTATCCCACCGCTGCCACCATGTCGTGATAATTCGGATTGACCACACCGAGAGCGACAGAACAGCACCAGCGAGCTGGGTTAAGCACGCGCCCCCCACTGGCTGCCCCCTCTCGGGGTTTTATTGAAACGCATAAACGTGATTATTACCACAAGAAGGTTTAAAATACATGCGATTTTAGAATAGAAAAGGTGTATGTCAAGCGAATACAATAATCCATCGACGTATGCACCAGTAAGTATTGTATTTTCCAGATGCGAATATTACCCGCATTGCTGTTCCTTCCACCTGCCGTGGTTCCAGATGCCTTTGACGAGCTTCACGAGGTCCTTCGATGTGAGGACACCTATCTGGCAATGTACTTCGAAGACACCAACGTTGGTCGCCGAAGGCGTAATGGAATTCAGACAGCCATGTTCCCACCAAGCCTTTGGTCCGCGCATGATGCCGTGCAGCAAGATATGCTACGCACGAACAACGCTGTCATAGCTTGGCATCGAGGCACCCAGGTTCGTTACAGTTGCATTAGTCCTCACTGTTTTAATATGGTAGGGTCAGTATTTTCCATCATATTTTATGTTAATCTGCACTTTTTTCTGCAGATTAACGTCGACTGCTGTCTTCCCAACCTCTGGGCCTTCCCGAGGTGTCGTTAGGATGAACAAGCACTACAAGAACTGAAGATGGCCCAGCTAAACACTGGTCAACTGTCGCTGCGTCTCACACATAAATATAAAGATGTGAATGAGCACATATCTAGAGTTCGAGAGGAGCACTTCACCGGATCTCCTCTTTTGCACGCTTCAAAATATTCAATTCAATTCAATTCAATTCAATTTAATTCAATTCAATTCAATTCAATTTTTATTTTCAGATCAAGTCATACAAGATAAAGAGCTGGCCCACAAGAGCATCATTCTGCTTGTATGTGGGGCCAGGCGACCAACTAGAATGCATGTTGTTACAAAAAATAAACAAAAAGGAAGCACTCCGCAGCACAAAAAAAAAAGAAAAAAAAAAGAATGAAAGGAACACCAAATTAGCAACACAAATAAATACAAAAATGGAACACTTTAGAGCATTAAATATAGGTGCTTATAGACAAGTCTACTCCCGTAATCATGAAATAAAAGTACGAAATATCTCCAACGTCAGGCTACGATATCTACAGCTCAGATGCTTGACACCAATTCCTTAGTTTCCATTTTTAGTACCCTAGTGGAATTTATATTCATGAGGGACTCTGGGAGTTCGTTAAATAAAGAAGGAATGTAATGATTTCTGTTTTTCTTTCCATACAATGTGTATATTTTCGGAATGACGTATCTCTCAGTACGTCTCAAATCTCTATTTTTATTTACGACAGTTTTGTAGGAATTACTGAAATAATTATTTGCTATTGCTACGTATGTAAAAAAGCTTTTAAAAAACAGGATGTCCAGCTCTTTAGCTTTCTCTCGAGTTTCCAATACTTGATATGAAGTTCCATATGATATGTTGTTTACCATGTGTTTTAGTATCCTATCTATCGCTCGTGTTTTGTATTCTGAACAATGACCGTACAGTGTAATACCGTACCGTAATGCAGCTTCCGCCAAAGATTTAAACACAAGTAATCTTATCTTCAAGCTGCACATACTTTTGAGTTTATACAAATACGCCGATATGAGTCGTAGTTTTTTTACAACACATTCCACCTGCGCATTCCAAAGCATGTGTTCGTCAACAAAGACGCCTAAATATTTAACTGAACTGTCGTATGTTAAAGGTTTACAGCTACAATCCAGACACTGCACCGAGTGCAAGCAAATATTTGGAGATGTTACTATCTGTTTGTGCGGATTTCGAAAACACATCAGTTTTGTTTTTGCAACATTCACAGAAATAAAATTCGCAGCAAACCATCTAATTATCATATCAATGTCTCTCTGAAAAACGGAAATCGCTTCATCATACTTTTCATGTGGTAAAACTAATACGGTGTCATCCGCGTATTGAAACATTTTTGATTGAAGGGTCAGAAACCTTAACCAATTCATATAAATGTTAAATAACATAGACCCCAAAGTACTTCCTTGTGGCACCCCGAATTGGACTTGAACCGGGGTGCTAAGATTATTCATTATCTTAACCATTTGGAATCTATCCTTGAAGTAATTCTCAAAAAAAATTGATAAAAAGGACCTCGAAATCGTGTAACCATGTATTCCTATTGCTAGGAAATACACGGTTTTGAGTTCCAAGCTGACATGACCAATGCAAGCTCAATAATATCGGATTTGTCATTTGGTCTTTCTAAATCGTGTCGTGGCATCTAGTTATATTTATTTCTATTTAAGCTCCATGTTTTGATCACAGCTGCCAACACGATGCGTTAAATAATTCATAGGAATAAACAGAAGTAAATTCGTAGTTCTACAGTCAAACTTCACGTCGTGACACGACTGTTCCTTGTGACTATTATTCCGGTGTGACTTCATATCCTCCTACGGGATGACCTGTGCAGTGTTGGCCTCCTTGACGAGTTCACCTATGACCAGTTTGCCTGTGACGACCGGGCTTGTGAAGTTCTTCTAGACCGAGATATTCTTTTTGATACGGCGCGAACCTTGTAACCCGTGTTCCAGTGATGAATCGCCCCCCTTGACGAGTGTTCCTGTGACGAAAGAAACTCGTTTAAGAGAGCCGATGTGACCAATTTTTCTCTGACGAGTTTTCCGGTGCCAAGTGGGATTGTGAAAAGTGGGCAGGTTCCCAGCAAATATCCCACAGATTCGACATAAAAATAAAACAAATAAAACACTTTCGAAGACTGGAGGAGCGGAATCCGGAACCATTCTTCTCAGAAATGCCGCCGCATCCTGCTTTCTTCTTTTTTTTTTTTGGGGGGTGCCAGCATTTTTTTTTTTCGGCTTACTTGAAGAGTGCGGCGAAGTATGATCAGTACAATTTTTGGCAGCAGCCAGATTAAGTGGCTTTGCCGCCATCGGCTCTAAATTGATGGCAGAGACGATGTGTGCAATTTTAGCTTCGCAGGAGCGACAGTGCAGTCGCTCCGCGAGCGGACTGAGCTAATGTCGGTCAAATAATTAGATTTCGCCGTCTTGTACGTGGGCGGTAACGACGCGCAGAACGGCGGCAAAGTCTCGAATTCGGTCGTCGAAGTTGGGATAAGTAAAAACCAACATGGTTTTACGAGTGCGTATAAATGCATTGCTATAATTTAAGCTGAACTTCGCAATTTCTGCACTTAGTGCTTTTATTTTTTTATTTCTTTTTTGCAAATATAAGAAAATTAGGTCTAACTTCATTCTAAATTATTAATCTGTCGATTTATTTTGTAGTTACGTCTAGAATAAGGCGTCTTCATATGCGCCCTGCTTAGGGTGATGCCATCCTTTGTGATACTACTTACCGACAAAACAATCTTTCCACCACTGTTCGGGCGTCCGTTTTAAACCGCCGCGGTAATCTCCCACCCCTTCCTTGGGATTATCTTATTATCGCCTATTCTCGTCAGCCCCTCTGAAGCGTACATGAAGGCACTCTAGACTGGAATTGTTTCTAATTTAATTGAGCCTTCATTTACTGAAGACGGAGTCTGCGTTGAAACGAGTTGGTCAAACATACTAAACAGAAAACGCAGCAGGAAAGATGCGGAAAAGAACAAATAGAGAAAAACGCGCGATGCATACTAACTAATGCTGGTAGTGCACGGACGTCCATTCTTCCTTCTTGTTTTTTCCGTATTTATTGCTTCCGATTGGTGGCCGTTGTGTGAATTTGGCATAAAAGCAGTGTTAGCAGTAATGAAGCATCAGTTGCTTGTCTCCGTGTTATTGTCAGTATCTTCCGCGCTGCGTTTTCTCTTCATTTACTACTCGTCGTTTTGCCAAGGACCGCCAACATCCGAACTTATATTTTCAGGAGCTGCTTCTACGACTAGGATCGAAGTGGAATGTGTCTTTGCTTCACACTCCTGCGGCATGAGCCGCAAGAAGACTGTCAATGCTGAGGTAGCGTTCTTCAACAGAACGTTGCCTCGGGCGGTGGAAAGAATGGATGACCGGAATACCGTCGTCCTCAACGGAGACGTAAGATTTTATTTTAATGAATTTATTATTTTTTCTTTTGCATGTAACTTTGCATCTGCAAGGTTACACAATAAAGAAACTAGTTCTCGTGCGGTTAGATGAGAAACGTGAAAACGAATAATGCAGAAGAAAACAAATATTTCGGGTGTGATCATACCGATTTCGATTTTTAGCGAAAGAAAAAAAAAGGGGGGTGGGGGGGGGGGGGGGGGGGAGTGAAAAACAGGCAAGCGCAAACGGACCGGAAAATGAGGAAGAGGCGTCTAGACTGTAAAAGGTAATCCTGCGAAGCCAAGGTCGTATTCTGAACTCTACAAACGTTGTCGCGACCGAATGGATGCACCCTCTGCGAAATGTGGAGCTGTCCGGTTGTGCCAACGTTACTAAAACACTCAGTTCGGAAGCTCCCATAGAGACAGCTTTGAAAAAGTGGCCCCAATCTGTCTCCGAGCACCGAGCTAATGACGAACACAAACCCTCCATTTCTCCCGCAGCGGTAACTCGAGGAACTGCACGTGACTTGTATTTTGGCTTTAAGAACAGATACAGCGGAAGAGGTTACAGGGGTACCAGCCCCGTCTCCCCGGCGGGCACGCCGCGTCGAACTACCGAAGTTAAAATGCACGCGCTACCTGAAAGGACCGCTGAGGCATGGTTGTATAAAAACAATATTAATTGTGCCGCAAAACCCTGCAAACTAAAGATTTTAAAAACATAACGCGCCCCTCTTTTTGTACTAAACTCCAATAAATTTCATACAGAAAGAGTCTTTTCCGTTTGTTTTGACGCAAAAACAGGCTTTCTAAAAGCTCAAGGTGACCACAGTACAGACAAACGATAAAGAGTGGCGCTGTTGTCGCATTTAGCTCGGTCTCGGTGGACGCCAGCGGCCCACGTTTCGACGGCGAGTTTCCCAACTGAGTGTTTTAGTAACGTTGGGTTGTGCATAGGAAATTAGAAAGGTTTAGTAAAACGTTTTTCCTTTTATGATATGCTGCAGTCTGCGCATGAAATCAGGCGTCAGGGCAACTTAATCCGATACGCCCAATACCCTTATCAGGCCGGCGAAAACGGTTTACTAATTCTTTAATACCTTAAAAACCACAATAGGATGTTCTAGTACAAGGGAGGCCAAGCTAGGGCTTGCGAGCCGCATGCGGCTCTTCGCGTGTTAAAGTGCGACCTTGGTGCGACTCCCGGCACCCTCCCCCGTCTCATTCCCGGTCACACGAGTACTTCCCCAAAAATAAAATTGGAACGCGTTTTGAATCGAAAGACAACTTCCTGTTTGGTAGTCTTGTGCTACTGCGACCTTACGTAGAGGTGGACTGCTTTTGACTCGGCTAGATTAAAGTAGTTAGAGTTTGGATTGCTGCTCTCTACAAAGGTTTGCCGCCCCCCCCCCCCCCCCCCCCCGCGGCTCTTGAAAGTTTTCTGGTTTTGTTTGTGGCTCTTAAACCGGAAAGCTTACCCACCCCTGTTTTAGTACATCGTTTTCGTGCGCCCGATACAGGTGTGGGAGCATCGTTCCGCAGCCTTGACGCTAAGTTTCGTGCGCGAACCGGAGCAGTATTGTGCCGGCAAAAATTGTTCACTAAAACACTCAAATAAATTATAGTTTCTATATATAAATATTGTTTCATACTTGAGCGCTACGCTCTCAAAGCTGCTGGCGCCAGTTGTCTGTTATTGTGGACAATGATTCTTGTTCCCTGACACTGGATGCCGCATAAAAGGCCTTATATTCGGTTCCTAGTTGGAAATGCAGAAGCATGACGTATCTCCATCTCAAGCTGGAGAGTCATTATTTTACTTTGTATTCGAAACTGCGTACTTTTGTAAAGCCCACCTGCTCACCGGGAAGTCGGGGAAATGAAAACAGCATGTGGCGCTGAGGGTCGAGCACTCAACCAAGCTGCCCGCTTTTTTACGCCGTAATTCCTCGTCTCACGAATGAGGAGGATAAATAAATGTACGTAATGAGCAATTGTCTCATAAAGAGATGCGCTCATTTAAAAAATCTGGAAGCTCGCGGTGAACAGCGTACACACAGAATGCACCAGCTAACGTGCACCGAACACCAAAAGAAAAAAAACAAACCCAAGTGCGTTTTTCGAGTGAAACCAATTGCGTGTTGTTCGTTCGTTTTCAGTACAAGCTCCTCGACCGCCAGAAGCAACCGAAGTAAGGGCAACTGGTGAAGGACGGCTACCACGCGTCTTGAGGAAAAGGCACGTCAGCCTTGGCGTGGTTCCCGGCAGACGCGCTGGGCAAGACTTTCGGCCCTTTGATGGAGAAATCTCCGGAAAGAGAGCCACGACTGGAAATTTTGCTGTGTAAAGATTATGGTGCGAAAGGTCACAGAAGTAAATCATCCGAGTTTTTTTGTTTTTTTTTATTTTGATAAAAACGTCTACGTTTTAGTTTTTTTTATGTCTTAGCGTTAATCGTTTTTTGAAGAGAGGTCCGGTATGCCGTCAAATAGAAAGCTTAAAAAAAAACGCTCTTTCTCAGTTCTCCCCAAGATAATGCACAGTGGCGTGCCGAAAATACAATGTCAAGCTGTAAAGTCAACAATTTACCTATATGTTCTTGAAAATGAGTATTATGGACTTTATAGACTGGCCAATTGGATGGTGTGGTTTGCACACGCTACTGTGCAGTATTTTGACGCAAACTGAGAGAGTACATTATTTTGAAAGAGGTCAATGGGTTCAACATTAGCCAGACACATGTACTTTAAATGCTACTCTTAAATTGGTAATACTCTCTTCCCTCTGGTGTTTAACAAAATTATATCCGCTATAAACGACTTACTCTCGTAGAAATCATAGAACATAGGTTAAATAAGAGTGCCTTCATGCATACGTGCGTTTGTAGAGTTATGGCACCTCCGCAATTTTGCCGCCCAACCTTCTCTTTCTTTGAATGCACGCACTGTTACCTTTTCGATAGTCAATTTTTTTTTTTCTTATTTTTATATGCTTGCTCTTTTACAAGCTGATGACAAGTGTTGCAGCACTCGATGTCTCCACTCTGGAGCAAACACACACCGAGGCATTCTGAATTGAATAAACAAACTTTTTATTTCATTCACCACAATTGGACACCAAAGGCGTTTCACGTAAAACAGTTTGTTTAACCTTGCTATAAACTGCTCCAAGGTCCCGCACAGGGAAGGCCCCAGAAATTCTTGCGTGACGGACAGGCCAGGACCCCCCCCCTTCCTTCTTCCCCCCTCCCTCCTTTCGCCTCTTGTGGCCTTGTTTTGTAAACTAGCTATCGCCAAACAGAGCGACGCAACTCAGTCAGAAACCGGATTTTCTCTAGTGGTCGCGTAAGCAACAATACGTGCCCCAATCTGATGCCCTTTCAAGCGTTTCGCCTACGTGCCCTGCAAACAAACGTAAGGAAATGAGACGTCGTTTCCCTATAAATTTGCAAACGGAGAAAGCTAAAGCTCCCGTGAGCCAATGAGAGTGTCAGATCGAGGGAAGTGACAACGTACGGTGGTGGGTACTGCCCCTAAATATTGCTGTCAACTGCTTTGCTTACGAATGTGATTCCCTCTCAGCAGCTCTGACTTTTGAAGCTTGCCAAGTTACGGTGAAACGAAGTATAGACAAAACGGGCAGGAAAAGAGTTGCAAACATGCACTACTCAAACTTCCATCAAAAAGTATTAGTTTCTTCCGAAGCGGAAAAATATTTTTCGTGCATCTTTAGAGCAGCAAACCTCTTGGTCACGCATGCTCCATAAGAGATTTTTTTCTCACGTGTTTGTGATTTTCACAATGCCCTGCAAGCAAAAAAGATAAAAAGAAATAGGTTTTTCTCAGAATAGTGAAGTCACTCCGATGGGGTACTGGTAGTTTGCGAGCCAAGGACATGAAGGGTTCGCTAAAATTCCTCAGGAGCGCAAACGGTAAATGGTCACGCAAACATATTCTCACAAGCTGAAATATTTATTTGGCTTAGCAAGTAGAATATACTAACGACATGTCATTATTATAGAGCACAAGATACCATTTCTTGGTTCTGCAAGACTATTTCCCTAGTCCTGAAGGGTCACGCTACAGGCCGCGGCTGTACGCCCCTGCCCTCGCCCGCGGAGCCTGCCCTCGCTTACAGAGCCTGCCCTCACCCCCGGAGCCCGCCCTCGCCCACGAAGCTACATTGTTTAGTCTACCGCTGTACCGCCAATAGGAGAGCGAGAGCTCTGCGTGTTCGACAGATGCGTGTTGCGGTTTAACACGGTACGTCTGTCTTGGAGGAAGTTAAAAATGCAGGCTCTGTGACCCCCTCCCAAGCTAGCAAGTACAAACGAAGTATACTCGTTTGGACTGAAAGGTTTTCAAAATAGTGGCCAGACACTGGAAAAGCATATGTCACAGAACTTGTTTTGTGAAATGGCATTAGATTTTTGAGTAAGAATTCCTGCTGTCCACTGGGACGACAAAATCGTCACCATTTAATGTGGCAGGTGGATTTGAGCTCATGAAGAAAAATCTGAACACATCCTTCTCCCAACAACGGCCTACGTCGAATAAGAAACACTTTAAAAAATATATGCACAAATAATGACTCATTTATTGCTACGCTTGTAGATACACGTGAATTAAACGAAGTAAAACTGCATTCGTGGTTAGTCTTTGGTGTCTTTACCAACTACATTCTTCTTTTTAGGGCTTCATTGAAACAAAACTTCAACAAAAGTTAATGTAACCAACGTGTTTTTATTACGAGCTTGATATCGTGCGAATTTTACAAAACACTGGCTCCGAAGCTAACTAGCTGAAATAGAATTTAGCTATCGGCTACAGTAAGCAGTGTACTTTCTCACCATCAGTCGGTCTATTCGCAAGATCATGACTTTCGCCATAAAAAAAATTGTAAATTTAGTGCCCACTACAGTCGGGTTGCTTGAAGGCATTTTTAAATTTAGAAAAGCAGTAGGTTTTCCATAGTGTGAGCGCATAAATTTTGACATAAAACTGTAATATATTTGTACAAAAAAAAACAAAAGACGTTTACGTTTACAAAGCATGTGAAAGACCGCTTTTACAGTATTACGAGTCCAGCTATTATTAGTCTTGAGCTCCACGCCTTCGACTCTTGAGCATATCCATCTTCCTAGCTCCGGAGTACAGCCAGTGTTCAACCTAAGGAAAATAACACAATATTGCCGCGCACGAAGCTGGCCAAGTAGGCAGCGCGGCGGTGGCCTAGTGAAATGCGCGCTTTTTAAATGCCATGTAAAAGTCTTGCGGTGCATTTTTAATGTTATGTGACTTGTGATACTTACCCTTTAAAGAAAAAAAAAAAAAACGCGGCCGTGGCCTAAAGGTTGTAAAGGCATAAAGGCTAGGTTCGATTCCTGGCCGCGGATACACATTTTGTTGCCTCCGTAATGTGATATTCTGGTTAATTCGAGAATTGTGTTTCTGATTCTAGGTTAGGATGTTCTACGTGCCGAACCTTCTACGACGATTGTTCCAGAAGTCCAAGCGTGTACAAAAGGGGCTCCGCGTGACAAGCCGCAGTCAGTCTCACCTCGGCGTCCGATCCTGCTGTTACGCCCACAGCGACGCCTGCGACGCTAGCCTTTCTCTATGTTCTTTTGGACACAAGCGTTTAGTTTCTTCAGATATTCGCCGCTTCATCATCTGTCATTTGTGACAATATATAAACTTTTGAACGGAACTTTAAATAACAGAAATTCAGAGCAACCGAGAGCAGCCAAACTCTAGGTTACGCGAATGAAAAAGAAGAAAAAGATAGGCAAATTTTCTCTGTCATGACGAAATCATAAAGGATGCTTGGTGAGTTCGCCTCTTTTTCTCCACATTCCTCAGCTGGCTATAAGAAAGCAAGACACGAATGATTCACGTGATCGGTTTCATTGTTATAGTTACAGTCACAAAAAGGTTTTACGAAATTATTAGAAAGTCGAGCATCATAGCATGTCGGTGAACCACTCCAAGTACGGCGTACAAATACGGGTGATATAAATACACTGGTCTTTTTCCGCCAGCAGAAATCTACGGAGCTAATCTACGAAGAGAACACACATATGTAGGCACGTGTCATTCTCCTGCAAGTTCAAAGATGAGGCAAGCGTTCTAGAAGTACTTAATCAATTTGGACGGCATAATTGAACCACGCATCTAAGCTACGAAAGAACACATATAGGTAGGCACATGTCATCCTCCTACCAGTTGAAAGATGTGGCAGGCTTTCTATAAGTGCATAATCGGTTTCGAGAGAATAATTGAACCACGCAGCTAATCTACGAAAGAACACACATATGTAGGCACGTGTCATTCTCCTACCAGTTCAAAAATGAGACAAGCTTTCTAGAGGTGCAGAATCAGTTTGGACGGAATCATTGAACGACGCAGCTAATCTGCGAAAGAAAGCGGATATTTAGGCACGTGTCATTCTTTTGCCAGTTCAAAGATGAGGCAGGCTTTTTAGAAGTACGTAATCGGTCTGGACGGAATCATTGAACCACGTAGCTAATCTACGAAGAGAACACACTAATGTGAGCACGTGTCATTATCCTACCAGTTCAAAGATAAGGCAGGTTTTCTAGAAGTGCATAATAGGGTTTCACGGAATAAATGAACCTCGCAGCTAGTCTACGAAATAACACACATATGTAGGCACGTGTCATTCTCCTACCAGTTCAAAGATGAGACAAGCTTTCTAGAGGTGCACAGTCAGTTTGGACGGAATCATTGAACCACGTAGCTAGTCTACGAAGAAAACACACGTATGTAGGCACGTGTCATTCTTATACCAGTCAAAGATGTGGCAGGCTTTTTAGAAGTACATAATCAGTTTGGACTGATTCATTGAACCACGCAGCTAATCTACGAAGAGAACACACATATGTAGGCAAGTGTCATTCTCCAACCAGTTCAAAGATGAGGCAGGTTTTCAAGAAGTACATAATCGGTTTGGACGGAATAATTGCACCACGCAGCTAACCTACGAAAAGAACACACATATGTATGCACGTGTCTTTCTCATACCAAGTGGAAAATCAGAGAGCGATCCAGTAATGCTAATTTTACAACACTACACTTCGCTTGCCTAAAGAGCTTTCTTAGCTCTTTCCTGATGGGCATGCTGCGTGTTTGACGAGGATCTACTAATTCTGGCAGCAGACAGCAATGATACAGCTTCTGGAAGCGAGAAAGCATCTCAGTTTCGCAGAACAGGTCGACTCGAGTAATCGTCTCTGTCACAAAATCCGGCTGCGTTACATTATTCATGTCACAAAATCCGGCTGTGTTACGTTATCCATTCTCCCGGGTTAGACGTGTCCTTCCCAGAAATTCGCGGGGTATGAGGGCTGGGACCCAGCTTCCACGAAAACGAAGCGATGTTGCCTTTGGGACTTTGGGGGAGGATGAAGGGACGAGCGGGCCAGCGTCCTGGGGTTTTGTTTCTTTCTGTTTTGTTTTCCACGCCTGCGTGCTAGAATGCGGGAGCCCGTTGAGGGGGGACTCTTTGGGGCCAAGGCCAGCAGTGTCAGTGGGAAACTCGGAAACAACAGATGGGGAATCGAAGCGTCGAGTCCGTGGAGCTCAACGGTAGCATGCCAGATCCGGACTGGGGAAGACTTCGACGACGAAGTGTGTGTGTGTGTGATTGTGTGGCCACTTCAAGGCGCCCAACCCACCGTGGTACCACCGGGATCATTCCATCCTCATTCGGACAGCGCCTCGCAAGACCGTCACTCCCGGACACTGTGAGACGAGATTTGCCCTCCACTCGCATTTTTATTTTTTAGTAACTAAGGTAGCGGTGTTTCCGTAGTCGGTTTTTATTCTCACGGATGTCCGATTTATTGTTTGATAACATTTAGGCTTCGAAGTTGTTACTTTTCCATGTTCGGGGAAGTTCCCGCGTAGGATATGGTTAACGCATTGTACTAAGCTACTGGTTTTAGCTAATTCATTGTGTGTTGAGTGTTTTTATCTTCGCCGCCCGTGCACCGGCCGCGTAAAGTCCGTTCGAATCCTGTTCTTTTCGCTGTTCGGCACCTGCCAACATTTTTTTGTTTTGCTGTAGTATTAAAATTTGTTTTGTTGCAAAGCTGTGGGTCTCCCCTTCATTAGCAAGACTCCACCGAGGCGTGGACCTATCACCTGGTCGGCAGTCCTTTGTGTTTGAGCAAAGAATATCAGCAAACCTGTGGCAAAACTGGCGTCCGCGACAGGACATGGCTGACCATGGTGGAGACTTGCCTTTGGAAAGCTGTCAGGAGAAGCCGCGTGGTTTGAAGGTAATGTAGTTCCGCAGTTCGCCCGGCGGCGAACTTGGGTAGGCCAGAAATGGAGATTGAAAGACTCGTGGCCCTGGGTGCCAAACTAGACCTCTTGGGAGCCGAACTAAAAAGGTGGATAGAGGAAGAGACTGCCAAACAAAGAGAAGAGAGAGCCCTAGAGCGAGACGCTACCAGGGAGGCTACCGAGCGGGAGCAAGAGGCGGCGAAAGCAGTCGCCGAGAGGGAACTCGAGATATTGAGGCTGAGGCTAGAGCTTGAGAACAAGAAGGAGGGGATCCACTCATCCGGAGCAGGAACTGAGGGCGAGGGTCGGAGCGTTTTGAAATTAAGTCCGAACAAGCTCCTACTCGCCTTCGACGAAAGGAAGGACGACCTCGACGCTTATACACGAAGGTTCGAGGAAATCGCATTAAGCCAAAAGTGGCCAGAGAGCCAATGGGCCACCGCCCTAAGCACGTGCCTCACGGGGGAAGTCCTCAGTGTGTACGGGCGATTGCCGCCCGTAGGTGCCGCCGATTACGGCAAAGTGAAAGCCTCACTGCTCAAGAGGCTTTGGTTTACCGTTGAGGGCTTTCGCGATAAATCCTGGGATGGGAAGCCTGTAGCCTGTAGATGGAAAGAAGGCCACTCAATAGGCCGCCAGTCTTGGCCACTACTGACCAAAGATTTTGAAGGTCTCCGGGAGCTGGTCATCAAAGAGCAGTTCTTAAAGGGTTGTCATCCAGCACCGACAGAGCGATTGCGGGAGGACGCGGCGGAGCGTGAGGCAGAGGAGAGCCGGGATGAACCAGGACGCGAAACCCGGGCGGAAGTGGAAGATCCAATAATTCCGGCGTGTGCCGTGTAAACCAGGACACAGAGAAAAAGACAACAAACTGGATTGAAAAAACTACACGTGCTTCAAATCGCAGGGCTGGCCATCGACACGCCGGAAATTGCAAGGGAGCAAGAAGAGGATGACACCCTGTGCCCCTGCTTTAAGCGGATTGGGGAAAAAGCCAAGGGAAAGGCGGCCACGATCACTTATACAACCAGAGAGGGGCAAGGGCTTCTTTATCGAGTATACCGGGAGAGATCGGGAAGAGAGACGCACCAGCTCGTGGTGCCTCAGACCCACCGAAAAACGGCGACGCAGATTGCCCACGAAAGTATTATGGCGGGACACCTGGGGCAGGCGAAAACGAAGAGCCGTATCCTGGAAGAGTTCTTCTGGCCGGGATTGGGCTCGGACGTACGGCGGTTCATGCTATCGTGGGACGTGTGCCAGCAAACAACGCCGAAGGGAAAGATCCCTCGCGTCCCACTGGGTGGGGGCCCTTTAATAGATACCCCATTTCAGAGGGTTGCTATCGACATCGTGGGACCGATTGCCCTGGCTTCGGGCCGAGGGAACCGGTACATACTAACAATGGTAGACTACGCGACTCGCTACCCGGACGTCGTGGCTTTGCCCAGCATCGAGACCGAAAGAGTGGCAGAGGCCCTGGTCGAGAAGTTCGCGCGGGTCGGAATGCCACGAGAGATTTTAAGGGGGGACACTGGCTAGAGGTTGAACTTTTCAACTACTCAAATGATCGGAATGAAATTAGCAGGGGAGATTTAACTTAAAATGTAGGTGTACTGTGCAAACCTTCAGCTCTGTAGGGCAACTTTACATACCTGCATAAGATGTGTCACTCTTCGTTAAGAAATCTATGATATGCAAAGGAAGCTACGAGGCACCATTTTAAGTGCTTGAGTATAAAATGGGGGATATGGGACTTCGGGCTATCTAGTTTTTATAACTCAAATGTAAATATTTCAGGAAGAGTGATTACCTCAAAATAGGAGCTGCATAACTGTCCTACTTCAATTTTTGACAACATAGTTTTTTCTCAATGAGGACTTTAACGTAAAACAAAGTAAAGTAGATAGCCCGATTCCCCAGTAAATTTAATTTCAGAAACATCTTGATTGTGGTATCAAAATAATTTTACCTTCAAACAAAAGATTCCTTCGTATGAAATTTGCAGCAAAATGTGGAACTGAGAGAAATGCGTTCAAACATTCATCTCCTTTACTTTGTTACTGCCTCACAATGTGTTGAAAATATTTTATATGAACCTAACTGTTTGGCGCATGGTTAGGAAATTTAGTGTAATGGTGTATGATTAGTTTCTAACACTGAAAACCTCAAAATTGAAAAATAAATTTTTTCAAAAAAATTTTGAAGCTCAGGCCCATGTCCCCCCTTAAGCGACCGGGGCCCGAATTTACCTTTCGACCTAATGAAAGAGATCAGCCGGCTCCTGTCGATAAGGCAGTTGCACACCTCCCCCTACCACTCCGTGGCATATGGATTGGTGGAGAAGTTCAATCGAACACTTAAACTCATGCTGAAGCGAATGTGCTCCGAAAGACCCAAAGATTGGGACCGGTATTTGCCCGCATTGCTGTTTGCTTACCGGGAGGTGCCGCTGGCGAGCCTCGGCTTTTTGCCTTTTGAATTGTTGTACGGTCGCCATGTCCGGGGCCCGCTAGCCCTTCTGAGGGAGGTGTGGACCAACGCCGAGCTTGACGCAGAGCTCCGGACCACCTATGAGCACGTGCTCGACCTCAGAAACCGCCTCGAGGAGGCGTGCAAAATCACCCACGGGGAACTCGCGAGGTCGGGAGCTCGTTACGCTCGGTACTACAGCCGGGAAACCAATGAGCGGAATTTCCAGCCGGGAGAGAAGGTGCTCCTACTGCTCCCCACGGACAACAACAAAGTTCTGCTGCAGTGGAAGGGGCCTTTCCTCGTTACGAGAAAAACAGGAGAGGTCGACTGCGAGGTCCAGACAGCGACCGGCCTGAAATTGTTCCACACTAGCCTACTAAAGAAATACGAGGAACGGGGAATCGAGAAGGAAGACGAGCGACAGGCCTGTGCGGTTCTTTCGCTGACGGAAACCAAGGACGACCAGCCGATTCCTCTACCAGAATTACAGAGAGAGGAGGGCCACAAAGACGCGAAAGTTTCATTGAAGCTTAGTTCTCGGCAAACGTCGCAGCTCGACCGCGTAATGCGCAGCCGCGAGGATATCTTTAACGATGTTCCGGGAAAAACCACATGGATACAGTGTGAGCTCAAACAGATTACAGATACCCCCATCTATGTGCGACAATACCCACTTCCATTTGCGACCCCCACAAAGGTTGAGGAAGAGGTACAGGAAATGCTCAAGCTCGGAATAATAGAAAATTCCAGCTCTGCGTACAACGCACCCGTCCTGCTCGTTAAGAAGCCGGACGAGACAAATCGGCTGTGCGTCGATTTCAGACGTCTAAACGGCGTCTTAGTTCCAGACTCCGAACCCATGCCACAAGTCGACGCGGTTTTTGCAGGCGTCAAAAACAAACACTACTTCTCAAAGATGGATTTCGATATAGGCCACTCAGCGGCGACACCCAGCCCAAGACTGCATTTTCGACGACTTCGAGACTGTACCATTTCCGGTACATGCCGTTTGGGGTCAAGACAGCTCCGGCGGTATTTGACAAACTGATGCGGAAGGTGGTGGATGAAATCCCAGACGTGGCCCATTACTACGACGATGTGTTGGTGGCTACCGACAGCTGGGAACAACACCTCACTGCACTGCAAACACTGTTTGGCCGTATACAAGCGGCGGAACTGACCATTCGCCTAACCAAGTGCGAGTTTGGGATGGAACAAAGTGACTTTCTGGGTCACCGCATCGGAAAGGGACAGCTCGCCCTCCTCGGAAAGACGCTCGACAAAACCGAGAAGGCGAGTGTGCCGACCACAAAGCGCCAGGTGCGGGCGTTCCTCGGACTGACGGGATACTACCGGGATTTTGCTTCCGACTACGCAAAGATCAGTGGGCCGCTAACGGACCTCACGAAGAAAAAGGAAAGGAACCAGGTCGAGTGGAGGACCGCCGATCAGTCGGCGTTCGACGAGCTGAAAAAAACGGATCGCGAATCCGCCGATCCTGAGACTTCCAGATTTTGGAAAAGACTTCGTCTTCAGGACCGATGCTTCCGACAGAAGTCTGGGAGCTATGCTAATGGAGCAGCACGATAGCCGCTTACATCCTGTGGCTTACGCGAGCCGGAAGCTGCTCGCTGGTGAGGCCGCCTACAGCACCATCGAAAGGGAGTGCTTGGCATTGGTCTGGGGAGTGCAGAAATTCAGTCCATACCTTAATGGTAGGAAATTCCTCGTACAAACCGACCGCCAGCCGCCGAAGTACATCAATCAGGCGAACCATCTGAACAGTAGATTGCTGAGGTGGAGCCTCCAGTTGCAGGAATTTCCTTTCACGATCGAACATATCAAGGGTAGCGAAAATGTAGGCGCTGACTTCCTAAGCTGCTTGTAGGTCCGCCTCACTAATGAGGCATTGTTTTACTCCATTAAGCCAGTATATGAGTGTTGTGTTTACTCCATACTTTGTGGTTCTGCCCTACGAATATGGAAACTTACCAATGTTGGAATGTGCACGACTATATCTCATACGGAGCGCAGGTTGGTTTGCTTAGTGTATGTATTCTTGATTAGTTTTGTGTGTGCGTTATTGTTCGCCAAGTTTTTGTGAAGAGTTAGTTTATAGATTCATAGGGTGACTCTTCTTAAGTGAGGGGCAGTATCACGAAATCCGGCTGGGTTACATTATTTATGTCACAAAATCCGGCTGTGTTACGTTATCCCTTCTCCCAGGCTGGATGCGTCCTTCCAAGAAATTCGTGGGCTGTGAGGGCTGGGACCCAGCTTCCACGAAAACGAAGCATTGTTCCCTTTGGGGGAGGATGAAGGGACGAGCGGGCCAGCATCCTGGTGTTTGGTTTCTTTTTGTTTTGTTTTCTACGCCTGCGTGCTGGAATGCGGGGGATCGTTGAGGGGGACTCTACGGGGCAAAGGCGAGCAATGTCAGCGGGAAACTAGTAGGCAACAAACGGGAAATCGAAGCGTCGAGTCCGTGGAGCTCAACGGTAGGGGGCCAGGTCCGGACTGGGGAAGACTTCGACGAAGAAGTGTGTGTGTGTGATTGTGTGGCCACTTCAAGCCGCCCAACCCACAGTGGTACCACCGGGACCATTCCTTCCTCCTTCGGACAGCGCCTCGCAAGACCGTCGCTCCCGGACACTGTGAGACGAAATTTCCCCTCCACTCGCATTTTTGTTTTTAGAGCGCAGCTCTTAGGGGCCCGTTTCCGGCTTGAGCGGCGTCGCCGTCGGCGTCGCCGTCGCCGTCGGCGTCGGCGTAACCGCGCGGTGCATCATGGGAAATGTCCCATAATGCACCGCGCGAGCCCCCCACCAAGGTCACGTGACCTCGTGGGGGGTCACGTGAACCCCCGAAGTCGCGTGACTCCCCTGAGGTCACGTGGCCCCCTCCTCGAGGTCACGTGACCCCCCGATGACGTCATCGTCACTGATGACGTCACCGGCATCCACATCGTCATCGTCATCATCACTGATGACGTCACCGGCATCCACATCGTCATCGTCATCATCACTGATGACGTCACCGGCATCCACATCGTCATCGTCATCACTGATGACGTCACCGGCATCCGCATCGTCATCGTCATCATCACTGATGACGTCACCGGCATCCACATCGTCATCGTCATCATCACTGATGACGTCACCGGCATCCACATCGTCATCGTCATCATCACTGATGACGTCACCGGCATCCACATCGTCATCGTCATCATCACTGATGACGTCACCGGTATCCACATCGTCATCGTCATCATCACTGATGACGTCACCGACATCCGCATTGTCATCGTCATCATCACGTCATCAGTGATGACGTGACGATGACGATGACGTCATCAGTGACGTCACTGATGTCGTCACCGGCATCCGCATCGTCATCGTCATCATCACTGATGACGTCATCAGCGACGTCACTGATGACGTCACCGACATTCGCATCGTCATCGTCATCATCACTGGTGAAGTCATCAGTGACGTCACTAATGACGTCATCGGTACCCGCATCGTCATCGTCACTGATGACGTCATCAGTGACGTCAGTGATGACATCATCGGCATTGGGGGTCACGTGACCCCCAAGGTAACGTGACCCCCCCCCCTGGTTAGTTTAACCCCCCCCCCCCCAGTGCCCTTCCCTCCTCCTCCTCAAGAGCTGCGCTCTAATTCGGCGTTACAGGGAGTTGTAAGCGGCTTTCATTTTTTTAGTAATTAAGGTAGCGGTATTTCCGTAGTTGGTTTTTATTCTCACGGGTGTCCGATTTATTATTTGATAACATTTAGGCTCCGAAGTTGTTATTGTTTCCATGTTCGGGGAAGTTCCCGCGTAGGAGATGGTTAACGCATTGAACTAAGCTACTGGGTTTTGACTGATTTGTTGTGTGTCGAGTGTTTTTATCTTCGCCGCCCGTGCACCGGCCGGGTAAAGTGCGTTCAAATACTGTTGTTTTCACTGTTCGGCACCTGTTAACCTTTTTTGTGCTTTTGTTTGTTTGTAGTATTAAAATTCGTTTTGTTGCAAAGCTGTGGGTGTTGGAACTATTCAGAGTGCGCGAGGAGATCGAAAAAAAGAAGGAGCAAGCACGGGATCAAAACTTTGAAGCTGCGACGACAACGGCGGCGGGATCACAAGCTGGGAGGAAAGGAAGAGGAAGATTGGATGGATCCCGAACCAAGACGACAATTCTGTACCCGATGTTGGGCCATTAAATTAGTTTGTTTTTATTAAATCGAAGCATCGACCTTAGACGAAAAAAGATCCGTCAGTGGGTATCCCCTTCACTTGCAAAACTCCACCGAGGCGTGGACCTATCCCCTGGTCGGCAGTCGTTTGTGTTTGAGCAGAAAACATAAGCAAACCTGCGACAGTCTCACTGTGAAAATCACATTGTGCATGTACAAAAAAGAATCAAAACTCGCGCCTTGCAATATGCAGCTGCCCATGGACTTGGTACCGGAAATTATCAGTTTTTTAAGGGCAGGCTTTTTGCTTTTTTTGCCAAGACAGCGTGTAGCAAAGTGGACGCGGACGCATATGGCAGGATAAAAGCACTTCACTTTGGGCCCGAGAACTGCACTGCGAAGTCCATTCTTCATACGCGCCAGGATCGGAATCTCCCGATTCACTTTAGCCCAGCACGCTCCCTCCTCAGGCGAATGTGGAGACATCAGGTGCTTTACGTAGTCTGGTCGGATACCGGCGAACCGCAGTGGACTCGGACTCATGAGGTGGTTGTTCCAGAGCCGTGTTCGATGCATCTGCTTCGACTGGTGGTGGATCAACTCCGCAAAAGTTGTCCACTGGTGTTGGGATGTGCCATGCGGTCCAATCTTCTTTGCAGATTCGTTTCTTGATCTGATCTGGGTGCAGCCGGTGTCGATTGTGATCTTCAGTCACTACCTCAAACATAACTCGTCCCTTTCGGCTGACGATGCTGCAATTGGTATAGCAGTTCTTCATGAACCTATATGCTACAACCATACTTTCTGACTTATCTGAAATATTTGGTCGCGACTTCTCTTGTCGTGGTTGCTTTTTTGACGAGCCTGTTCACGAGAACCTTCGGACGACTGGCCTGACTTGATCAAATCCATCGTTGTTCTGTAGTGTCGTTTGTTTAGCATCTCGCATGGGGCTTGTACCGTCGTAGAGTGTGGTGTCACCCTATACTTGAGGATGAGCTGTCTTAGTCCTTCCTTTTCTTACCCTTTTTGGATACCCGGAAGGCAGACTTTAATGTCATCACAGCTTTCGGCTAAGCCGCCTGACCGATGGTGGTACGGCGGTGTTAAGATGTGTCGATTTCCTTGTTCTTCTTGAAAATTCTTAAAAATGACACTAGTATACTGTGGTCCACTATCGCTGACTACCTGCTGTGGTCCATTATCGCTGACCACCTGCTCCGGCAGTCTGTGAACAAGGAAGATTTCCTTGAATGCTTTCACCGTCCGCTCAGCTCTTGTCGACTGCATCAAGGTGACTTCAGACCACTTGCTGCACGCGTCGATCGTCACCAAATACATGGTGTTCTGGTATTTTGCAAAATCGGTATAGATTCGGTACCAGGGTCGTTTTGGTACTTCCCATTGGTGTAGGGGAACATTTTCGTTTCTTTCAGAGACTGAAGCACAAGCTTCGCAGGTCAGACTTTTCGCTTCAATGTCTTTGTCCATGTTTGGCCACCACATTTGGGAACGGGCAAACATCTTCATTTTTGATTGTCCAAGTTGTCCTCCATGTATTATATTGAGAAGACTCCGTCGAAACCTAAGAGGGATCACTGTGCGCGTGCCCCAAACTAGGCAGCCATTCGCCACAGTGAGTTCCGACTGTCTCGATGTGTATGGTTGCATTTCTACGTCGCGTTCAACCGATTGGCATCCTTCCATGACGTACCGGTAGAAGTTCTACAGTGTCTTGTCTTTATCAGTCTTCGCGGCGATGGCGGATGCCCTGACTTGTAGTTTCCTCATATTTTCTTCAGCAATCTCAAGGATGCCTGAACAAATTAGGCTCACAACAGCGGCGACTCCCATGTTGAACTTCCGTGTCAAACTCTGCACCAGGTCCTTGAGGTAGTCGTGACAAGCCATCTGCGTTTCAAAACTGAGTTGCTGGAGCATACTGAATGTCATACGAGTACCCTTGTAGGATCAACGACCTTCGTTGGTCTGTTGGCAGCCGGCAAAGAGATTCCTTTCACTGGACCAAAAATCACCGTCAGTGGCTTGTGATCTGTATACAAGACATATCTCCTTCCCCACAAATACTTTTGGAACTTACGCCAAAATTATGGCTAGAGCTTCTCACTCAATCTGGGTATATTATATCTCTGCGGAAGTTTGCGTTATCGATGCATGCGCAATTGGCGTTCCTTTTCTTTTATCTTGTGGGAGATGACCGCTCCGACGCCAACTCACCAAGCATCGGCTGCCAAATACATTGTCGTGCTTGGATCGAAGTGAACATGAGTCTCCATGGACGTCAGACGCGATTTTATGTCTTCAAAGGCTTCTACGCAAGGCGAACTCCATTACCAACTTACATTCTTCTTCAGTAGATTGCTTAGTGGTGCGCAAAGGTTGGCTATTCTGGTGAATACTGTGCGTAATACTGGACAATGTCCAAAAATGCCCGTAAGTTATCTAGGTTAGACGGCGCCGGCATGTTCAATATGGCTCCAACTTTCCTTTGAGGGGGATGTATTCCTTCCGCTGACAGAATCTGACTCAAATATTCCACTTCTAGAGACATAAACGCACATTTATCTTTCTTTAGCGTAAACCCACACAGAGTTCTTGATGTGTTGCTGATCAGCTTCCCAGGTAGCAAGCCAGGTAGCAAGTCAAGCTTCCCAGGCCGGAGGTTACTTGTTCTATGGTTCGCTGGAAGAGGGCAGGCGCTGAGGATATGCCGAAAGGCATTTGGTTAAACTGGAACAACCTCTGGGAAGTGTTTATGGCGAGATACTTATTTGTATCCTTTTCCAGCACCATCTGAAGATATGCCTCCGACAGAGCTACTGTTGAGAACTTCCGTCCTCCGTTGAGTTTCGAGAAAAGTTCCTTGGGTCGTGAGAGCGGGTACTGCGCGACGTTCAACTAACGATTGACAATCCCGCTGAAATATTCGCATACGCTCACGGATCCTCTGGTTTTCGAGACAACGACGATCGAAGTGGCCCACTGCGCTGTTTCCACTGGAGTCAATATGCCATTGGGTACTTTCTCTTCAAGTCAGACTCAGTCGCTTCGAGCAATGCAAACGGTAGTGGTCTTGGCTGCACGGACGTCGTGATTACATTCTCTTTGAAGTGATGTTAAGATTTGATCTTCGTGCACCAACCAAGTTCGTTTCTGAATAGAACTGCGTACCTAGTCAGCAGTGTCTTGAGGCTGTCTTCTGCTTTCGCAAAAGCGACGAACTTGTTCTTGAGATCCAATTTCAGAGCTATCACCCACATCCTCCCCAACAACTTGACTTGGTTAGTATTAGTGAATAATAATTAGGGTTGTGTGGATATTTATAAAGTGTGTAGGTGGTCAGCCATTTCAAAGTTGCAACGAGTCACTCGCTGCAGATGAGCTATTTAGCTAGTGCAGTTCAACCGCTATCCTGGGGGACTTTAACATGCTCCACGCAATGGTGAAATGTATTTTGTTACCTTTCGTGAGAAATAATCCTCCCCCCCCCCCCTTGAAAAAAAAAATCTGAACGCATTTTTTTTTCTTCGGAGGGCACTAGGGTCAACGAGATGCTATGGCGTTGTTACTATGCTGACAAAAGTTCCATCCAATTCTCCAAACTATTTTTCTATGCGTCCGCTTCTCTCTTTTGACAAGTGTTCCGTAGTCGGGGACTCTAACCAGGTGGCGTGCCAGGAGTGGAGTCAGAGCGTCTTGTGCCGCAGGCAGGGGGGTAAAGGTGGGTGAGGAGGAGTGGCAAATCCCGTGCGCCGACATCCTGGGTCCCGAGTGAACGAACGCAAAAGAGAGCGACAGAACACGAGAGAAAGAAAGCAACGTTGCCATGGTAACGCGAAGAGTGAAAACTCTCAGCAATATAAACAGTAATAATTTAACGTTGTCAACTAAATTATGAGCTATTCTAACGCTTATAAAAAGCAATAAACTCATTACGCTGCATTAACATCCCTTCTGTCGAAATCTCGGAAATCTGGTGGTTGCGCAGTTTCGTATTCCTCAACCGCGCCCAGCCGCGCCCCACCGGCGAAGCCGGGTATATGGTTTAGTTTAGCGTTAACGCGAGGCCGTACATCTGCGCGCTTTTCAAAAAGAAAGCTTCGAAAGGAACGTGAATATCTTTCCACCGGTAAGTTCGTGAATTGTTGAAGTTCACGAAACTGCTCTGATGATGTAACCGTGTTTGGGACCCCGAGGGTCTGCCTGCATGATCCGCCGCTTGCGGCAGCCAGAATGTATGGGAAAATGGCGGACCTTTTCCTCTAGAGTTAGTATGTATGATCTCTATGGCCGCAGGTCCTTAGGTAGGGGTTTCTTGAGTCATTGTTTGCTAGCATCCAAAGCCCGCGGCTAACCGTCTCTCTTGCCTTAGCGTACACAGTACACCCAGCCGGCAAAAATGATTCACAGTCCGTTGCAGCTCGAGCCTGGTGGTGGTTGACTTGAAATAGTAGGATGACTCACGCAGTGAAGTTCAACACATATTCGAATGTGTCTGCGGCTGCACACGTAATATTTCACGGCTCAAGGTACGTCATCAGCCGACGTAAACGTGACCCGCTGCTCTGGTGATCCGAAACCCAGGAAGGAGGCCAGACGTGGCCTCGCTGTGCCGACCCAGACTTCATACACCTGTGACTCGTATCGAACGCGCGGTTTCTCAGAGAGCTCGCACCTGTAAGGGGCAATATCAGGTCGCAATCCACGATGTCTCGGTTTGGATTATGCAAGGCGAAACTTGAGGACTGCAATCCATGCGTTGGTGGCAGAGGGTCGGAAGGAAAAACCTTCACAACAGGAATGCCACCGTATCGTTTTTTCAACCGTAACAAAAGGTAAGACATGTGTTCCAGGATGCTTCAGGTGGTCCACTATTCTCGAAAATTCCAAATGGTCACTGCCTTCACAATCTTCAACGAGGTAACCTACAACGAAAGTACGTATTGTCGTTTCATACAGCTGCGTGGTAAGTTTCATGTTCAAGACCACACCTACAGATAAAGAACCCCTGTTTATTACACCGTGACGTCATGTGATCATTGTTGACAGGGCGTTCTTATTGGACAGGGGCGAGGTGACGTTTGAATAGAATTTAGGATGACATAGAATTTATTTAGAGGTCGAAGTCTTTGCGCATCCCTCGTCAGACAGACAGGATGTCAGGGAAAGGGCCGTTGTCAGTCCTTAATGGTACGTTTTTTTGAGCCCATTGAGACTGACTTCTCGTCGTCCCAAATCACTACCTTCAAGGCAAAGTGCCAAGCCTACGGTAAGGTAATTTCGGGATCAAAAACTTCCACTTCCAACCTCAAGCTTCATCTTATTTGGCCTCTCAAACAAATTTAAAAAAAAATGTATTGCAGTTTCAGTATTTCTGTATTTGCATTTCTGCCCTCCCTGCCCCCTCCCCCCCCCCCCCCCCCCTCCCTGTTCCGCGTGCCCTGCATTCCGCTGGCAGGAAGGTGGTCACCCTAGGATTAGGGGCTGAGCGTACGGGACGGTGTGGAGGCCAGGCGGCAGATTTTTGCTGGAGGCAGCGAGACATCGACGGACAGAGGGTATATTGCCGCGAGCGTAGCTGACCAAGCAGGCAGCGCGCTCGTAGCCTAACGGTTATCGCGAGTGCCTTCCACGCAGAAAGGCAGGGTTCGATTCCTGGCCGCGGGGACGCATTTTTGTTGACTCTAACGTAATGTTCTGGTAAATTCAAGAAATGTGCTGCTTGTTCGAGGTCAGAATGTTCTACACGCCGAACCTTCTACGCCGATTATTCCAGAAGGCCACGCGTGTACTATCGGGGAAAAATGAAATGCGAACAGAGGAGCGCGTGGCTCGCGGTACAGGCTGCGCCGCCTGGAAGTGAGCCTAGGAGCGAGGGTGAGTGGCCTACCTCGACGTGTTCACGCCTCTCCCTCTGCGCTCCCCAAGCTTCAGCAGTGCGCCTCTTCGTGCGCTGTAAGCTATCACCACTATCTTTGCTGGCTCAGCGCGTGCGGTGCAAAGAAGCTCGCCGCACTCACCGAGCAGGCAAAGATAGCGGTGACAGCTTCCAGCGCACTAAGAGGCGCACTGCCGAAGCTGGGGGAACGCCTGTCGAGGGGCGTGAACACATCTAAGTAGGCCACGCACCCTCGCCCCTAGGTTCACTTCCAGGCGGCGCAGCCTGTACCGCGAGCCACGCGCTCTTCTGTTCGCATTTCATTTTTCCCCGATAGTACATGGGGCTCCGTGTGGCGAGCCGCAGTCAGTTTCGCCTCAGCGTTCGATCCTGCTGCTTCGTCGCCTTCGACGCCAACGACGCTCTGTTATCTTTCTTTTTCCTTTTATTTTGGCACAAGTTCGCCACATTAAACGTTTATTTCTTTCTGCTTATTTATTGTTCTTTTGGTCACCACCCGTGACATTTTGGTGGAGGTGCGGGGTACCGCATGTCCATGCAGCGCAGCCCTCCGAGTTCCCGCAGTACGAGTCTGAACCCAGCCTCCCGTGGACCCAACGAAGACCAGATCGAGACCCGATCAAGTCGCCGCACCCCTAGAATACGGACTTCTGCCACCCAGGACCAAGCAGCCAACGAGGCCGACGATGGACAACCAGTCGTCGCAGAACCCGTCCGCCGCCGCCGTCGTCGTATACCTTCCCGTCGCACCACGGACTCCGACGCCATTCCACGGGGAGGTCCACGAGGACTTTGAAGATTGGCTGCAACATTACGAACCAGTGTCCCGCCATAACAGATGGACACCTGAGCAGTGCCTTCAGAACGTCTACTTCGCTCTGGAAGGCACGGCACGCACCTGGTGCTAGAACCATGAAGCGTCGATTTCGTTGTGGGAAGAATTCCAGGCCGAGCTACGACGCCCCTTTGCCAACCAGCAGCGACGACAGCGTGCCGAAGAACTCCTGCGAGCGAGAACCCAAGGGCCGACCGAGAGCGTTACAAGCTTTGTCGAAGACGTTCTCCACGTGAAGAATCGCGCCGGCCGAAACGCTCCCGAAGAGAAAAAGCTCCGAGTCTTGATGCGCGGCGTGAAGGAAAACATCTTCGGTGGCCTTGTGCGGAGCCCACCTACCACCGTTGAAAGTTTCATCACTGAGGCAACCAACATCGAGCGCGCGCTTCAGGTGCGCGCTTCCCACTACCAGCGACATCCAGGCGTCGCTCCACCCACGCTGCTTAACGGCGAAAACACTCGAGGTACGCCTGCCCTGCGGGAAATTATCCGGGAGGTCGTCCGGGAGGAACTGCGAAGGTTGCTGCCAACCGCCAGTCGTCCGCCAACCCTTTTCCATCGCCCAGGCTGTCCGAGAAGAAGTGCATCGTGCGCTCGAACCAGAGGTTCCCGTCACCACGATGGCACCGGACGAACCGACGTTGAGCTACGCCGCCATGACCCGACGCCCGCCGGAAGCTCCCCGCCAAGCCACGACGCCACGCCGAAGAGACGCCCCAATGCCGCAGTACCCCCGACGACGGGAAGATCAGGCGCACGTTCGCCCAGAGCAACCGGCGCCGAGGAAGGCAGATGTCTGGAGGACGGCCGACCGACGCCCTCTGTGTTACCACTGCGGGGAAGCTGACCATGTGTACTGCCGATGCCCATACCGACGACTTGGGCTGTGTGGGTTCCACCCGAACGACCCGCGCCCCGTTATGGTGAATGCCCTCGGGAGATCGACGAGTACCTGCGACGACCCCAGTCTCCCGAGCCTGCGTCCCGCCGAGAATTCCGGTCGCCGTCACTGCGAAGTCCAGCTTCGCCGATGCACCGACCCCGACGTGAAAGCCTATCACCCCTCGCTCCTCGCCGGAGAAACTAGGCGCGGCAACCCCTGGAGGTGGAGCTGCCGAAGACGACCGACGCCAAGATCCTCCACGAACGTCGGAGGGCCCCCACTCGAACGCTACCAGAGATCGAAACGACGCCCCTGCAACGGTGTCCAATAACCTAAACGTCGTTATCGACGGCCACGACGCATCAGCGCTCGTGGACACCGGAGCAGACTACTCAGTCTTGAGTGGGAGGCTCTCCCGCCGCCTTCGAAAATTCACCACGCCGTGGGATGGCCAACAGATACGGACTGCCGGGGGATATCTCATCACGCGGTCGAAAGATGCAATGCCCGCGTCGAGATTCACGGCGAGACGTGTCCGGTCAAGTTCGTCGTTCTACGAGACTGTGCGAGAGACGTTATACTCGGAATGGACTTCCTGTACGAATACAGCTTCGTCATCTACCTGGAAGCCAACGAGTTGAGGCTGCGGAAACCTGTCGTAATGCCCGAGGACCACGAAACGGCTGTACGACACGGGAGCGCACGACACAAGAGCGTCGACAGGAGAGCGCGCGACAGGAGAGCGCTGCGACACGAGAGCGCACGACGGGAGAGCGCCGCGACATCAGAGCGCACGACGGGAGAGCGCCGCGACACCAGAGCGCTTGCCATTTGAGCGCGCGTCACGAGAGCGCATGTGCGCGCCTTGTTTTCTCGAATCGAACGACGTCATTTCACTGGTTGAGCACGCAGACCTGTGGGAAGTCTAAAAAATACAATTTCCGCAAACTCGTAATGAAGACGCAAGATACAGAGTTTCGGAAATATAGTTGTTTATCAATTGCCGTTCCATAGTATTGAAAAAAATTCAAAGACTGAATGATTGCGCGACACCGCGGAGGTACTCTAGCATGCACCTTTGGTCGTACTCTTCAACCAGCTTGCTCAGATTTTTTGCTACGCGAACGTAGGTGGCCTTGCTGCTCCTTTGAGGCTCTCCGCGAAGTACATCCGCGAGCTTCTGCTCTGTGAAGCTCTGCTCCCTTAGGAATGCGGCCACTAGCTTGTACGTGTCCGGATGATGCAGCCCCAAGGACTTCTGGAATGCATTGTGCCAGGACTCGACGTGATTGTTGGTCCTCGGGAACCCTTCGGAGATCCGTTCGTAGCAGCTCCAGAAGTCATGCGGGAAAAGTGCTGGCCTACGCGAGCGGCTCCTTCCGATGCTGGAGCCCACGTACGTCCTCTCAAAGTAATCGAACATTTTGTTGAGGCCGTCGTCTGTTGAGGGAGCATCGTTTTGGAGCTCTTCCTGTCCTGGACAAAAACAAACGCAAAATGCTGATAATTACAAAAGCAGTGTACATAAATTCTAAAACTAAGACCGGATTTAACGAGAATCAAACCAGACAAGTAACGGAAATCAGTATTGCACGACGTTGATATGACAACGAGGCGGGCAACGCACAAGGCCTTGCCCGCCAGTACTAAAAATTCCCTTTATCTCGCGCAATGTCCCCGGGTCGAACAAACGCCAGTGCCGGTATCATGCCCACCCTTCTGCGGAAGTCCCCGTCCTCACGATATCTGCGTAGAAAATTTCATACCTGAGAGGTCAATAATTACTTGTTATTTTGACTGATTTATCTGACGATAAGGTTCTCCTCCTGCATCCGGCGAACAAACGACTGTTTTAGGTGGAAGAAGCAGCCCGTCACTCTGGCTGTCGGGAAAACCGACTGAAAAGCTCACTTCGCCGCCACTTCAATATCCATAATTAACGTCTGAGGTGACAGTCGGGGGCAAAGTTCCGTGAGTGTCCTGAAAACGCGCCCGTAGGCTTCCTGGCTCCGTTTGGTCATCAGGCAGTAGACTAGCGGTAGCACCTTGCCATGAACAAGTCCGTGGATGGTATACACCTGCAAAGTAAAGACGCACTATTTTGGAAGCGACATGATGAGATGGAAGTCACATACAAATTTTTAGAACAAAAATTTAAAGCTGTCAGATCTTACATATGTAGAGCAACATAGGCGTGCGTCGTACCTGATGGAAGAGCGACGGCGAGACGTGGAAAGTGCCATCGGCGAACCAGTCAGCGTACTGGCTGAGGAGTCGAAGGGTTTCGTCCGTCGCAAACATGAATAGACGATCTTTGTCGTGTGCACCGGAGTCATACAGCAAGAACGATCGCCCATCTGGAAGCGATTCAAGCCAGCTGGGGAGGTTGATCTCGTGAATACGCTGTGGAGCAGGCAGGGGCATGTTTAAGGCGCGGCGTGCCCTTTGTGCTGAGCGGGCCAAGGCGCTCACCGAGGGAAGCTGCAGCCGCTCAGAACCTGAATAAAAATCGTCAATTTTTTGCACTTACGAACACCACGAAAGAAAAGTGTTTGGGGCTGCTGGAGGGAGAGAGAGAGAGAGAGAAAAAATCTTGTATTTTTTTCCTTCTTAGTCCACGTCGTTGTCAATAAATTCATAGCATTCCTTGTGATGACGACGACTAGGATTATCTAAAGCACTTGTTTAGTTAGAATCCTGCTGAAATATCTCAGCTTACTTGTTAGGCCACTGGTAGCTTGCGCAATCATGATTCGCGGTTGATAATCGGTTGTCCTGGCTTTCTCCTTTACCGCAGCAATCACCTCCTCTGCCCGACAGACATCGGGATTCGGCAGGTGACCGTGGTGCTCACCGGTGGTCTGCGCAAGTGTGCAGATATAATAAAAGTATGTTATTATAAAAATGGCACACTGAAGCTCAGTCGAGTAATCGAATTCTGACAAATCAAAAATTCTAGATACAGAAGTTTTATGGTACAATAACCATTTGCTTACCTTGACGAGGGTCAGTGCACTGTCCCACCCCGCTGTTGTGGCTCGACCGCCGCAGCTTTTTTTTTTTTTTTTTGAGCACCTCCATGTCCTCTGTCCGATATTCTCGTTCAGTCTATCCAGGCGATAGGAATAACCATTGTGTTGCAAAAGCGGATGATCTTTCTTAAACTTCGTGATCGATAGCATTTCCACGTCCTGAACAGCACTCCGTTGGAAGATCCGACTTAGTCGTCACGAACGCCCGCAGTGCCCAGCTCCCCTTTTATATTCGCCTCTATACCCACGGTTGACGGTTGATTAACCTTGGAAGGTTTTCTCCCAATAACGATAGGTGTTATTGGCGGACAGTTTGACCTCTGTTACGTATGAACAAAGGCCGACCGACATTGAAGTTCTAACCTCTTTCACCATATCTCCAGAATCGCGTCCCGGAACCTCGCGTGTGCCTCCTTAGAAAATTCGGGTTAAACCTGAACGTTTAACCCGCTTTCCAGTGAAATGACACAAATGTTGTTCTCTCCGATGCTTGTATTTACTTCGTTCAGGTTTTGTGCGACGAAAAGGTCGTCTTTCCATTGTTCTAAAGTTATTTTCAAACCTGTGAAAAGAAGCAGCCCTTTGTTCAGAGATAAGTGGAGAGGAAAAAAGGGCTTAGGGTTCATGTTCTCATAAACTTCATTCAGTTTTTCGGTGTCAAACGTTCTTCAAACAAGACAGTTAATGTCCAGGCAAGCTGGGGATAGTTAATCATGATGTGCAAACGCGATAGTGAGGCGGAAAATTTGGATACCCTGAAGCCAAAGAAAAACTACAGAAGCAGCCCTTTGTTCTAACGCAGCTAACCCGTTTTTAGCAGGACCAAAAAGTTTTACGGAATATGACCTTGTCCTTTTTGTTTTTCTGTTTGTCTGGCAATTGCAAAGGTATCTCCGCGGAATGTTTGGTTACATTGTACGGCGTTTAGCCGTACAATTGTATTTTTTAGACTTCCCACAGGTCTGCGTCCTCAACCAATAAAATGACGCCGTTCGATTCGAGAAAACAAGGCGCGAACATGCGCTCTCGTGACGTGCGCTCAAATGGCAGGCGCTCTCGTGTCGCGGCGCTCTCCCGTCGTGCGCTCTGGCGTCGCGGCGCTCTCCCGTCGTGCGCTCTCGTGTCGCAGCGCTCTCCTGTCGCGCGCTCTCCCGTCGGCGCTCTCGTGTCGTGCGCTCTCGTGGCGCCCTTCCCCACGAAACTACGGAAGCCACGTCAGCTACAGTGCGTGTACTCTCCCCCCCCCCCCCCCCCCCCTCACGTGAAGTTGCCACCACCGTCGAGTGTACTTGTGCCTGTCGCGACCGAAAAAGGCATCTGCGGAGAAGCTTTGCTGGAGGGTAGCGTCCAACTGCTCCTAGGAAGAGGGATCGGCGTCGCAAGAGGCATCGCGGAGCTCGAAGACGGACGCACTGTTACACTTGAAACGAACTTCCGACAAGAGGCTCAGCACCTTACAAAAGGTACCACCGTGGGACGCATCGAGGAGCTCCTGGACACAGCCGCAATCGCTGGAATCTCTGGAGACTCTCCTTTGTCGCAACGCGAGACAGCGTCAACCTCAGAGCTCGACATCCGATACAAACCTCCCCCTCACCCATCGACGACAGCTGACTGACCTCCTCGCCGAGTTCAAGGAGTGCTTCGTCACGTCATCAAATGTGCGCCAGACGACGGTTGCGAAGCATCGAATAGTTACGGATGACAACGCACTTCCTGTGCATCGGTCACCGTACCGAGGTTCCGTGAAAGAAAGAGAAATCGTCCAGAGGCAAGTTCAGGAAATGCTTGATGACGACATCGTCCAGCCCTCAAACAGTCCGTGGGCTTCCTCAGTAGTCCTGGTGAAGAAGGAAGGCGGAACTCTGAGATTCTGCGTGACTATCGCCGGCTGAATGCAGTAACAAAAAAAGACGTCTACCCGCTGCCCCGCATCGACGACACTCTGGACCGGCTGCGCCACGCCCGATACTTTTTGTCGATGGACCTGAAGAGTGGGTACTGGCAGATCGAGGTCGACGAATGGGATCGTGAGAAGACTGCCTTTGTCACGCCAGACGGACTGTACGAATTTAAAGTGATGCCGTTTGGACTGTGCACAGCACCGGCGACCTTTCAGCGCGTAGTGGACACCGTCTTTTCAGGGTTAAAATGGCAAAGCTGTCTCGTCTACCTCGACGACGTCGTGGTATTCGCAAGCAACTTCGACGAGCTCCTGAGACGTCTGCGAGCCGTGCTACAGGCTATCCAGAATGCTGGAGTGACACTCAAGCCGTTAAAATGCCAGTTTGGTTACGGCGAGCTCAAATTCCTGGGCCATGTCGTGAGTGCTCAGGGTGTAAGCCCCGACCCGGCAAAGACATCCGCTGTCGCCGCATTTCCGAAGCCATTAGAAAGGAAAGCCATACGAAGATTTCTTGGGCTGTGGGCTTACTACAGACGTTTCGTTCGCGATTTCGGAAAAAATTCTGCACCGCTCACGAATCTGACGAAGGACAACGCGAACTTTCAGTGGAGAGAGGAGCAAGAACAAGCGTTCAACGAACTGAGGAAAAGACTCCAGTCGCCCCCTATCCTCGGACACTTCGATCCATCAGCGGATACGGAAGTTCACACGGACGCCAGCAACGACGGACTCGGCGTGGAACTCTCCCAAATACAAGACGGAGTAGAGAGGGTGATCTCTTACGCAAGCCGGGCACTGCCTAAGGCAGAGAAAAATTACTGAACGACCGACAAGGAATGTCTTGCTGTCGTCTGGGCGTTAACCAAGTTCCGTCCGTACCTGTTCGGGATGCCGTACAGATACGGGCGGGACAGTTGGAATAGAATCAGAGATCGTGCTCTGGCACAGCTGGGAACAGCTAAGAAGAACCATAGGTTCTGAGAAGAATAAAAAACCTTTCCTCTCACCATATGCAAATTTGTGCGTAACTGTAGTCAGGTTGGAAAAAGGAGATAATTTTGCACAGCAAATTCATCAGCTATTTGTGTTAGCAAAAGCTGTGAAGGCTGGACTTGGGCATTGGAAGCAGCGGGGGTCACTGATTGACTATTGAACGGGCAACGGCTGGAAGCAGCCGTGGGCCCTGAAAATGATTTTTGAGGTATGTGTGACTGTAGTAAGTTTTTAGATGGGAGTTAATATTGCATACCAAACTGAAGACATGAGTGGAGCTTCAATTTGGCAGAATAATATTAAGCTGTTGATTATTGGACATTGGCTGTGAAGTCTATGCCGTTTACAAAGTGTACTCCGTCTGTCTGGCATAATTTACAATAAACAATGACTTGTCCCTGTTGCTGTCATCAGTGAAAGGAACCCGAGGGTGTGGTGGCTTGCGGAGTGGATTTGAGGATGATGAGCAAATGGACAGCACAGCCATGCATGTGAGCTTCGTGATGCGAAACTTTTTGAAGATAGCCGGTTCAAATGGGTCATTTGCAAAATGAGACTGTGCAGTGCTGATACATTAGTATGCTTGTCCGACTCTCTAACAGTGAACATACATTAGAAAGCAACGAAAAATTGACAACAGCCAAGCAGCACCAAAACAAGTGTGGGCTCTCCTCGAATTAAAATTTTTAATTGACAGAGACTGCAAATTCAGTGAGCAATTCGTTCAGTCTGACGGCAACACGCGTAGCAACGCTGTTTTAGACATTATAAAGAGAAATAGAGAACATTAAAAGAAAACGAAATATTAACGTCATGCCGAAAATGTTTCGAGACTGTGGTGAACGAAGGAAAGCATCTCGGTTGGAGCAAGGTGAACAAAGTACACAAGGAGAAAGGGAAGGTGAACCGACAGCTGGACTATCAACTGTTTTATTAAATCGTCCTCCTCTTCTAGTTATTATTCGTTCCCCATTGCCTCTGCTTTTGAAAATTAAAGTGAAGACGCAGGTCGAGCGGGTTCTTTCTTTTTCTATAACAGGTTGTAGAAGGAGGACGATTTAATAAAAGCAGTTGGCAGTCCAGCAGCTGTTCACATTTCTTTTCTCTTTTCTTCATTTCTTCAGCTGGTTCCATCTGAGGTATTCAACCAACCAGCTCAGCTTACTCCCGTTGTTGGAAAATATAGTCGAAACAAAAATAAACAGAGGAGAAGGAACGTTTGAAACTCAGCTACATTTCCTTCTTTCACCATTGACTTGGGTGATTTTCAACATCCACCAGATCGCCGTCACACTCACTATGTTTTTTTCTCGAAGTATCACGTCACGCTTAAGCTTCACTGCTCCCATGCGCTAGTTGTGAATTACAGCAAAGTATGAGAAGCCCTCACCTCGCACATCATGGTCGAGTCGGTAGGTCTGAAATTCTCGCACAGCTTGGTCGAGTCTGTAGGCTTGAAGTTTTTCCTCCCAACTATGTGCGACCAAATTTTATGTCTCGCAGCACCGTGTTTACCGAGAGACACGGAAAATAATGCCTTTTCTTTTCCCGACCGCGTTGAGCAGCCGACGGCACAACATTATGTCATGTCCACGGGAAGGATAGAGTGACCCCCATGAGCTTTCTTTTCTATTCAACTCAGTCAAATATCAACGAACGCGTGTATCGCGGTCGTGCACAAACAACGGCTCAAACGACCTAGGAATAAAATGGTCGACGGGAAGGGAAACGGCTGTCCCGAAGACGGAAACCTTGCTCTAACCGGAAACGGAGCGCGGGTGCGGCAAATGGGAGAGCCCGTCGGCACATCAATCGTTGTCGCTACTTCGCCAAGAGTAATATAGGGACTTTATTAGCATCTACTGCGTTGCGCGAGGACTGCGCAGCAAAGGTTGGTTGTACTATTTCTCCACGGGGCGCGTTGCCGTCGGTGCGGTGATGCGCTCCGATTGCGAACCGAAACCTAAACACCCGTCGGAGTTGTGCGTTTTTTTTAGAAAGCCGTAAAATGCTGCGCGATCCTTCTAGTGTTCTGCAATTTGTTGATTTAGTGTTTTTCGATGATGCACAACAAGTGTTTAATTGAAATCATGCCCTTAAACACAATATTAAAAAAAGTTAAATACGCAAAAATAATTAACAACCAAATAATCTGGGACTTTAATAATTATCGTAAATAGACCCCTGGACCAGTACCAAGACGAAACAAGCCTTTTTTGTTAGTTTTCGCAATATCGAATTTGTCCACCTGGATCAAGAACCGTCACCGAACGCATATCTAGCTATATTGATAACTTGATTAGGAATATCCCACCCAGCTTCCCATCGTACACTCAGGACACAAACCACTTCCTTAGAGAAATTTCTAAAATTAATATCCCTAGAGATGCTTTTCTTGTTACGATGGACGTGTCGTCTTTATATACAAACATCCCCCAGAACGATGGCATAGAGGCCCTTGTGAATGCTTACGACACTCACAGGAGTGACGTTTTTCCAGATAAGCATATTGTGGCTACTCTCTTGCGTCTGGTGCTTGAGTTCAATAGCTTTGAATTCAATGGAAGTTTCTTCCTTCAAACTAGCGGCACTGCAATGGGAACGAAGATGGCACCTAACTACGCTAATATATTTATGGGAAACTTAGAATCCAACTTTTTGGCATCCCGTTCACTCAAACCACTTTTCTATAAAAGGTACATTGACGATATATTACTTATCTGGTGGCATTCAGAAGAACAGCTTCTCCAGTTCATTAGAACTTTTAATTTTGCGCACCCCTCCATTTGTTTTACACATAGTTACTCAAAACCTAAAATTAACTGTCTAGACACAAGAGTGCTAATTAATGACTCTAAATTGGCCACTCAACTGTACTGAAAACCGACGGATCGTCAGAAATACTTGCACTACGACAGCTGCCACCCACGGCACTGCAAAAATAGCATCTTAGTCAGGCTCATAGTTTTAAACGTATATGTTCAAACAACGACGATTTTAAAACAAACGCCGATCAATTACGGCGAGTCCTGAAAGAATAGAAGTACCCGTAAAAGATCATGGACGATGCGATCAATAAGGCACAGGTCCTTGATTGTGGCCTCTTGTTGAGTGCGCGGAGCCTTCAGAAAGAGGAGCGTCGGGCGAACCTCGTACTAACTTTCAACAATAAGTCTCCGAACGTCGCACCCATATTAGGAAAACAGTTTAACATTTTACAGCAAAGTGAACGCTTCGCACGGATTATCCCTTCCGTTCCCCGAGTAGTCTACAGACGCTCACGCAATCTTAGGGACGCCATAGTTAGGTATAAGACAACCTACACTGAAAGCACTGGCAGTCGCCCTTCTGGAAGAACATATTGCGGTAGAGAGCAGGAATTCCAATTTCACGTAGATAATCGACGGAAACTTAAACTGCGGCACAAGTAATGTGATATACCTCCTGACATGTGGCACCTGCGGTAAGCAGTACGTGGGCCAAACCAGCACAGCTTTCCGATTGAGGTTTAACAATCACAGGGCGCATGTAAATTCATTTCCCAAACTCCCCCTTTCAAAACATATGGCGTTACCCAAACACACGTTTGACAAACTGGACGTTACATTTTTAGAATCCAATTTCAAAAGCAACCGTGATCGCGAGCACAAACAATCGTATATTATTTAGAAATTTAATTCAATCCGGGCCGGTTTTAATGAAGATCCAGGTATAATGTCATCTATGCATGCAATCTACCTTGATCGCCTTGTAGCGGAGTGACTGTAGCTAATTCAATCCCATTCGTTCAACCCTTGAATTTTTCCGTGTCCCTTTCTGTATAACCTGTCGATGAGTCAACTGGTCATGACCTTCGACATGCCTCTTCCACCTGTTGCTCCTCTTTGAATGTTCTGGGACTGTGGTTAACACTGTTATATTTACGTGTTTTTTTTTTCTTATCGCAGGGGATTTGTTTATGCGCTTTGGCCGAGCGTTTGCTTATTTACTGTGTGCGCTTTTTTCAATCATTTTTTTTAATGCAGGGGGTTTGTCTATGCGCGTTGGCGTTGATTTACTGTGTGCGCTTATTTGATTCGTTTTTTTTATGACTGTGCTTTGTGTGGTTTTGCGTCCTTCCGCGGCGTGCGTTGCTGGCCATCTGGGCGGATCCAACTCTGCGAACCTGACTGCGCCTTCCGTACGTGACGTTCCTGGGGTCACGAAATCTAACGCGGCCTTTGGTTGGCTCCGATGGCTGGCGGCGTTTGCTGCGGCCGGGCGTGGAGTGGGAGGGAGTATAGCAGCGTTTTTTACTTGGGCATTTTCACACGTGACCTGACACGTGACGCGACCCGGGTGTGGAAACCGAAAACAACTCTGTAACCGATTCTGGCAACCAGTCTTGAAGAAGGCCTGTCTCAGGCCGAAACGTCGACTCACTAAATGCTTCAAAACTCCGACAACGTTTCGAAGTCCGACTTCATTACTTCATATATATATATATATATATATATATATATATATATAATATAGGGTGTTTTTTTATTCTTACACATTTGTTTAAAAAAATCTTTGAAAGCTACACTAATGCGGTTTGTGCAAATGGCTTATACGGCCAGGCGGACATTATCTGGGTGGCTAATCTTTGCGATAAGTCGGCTAATTAATTAAAATTCGTTAGTTAACTTTTTAATTACTGAAAATAGACACGTGGTTTCAATTAGAAACTTGTAGAGCATCATCGAAAACCACTAAATCAACTATTTTTGTAAGGATATAATGCACTGAAGCATTTTACGGCGTTCTGTAAAAAACGCTCCATTTGGACGCGTTTATAGATTCTGGTTCCTTATCGGGCGCATCACCCCACCCCCCGCGGTCCTGCTCCCCAGTGGCTGAGGCGCGCAACACACGTGCGCCCTACGAGGGGGTTGCTTCGCTCTGCGGCCAGCCGGGAGCAGGCCCGCGGGCGCAAAGATGCGCTCCTATAAGAAACCGAAATCTAGAAACGCGTCCAAATAAAGAGTTTTTATAGAACGCCGTGAAATGCTGCCCCGGCGTTATATCCTGCTAAAAATAGTTGATTTAGTGGTTTTCGATGATGCTCAGCAAGTTTCTAATTGGAACTATATGTCTATTTTCACTAATTAAAAAGTTAATTGGCGAATTTTTGTTAATTAGCCGACTTATCGCAATGATTAGCCACCCACATAATGTCCGCCGGGCCGTATAAACCGCATTAGTGTAGCCTTTACGTTGTTTTTTAAACAAATGTGTAAGAATAAAAAAACACTATATATGTATATATCTACTTGCTCCATTGCACCGTACGCGGAATGCAGTACGTGGGACAGACAGAAACAGCATTTAGACTTCGATTTAACAATCACAAGTCGCAGATCAACTCTCTCCCTGGTTTGCCTCTATCCAGATACATGACGCTGGAACGTCACTCGTTCGAGAAAGTAACAGTGACCATTCTCGAGACCGGCTTTAAATCAAACTACGAACGCGAGCAAAGGGAGTCGTACTTCATCCACAAATTTGACACACGCAGGAATGGTATCAATAGAAGCCTTACTAAGAACACTTAGCGTGATTGATATCTTAAATACTGCTGTCCAGTAAAAAAAAAAAAAAAATTACACTCTTCTTTTTTTTTTTCTCGTTTGGTTGTTGTGCTTGTGGCCTTTTCCGCAAACCTGATTTCGACAACTCTGTGAAGTTGTGCCCGGGGGAACTGGCGCCTCTGGGGAGTCACCTGGTTGAGTCCCGCGACAATTTGGACACCTCTCTTTCCCTCCTCCCCCCCCCCAACACGACCTTTTTCATTTCGTGTGCGTATATACATTGTTGTGGCTGTTTGTCTCTTCCTCACCCTTTTTTTTTCAACGATCGGGGGTTACCAGGTGCTTTCCTGAATCGCTGTCATACTGATGAAGACCCTCGCCCGGGAACGTTGTTAATTATACTTTGCATCTCTCGGCTCTCATTGGTTGGAAGAATGATTCACCTGTGGATTTTCCGTTGTAAAATTGTTTCTCTCTGCCGTAACAGTCTTTTCAGCGAACATATTTGTTTTTATAGAGCCCAGCTCTTAGGCGCCCGTTTGAGGCTTGAGCGGCGTCGCCGTCGCAGTCGCCGTCGGCGTACCCGCGCGTTGCATTATGGGTCGTTTCTTATAATGACGTCACACTTGACGTCACGTGTGACGTCACGAGGGTTACTCTTACGAGGGTCACGAGGGTTGCCCTCACCTAGGTCACGAGGGTTACCCTAACGAGGGTCACGAGGATTACCCTCACTAGGGTCAAGAGGGTTACCCTCACGAGGGTTAGGAGGGTACCCTCACGAGGGTCACGAGGGTTACGAGGATTACCCTCCCGAGGGTCACGAAAGTAACGTCGCCCCATTACCCTCGGGAAGTCACACGTGACGTCATATGTGACGTAATTACAGAAAACACGTGACGTATGACGTCACGTGGGACGTGACATGCATCGTACATTGCGAATATTCCCGGTAAATAGAGCGGGGAAATGTTTCCGCTAAATTTGGCGGAAAAATATTCCCGCAAAATTTACCCTCGTTACGTCTCGTGTGACGTCACGACGGTAAAACTGCCCACTAAATTTAGCCAACAATTTCCCCGCTAAATTTAGAGGGGAATGACGAGGGAAATACCCTTCCCTCCTTACACTCGCCGTCTTTTCCTCAAAAGCTGCGCTCTAATTCTGCGTTACAGAAAATTATAAACTTCGTTCATTTTTTTAATGAGAGAGCATTAACTGTCTCATGGAGCGAGCCGACGTCATCAGCTTGACGCGCGAAAACGGCACCTTATATCCTTTCTCCAAGAGTAGCCAGCTCCCAGCTATGAAACCACGTGAAAAGCCTAGATACGACACCTAGTTTCCCCGATCCCAAAGGAGCGAAGACTCAGACATGTACAAATTACTCAAAAAAGGTAGTTAAGTTACTGAGTATCGACGCCAAAAGTAATTGGAGTAGAGTAGAAATTACGCATTTGTAATAGTAATTGAGTAAAGTACTAACTAGTGAAAAAAGTAGTGAGTTACTTTGAAGTTGCTTTCGAAGTTACTTTTTTATATTTTTTCAAAATGAACAGCAGTTTTGATCAATGACAAATCCTGCGAGCCTAAAATGAATGCAGGCTTGCGTTTTCGCCAAAATAGTTTATTCGCTCGCAGAAGCAATTGACTTTCAAAGTTCTTGATATGAGAGTTTTCCCCTCTTCCTTCTAAAGACGTCCCCAGCCAAGCTAAATAGACGTTCCACCGACGGGCTGGATGGAACGGCAGCGTTGAATTTGAGAAACAGGCTTGCAGGGTCGGGTAAGCGAGTGTCGGCATCTTAGGTGTCCATGACGAAACATGTGAGGTTTGCCTCGGGTAGAGGGTCTTTTATAACAAACTTTCCTCCTTTTTTTTTCTTTTTTCTTCGTCAAGTTGAGATTGTTACGACTGGCCCCTCTTTATTCCGACGTCGTTCTGAGAGTACGCTGAGCGAGTGCACCAGACCGTCAAGGGTTCAAGTCTCGCGCCACGACGATGAGATCATCCGGACGACTGCGCGTCCAGATGCTGCGCGTCCCATTGTAGTGCTAGTGCTACGCTACTGAAAAAAAAAAATTGTTTTGGTTTAACAGAAGATGAACCGAAGTATACTTTGCCGCTGACGCCGGGTCCAACAAAAGGATCTCCCAAGGGTAACTCGCAATCCTCGCCGGCGACTACAATATTCTGACGCGCCTGACACGCCTGGATGGTCCGAAGGACGCGAAGGATTACGTGAACAAGCATGGTCGCTCGTATAGACCGTTTTATCGTGGGTAGCGCCATTTTGAGAGCGAGAGAAAAAAGGGGAAAGGGCTACCGGCGCTTTCCCCCTTTCTGATTGTGTAGAAAGAGTAAAAGTCCCGGATGAGAGGCTTGGCCGGTGTTATGTGTCTGCTGTGCCCCAACTTCTTTCGCGCTTTCTTTTCTGTTTTGAACGCGCAATCTTAATTAGAGTAACGGGCTTCGGTGGCAACAGTCCCCCGGTCATCGGGACACCATTGCTCGGTCATAGGGTGCACGAATAACGACAGAAAGCGTCGGACACCGCCCGAGGACCTCGTAGCTTGCATGGAATTCGGCAAGGCACGTGCGGCTGCAATCTTTTGAAGCTCGGCCGCTTTCCGCGTGACTGGAAATGATGAACCATTCATAAATTTTTGCTTGCAATAGGCCCTTTTCAACGCAGCCGTTTTTAGTAATGAACAAGCGATACACGAAACGGGAACCTCAATTAACTTTTGTGAACACCCGGAGCTGCTACATATCGTTTTGCTGCGCTGCTTTTATCTTGCGCGTCCGTGTTCTCATATTTCATTGTGGATGAACGACGAAGACGTTCTAGATGTGCTTATATCGAACCGCAGAAAGCGTCAAAGCAGCCACGAATTATTTTACTATTTGATGCAATATTTTGAGCACTAACCTCCAATTTCTATCACTGACACGTTCGCTGCCGCTGTTCCCCCCGTTGCCGCACTGTCGGGTGCCATGACTCGAACAAAGAAACGTACACACTGGGCTCGAAGACGCAGATCGCAACACACGAGTCGTACCCTCGAGCGACTATCCAGCGCTTCAAACGCCCAATCAACGGAAACAACCCAAACAACCCACCAGCGGCACTCCAAGGAGCGCTTTTGCCGGCTCTCTGGTATCGCACAGGGGATCGCTATTCAGGAAAACCGATAGAACTACCTTTTCAACAATTTCTGGCCTCACCCGGCGGCGGAAATAAGCCTTCAACTAAGCGTTGTAAATGATAAAATCGAGTCAGTCACCACTGCAAATGATCAATATTAAGATAAATTCAGATACAAAATTTTACGAGCTGAAACAGCAATTATCACGAGAAAACTGGCACACACCTTGCGAGCGTACCCCATGTTCATCGACGGTACGGCGTTCGGTGCGCGCTCCATTCACAAGCCGTTCCGAGTACAGTCGAGAAGGGGGTGTTGAGGAAATGTCTTTTCGGTTTACGAACGCAATCCACTGCCGCCAAGACCGGGGTCATGTGGAAAGCGATTGCAGCCGCTCTCGCCTTGCCGGATTCATTGCAAGCTACATAGGTCCTCGGAGAGTATTCGGCGCTTTCTGTCGTTATTCGTGCACCCTATGACCGAGCAATGGTGTCCCGATGACCGGGGGACTGTTGCCATCGAAGCCCGTTACTCTAATTAAGTTTGCGAGTTCAAAACAGAAAAGAAAGCGTGAACGAAGTTGGGGCACAGCAGACACCCAACACCGGCCAAGCCTCTCATCCGGGACTTTCACTCTTTCTACACAATCAGAAAGGGGGAAAGCGCCGGTAGCCCTTTCCCCTTTTCTCTCTCGCCCTCTTTCAGTAAAACGGTCTATACAGTTGCAGCTGGAAGCGGGAACGTGCTCCCATGAACGGATTATCCGTACCAGGGTTTGTGCGCGAGGAAGTCCGGCTTTGCAAAGGCTTATGCGCTGACGACAAGGCGACCATGGGAACAGGCGCCCAGCTGCAAGGTCATTCCAGTGGCGCCTCCCGTGGAACCAACCGCTTGAGTCTGAACTCACTAAAGACAGACAACACGAAAACAACAACTCTCGGAGTGTCCCCGTCTTTCACGGTTGCAGCTGGAAACGCGGCGCCTGCGTGCATTACTGCATTCGGTCAATACCCGACCAAGGCTTGTTAAGCATCTCTTCCTGCGTTCGTGCGTGCCGGTGTTATGTTTTGGCTGCTCGTCGCCACCTTGGCCCAAGGACGCCTTCCCCAACAGAAGGGGGCCCCTTGTTCGGGAATGACACTTCATCTGCCAGCGTCTTATTCCTTTCTGCGCTCAAGCTTTCGTGATATGCAAAATTAGAACTATGTAATTTCGTAAGTAGTTAGTAATTTGAGTAGAAGTTACCTGAAAAAGTAGTTAAATTAAACTACTAATTACCCAAATAAAGTTGTAATTGAAAGTTACCAAGTTACTTGAAAAAGTAGTTAAACTACAGTAGCTTGAGTAGAGTAGTTAAACTACGACCAAGTCTGAGCGAAGTAAAGCTGATACTTCTTCGGCTTCGGTTCCATTGGCTCGCGCGTCGACGGGGCTCCCATTGACCGCTGAGCGTCAGCTTGGGCGATCGCTCACCCGATGGCACTGCGTGTCCGCGAGGCAGCGGCTCCACCGCTCCACGCCCAAGGTCAGCGCGCCATACGCCGCGGACGAAAGAAGGGAGCGAAGAGCGGCGTGCGTGCTTTCGCATTCACAACTCATAAGAAGTGCTTAGGTTTTTCTCGAGCCTTTTTGTTTGAGAAATAAATATTCGAGACAGAGTCATTATCGTTTTGAAAATATCCGAAGATTGCCTTTTCAGCATTTGTTTGAAACAATAACAAATATGGCTCCCGGTGTCCGCAGAGTGCTGAACTAGCGCAGCTCGTCAAGCTCGTTTATTTTCATAAGTGCGAGTTGTTTTGCCTTCACCGAGGTGTTTAGAGGAGGATCGCCTCAACCGGCCTAAGCTAGAAACAAACTCGCAAATACGCGCCTTCGAAAGCGCTTGGCGGTTGTTTCACTCTAAGAAAAAAAAAGTAGGTAAAATGGAGCAGAGGAGTTCTCCTTTCTATTAAGCTCCCCCCCTCCCCCCTCCTATAGCGGATACTAGAAGAAGGAAGGAACGAGACGTGTTTCTCCTTCTCCTCGCCCGCCCGTCCCCCCCCCTCCCCTCCGCCTAATTCACAAAACGTATGCGACTCCATTGAAGCTAGAGAGCAAGCATGCATGCTACGACAAACAGCCCTGACTTCCAAGGACGAACGCGAGCAGAAGACATATCCGAACTACGCTCGCGGATGCATTTTTGTCTGCGCTCTGCATTAAAGAATAATAATGACCTGCGGCACAGCGGTAAGACCAGTAGCCCACACCAGATAGAAGGGTATAAACTTCTTAGCCTAAACCTCTTGGACCGAGTCAAGAGCATTTCAGTATTGCAGCGCGAGGTTCCGACAATGAGCGCATCGCTCTAAAGAACGCTTTGGCTGCGCAGGCAGCTGAGCCTTAAGCATTTTATGCAAAAGTTTCGTACACCAAACGCTGTACTTCAATTCTACTCACCTGCCATGTAAAGCACTTTGGCGCCGTAGAACCCTCTTTTCGTTTGCGCGTCTCCGGCCCAGTAGACCTGGTACACCTTGTCGTACTCCACTACACCGCTAAAGAATTCCTGACATAGTAAAAACTCACGACAGACTGGGTGTTGTCGAGGAGAAATTCGGCTAAAAAATAGCACATTGTAAAGCCAGGGCAGGATCGACAGGTTGACGCAAGTGGGCAACCAAAACGAGTCGAGAGCGAAGCTCATGGAAGCTCAGCGAACCGAAAGCAGAAAGTGGCGTTTGGGCGTGTTCTACATTTCGGTGAGCTTCTGATCAGGATTGTCTGGTGCCCTGCTTGTCGTATCTCTAATACCAGCGGTTTTAAGGGATCACATCCCGAAACCGTTTTCTCGTGCATAGATTATTTTTTGTATTTGACGAAATAGTGGTACCCGAACCATCATACTTCACGTCCTTTGACCGTACGTCTGTCTGCACGTCAAAGCTTTTTGAGGTACAATCAAAGAAAATCAATGTACAATCACAATCGCCACCAAGAAAACTTGACGGCATTTCGCGGCGGCCGGCTGCCACCAGGAAACCATCAGAAAGCCGGCAAGCGGAGTCAGACTGGAGTTCGACTGTCGGTCAGAGTAACTTGTTGGCCAATCAGACGTGCTTGACTAACAGTAAGGCACAGTCAGCGGTCCACTAGAAAACATTGAATGCCAAACAGGGTTACATTGATGGATTTTTCATTCGGGAAGTCACTCAATCCCAGTGCCGGTAGCAACACATTCAATAAAGAGGTTATAAATAAATGACATAATAACCAAATGCCCATGGAGCATTTGAACAAATGGTGGTCTGTACGAGCATCACTGCATTTCTTAATTACGTTTCATTAGAGCTTTCCTCGAAAGGAATTTAGCGCGTTCAGCCTTTGTAACCACAATCCGAGCGTGGCGCTTGGTGGCTCGAAATTTTTCGAATAGTCAATAGTCAATGTATGTCCAATATTTAAGTTTGGATAAACAAATCCCCAGTAATAGAGCTCGGAAAATAGGCACCTGTGTGCTAAAGGGTTTTCCTTCTTTTTCTTAGGTTGTGCTTGTTTTAACTTGTCAACTTTAAAAAACGTATTTTTAATTCTAAAATATTTTGTTTTAGTTGTGAATTTGGAAGTTGAAACATAGAAACAAGTCGGATGAGTATTAAATAGCATACAATATGTTTGTGGAATACTGTCGGCTTTTGAATATTTGGGCCTGGGAAGAGGGGGAGGAGAATTTACCAACGTTAATATGCAGGTCAGATCTTTATAAAGGCATTCTTATAAAAATTAATACAATTTAAAAAAAACAAAATACCTGGTCGAAGCACTGATGCTAAACAGTAAGCAATACGCACATTGCCGCGACACAGACAAGAGCACCTGTAATAGTGCCGTAAAATTGACAGGGTGCTAACACGCTAGATATAGCTGAATGCAAATTCGATAACGAAATTAGCATAAATTTAGGTGGACCAATTATAGCTATAAATTGTGCAGGGCTTGTTTGGCTAAATTTAGCTACTTTTAATTAGGCTAAATTAAGCTGACGAGCGCATGGCAGAGCGACGCGACAGAAATTAACCTCCAAAACTACTAAAAGCCATTATACTTAAAATTATACTTAAAAAGAAGTTAATTGTACAAAACATTATCTTGTGAAGCAAATCCTTAATTTTTCAAATTCAGCCACATAAATATTCCTAAAAATGTAAATGTTTAGTGTGAAAACTTAAGAGCTCTCATGATGGCTTTGTGTAATATTTTGGTCCAATCAATTGATTTCTGAAATGCCGAAATTTATTATTTTCTTGAGACCGGATTCACAAAGGCACATTGGTACACGTGTTATAGTATTGAGGTTGTTGGAACTTGATCCTGTTTAATTGCACTTTGTTGATTAAAGCATCGGTGGAAAAAACTTACCTTCTTTAATTGCGGAGATGACAAAACGGTGTATTTGTAGTATATTGGACTTCGTCCTTGTGCGTTTCCTGTTTGTCTTGACTGTTCCATCGGGTGGCTATGTTATTCGAGTCGGAGTTGACGTGTAATGAACGAAAATTGTTACCTTGCGCAAACTTCACCACTGCACATGCCAATGACAGATGAACAGACCCAATTGCTTTTATGATGTTTTTAAGCTTTTGTGCGCTATGTCGGACAGCTGGGAAGCACTGCAACTGCTTATTTTTTCGGGCGATTTTACGTTCAGGAATTTCTATCCTCATACACAGAATAAGTCTAAAAAATGTAATTGCACATATTGAGAAGGTGGTGGTCAGTAAAGGCTTATTTTTGCAGGCGCATTTACGTTCATGAATTTCTATCCTTATACACAGAATGAGTCTAAAAAATGTAATTGCACATATTGAGAAGGTGGTGGTCAGTAAAGGCTTATTTTTTCAGGCACTTTTATATTCAGGAATTTCTATCCTCATACAAACAATAAGTCTAAAAAATGTAATTGCACATATTGAGAAGGTGGTGGTCAGTAAAGGCTAAAAAAAACTAAAAAATGTAATTGCACATATTGAGAAGGTGGTGGTCAGTTCGAGTGACGTCGTCCAAGCGTGAAAAGTTGAGTGCAATAAAATTTTATTTTGAAGTCTACGTTTGGAAGTCAGTATCATTTCACATTGGAAGTTTACAGGTAAGGAATAGAAAGTTGGTATATATGTTGTACCCGCACTTTTATCTTTCTGATGTTAGACATTATTTCCAGTGATCCTATGTGCTTACTCTCGCTGCTCTTCTGCTGGAGGCAAGAAAATGCACTTTTATGGGCGGATATTGACTGGACAGATCCAGACACATAAAATCAAGTTGTAAAACATGTCTTGTTATTCTTGTGTCGGTGCTTGCTCTTTAGACTCTCGCAACAATATATGATATAGTTCAAACAACAGTCAGAGGAAAATGTCCACCACGTCGGCTTTAGCTTAAGATTATTTCTTTTGTGTATGTAAACAAGCAATTGAAACGGCATCAACTGCATCACTGTAATCTCCAGGCAATTTTTTTAGAACAGCCTTGCATTACAGAGCACATTGCAGTATGATTGTAGTACAAAACGGTCGCCTGTGGTAGCAGGCGACTGTTCCCGCGGAGAGTCATACAGAGTTTAGCATACCTAGTCCAGCGGGGACCGTCGGCATCGAGTCATACTTAGTCTGTCATACTTAGTCGGCAGAAGACAGTTGACTGCAAGTAAGGCTTAGTCCAGCAAAATTGGTTTGCACGTTATCGTCGGCTGTGTGTTATACTTAATACAGCGTACTTGGTTCTCACGCTGTCGTAGGTGCCTACTATCCTTAGTCCGGCAGCAATAGACGGTGGCGTGTCACACTTAGTCCAGCATGACTAGTCCGCACGCGATATCGGCGGCGAGTCTTAAGAAATGCACCATACTTCTTTGTGCGCCGGCGATCCATCCTCGGCGCACGCAGCTTGCTCACTAACGATGCAGCATGGCTCCCCCAATAGACTTACGCCATTGCAGTGTGGATCATAACGTACCAAGGAATAGCGCAGCGGGAGTATGACGTCGCATGTTAAGAGTAGAAAGGGTGCGACAATCCCTCCTTATTCGCAATTACTTCATTTACCACAAGGTTTTCCACCAATCCTTGTCTACAAAGAATTTTTGGCCCTCACTCTAAAACCTTGCGTATCCCTTACACCCCTTGTCACATATACGACACCAACAATCTTCAGTTCGTCGTACAGCGCACTGGCGTGAAACTGACGGCCCCAGATTTTATGAGACGCTTCATGACGGTGCCATATAAGATATTAAACTTCTAAAGCAAGCATCAAAGAGAACAGAAGAAAAAAACGCTGAGTTTTTGGGGTAGGGACAAGAAAACCCCGATGACTGTTTTAGAGTCAGTTGCACTTAAGCTATTTTAAAATGTTGGACAATTCGGCCATCAAGCCGCTCGTGAAAGTTAGTAGCGTCAGTTGAACGTCAGTGCGCTGTATGTTCAACTGAAGTTTAGGTGTGTCGTATATGTGACAAGGGGTGTAAGGGCTACACCCCTTTTTTAGTGTGTACGCGTACGCACGGAGAAAATAGAGCCCATAAAAAGCTTGTCATAAAAACATGCTAGGGACACAGTTTACTCTTTTATATATAAAGGGATCTTGATCATTCTCAAAAACGTATAGGGAATACATGATCGTGTTCTGTGTGCAGCAGATACGAAACCACCCAAATCTTCTTGCAATCAAGAATAGCAAAGCATACCTCACACACACACGAGTTTATCAGTCTGAGCAAGACAATTTTAAATGCTTTAATTGTGTAGAATCTTATGTTCATGCCTGTCTGCAACGCGGTGTAAGTTGAAGAGAATCATGATGGGAGCTAGTAAGCAAACTTTTACTAGAAGTGTGCACTGAAAAAATTAGATATCATTTTTATGGTAGAGGTGAGTAAGACTAAACCAGAAACGTTTGGTGGTTCGCAATGAATGAACTTGTTAAGCAAAGTTACTTTGTATACAATGTTAAGAAAACCTGGAATTTGGCCGCGCTACAGGGATGATGATGCGCTAGAGTTCGGTGCAATGACAGTACTTTAAGGTGCCATTTTGAATAAAATCGGTTTTCTCGCGTTTAATGCCTTTTATACTCCAGCGTTGAGGACAACAGAAGTAGCGTAGCGCAACGTGAGTCGCTCTGGGCAGCGCATGGTGTGCTAGTTTATGTTCACTGCGCTCGACATCGGAATATAGACGCTTTTAAGCAGCTGTGCATGGGTGTCGCCATAACCGACATTCATTTTTTCCTCTTATTTCGTATGCTTCACTTAACATTACTATAGCAGGCCAGATTATTGCCATTTAGATTTTATTGTATACTTCTCCCCAACAAGAACCTTTGTGGAGGCTCGTCAACAACCGTTTCAGTGGTTCGGTATCTCGGTAAGACAAGAAAAGGTCAGCAATGGTGGCTGTAATATCGCGCGTGCTTAAAGTGTCTATAAACGAACCTTAAACGTCCCAAGGAGTCCAAGATTACATTCACGCACACGCAATGTTTCATATAAAAATGTCAACTCGCCCAAATGAAAAAAGTCTCGCTTCTGCCAAATAACGAGGACTGTCGCAGTCGCAGTCTTTGATATTGTATTTATTAGGATGCTTAGAGCACGTAGATTAAATAATCTAAGTTAGGAGCTTAAAAACTGGCCCAGCTGGAACAGTCAAGGCACTGTTGAAGGCATTAAATATGAACTATAGACGGTGTAAGCTTAAGATTTTAACGAATGCTCCTGTCACCTCTTTCCTCTTTAGCAAAGCGAACGGGGGAAGAAGAGCACATTACTAGGGTTCGCTCTAATAAATTGGAAAAAGGTAGAAGGTGTTTCCCGTCAACCCTTAGCCTGCCACAAACTATAGACGGCGGACGTCTAATGTCACATTCAATTGGGGCGCACCACACCGCACCGCACTGCACCGACGGACGCGTCGCGTTCACATGGTCGTGTCGGTGCGGCTGCACAACGTTCATTTGGGACTTGGTGCGGCGCACGACACCGGCGCGTTGCTGCACCAGCTGCACCGCCGAAAGGAGACCGTGCAGCTTCGCGCACTGCAGACTGGCGCGGCCTTCAGCTACCGCTCTCTACCTCCTTAGGCCCCTTCTTTCCCTCGCTTCGTCTTCCTCGTTTCGGTAAACATGGCGGCTCGGGAGACTCTCGCTAGATGGCGCGCGCCGCCGCCCCACTCGCGGCGGATTTTGTTCAGTGGTCCACCCGTTTATGTTTTGCCCTTGAAGTGACCGCGCCAAATGCGTTGCACGGCGGAATGCTTCGTGTTCACTTGGTAGTGCGTCATACGCTGCACCCGCGCGGTGGCGCGGCCTTGGGGGCAGCGCTTTCTCGGTGCTGCGTGCACCCCAATTGAATGTGACATAAGTCATGCTTTTTCTAAGCGATTATAATGAACATATCAGTCATGGTATGAAATATTTTCTTACATCCGAAGACCAGAGCTACGGAGATTAAATATCATTTTAAGATCCAACCTTTATTTTGAACGACGGGAACACTGAAAACCCAATAAGTTGTAGTTTCAGACGATCTGGAAACCTCAAGTACAAAACAAAAAAAAACATTAGGTTCCAGTGTGCCTACCTGCCTTGCCCCGGTGGCATGCCGGCGAAGAATCAAACTTTGCAGAAGCTTGGAAATCCTAGGGGTCTCTGATTTTCCTAATACATTTTAGCGTGTTAAGGGCAATAGTTATTGGCAGTCCACGTTTCTTTGTTGTTTCTACGGTTTTTCTGTAACTCACCTTGTTCTTCCCGAAGTATAAGTCCTGAGGCACCTTTGAACAAAATAACTATTGCAGGGATGCCTTATTATTTGATTTTTTTTTTGGCAATTTCGGCCTGAAGATTTCACATGAAAACCTATGAAACAAATAAGAAGAATATTTATGGCATTTGTTTTCCAACTTAGGCACTAAGTGCCAGATGACAGAAAGCTACCAGCAATGACGCCTAACCTTGGCACTTGTTTTGGGGCCAAATAGGGCTTCTTAAGAACCGAAATGTCAACACAAATTATAAATTTGTCTCAAAGAACTGTGCTACCTCGGTGTAGAGCCTACCTCAAACTGCGACAATCTCAAGCACAAACTGAGCTTGCCGAATAAGACTCAGCGGGCGAGGGTTTCGCCTCGGAGCCTTCAAGCTAAATCACGGGCTTTTTGTTGGAGAAAAAAAAAAATAAAAATATGCAAGCTTGATCTACTAATCTTTTCTAGTGGGCTGGGTGGCGCATGGTTCAAATATGTATAAAGACCCCGGAAGTAAGGGGCTCACCCGGAAGTGAGCGCTTGACAGGCTTTTCAACTCTTCCGAGTGCTCGCTCGAACAGCGTTTCAGGGCGCTGACTTGTTCTTGTCATCTCAAAAGAGCCTGCCTCTTGAGCAGTAACAGCGCACGCGGACTCGAGGTGTATCTTGGGAAGCTATTTATTGTGACAAATGCGATTCTAATTGATCAAGTGTGTCAATGTCTTATTGCTTATGTCTTATTCTCGGGATTAAATTCTGAACAGGATTATCAAAACCCACTCCGAAACACACAAACACATTGATTTGAACATCGACTGAATCAACTATGAAGCCCAGCGGACGCCCGACGTCCGCAACAAGCATCGAGCTTCCAGTGGCTTCACTTGCGCCAGGCTCGGACAGCGGCTATGTGCTATCCAGCCCTCTATAGTAGATATCAGTGGCATGACCATGATGACAGGCTGGAAAGCACAGAATCTGTGATAAGCTTTTGCAGTGAAGAGATGGGCACCACCTACGGAAGCTTCGCTTTTACTCCTGAGACGCACCGTGATATGGCGAAGCATTATAGAAAAGACCGCAAAGCGCGTGACTGCTCCATGGCGCGCCGCGCCAATTAGCTCGCCTTTGTGTTATCCGGCCATCGACTCCGGGTAGCTTGGTCGGCAGCTCACTTGGCTCAAAATCTCAAGGTGGTGAGTACAAATTCTTGTGCTGGGCTGAAGTGTTTTTATAAGGTTCCCATGGGTTTAACGCTTTTCCATGGCAGCTTTTTTTTTCTTTTTTACAGCCGGCTGTTATTGTTACAGAAAAACGTTACAGAACTCAATTAATTTCGTGTGATAAACAAACTTTGTGTTAACGCAGTGAATGGTATCACATGTGCACTTGTCTGGAAGACTGCGAGGGATTTCGGGCAACCTGGATACGGAAAATTGATGAGTTTTACTGATACCCATTTCGATGAACACTGCTCGACTTAATTTCTTCTGGTTTGCAAAACATAAATATACACACGTCCAGAAAGTGTCTTCCCACCTGCCTTTTTGAACAGTTGTCAGAGCGCCATTCCTTTCCACAGGTGACCAGTACAGTTTTTTAAATCTATTTCAGTATTGTTGAGACCACAAACAAATCGAAGCACATCAGATAAAACAACTTTATCAAGGTTAAATAAGTGCATTAATATCTCGATAAGCCACAGACGAGCAAGGTGGTGTAGTGACCAAAAATCCATCAAAATAAACGATATTAAAAAAAGAATGGGCAGCAAAAGGTAATTTGCGCACAAATCTAAAAATATGCATTTTAATGTAATCGAAAACACATTTAAGGCACTACTGACCCCATACCGTGTGCTATATAGGTAAAAATACAATATGCACGCAGAAGATAGATTAAGCGTTAGCATAAACACTTTAAAATTTGAAACACATTCTTTTCAACGTCTCTGAAATTTGCGTTACATCGCCTTATAAAAAGTGTGGAGAAAATACTGCTAGTTTGCATTAGATACTATTAGTTCATTTATTTCAGGGTAGGTTAATACAAAACGTGAACATACGGTTTACCTATAAACTTATTTGCCGTGAAACCTAATTTACCCTGCATACAATTTAAAATATGGGCCCAAATAACAGAAGCAAAAAGTCGTACAACACGTACGACTGAAACTGACATTTACGTGTGAGAAACTTTATTCCTAGAGAAATAAACATTTCCAGAGGCAGAACAACAATGATTCAAAAGTAAAAATATAAATATTAAAAAAAAAAAGAGAAATGATTCACGTTTGCATTTCACGAGCTCTTATTGTTTTTATTATATTTATAACTATATTCATAATTCTTACAGGCTGCTGATCTACCCGTCCTTTTTTCCACCACGTTTTTTCCACTAGAGTGAGTGCAACACACACAATTCTTACAGATACAATACGTGGGCTGTTGGAACTCCATCCGGTTTTCATGTACCATATGGTATCTCATTTCGGTGCAAATAAACCTATTTTGGATTTATTGCAGAAAATGCGACATATAATTTTTTTACTAGCTTTGATCTGGTAACCACACACGAGCGTATGTGGTTTTTATTATGTTTTCATATCGTTACATATAGTATTAATGTACAACAAAAACATTTTAGCCTCATATGCCCTTTAATAATGGGCTCATCAATGGCACACACATGTAGGCTTTATTTTGATATGCTCTTCACTTTAAGCTCCAACAGGTGCGAACCACGGCTAAAGCATTTTGATATTGTTGACCCAGACATCTGCACCCCCCCCCCCCTTTATGTGATGAATAAAAGATAACTTCGTTGACAATTATTTTCAATGTCGCTGAACTTCGCTCTTGCGTAGCATCATTACGCCTAACAATTTTACTGCTACTCATATCTTCATTGGAAAACCAGCAGAGGCGCAGACCTTTTGATGACAATAGTTTGCGAGCCTGATATTTCAAAACAATGTCAAATGGGAAGCGTTACAGAAGTTATAGAACGCAAAATACAGGTACACCTGCCAATGTAGCGCGATAGAAATACATGGTGAGAGGTACAATTCTCGCCGCTCCTCAGCAAGTCTAACAAATTTCTGGTGCATTCTTATAGTTCACAATTTTGTTTATTTAAGCGTTAGTCACAAATTCATCTGACTTCGCTTAAAATGGTTGATATCGGAAAATAACTAATTCTGCCACAGATAAATTCATGAAATGTTTGGCCTTATCCTGTCATAAAAATTAGTTTAAACCGAAGTCTCCTTCCATACTTTATAAAATCAGACTAAATTTTTTTTTTGCAGCGGGGTTGGTGATTTACATTAGCAATAATTCTTGGCATGATCATTCAAACATGACTTAAGCATTTCTCTTACAGGTTTCTACTATGGTTTTTCTAGATTTTCACATTTTATTTCGAGCCGCAAAAGAAAATTATTGACTAATGAGTGAATATTCAGATTTTATTGCCAGCAAGATAAAAATATCGTTCTTTGCGATAACTTAACAATAGCAACCATATTTAGCGTGCTTTTGTATTTACTTCTAAACGTGACACAGGGGAACGGAGAAGGTCGTTATTCGCAGGTGTCACGGTAAATTTAAAACTTGGGGCTGGTACCTCCATGATGACCAAATACAAAATTGCAGCGGGTGTCATCGCGTTCCAATCGGTTCTTCAAAGCTAGGAGCGGAATTTTTTCTTTTTCAGAGATGAAAGGGTGGAACATGAGTAAAAATTTACAATTTTTTGTTTCTCCAGATTGCTTCAGGTAAACATCGTTTATGTTTCAAAATGCCTTAAATTAGAGGAAAATTTAAATCCTGTCCTCATTGAACTTTATGATAATATTAATGGTAACTTGAAACGAAAAGTATTTTTTTCTTGAATAGCGGCGGCAACTGCGACTATTACTTCGGGTGAATGATCTCGCGAAGCATTTATGCTTATACTACTGCAAGGTAATAAATATACCGCATGTATAATAAAATACGGTGCAAAGCCTAGAGAGAGTACGTCCAGCCAAATCAATCTTATGCTTTGCACTTGTATATTTTGAAATAGTTTGTAAACATTCGTACGCAATTATATGCTGAAACGTATATAAACGTGTTCCCTCATGTGTATGGCAATTGAAGAATATCACGCTTGCTACCGTCTTCGTAGGCAGACACCGGCTACAGTTAAACATGGTTAGTAGCAAAAACGCAGATGAGTGGTTACGATACATTTCTTAGCTGAATCAGTTCTAGTCCTATAGGTAGCATTAAGTTGAGAAGATCAATGAAACTGGTCTCAACAAAACATACTTTATTTCATTTGTAATAAAGATATAAACATCCCGTCAACTGCGTGTAAAGAAATGACATATTAGTTTGAGCTCTTATGACACCATTCCTCGAATAAGCATGAGAATATCATAACTTCGGTCTTCCGTCGGTTATGACAAAGATCATTAACCGGCCACCATTGTAAAAGGAGCGTGAGCCCTCTTGAAGCCAGCGGACGCTATAGGGGCGCCACTTTGCGTAAAGAGCGCGGGGGGCGTTACCCCCTGTGAAAGAACGCATAAAAGCAGCAGCGGGGACGCCGACCAAAGGAGAGAGAAGCGGGGCCTGGAGGGAAAGGTACACGCTGCGGCGGTGTCAACCAACGACCTTGTTATTACTAACTTCATGTTTACAATTTACTAATAAATGTAGTTTCACGTTTTCCGAAATCCTGGCTCCGTGTTGTTTCGCCGGGTTGGGCACGCAGCAAGGCAACTTTCCCACAAGCCTAAAGTAATCATCAATGCTAACTATTTGTTTATATATTTCTATCTCATCCCCATACAGCAGAGGACGACTTAGAAGAAACGGAGGAAACGTCGACTTCGAAAATATACAGCAGGAAGAGACTTAACAAAGCTCATTGAGGAACGCCAGAGGAAGCCCTGTATAATGAAGGGGCTACATTGTAAATCCGGACGAATGCGATTCTATTTGTAAGATAGTTTTGAATCCAGTCAAGAACTGAGCCACAGTCTCCAAATGCGGAAAGCTTCGCTAAGAGAATAGTCTGGCAGCAGGTTCCATGGCGTAGCACCCTGGAGGCACCCCATGTTGCGTTCTACCCTCCTCGGTAAGCGCTCGGCTGTCTCAGCTGATATTTTTTCCGACTGTACTATACGTGGCAAAGTTCTGAAGTAGCTTCCACGGATGAATACTAAGTAAAAAGATAAAAAAAAGCTACGCCATGATTTAAATGGTGGTCGCAGACAGAAGAGTGCAACTCCTAGGGCAAGACATTTGTGATGTTATTTTTAGTGTCCTAGTGTTCTTGAAATGTCTAATCGTAATATTGCAATCCTGCATATGGTACAAATATGTGCGAAAGGTAACGTCATGCGGAAGCCGTCTCAAGACCATCTGAAAGAAATCAAAATACAGGGTCAATGTCGACACGCAGGATGGAACTCGGGTAATCTGCGGAGCTGTGTAATCCACTTATGGGTATAGTGCCTGGACGTAACGCGCGCGTTAGAAAAAAACCGGACTGATTGACGTATCAAAATGTCATTGTATACGGGAAGATGTGTGGCGTAAGTTAACATATTGTGTGATTAATAAATAGAATCAGGCTGACTTATTCATTTTCCGATACGTGTCTGCACCTCGCATTTTATATATATATATATATATATATATATATATATATATATATATATATATATATATATATATATATATATATATATATAGATACAAAGTTGAAAATCCCAAGTCAGAGAAACAAAAACACGGAAGGTTTATTTCAACGTTTCGGCAAGAGTCTTGCCTTCGTCAGGAATGTTTATATATATATCTATATATAAATATCTATATATATATAGGTATATAGATATGTGTGGTTTCATCTCAAATCGTGCAGGCAAAAAGGGTCGAATTTTTAATTTTGATAAAAAAAAATATATGTTATGGTTCCGTTTCTAAAAACGCCGTCGCCACAGACCGCAAGTTCGTGGGACTTTTTGTTCTCGACTTATGAATATTTAAAAAGGCCGCGGCGAAAAGCGGTGGTTTTCACACCCGTCGTGGGTCGGATGTTTCGCTTGATCTCCCGCCGTGGATTTTCAGTCCACATTATATTATCGTTTTTCAAGCACTCTGTGGACACATTTCAAAGGCTTTAATACCATAAAATATTTTAGGCGTTTTGCTTTTTTTCCCTAAAAATGTCACAAACACCCCCTCGGTCAATTGTTGACGAACTTTGACAATGAATTACTTGCGATCTACTTGGGTTACATTGATATTTTTTATGTCCACGGAGAGCCCAAAACACGCTCTTTATTTGTATTATAAAATGACTGGGCTGTATAGAATATCCTTTGCGGCACGTTTACGTTAATGTTATGTGGAAACCACAAATTACCATTTTTGAAATTGATTGTCTCAAAAAAAAACCCATTTTTTTATTTTTTGTTAAAATGTAGTTGTGATAGTTTTCTACACGAAAATCAAGTCGAGAAACTGTGTATTTTGTTTGTATGTTCTATGTTTAAGCATCAATATCCTACAAAAACGTGTTTTTACGGCTCGAAATGCACTTGCGAATTGCGCGTCTTCACAAACTTGGAAATATTTTTGCCTTTTCCAACCTTCCCACATAAGAATCAAATATAGTAGTTCCACCCTGTTATATTTATTGATTATTAAAAAAAAATTTTATAGGCGGCAAGCTACATCGGAGGAGTTCAAAAGAGAAAGCTACACTTCTTAACAGACCAGCAGGGCCCGTTTGCTCGAAGCTGGTTAACTCTAACCGCGGTTAAAATTTAACCGCGTTTTCCCTACCTAGTACCTCCGAGTACCTAGCCGCGTTCGACAAAAACTCGATGCACAATGTCTCTGTGTTTTATTACATGCGGTAGCTCCCGCCACCTGCCGGTCGAAGCAAACAAATAGCCTTTTAAGAAACTTTTTTGCTAGTTTTGTCTTTATTAAAAAAAAAATAAAACCGACATCTTATCGTAGTGTTTCTTTTTATGCATAAAATATATATATATACTTCAAAATATTATAAATATTTGGATGCATGTATTGTTTCGCCAAACACAGCATAAGTTTACAGCGTTGATTTCGGTTCTGGCAACAGTCTTTATAGATTTGTTGTTTTGTTCTCGCATCTTGCAACGCACGTTTTCCGCGCTTTAGTTATCAGCTGATTTTCACTGTTTGTCTTCTCCTGCCGTTTGCCCAACCGACCCGCCGACTCGCCCGCCGAATGACTGACAACTGATTTGCGGACGGATTGGAGAAGATAAGGGACGCAATGTCGACTGTGACGCGACGCCGACATCGAAGGGAGCGCGTGTTCGCCCAGTACGCTGTTGTGATTTGGGGACGGCAGCTTGTGTTCCGTGACCGCTTGAACCCTTTGGAGGGGTTCGACGAGGCCGAACTGCAGGAGCGCTTTCGATTCGGTCGCGCGGGCATTGTGTTCCTCGCCGACCCACTGCGCCCGGACTTGGAGCGGCCGACGCCTCGCAGTCGCGTCCTCTCTGCAGAGCAGCAGGTCATTGTCGCCCTGCAATTCTACGCCACGGAGAACTTCCTCATCACTGCAGGGGACTACATGCCCGTGCATGTCTCCACTCCTTCGCGGACTGTGAGGCGGGTGACTCTGGCCTTGTCACGTCGTGCCCGAGACTTCATAGGGTAAGTTGTTTGGAGCATCTCCTGGCGCGTCCCCATACTAGGCGCATGTGCATGCCAGTTTTCCAAGAAGAAAGCCTGGGCCTAGATTGCTCGATGAGCAATCACCATTATTGCAGAAACCGTTTGTATAGAAATTTTGGTGCGTGAATACCTGAGTTCGTTTAAAGTGGTCTTCTCAGCACACATATTCTGGAATTTATTTCGGCCCACCACCTGTGCAATGACCCTTCAGTTTTTGCTTCTTAAGCTGTGGACTTGCTAGCATGAATATCTGCCAGCGTATCGATCCCCCCGTATACTGGTACCTCCCTAAAGGAACATTAATAGTGTTGCTTCAGCACTCGATATTTGTTTTTGGTTATGAGCGTGACATGCAGACCAGTGAACTGAGCAGTAAAATTACACGAACCAACTGGAGTGTACAAAATGACTCCCTTAGTACCTATTATTGGTGCAGGTGCAGATGCAACGAAACTACAAATAAAGTAGGAGTGCACATATTTATAAACAGCCTGGTTTCTACACTCCCCACTATGCACTTGGTGCTACTGAGCTAGTCTTGCGGCTACTGAGTACTGTCATTGTGCGGACAAGGTTTTTATTACCCGCTATTGATGAAGATGAATGATAGGTGTGTTATTTCTAAGCATGTGATCACAACAACAATACCATCGCTGTTAATGTCATAGTGCTACAGACTGACTCAAATTCATCTACAATGCAGGTGGCCAGGTGAAGCTGAGGGTCATGCCTTGCAACAGGCCTTCTTTGAGGTCGGTGGGCTTCCTTCGGTCGCGTGTGCTGTTGATGCCTGGAAGCACCCACGACTCTAGGATATTCACAGAGGGCTCGGTGTCAGGCAAGCTGGCCGATGGCGTTTACGATGGTCTACTGCTTGGAGATAGCGGCTGCACCTGGCAAGCTATGGCTGATGACGCCCTTCTTTCCGTCATCAGCAGCGGAGGTCGCCTACAATGTGTCGCATAGCACAACGAGGAGCATCGTGGAACGGTAAAGCCAGGCTATGCGTCCTTGTTTGACGCTTCAGGGTTTCGGCACCTTGAGGCACCTAAACTTTTTCATATGGTTGTGCCTGCACTTTACATTTGTTACCATTTTTATGTTCTTGCATAGAAGGCTACGGCTGCTCAGAAGCAAGGAAAGGAAGGCGTATCTCTACTACACCTTATTTATACTACCGGCTATAACCTACTGCCGTAGCCTTTATTGTTTATTCTAAGGTTCAACCATTTGTCAGCTAACTCTGTATGTCACATTAAATATTCTATTTCATTCGCTCTTTTCTGTTTGAACTCCAGAATGGAAGTTCTCTGAAACAGATCCTTCCTGTTGGTACTGTATGACTGGGTTTATTAACCTACAAGCTTTTACTAGAAGTTCATACTTAAAAAAAAAAATCTGTTGTTAGAAATGCCTAAATGTAAAGCAATTCTTAGAAAAAAAAAAGCAATGCTTGCGATGTGAAAAACAAATTACACGTTGGCTTATGCAGGTCCTGTTTTTGGACAGTTTGAGTACAGACGTATTCAAACATATCCTCTTGAATACTGCTTATCTCAAACTGCATTTTCCTTGCAGGTTTTTGCGAAGAACATTTTCATTATATCAGTGATGCGATTGCTGCGCCATTTGCCCCAAACTGATTACCCTGCTACCTTCTGCTACATTTAACCAAAATTTGAAGAATTTGCTCCAACATACTGCCAAAACTTAATGTCACTTTAATAATATTGAAAATATAATAGCTCGGGCCTCGCTCCCCGGCCGGACCGTTATGATACGCTTACGCAAGTGTTCAGGTTTTCAAAACTTTTGATTATCGTCTCAAATACCATACTATTCGATCACATTTTGTATGATTGACAGACAGTATCTGGAAGTTTCGTAATAATTTTCATTTTAGTCGTCTGTTTATTCTGGAGGGTTAGCTAGTGTCGTTGAGTGCGCTTTTCACCGCGCTCTGGTGTACTGCAGAGAAGCAAGCAGCACAGAGTAGGCATCGCGATTTTGCATGTCCTGCTTCGCCGCAGCGCACCTGCGTGTTAAGCGGCAAGCACTCCTCCAAAGCGAGACGCAACACAATTCTTGAATACAACTTCAGCTCGTAAATATTATAGGTTGTGAGATCCTAGCGGTACCTTTTTCGAATTCAAGATTTAGTAAGGGTACTTCGGTATTGCAAGAACATTTATATGTGCTCTTTTGTATGTTTATTTATTTATGCCAACTCATTTGTTTAGCTTTCATTTTTCTATAGGTGTGAGTAGATTTGAACTAAATTGACAGGAGCAGTGGATGGAATCTCGGGAAGCACCTGAATGAGTTCGGCGGGATTGTTTTTAAGTTTTGTTCACGTGCTGTTTTTGCTATGAAGTTCTACCTATAAATTGTAATTTATGTTGATAATGAAATGACAAGTGCTTTGCTTTTTATCTGAATTATAAATTGCAGTTTTATTACAACCTCTAGAAACTGAAGGAAGCATCAGTTTATGTGATCAATGTTATTGTACTATTTCAGTGGCATTCAGTACCTAAAATAACCATTCAAAGCAGTTTGTGTTGTCCTTCATCACTCACCTTCTTGTCACCTAGTCATGGTGCTTCTCTATGCAACTAAACAATATAGTTTTGTGTTTGAGGGACTCCTGCTGTGCAGTTGATGCTAACAAAGGTTTGAATGTATGTGAGATCCAATGTAGACATTGACTTTTAGTTGGACAGGCCGAAAAATTAAGCTTGACATAATGCTTGCGTTGGTATGAATAAAAATTAATGTGTGCTTATGCTACAGAAGTTCTTTTTGTTGCTCCAAAATTGACTTTTGACTGCTCCAAGAGCTACGCCAAAATGACTCGGACCAATCACATCACTGGTATCTTAACAAAATTTGCATATCATTAATATGTTAAAATATTCCAGCAAAAATATAAAATATTAGGCACAATATCATGTTTTCAATGGGCTGGAGCGGTGATAGACATCACATGCCAACCTCATCAGATGTTCTTGTTAAACCGCTTCGAAAGGATAACAGATCTTGCTCTATTTATACACTGTGCAGGACGATAAGCCAGGTCAAGCGTAGGTTCCACTGCCTCTGTGCTGAGTTGAGGATGCAGCAGAGAGATGCTGTGACATCACTGTCGCCTGCTGTGTCCTGCACAACCTGGCCAAGACATACCCTTGCAGCATGCCAAGGAGTGTCCTCCCGAAGAGGTTCCCGTCGAGCCCGTGGCAGCGGGTCGTGACGAAAGCAATGAGGCTTGGTACGCCATCATTAGCCAGTTCATCGGTTGAGCGTAAGCAGTGTTGGAGGTAACGCGTTACTCGTAACAACGTTACTGGTAACGCGTTACATTTTTCGCTAACGCAGTAACGTACTCGTTAGTATTCTGAATGACTAACGAGTAAAGTATTTCCGTTACTTCTTTACGGTATCGGCTGTCAAATTTCATTACTCGTTACTCGTTACTTTTGACCAAAACTGATGAAATCTTGCACGAGCTTATCTCAAAATCCTGCACCAGCTTATCGCTTCACGGAACCAGCATCCGTCACAGTGAAGTTAAATAAAAAAAACTCACTTCTCGAAGGCGAAAAAAACCTTCGGCTATCAGCTATTTCCGTTCATCCTCCTTTTTTTTTTCCAGTGTCACGACCCACAAGGCTTGAACGAACGACTGTGTTACAGCCTCCTCCCCTCCCTCTTCTTCCTTCCCCCTGCTTTGTGCAGCAGAAGTGGACAGCGTGGGGGGGGGGGGGGGGGAGCCGTGGAGAGACATACGTTTAAAACAGTGGACAACTAGTGGCGAAGCGATTTGCTCATTTCTCTAGTTTCAAAAAAAAAAGAAAGAAACATCCTTTGTGGAATATTTTTACCGTCGCTCTCCCCCTCGCTGCCTGAAAGTTCCTGACCCACTTTTGTACACAGAAAAATCTTTCGCTTGATTAGTCTTTAATTCCCTAAGATCATGATAAAAAAAAATTCAAAAAAAGTTTTAAATCTGGAAAGAAAACTTACAAACACGAAACCTTTCTTTTTTTTTCACAGAACAACTAAGAGGTACTGCTGGTAAGAGGCAGCAAGTGATTATAGCCAGTGTGCTGGTAACTGGCGTCCTGTACCAGATAGTGAAGTAAATCAGTCTTTCGTAATAGTATGAACCGGACTGTTACTAAAACCGGCGTTCAGATGAGGGGTGTTGGTTGGCTGGTTGTGTTCCAGCAGTCCTCGTTCGCATGCTGTAGTTTATAAAAGCCGATTGACTAACACCTCCGACTCATTCTGCGCGTGAGATGGGCATGAATAATAAAAGTCCGTCGCCATGGCCAGCAAGTCGGAATAAAATGTATCAACTAAAGGAGACAGAATCAGGTAATTTACAGTTTCAATGCCTAATCTGCATGCCGAAAATTAAGCTGCTTTGCGCATCAAAACACTATGAAACCACTCTGTAAATTTTTATCTTTATCCAAGCTTGTTAAGGAGGCTTATCATACATCTCTACCAAACATATGTACTCGAACAGAAAAGTAACGTTCGTTATTTTTGAAAAGTAGCGGTAACGGTATATCGCTACGTTTGTAAAAGTGTAACGTAGCTCGATAACGCGTTACGTTTTGCCAAACTAACGAGTAACGCTATTTCGTTACTTTTTTCGGTAACGGGCACAACACTGAGCGTAAGTATACTAATATATTGCGCATGCTGCTTCGCATGGTCTTGAGTGCCAGTGCACTGTGCTGGCAAGGTACTCCCAATGATGTAAAGTCGTCAAACATTACCTTTCAGAACTTATCCTCTGTGGTACAATGTTCATATATAAAATTTTTAACAAATACATTCAAATTGCAAATTAAAAACAGCACAATATGTCAACGTTTACTCTTCTCCTAATTGTTTTTTTTAACAATTTGATTTGCAATTCTGCACGCTGTGTTTCCAGTCCAATTAAAGATTTTTAAAGTTTTTTCATTTTAGTAATTTTTTGACTGATGGTAGAACTCCTCTGCAGCAGTTGCTGCTGCGATCGTTGCCGTGGCAGCTTGTTTAACCCTTTCTGTGCACTCCTTATTTTGCAGAATATTCGCTCCCTCCAGCTGCTGCTGCCTCTCTGTCTCCTGCAGGAACCACTGTGAAGCCTCCCGACACCAACGTCAGCTGTACGGCACATTCGTTGGAGTCCGCTGCACCGCCTCCTGTGGCAGACTCTCGTACAGCACTTCCGCTCCCAGAGGGACCAGGCTGTGGATCTTTTCCCCTGGAGCTGCGACAAATGCATGTGTAAAAAGTGGTCAGGTATTGTTCTTGTCAGTACGGGCAAAGAGAACACACTGTGCATAGTTTGTAACCCTGATAAAGATGCCGATGCTGGGCCAAGATTTATTTATACGTGTTGGTGCAGAGGACAAAGTTTGCTAGCTAAGTTGGTTTATATACTGACATGCAGGCTTGAGGTCGGAGCGCAGTGTCGTTACTTCTTGCACAATTGCCCAATACAATGTGTAGGAAAATGCGCATTTGGTTGTGAAGAGCATTTGCAGGCATGTGTTCACACACTTTCACTGCTAAAGGTTCGAATGCAGCTGTGTAATTATGTGATTAACAGTTCATAAAATTAGTGGTCACATTTCCACTCAAATCTTGTTGCACTGTGCACATTGATAGGACAACTTCAAACAGTACAGCACATAGTTTTACTGGCATTGATTTTACTCGCTCAGGTTACCATCATGGGAGTCGTTAACTTCACAACTGGAATGAAGGTAGTGTTTGAGCCAATTTTCCTAAGTTGATAAAACTAGCAACAAAATGGTTGCACTGTGTGTGATATTTTAATTTACATATTGAAAACCTGTTACAGTTAGCATTGCCACTTTGTTGCATTTAATTTTTATTAGATTATGGTAAACAGCTGTACCTCCTGATTTTTCATTGCGTGCCGTCCTATTTCATAAATTTGTAGCTTCGGTAAAACTCTTTCAGCCTTGCTGAAAATAGTGAGAAATGTGGTAGCGCTTTGTCTTGTCAAATCTTGGAGTGTGCTCTGGAAGACGGTTGCGTGACTTATACTTCGACCCGCCTTTGAGCTTTTGTGGTTGAAATAAAACTGAAGCCAGATTTCCGAAACTTTCTTACGACAAAAGAGCTTGGAAATTTATCTTACGACAAAGTTACAAACTTTTGAGTATTCCCGAAGCAAAGTGTTCGCAAGTTTTGCGCAAGTTACAGATTTCGTCGAAATGTGCGCAAAACTTAAAAAAAACATTTTGCTTCGGGAATACTCAAAAGTTTATAACTTTGTCGTAAGATAAATTTGCTAACTTTTTTTGCCGTAAGAATGTTTCGGGAATCTGGCCTTTATATAAAAGTACTCGGCAGTAATGCTATTGAAATGGGAACATGCCCATCTTATTATCAACATTTGTCCTCGTCTTTGAGAGCTTCGCCTGGTCGACAGTTCTGCTTTACTATGACGGGTTCCTTAGCACCATTTACTCGTCACACAATCGGGTCTAGAAACCAGTCACCTACTCTTCCGTGTCACCTATCGTGGCAACCAAACCCGCAGACATTAGAAAAATCCTCGCCGATCGTCTCGAGGACGGCTTCGACGAGGGGCGCCAAGACATGGGGATTTGGCCCAGCACCTATGAATTAATGCACAGTAATTTCGTCTCGTCTACTACTTACTCGAGTCATGAGCAAAAACAAAGGAGGTGGGGTTCACTGTTCAACCAAGTATGTAAATGAAACTTCCATGGGAAAATCAAAATAAACAAATACTGCATGAGGCATTCTTTTAGACATTCAGTAACTATGACATAACATTGCTGAAATTGTGGACTATGTAATCATGCAATTTTTACTTTCTTACAGTTTGGCCTGTCGGCCTTGGTTGGCCTGGACCATTGTGCTCTAAAAATGTGTGTTAATATTGTGTACCAAGTTTTGGGTCTTCCACTAGAACGGTTTTACGAGTTCCAGACAGCCTGTGCAGAACTTGTACATAAACTGCAATAAATGGTCTTCTGATGCTGTAACACTGCTTTTACTGCTGTTCTTAGAAGACGACAAGTCGACTCCCAGCAGAGGGCAAAGGTGCACGAATATACAAATGTCCACATGCACGTTTCTAGGTCTGATTGTCCATATATTATCACTAAAGCAATGCAATATTTTTTTAAACTTAAGAACACAATGAACTTACCTGTGCGCTGTTCGTGCTTGTATAAGCTGTACAGCAATCTGGTCTTCTTTAAAAGGTTCTTCGAACACTGCTGTAATTGGTCTGGGGTGCGCAAACAGTCCATGCCTGTCTTTCTGTTTGGGTCGTGATTGCAGCACTGTACTTCCCTATAATTTGATATTTTCGCTTGCCCACTACCCAAATTAGTTGCAATTGTTCATCCAATGTCCAATTCCTCCGCCGTTTTATGCTGATGCTTGATGTCGCCTCACTCAATTTGGATTTCAGATTGGTTGTGATCGGCTGCTACGTAATTATGTCTCTCCTTATAATCCTAACAAAACATCTAGTTATCCCAAAGCAAAATAAATTGACGAAAGACAGGCGCAAGAGAAAACATGGACACTTTTTTCATGATAGAAGCTTTGTTTATTTCCCAGTTGTACAAGTCAGGCATCAGTGCTTGTTTATTTCCCAGTCTACAAGTCCGGCATCCGTGCCGGCAGTTTATATTGAGGTAACGGATATTTGCTTCCGAGGAAAGTTTTTAGTCTACATCTTGCCTTCGTTGAACCGTCTCCCGCTGCAAGGGGGTCGTCGGTGTTGTGGATGCGCTGCAAATACAGTACACGGCGAACTGTACTATAAACCAGACTCCGTGATTAGAGGCAGTTTTTCGGAGAGATTTGTTTCACTACCATGCGATTGCGGCTCAAGGTAGGTTTCAAAAGTGAAAAAATTAAAGCTGGACGTGGATTACAACGCAAGATCGGCTGACATGACATTTTGATAGCGGTACGATCACATAACCTTCTCGTGAAACATCGCGGCACTCACCTAGGTAATATATTTTGAAGATCCATCTGACTGTACCATTCGTTGAAACAAGTCCACGGACGATGCGTGAACTCGAACTTGACGTGACCAGTCAAGCGTAGCCCTGCTCCCACAGCACGCTCGCCGTCCGGCGGTGGGCGAGCTGCCGTCGACTCCGACTGTAGACTCTGTGTTGAAATGTTCCTTTCGTGGCACGAGGACGACGCATCTTCGTAAAAATAAATGTTCCCAAGCGTGACGAGCAGCCGTAGCAGCCATATTGTCTGATGCTAGGTACTATTTGACTCCGGCGTCCCTACTCCGCAGGTCACGTGACCTAAAATTCCCCCTCGTAGGGAAATCCGGTTAACCGCGGTTAGTTAACCAGCTTCGAGCAAACGGGCTCAGGTGTCTTAAATTTTTAACGTGTAGGAGTCGGCAGACGTCGTAATGATTCGGGGCCCTCATTGGCCTGCATGAACGTTTCGCCCTTTCGGAGCCAGCAGATGACCACGGCCTTTCGCGCTCGTTGTGTTAGATAGGACGGCCCGTGACAGTAAAGCGACCTGCGCACGCTGTGTCACGAGGAGTGAAATGGTACGAATGTGTCGTTGACGCGGCGAACAGTGACAGCCACCCAGGAGGAGTCAGTCAGAGTATTTCACAAGGGAAAGCAAAGGAATCGTTGCCTGAAAGGATGAGGACACCACGGCCTTACAATATCGACGGTCAACAACTGTTCTGCCAGCCAAAACAACGCCGCGTGCGCGCTAAAACCGGCGGCGCGGGACACAAATCCCGCAGACGCACACACGAAGATGGGCCGGTTTCGTTAAATATGTAGGGAAATTTGAAACCAGCCATCCGCGCATGCGTGTAACGATACCGCCTGTTTGCCCTAGCTTCGAGCGCCCTATCCTTACCTTGAAACGGCCGTGCTCTATCTCTCTCCGGGGACATCCGATAGCACAGAAGGGTTATCTATTAAACTTGAGGAAGAAAACGAGAAGGGACTGTTTAAGTTTAATTACCCCCACCAACCCGCTCGTTTTGTAATTATAAAGGGTTTTCTCTTTTGGAAACAGCAAAGCCCGGAGACTGACATTAAAACGAGCGTGTTGGTAAATACACTTGTGTTTGTATTCTCCCCGGAGACTAGTTGGGTCGAAGTCAGCCTCCTTGTCAACAATAACCGTTTGTGAACAGTGGGCTTCTCCCGAGATGAAAAGCTAGCGCCGGCTGACGTGTTCTTTTGAAAAAGGGAAGGGGAAAGAGAAAGTTGGAGTAAATGCAGAAACTACCTCGAAAGCTCCTCTCCCGATATGAAGCTTGAGGCATAGTCTCGGTTACCTTCTCGCGCATCGCTGCTCGAATCTATTCTCCACTTTGCTTCGCACAGCCACTGTTCCGCACAGCCGTCGTGGATGTGCGTAATAGAGGGAGGAACAGATTCGAGCATCATCTGGACGCCGTCATCATGCCAGACTTCAGTTTCGTGGGACAGACTCGTGTGTGTTTCTTCGCCCCGCTGAACTTTGTTTCTCGGGTGCGGTTTTTTCTGAACGTTTTTTTTTTTTTTTCAATGTTTTCTTACTAACTGTTTGTTAGCACTGTTCAGTTTTTGGGTTTATTTCGTCCAGTGTTGTACACGTTCCTCACAAAAAGGAACGAAAGGCTGTTCCTCGTTCCGTCCGATTTCTGGAACGCGTTCCCGTTACAAGTTCCATTTGTGAGAAAGGAACTCATTCCCGTTACTGTTCAAAAAATGGAACGCATCGTTAGATATACGTTACATTTGTATTTCGATGATTACCATACTCAATTAGATCAAACAAAGTTTTTTTTAAAATATTTATCCCCTCAAATGGCAGCATACGAATTTGAATGCCGTGATGGAAGGACACCAGGAGAAGACAACAAGCGGAAGCAAGGTTTCATTTGTCGTTAAATTTCCCCTTTATAAATCTCAGCTTTGAACCATATTCATGTTTGTGGTGAGCGAATTTAGACGAGCCAAATATACTGTTACCCCACATTGCACGAGCGTTTTACAACAACTTCACACATTTTAATCTAACAAAGTCCCGTGTTCGAACTTAACAACGGTTGCTTTTCGATGTTGCTGTCCGCAAAACGAGCGGGGCAAGAAGGGGGTAGGGCTTTCGGAAGGTCAGTCTTGAAATCTACAAGTCCTTCTTTGTGAAGGTGGGATTCGTTGTTCAGTTTGAAGGTGGGGGACTAGGGGAAAAGGAATAAAGGTTAATTTTTGTGTATCTTTTAAGTGACCAATGTTCGGGATACAAGGGCACGTCCGATGTCTGGTAACCTGTTTTTTTTTTTTTTGTAACTCTAGGTTTCTTTGTGAAAGTTCATTGATGGCTGTAATCGGCCTTATATTTCTGGGTATATGAGGATTCGTGGAAGCAAAGAATCTAGAAGAGTTTGAAACGTCTCTCTTTCTGTGTCTTTTACTTTGACTAAAATTTGTGCTTTTTTTACCGCAGACTCGGGCACTGAAAAAAGAACCATTGTCCACTAGCTCTCCTGCACCCGACTGTTACTAAACGAGGGCCGCACAAAATAAACCCGAATATAATGAACAAAGAAGTTAACGAGATTCTGCTATTCGTAAAAATATTGTTTTAATACTTCTAAAATTTCCCTCTGGGAATTTTAAATAAAGAAGAAAATACCCCACTGGACGAAAAAAAGGAACGCCGTTCCTTTTTCCGTTCCAGTAAAAATGTAACGCGTTCCCGTTCCAGTTCCATCGATTCCGAATGGAACGGCGGCGTTCCCTCGTTCCTCCGAAAAGAAACGCGTTCCAGGAACGCCGTTCATTGGAACGCCGTTCCGTACAACACTGATTTCGTCATGGTGTAGCGGCCCGGCGGTGATGTAGAGAGCGTGTTCGCACGCACTTGGTTGCGTCCCGTTTAGGGAATGCCCGGAGGCGTTGGTTTTTGTTCTTGCCATGTGCGGCTGAGTTTTCCCGTCTTTATTAAATTATTTGTTTTTCTTTTACCTTTACGTGTCGTCGACTTCTTTGTCTGACTCTCCACCAGGCGTGGACCTATCGCCTTGCCACCGCTCGAACCTAAATACTTAATTTTTTTTAACGCAATTTTTGTTAAGATCGGAGTTGGGCAATTTAATTCTTATTTATTTATTTTTATTTCCTACCCCTCTCCGTGACACACTCTCTGTGTGTTTCGGACCGTTTCTGTGTCATCAATTTTGTGCATTACGGAAGTGAAAGGACTGGTGACCTATGCGATGTGCGGTGAACAAACTCCAGTGTTTGGTTTCGGAAAGAATTGTATATAATATATCGGCGATGTGGTGACTTTCTTTGTCTTAGTCGCATGACAGCTAATAGCTAGTCGTGCTAGTTTACTGTGAAAGGTTTATAAATCGAAACAATACAACGTATGTGCCATTTGGTTGTTGAAAGTCTACTAGGCCTGCTGATTTGGTTAGACATATAACTCGTGGTTCCCGCTCTTATCAAAACATAAATAAATATTCAATACCACAAAATCCGTTTATAATTGATTACAAAATTCAGAAGAAAATTCAAGAAAACGTTTTCACAATTCATAGAGACGCATGGGTCGCTATGTCTGACTTAAGTCTTGCAAAACAAAGACGTCTTTTTCCGATATCGAGGCCTAAATATAAAACATACAAACAAAATACACACTTTCTCGGCTTAATTTTTGTGTAGAAAACTATCATATCCACATTTGAACCAAAAATTAAAAAGAAAATGGGTTTTTTGACAAAATCAATTTCAAAAATGGTACTTTTTGGTTTTCGCATAATATTAACGTAAACGTACCGCAAGGGTATTTTATACAGCCAAGTCGTTTTATAATACATATAAAGAGCGTGTTTTGGGCTCTCAGTGGACATAAAAAATATCAATGTAACCCAAGTATATCGCCAGTAATTAATTGTCAAAATTCGTCAACAATTGACCGAGGGGGCGTATTTGACATTTTTACGGAAAAAAAGCAAAACGCCTAAAATTATTTTATGGTATTGGAGCTTTTTAAATGTGTGCACAGGGTGCTTGAAAAAAAATAATATAATGTGGACTGAAAATCCACGGCGGGAGATCAAGCGAAACATCCGACCAACGACGGGTGTGAAAAACACTGCTTTTCGCCGCGGCCTCTAAAAATTCATAAGTCGAGAACTAAAAATCCGACGAACTTGCGGTTTGTGGCGACTGCGGTTTAAAAACGGCGCCATAACATATATTTTTTTTTAATCTAAATTAAAAATTCTACCCTTTTTGCCTGCACGATTTGAGATGAAACCACCCATATATATATGGTCGTGTTATGTACCGGCGCCGCCGGCAGGTGGACTAAGCGGCCGATGCCGCGAGCCTCGTGACAATCGCGTGCCAGCGAGAGCTCGGGCACTTGTTCCTGGACCGAGAACCGCGATGGACGCACCGTCCACACTCTAAAGCTGTCAGTGAAGCTTGTATTTATCAATTAGCGGGGTAGATGGGATCACGCATCACTTCCTTGGGACACGCTACATTTGGACTTTGCAGGCCCTCTGGAAGTAAACATGTTCCTTGTCGTTGTAGATGATTACACGAAGTAGCTAGAAGTTTGAAGCATTCAGGGAGTTGCCAGAACCAACGTCAAAAGCCACGCTGCAGTCGTTCCTCGGAATGTTGGCATTCTACGACAGGCTTCTAGAAAACCGAGCGACTGTAGCCTGCGATCTGTACCATCCCGTGACCAATGGCCAAGCAGAAAGAATGGTGTACGAAACTAAACAGGTGTTATCTAAGGACAAGACAGGAAGCTTGTCATGCCGGCTTGCTCGATTCCTGCTTAAGCAACATACCACAATCGGTCCCACGACAGGAAAGACGCCGGCTGTGCTCATGTTCAGTCGAGAATTGTCTAAAGCAATCACACGTCTACAACCGCAGAGAGAGCTAGGTGAAGAAGCCACACAACCAGTCACGTCTCCTTGGAAGATTTCGGTCAACCGCAACGTATTCATTCGAAACTTCAGAGGAACACAGTTGTGGATACCAGAAACAGTAGTCAAAGGACTCGGATTCCGTTCTTGGGTTTTGAAGACAAATGATGGCACTGTGCCAAGGCACGAAGATCATATCAGAAATACCGCAGAAGACGCTTCAGGAGAAGTGGTCACGATACCATCATCAGCAAAAGGCATCAGCAACAATGGCCCACAAGCTTTACCCGCGCAGTGGACCAATTCGATGGTTATGCAGCCATCAACAAAAGAAGCACAGGAATCCACAGAGGTTTAAACTGATGTTCATCCTGATGGGCAGATGGTTCCGCCACCTACATCTAGACCACAACGTTCAAGGCGGCCTCCTGATAGATATGGAGACGGCATCTAGAGGGGGGAGGATGGCCAGCGGAGCTCCGCGCGACCACCAAATACCAAAAGCGAAGTACGGCCAGAGCGTGTGTCCGCAGAGCGCGACCTGAACACACACGAGCCTCCAAAGACGCAAGCCAGTCGTGCACGAAGGCTGATCCGCTCCTGATCACTGAACCTAAGTATTCGGGCGGTAGCAACCTAGTCTACGCGAATACAACAGGGCGGTTTCATTTGGATTCAGGCAACGAGGGGCAGTCGTATTTTTTATTTTGCTTCACATTTTTATATTTCGTGGCACATATTCCAAGAAGAACAAAGTTTTTTTTTATTTTAATGTCCTGACATGCTTAGTTTCTGGGGCACCAGAAACTAAGCATGTCAGCTTAGTTTCTGGTGCGGGAAAGAACAACGAGGTTTTGACGATTGTCGTGTGTGGCGTATTTGAATCACTATCAATCTCAAAGTATTCAAAAAAGAGAGTCTATATTTTTAGAGTGATTTTTATGCAAGTAGGTATGACGACATTATAACTACTATTTAGTATTCGTCGCTCCAATCTTTGTAAAAATCCCCAAACGTGCCTCCGCGAACAACTGTGACCTAAATTTCGGATTAGTTTTTCAGTCGGCTATGCTTAGTATTGCTTTTAAAATAATACCACGTGTGGAACCTTTTATTGCCTTCCAAACTAAGCAGAGGTTGTGTTTTTATTATGTACGAATAGTGAGAAATAGATGATGAAACAGAGAAGGTTTTCACTTTTTGTTCGATTTCAGCACGCTAAATAAAAATAAATAAAAGAAATTGTTTTTTTCGCGTCGCGTTCTTTTCACACCCTTCTTGTACCCAGAATACATTCCGTTAGAGGTATGTGCACTGGTTTTGAGTTTTAAGGCCTTTAAATTTGCTAAAAGATAGCAAATCCCGATGGTGGATTTTGGCGATTGTCGTGTGTGGAAGGAAAAAAATGTTTTGGGGGCATTTCTCCAATGAAGGAGGGCGCAGATCGCATGTTCTCCAGATTTTTTGTCCTCGAGTTACGATGGGTAGAAGCTGCAGTGGATCAAAACTAGTGTTTTTGCCAGGTCACGTGTTTGACACCGTCTGCTGGCGCTAGCCTTTTCCTACACCTTTTTAGCTTTCCCCTTCATTTAATAAGTACTATAGAGATACCTTCACGTATTCATATATTTTTAGGAATTTGATTGTTTTCTAAAATAAAAAAATAAAAAAGTCAAACTCGTGACTCAGGTCGAGTTTTGGTCAAGTTTGACAGATCATTACTTCGTACTTAAGGTAAGTTTTCTTTCGTTGGCTTTATAAAAAGCCCAAAGCAAGCCCATTATAGATATAACAATATCATTATGATCTGTTGACCAGCCGCTCCGCTACCTTCACTTAAACGTTGTAAGAAATAACAAATGCTCAAAGTTTGAAAACGATTTTCTAAAAAAAACACATTTTTGTAAGTGTGTTTTATTAAACTTCTTTTAGATATATTAGTGTACTACGAGGAAAACAATCTAGAAATGTAATGATTTGGTTGTATATTCTCTATTTGAGCCGCAATCGCGTCGAATGTGTGCTCATTTGACTAAAATGAGCACACATTTCACGCGATTGCGGCTGAAATAAAGGACATACAACCAGCATATTACAATTGTAAATTGTTTTTTCTTGTATTGAACTGTTATATCTAAAATAATTTTAAAAATTGAAAATTTACAAAAATGGGTGTTTTGATAAAATCGATTTTAAACTTTCACAAGCAGACCTCACACCGGCATTGCGCGCCTCTACGATTTCGAAAACATGTTTTTATCTTTGTTTACGTTTTCAAAGAGGAACGTAAAGTAGGCGAACTTGTGATATTCACTGTAATTTAATATTTGAAATATGAGAAACCGCATAAGCACACTACGAAACAATGAGTAACAAGTGTATATAAATCAAAAGGCAACGCAACATGACAAAAAATTGTTTTTATATAGAACAGTTCAAAGTAAACGAGGGTGGCTACTCATTACCCAGCCTATTACGATAGAATGATACATTCTCACATTATTCAAATCTTGTACATAAATCTTCGGGAAATATGCGCCGGGTTTGTTATCCTCATACCTTGCTAGTCGCCGACGGTTGACTGCACAATTCGTGCACCTCAATAATGTAGAAACGCGCGCGCAGAACCAGTAAAGAACACAAAAAGATTGATGGCACATTTTCCGAAGTCAGTACATTTTTTTTACTAGTCCGACGTAACAGTGGATCAATTTTCACACTGTGTAGGAGCCACGGAGTTCACAGTTGCAGTTTTGAACATGCCGGCACGCACTCACCGATGACTTTCTAAATTTCGGGACACAAAGCGGTACGTGCATGCCGTGACACGTGTATGCAGCTCCTCTGTGCTTTTGCAGATCTTTTCTAGGGCAACGTTTAAGGCGCCTTCCTCCAGTGTCTTTTTCCACACGTGTGAGGATCGGATGCCTCTTGGTGGCTTTACCTTCTCCCACACTTTTTTCTTGAGCTTCCGGAAACGCGTGAGCTTCTCTTTGGCGATTGAGAGTAGAACAATATCTCCCTTTGACTTTCGGTCGGAGTGCCTCAACGAAGCTTTGCGCGTTCGTTACGGAGTACAATTCTATAGTTATCAAGTCATACATGAATGCCTGGTGCTTGAGCACGCCGCCCACTCCATCACATGAGCTTTTCCCATGCCCTGATGCGGAGAGTATCCACTCGGCGACAACATTCCTTTTTTTTAAATTCGTACACCTGGTGCCTGTGTTTGACGTGGCTTGGAGCACCTTCTGAAATATAAACGAGTTGCGTGAAAATAGGCAATAGTTCCTCCAGCCGCCCTTCAACGACTTTGAGCGCTAAGAGCGCATAGGAGGAGTCATGGACGATGTCGTCGCTCACTATGTAGCCACTCAGGTAAAGATGGAAACCAACTTGCTTATAGCGACCCTTACGGTCAGCACAAGGTGGTTCACAAAAGAAGATGAAGAAGAGGCGGGGCTGGCGCGTCTTCTTCCCTGATCTGCTCGCCACCAAAACGGAAGCCTCGGCGTCTCTGAATTGGAGCGAAAGTGCAGCGTCTTCCTTTTTATTAGCGAAACAGGCACTTGTTGACGCCGCAGTGCTCATCCATCCGGCCCCAGACGTGCCACTCCGACTCCTCAAAGACGCATCAAGCGTACCTGTCGGCTGGGTTCTTCAACAAAACGTTTCTGGCTGGCAGCCGCTCGGATCTTTTTCACACAAACTCAAAGACGTTAAACAGAAATACAGCACCTTTGCACGGGAACATCTAGCAGTGTATCGATGTATTGAACACTTTCGCCACTTCATCCAGCGCCGCGTCTTTCACGTGCTGACCGATCATAAGTCCCTCCCCTTTGTGTTCCATCCAAACCACACAGACTAAACTGCGCGTGAGATCCGGCACCTCTGTTTTATCACAGAGTTTACCGTCGATTTCCGACATGTCGGCGGCCAGGAAAACGCTGTTGCTGACGCACTCTCTTGCATAGCAAGCATTACTTCAGCTCAACATCCAATGGATTTTCAGAGCTAGCAGTCGCTCAAGACGATGACCCCGAGCTACAACGCCTTCGTGACTCTTCTGCAACTCTCTAGTTCGCTGACATTCCTCTACCTTTTTCTCCAACAACCGTCACTTGCGAGACGTCAACCGGCGATTCACGCCCGTTTGTACCACCAACGTTTCGTCGGACTCTTTTCGAGCACTTGCACAACAAAAGCCACCCGGGAATCCGTGCTTCCCAAAAATTGATTACCGCTCGCTTCTTTTGGCCGAACATGAATGCGGATGTGCGCCGCTGGTCTCGAAATCGCCTTAGATGCCAGAGCGTCAAGATCATCCGACACACCATCACCCCAATCTCACCATATCGCCCACCAGACTCGAGGTTCGCTCATGTCCACCTCGACTTGGTTGGACCTCTTCCTTCATCCCGAGGTGCCTGCTATCTGCTGACTTGCGTGGATCGGTTCACTCGGTGGTCCGAGGCAATCCCTGTCCCCGACATTACAGAAGAGACAGTCGCGAAAGGCTTTCTCAATGGCTGGGTGTCCTGTTTCGGCTGTTCTACAGTCGTAACTACCGACAGAGGACGAGAATTGCAGTCCGCCCTTTTCGCTGCTTTCGTCTCCGTCACTGAGTGTCCGACACATTCACACCACCACCTATCATCCATCAGCTAACGGCATGGTGGAACGACTCCACAGGCAGTTGAAGGCAGCCCTCGCCACCTACGAGCCGCGCGAACGTTGGTCCGATCATGTTCCCCTCGTCCTCCTGGGCCTTCTCTCGGCGCTCAAGGCCGACCTCGGCTGTACGACAGCCGAGCTTGTATATGGCTCCCCATTGCGCCTTCCTGGAGACTTTTTCTCTCCAATCTCCGCCGACTCTCAGCACGAACCAAGCAGCTATGTCGCAGACCTTTGACAAACCATTCATGGGCTTCGACCAGTTCTTCCCGCTCAGAGGAGTCCTCAACACTTTTTCATGAGCCAGGACCTTGAGTCGTGCACCCACGGCTTCTTACGGCGCGATCGTATTCGTCGACCTCTTACACCAGCTAACGATGGACCTTTGAGGGTGCTCGATCGCCAGGTCAAGACCTACACTCTCAACGTCAATGGTCATCACGACGTTGTTGCTACAGACCGCGTCAAACCGGCCTGAGAATTTACCATTCAATCGTAATAAGCCGTATAATGAGTAGTCACATCTCGTCTACTTTCAACCGTTCTATATAGAATTTTTTTTACACGTTGCGTTGCCTTTTGATTTGTATATACTTGTTACTCATTGTTTTGTAGTTTGCTGATGTGGTTTCTCTCTTATTTAAAGTTTTAAATTACAATGAATATCACAAGTTCGCCTACTTTAGGTTTCTTTTTGAAAGCGTAAACAATAATAAAAAAAAAAAAAATATTTTCGAAATCGTAGAGGCGCACAATGTCGGTTTTAGGTTTGTTTGTGAAAGTTTGAGGTCGATATTCTCAAAAACCCCATTTTTGTAATTTTTTTGAAAATTATTTCAGATATACTAGTTGACTACAAGAAATGAGCACACATTTCACGCGATTTCGGCTCGAATAAAGGATATAAGCCAAAATATTACATTTCTAGATTGTTTTTTTCTTGTAGTAGACTAATATATCTAAAAGAATTTAAAGAATAATAATTTACAAAAATGTGCTTTTTGAGAAAATCGACCTCTAACCGTTGACCTTTGTTATTTCTTACAACGTTTACGTGAAGGTAGCGGAGCGGCTAGTCAACAAATCGTAATGATATTATTACATATATAATGGGCTTGCTCTGGACTTCCTATGAAGCCAAAGAAAGAAAATTTAACTTAAGTACAGACAAAGTAATGACCTGTCAAATTTGACCAAAAATCAATCCGAGTGACAAGTTTTGGCTTTCTTTTTTTAGAAAACAATAAAATTTCTAAAAATATTTGAATACGTCAAGGTATCTTTACAGTACCTCTTAAATGAGGGGAAACGTTAAGAAGGTGTAGGAAAAATACAAGCGCCAGCAGCGGATGTCAAACACGCGACCTGCGATGTCGAGCAAAAGTACTAGTTTCTGCCACTGCGGCCTCTACTCTTTGGAACTCGAGAAGAACATATTCTGGGGAACATGCGGTTTGCACACTCTTTCATTTGAGAAAGGCCCCCAAAACATATTTTTTTTCATCAAAATTAAAAAGTAGACCCTTTTAGCCTCTCCGATTTGAGATGAAACCACCCACATATATCTATCTCTCTCTCTCTCTCTCTCTCTATATATATATATATATATATATATAAATAAGACCCTTAGTGCAAACAGCAACAACGGACGAAATCGTCCGTTGTTGCTGTTTTCACCGAGGGTCTTTTTCTTCCCAGTTATATACCCACGCCTTCAGCCTTCCGCCACCATGCCCGTTGTATATATATATGAACGGCAGGAAACCGCACTTGGGACGGTTGTTGGAGCTTTTAAAACATATTATTCGTAAAGCTAGTTGACGTCTCGGCCTGAGACAGGCCTTTTCCAAGAAAGTCTTGAAAAAGGTCTTTCTCCGGCCGAAACGTCGACGATTTTTACGAATGATATGTTTTAAAAACTGCAACAACCGCCTCAAGCGCGTTATCTGCCTTATATACTTTTATATACCTGCGTTACGTTTCTCTCTCTCTCTCATTTCTCTCTATCTCTCTCTCTCTATATATATATATGATATATTATATATTTCATACAGGTATCTATAAATATATCACCGCTTGTGATACGATGATACTGTATCTTGGTGGTCTATGTGTCTGCTGATACAGAATTTAACCCAATACTGGCGTCTACGGATAGAACAAAAATGACGTTCATCTCTCCTTGTGGACAGCAGGAAAGTTTGTCTAAATTCCGGAACCCTGGTTTTATAAAAATTGAATAACGTTTGTACAAGTTAGTACATGTTTAGCCATTATTGCGAGAATGTTGAGCATCACATTAAATGAGCCATATCGACACCATACACCATGTTCCGTTCGCTTTCATCCCTACTTGAACAATGACACTGATCAAAGCTTGAAGGTTAATATAGGCACGCGCTGCCGTAGATGTTGAACTTTGGGTTGGTACCGCAGAGGAGCCCATATATGTAATTGCAGTAGGTTCGCCACTTCCTAGTTGACTCTCGGAAACGAGAGGACCGTATTTTTTTTTTCTTTTATGCAAAATTAAAAGATTGAATATTTGTTAACGTTCGTTCACTAGCCTACCAGCTTCGAATAAAAATCTGCTTCCAAAAATAAATATACAGTGTTTCCACGTCAAATCGTTCAATGATGGTCCGGAGAATATTTTCAGATTTAATTAAAAATGTATGCTAAGGCCATGTTCTTGGGAGAGCATTCAGCTACATGCGAACGCCGTAGCTAATTTTATTTTCTGAGATTTATAAGCTTGAAACTCGAGTGTGAATATGGCCAACGTCTCCATATGGGAATATGCACAGCTGTCAATTTCACACAGAAGCATGCACGTAGTGATGCTGTTTTTTTTTTTTTTACTTATTTTGTATGTTTACGACATGTACGCAAAATTACAATAATATATTGTGAAGGAAAATAATTTACGAATCACGTCAAATAAATATGCCTTAGAGATACAGTCGAAAATGATTTACCAACAAGCCACTAAATCGAAGAGTACGCAAAAAATATATCAAAATGATCTTCTTTAAATTCATTTTACGAATATATATAAAAATATATGATTAGTTTTTATTGCATATATCATTACTGAAGCAACGCAGCTAATTTATTTAAATGTAACAAAATTGCACATCAATATTTAAAAAGAAAAATATATACATTTTTACATGTTCCGTAACCGTTTACAGTGACTTGAACTCGTGATGTCAAAACATTGAGCAATATATGACCGCCTTAAGAGAAAAACGCCAACAAACTTTCACTAAAATTGAGCTAGCTTTGCCTTCGTTATGAGCACTTTGCCGCACAACGTCTGCCCTAAAGATACATTTTCTAGAACCGACAGAAACTGTACATCGATGCTGCTCTATCGTATGGCGTCAAAAGTTAAGGTATCCCTAGTTTAGTTTTATATTTCTCTTTCCTTGCGGTTTTTTCTTAAGTCATCCCCCCCCCCCCCCCGTTTTTGTTTTAAACATTCAAGTTGAGTGCATTTTTACGGAGCGCCGTAAAGGAGTGCGCACGCCTTACATCTATATAATATGGATGGATATTTTTCAATTATACCAACCATGTTTGTCATTGAAATGGTAACTTTAAATTTATTTATTATAAAGTCAAATACTAAAAAGTGATTAATAATCTAAATATATTCAACGCTTATTCTTTCCTAAATTTTCCTTCTGACAGGGACCAATATTACATCAAGCCTTTTTCTGTGCGATGCGTACTTTTGACTGGAATGATTTGAGCCACGTTTCGTGAAACATGCTGTTTGTATGAATGTCTGTTTCTACCATGGACGTGGCATTCTTATAGTGTATATTTGAAAGAAACATACACAATTTGACCGAACCATGACTATAAATTGACATGACATGGAAACACTCACCAAGAAAACCATTGCGGTTGCCAACATCTATGTGTATTATATTGGGTACGCATTAATACTTAGAAAGGGTAAGCTCTTTTTTTTTTTACCATCACACAATGTTAAACACCACAATGCCAATTCTCCAGCTAATATTGTTGTTTTCGCAGAAATAAACCTCTCTCGTGCGCACAGTTTTTAACTGCCGGCAGCAGTGGCGTCCGCCGACAGTGCATCTTGAGATAATGGCCTGTGGGAAGGGATGGAGGTCTTAGGAGACAGCGCCAGAGAGCACAAACGCAAAACTTTCTAAGCTAGTGACAGCATGGCCTTCTGAATTGCTCATGATTCGAAAAATCGACAGGCACGCTTCATTACTGCAGACGTTTACACGAACCCTCCTTTGCTGGGCAGAACACCTCACGAAAAATGATTAACCTCTCGTAGCCGATAACTGGGTCCGTATCTTAAAATTAATAAAAGTGGGAATAACAACATATTCGTCTGTTTTCTCATCGGCCTCTCTTCAACAGAACATCATCAATGAATTAAATTTAAGTGATTCTTTGTAATTTAAAAAAAATGTCTTCCGGCGCACGACCCCCCCCCCCCCCCTTTCCCGTCTAGCTCGGGTGAGAAAAAAAGAGGACGCACATCAAGGAAGGTATATTCGTTTTCAAATATACATTGACATAAAATTAAGAAAAACGTGACAATAACAGACGATTTGCCTGCTTCCCGACCGGTCTGCCCCCAAACAAGCTTCATCACTAACACCGTTTCAATTTAAAAATCTTCCAACTTATATCACGACTAGTCGGGTGAAAAGAAAACAAACAAAACCGCCGTCATTATCGCTTTAGAATAAATTAAACTCCAGTGATAAGGCTTGAATTCTATAGTTTATGTACCCTCGTGAGCTGATGCGCCGCAAGCATCACTAGATAAGCAAGGCGGGAGCACTAGACAGCCGAATCACAAAGCGGACAAGTTGACGCCTCACATGATTCGGTCAATGTCTTGCTGTTGGTTCTTGGCACTCTCGAAGACTCACATTGGCGTCTCATCTCCTCAGTGGCGTTGTGCTCCACCAAGATGTCGTAGCATAGCAACGAGTGCACACCCACCGGGGCCATCGTCCTGCATGTCAGGGTGTCCCGCAGCCAGGGGTTCTCTGCGTACTTCCGTAGCCGTTAACGGACAGCTCGAGGATCTTGGCCGCCACCCACATCACGTCTTCCAGGGCGTTTGCCGGGCTGCACAACTGCTGCTGCTCGTAGTAGCCCAGGTACCTGGCGTAGGTCTTTCGAGCAGGGAGCCTCAGAACTTGCCCTTGGCTCGGGAGCGGCATCAGAGCAGGCTTCTGTCGCGGATGATATACTTCTTGTCCATTGAGACTCTGCTTTTCGAGTCCCAGACAAGCAGTGAACCCCACACTGGTGTGCCATTTGAGGTGTTCTCGCTCGTTAATTGTCCGGGGAAAGCGTGAAGTCATAATAGAGACATATTTAATCTTCGAGTCGATTGTTCGGCGGCTCACGCCGTGTCCGAACAGCCCAGTCACCCAGACACGCACATCGCGACCAGTGCCTTGGTCCAGCGCTCGCTCCTCGCACGTCCGCCGCAGCGTCGCTGAGCTTCTCGGTGTCCGCAATCCTCGCAAAGTATATCCTGGAGACGAGCTAAGAGGAGCTATTGCATCACTGTCAAAAAAAAGAAGCGGCGGATGTCATTGAGCGAAAATTAATTTGAGCATGCCAGACATAAAATTGCTTCGATACGGAAATATTCACGTCAAGTTCTGAATTTATGATCGCATTCCCCAACTAAATAAGTGATCAAAAGTTGTACTCATTTTGAATTGAACGGTCTCGCCTGTTTTTGAGAACGTTGCGCTCGTGCATGATATTATACTCTATGACCAGGAGTTAGCTAGAGACCCAAATAACGCATTTTACTATAGTAGCTTACAAGGTTACCAAAGCAATGCAACAGTATTTTCTTTTTTACTCGAAGAGTTCTATGAAAAGCGCGAGCAAGAGTGTTTTTGTAAAATCCGAGGCATTAAAAATTCATCCTAGGTTCGTTTAAGCGGGCTCATCCTGTTCATAACGGCGAGGCTTACATGTTCAGCACAGCTCGACTTGATTTTGGACACGCTTCTATCTACCAACAGTTTCCACATTTTTTCGATATGTAACCAGGTTAAACAACACGAATATTGATATTAATGTGACTAGACCTGCTCCTGAACTTCTATGAAACGGCAGGCTAAAGTCAAATTTGGGGGTTTTACGTGCCAAACCTACGACGGGCATCTGGCACGCCCCGCGGAGGACTGAGGATTAATTTGGACCACCTGGGGAACTTTTGACGTGCAACCGAAAGCTCGGTTACACGGCGCCTTCTCCGCAATAAGCCTCCGTCATATTGCGGGCACCTCGGTCGGGATTCGAACCCGCCACCTGGGGATCCGCAGGCCGGCGCTCTCGCCTCGGAGCCACCGAGGCGGCTCCAAACGGCAGGTTAATTCGCCATTATTCATTCTTCTTGCACTTTTATAACAAGATTTTCGGAGATTCGTTTCAATTAATTATTCATATTAATGGAATATTTCCGTTTCAAGATAGCAGCTGCAAAACTGAAATTAATTGAAAAGCGGAGATGCCATATTTCGTGGTCAGTTGGTCCTGAACCATATATTTGGTTAAAAATAATAATAATGCATGTTCTGGGTAATGTTACTCAAGCGGAAACATCCGGAGCATACTGAAGAGCAAAAGGGTAAGCCCCATCATCTCCGGAAAATTTTCGCTGAATTTAACATATCAAAATCTGCCACTCAAACCTGGATCTCACTCCATGTTCGTGTGCCAAATGGTAATTTGGCACACGAACATCGATGGTAAAAATCAATGACAAAGATCTTCAGTTTATGATAATGATCAGATGACAATTTATTCTAATATTTTCCATTGAAGTTCTGATGTTGCTAAGTTGTAACAAATATTCCAGGTGAAAGTTCAAGAACGTTTTGTACTGATGCTATTGAAAAGTTTATTTTTGATATGGGTATGACGTAGTGGCACTGGAAGAATAGAAGCCTAGTAAAGGCATTACTGTGAACACAACACAGGCCATCCTTCTTAATAAATTTCGCTTGAGCTACTCAAACGTAATGTTTACTCACTTTTTTGTGTTATACCATCTGCATAATTTTCATTTAATATCTGAACTCGAAGATATCTTATTGAAACCATATACAAACGTCATACGCTTGTCAAAATACTCTTTTGGCAAACCTTTTGGCAAACGATCAATCCTCGAGCGGTTTATTTCTGGCGATGGGAATCACTGGTTTTTACTTAGAGAGCTAGACGCAACTGGTATTTTTTGTTGTCGTGTGTACGTCAGTTTGTAATAAATAAAATAGTTTATAGTTTCTAACATTTTGTGTGCAGTTGAATAAGTCGAATTACAATTAGTTAAGAATTAATGAGGTGTTCAGATTATGTCGAATACCTGTTAGACGCAACACGCGCCGCTGAAGTTTGGTCCTCTATATATTTCTATTGCAGTGACTAGGTTAAAAGGTATGCTAGTATAAAGCACTCTATAGGTTTTAAAAACTACACTAACATGTGATATAGAAACTACTACAACTATAAGATCTACTTTTATGATCGGATACAGAGTCGGTGGCCGACAACAGACGCTCCACGTCTGTCGTCGGAGATGGACGTGTTTTCAGGGAGATCCATGAAAATGGACGCCAACGGAGCGACGTCGTCAGCTGAGGCAACCAGCTTGCCCCGGCCAACGAGGAATCGTACAGGATATTACTGGCGCTTCTACCAAGGGGTGAGCACGCCTCCAACACGGTATTTCACCACCGTGATCCGAGGGACAGGCCCTACCGCATCGATAACTTTGATTAAGTTCTACGGAATGCTGGAGAGAAGGAGTGTCGCTGCCATGGGCGCTTTCCACTAGAACCATGTTTGGCTACTCACCCTTAAAAGTGCAGACGCAAAGGAAGAAATATTATGCAAGGACACTGTAACAATCAAAGAAAAAAGTGCGTGGTCATCGACTCAAACAGCACGGAAAAAGAAATCAGGGTGCATTGGCTGCCACCATTCATCCCCGACGAGGAAGTTTGAAAGGCTTTCGCACCTTTCGGAGAGTGAAAGGACATCACCAGGAAGAAGTGGAGGAAGACTGGTTACGAAGAATGTGAATCGACGACTAGGTATGTCCGTCTGCTTCTACATCAGGGGGTGTCAGTCGGTGCCATCCCACTTCAGCCCTGTATCCTGAGTGTGGACGTCTTGGTGCCTGTGCCCGGCCGGCCACCAATTTGCCTTCGCTGCGGGCGGGTTGGGCATATGCAAAGGCAGTGCGCGACACCATGGTGTGCCAGGTGCCGTTGTTTCGGGCCCAATGCCGAGGCGTGTGTGCTCGCCTATGCAAGCATGGCTCGAGTGACTCGGGCTGCGACCGTGGGAACCGCTGAGCTGGGCGCCACTATGGATGTGCTAGAGATAACCGAACCCAGTTCTTTGAGGCAGGTCCTCGCTGAGAAACATCCGGCTCCCGGACGGGAGCTGAAGATGGACATCTAAGAAACCCCGATGGAAATCCCTTCGCGGTGCTGGGCGCGCTGCCGCCGGGCGCCGGGGAGGAGAATTCCAAAGTGGAAGACGGCCACTCCCTGGGCAAAGAACACCCGAGGACGGGGAAATCTGTTGATGGAGGGCACGACGCCGCAAGCAGCGCAAGAGGATTGGGGACCACGGAGGGGTCGACGGGGAGGACAACAAAGAGAGCTGGTACAAAGGGCAGAAGGAAGGACGACTGAAAGCGAGTTCGTTTCACGGCACTCGTGCCCACGCGTGCCCACTCGCAGCGTGGAGCGGGTTCGCTTCAGCCGGCACTCCACGAGTGGTTGCGTCTCCGAGTTCATTTCAGCGCTGGCACCCCACCGGTGCATGCACTTGCTGCACCGATAAAATCGAAAGTGCGCCAAAATGCAATCCCGTCATGCCTCGCTCTGGCGATGAGCGGGAGCAGACGACGAGGGTCCGTCTGCTACAATGTGTCGCGGAACTGAAAGGAAAAAAGTAGATTTTCTGATAGAAATCGCGTCCCGCGGGGAACGGAATCAAACGCGAGCTTGGATTGCGAGCGTCTGCTATCTACTGAAGGAAGCAAGTGGCAAAGCGTGCTTTATTTGCAGGTTTTAAGTCGCTCTGTTGCCCTACAGACGCTGAAATATACCAGTGTGTAAATATATGCTAAAAAAAACGCATCAGCGGCCCCCGAGATGTTTATCACCATCCGTGTGCGGATGAAAAATTGAAGATTTACCGACAAAACTTCCCGAGCAGAAGCCTGTGACTGCCCAATAAGCACCAGAGAAAGCTAAACATAGTGACTTTACCCGGGGCTTCGGCGACATCATCATGTTTAACATTTACCTACGTCAGGTAACTTGCCCCGTCGTATTTTGTTCCAGAAAGCTCTCCTTCTCGACGCCCTCACCAAGGTTAATATCTGATCCAGCTGTAATGACGATCGAAATCGAAAGTCAGACGAAAAGTTTTGCTGGATATTCCAACAGACTAGTTTTAAGCCGCACCTTTTCAGTGGTTCACTCATAATACCATGCTCAACCGGATCATTCTTCAGCTCGGACAGAATCATCGGCTTTCTTCAGTGTAAGCGGTTTATTTATTTTTTATTTATTTATTTAAATTTCCCTCAAGGCCAGAGGCATTACAGAGGGGGAGAGCAAAGAAAGATACAGAAAAGGAAAACAAGCCTAGATATAAGTTATACACACTCATCAAATAACAGATTAGTAATTGCAGTTTTGAAAAGGTCAGAGTCCGTGATGGTGGCAATTGTCCAGGGAAGGTGGTTCCATTCTCGTGATGTACGAGGGACGAACGATGAATGAAATGTTGTTGTGTTAGGAATTGGAATACCAACCTTGTGATTGTGATCGTTGCGAGAAGAAACGTAAAAAGGACGGGATATTAATTTGTCGCGCAGGATAGAATTGTGAAAATAAATCTTATGGAATAAAGAAAGGCGAGAAATGCTACGACGCAAAGCTAAAGGCGGCAATGATAGAGTAGCTTTCATGGCAGTCACGCTAGCAGTGTTGTGGTAGTTAGAAAGGATGAAACGAGCTGATTTGTTTTGAATCGCTTCCAATGCAGTGATGAGGGTGACTTACCCAGGATCCCAGACAGAGGCTGCATATTCCAACCTTGGACGAATTAATGTTTTATAAAGGGTCAACTTTAGTGCAACTGGAGCTAATGAAAAATTTCGTTTAACATAACCTAACATGCGGTTAGCGTTAGAGGAAACATACTGAATATGATTCTTCCATGAAAGGTCATATGTTATGTGCACACCGAGGTATTTATAAGACGACATTGGCTCCATATAAACCTGATCAAGAAAATAGTTAGGATTGTCAGAAGATTGTCGAGATACACGCATAGACTTACATTTGTTAGCGTTAAGGCTCATTGACCATAAATCACACCACTCGATGATAGTGTTAATGTCGGACTGTAGAACACTGGTGTCATGATTATCTATTATTTCACGATAAAGGACAAAGTCGTCAACAAACAGACACATAGACGAGGAGATGTTAACCGGGAGATCGTTAATATAAATTAAAAATAGCAATGGCCCTAGAACAGATCCCTGAGGAACCCCGGAAGTAACAGATACAATAGATGAGTTACTATTATTGACAGTAACAAATTGCGAGCGATCAGACAGAAAAGATTGAATCCATGCAAGTATGTTAGGATCTAAGTTAGGCTTGGAAAGTTTCAGAATCAGAAGCTTATGAGACACTTTATCGAACGCTTTTGCAAAGTCTAGGAAAATGCAGTCTGCCTGGGATCCTCGATCTAAAATGCAATGGAGGTCATGGGTGAAAGAGAGAAGCTGAGTTTCACATGAAGATGTCTTTCCAAATCCATGCTGGGAAGGGCTGAAAAAATTGTTAGACTCTAAAAAGTTGACAATGTGGGAGAAGATGACATGCTCAAGTAGTTTGCAAGGTATGCTGGTTATTGAGATTGGGCGGTAATTATGAGCAGAATGTTTGTTACCAGCTTTGAGTATAGGTACCACCTTCCCTATCTTCCAGTCGAGAGGAAGAACGGCATCTTTGATTGACTGTTCGAACAACATAGTTAATATTATGAATGAGTAAAATTTAGTATTCTTGAGGAATTTTGAATTGACACCATCCACTCCTGTTGAGGAGGACAATCTGAGATTTTCTATAATTGAAATCACTCCAACATAATCAAGAGGAATCGAATCCATCGGCAGGTAATCAGTGCTAACCAGCTGTGGGGTACCAAGGCGTCTATCACTTGAAAAAGAATCAATGAAAACGCGATTAAATACATTTGCGCAGACTTCACTAGGCTTACTTTCACCACTTGAAGACATTAGTCTGATTGAAGAATGGGATTTTTTGTTCATAATGTTCCAAAATTGATTAAAGCTATTTATCAACATTGCTGGTAAGCTGCGTGTGAAAAAAATATAATTTGGCGTCTTCAATTGCTCTTTTATACACTTCAGCAGCAGTGCGATAGCTCGGCCAGCGACGTTCACATGTGCTGAATTTTGCAGCGCGAAATAAGCGCTTTTTCTTACTGGAGAGGCGTTTTAGGGCCCTAGTAAACCAGGGTGACTGAGTTTTCAAAGGCTATTCTGAGTGGAATATGCTGATTGATAAGCATGTGTACTTTGGTCTTGTAAAGTTGCCAATTTTCTTCTACTGACCGGCTCGAGAAACCTGCTAAAAACACGTCAAAGAAAGCTTCGAGGTCATGATTAATTTTGATGAAGTCAGCTTTAGCATAATTACGAATTAGCTTTGTGAGAGTTGGTGGCTTAGGCACTGCTGCTTTAACATCAAAATGCAATATGGAATGATCACTAAGTCCTGTGAGGTGTATTATCGGGGAAACAATATCAGGATGAGTTGTTAGAACAAGATCCAAGACATTTGCTATCAATGGGGTCACTCGCGTGGGTTTCGTGACCAGCTGAGTTAAATTAAAATCTAGACACAGGGAGACAAAGTCTTTGCATTCAGAAGATAAAGTCGTTGCAACTATAGATTCAGACCAAACAATAGAAGGATAGTTAAAGTCACCCAAAAGGAAAATAGGTGAACTGGGATAACGCACCTTAATGTCATTTAATGAATCATGCAAGGCTTTAACAAATGATGACGCGTAGGAGGGTGGTCGATAGCACACCCCTATTATCCACTTTTGATGGTTGTTACCAATGCACACCCAAAGAATTTCTAAATCACAGATCGTGTTTATGCAGAAAGAACTCATGTAAGCTGCTACTGCAATTAACACTCCACCACCGCTCTTATCTACTCTGTCATTCCTGTAAATATTATACTTTTTATTCGCGTGAAAAATCTCATCATTACGCACTTTCCCGTTTAACCAAGTTTCCGTTAAAACAATTACATGAGCATCAGTTGAATCAATTATTGAGCACAAGTCATCTCGTTTTTTAATGATGCTTCTAATATTTGTGTATATCACCGACATATCCGAGAAAGCTGACGCAGGCTCTCTACCCCTCGCGGTCCGTTAACTCGATATCGGCTGCCGAGGCAATTCACCGCTGGGAGCCAGATTTTGCGTGGTAGATGGTATCGGAGATACGGAGGGGCCGACTTCATATACGTTGTCATTCACCGTGTCATAAGCGTAGCATATGTTGTTAATATGCATTTTGTTCTGCCGTAGTTTAAACGTGTCACCTTTTTCTTTCGCAAATTCGATAAGCTTTTTTCGTGCTTGGCGCGTTCCAATCGAGTAGTCCTCGCTCACAGAAATGCGGTCAGCCTTAAGCATTAACCTTCGTTGCAAAATTTGGTCTTTAATCTTGTAAGATGAGAACTTCACAATGACTGGGCGGCACTTTGACTGACAGAATGCTCCAATTCTATGGGCCCTGATAATCGCGTCATTCGCAACTTGAAGATTAAGCGACCGCTGAAAAATATTTAAAATTGATTCCTCCGTGTGTGACCAAGTTTCGGTTAGTGTGTCAGCAATTCCAAAGAAAACTAGGTTGTCCCGGCGTGAACGATCTTCCGCGTCGTCCAAACGCGCTCTCAGTGCTTCGTTTTCCTTCTGCATCACCTCTGCGAAGCCTCGTGCCGTGTTAACGTCTTGCTGAAGTTGAGTGATAGCCGTAGTTTTATTTTCAACATCAGTTAGGCGAGCTTCTATCTCAGTTATATCCACTTTAATGGCTTCTCGGTTTTGTTTTACTTCGTTTAGTGAAGCAAGAATTCCTGATTGAGCTTGGTCTATTCTGAACGAGCGCTCAATGACGACTTTCAACATTTGGTGCATTTCGTTAAACTGCTTAAGCTGTACATCACTCATCGGGCCGGGGTTAGACTCGACGTCTCCAGAAACCATGAGAAGAAGTCCCACTACGTCAACACATTCGCAAATAGTTGTACAAAGCACTTGTGAGCACGGGAACAGCAGTAAACACACATCACTTGTTTTTCTAGCGTTTAACGAAGGAATTGGACTAACCTGTGCAAACAAGAAGAAAGCATGAGTTGACCGCATCGTTTGGCTGGTCCCGTGCTCACTCGGGGCCATGAATTGCTTCGAGCAGTATATATCAGCGTTCACAGGGGGCGTGGCTGGCGCGGTCAGACGCGATGACGTTGTCGGTGTCGCTATCCAAGTTCCATCAAAGATTGGGTTGAAGTTCCGTAGAAGTATCCCCGGCAGATTGGTCGCACTGTTCATATGCCGGCGCGTATTCCCTCGGGCATTCGAGTGACCGTACTCCAAAGCCGTGCAGGAGCGACCGGGAAGGGACTCGTGGGACGTCAACTGAAGGGAAACCGCAATCTGTGCAAACAAGAAGAAAGCATGAGTTGACCGCATCGTTTGGCTGGTCCCGTGCTCACTCGGGGCCATGAATTGCTTCGAGCAGTATATATCAGCGTTCACAGGGGGCGTGGCTGGCGCGGTCAGACGCGATGACGTTGTCGGTGTCGCTATTCAAGTTCCATCAAAGATTGGGTTGAAGTTCCGTAGAAGCATCCCCGGCAGAAGACTGGTCGCACTGTTCACATGCCGGCGCGTATTCCCTCGGCCATTCGAGTGACCGTACTCCAAAGCCGTGCAGGAGCGACCGGGAATGGACTCGTGGGACGTCAACTGAAGGGAAACCGCAATCTGTGCAAACAAGAAGAAAGCATGAGTTGACCGCATCGTTTGGCTGGTCCCGTGCTCACTCGGGGCCATGAATTGCTTCGAGCAGTATATATCAGCGTTCACAGGGGGCGTGGCTGGCGCGGTCAGACGCGATGACGTTGTCGGTGTCGCTATCCAAGTTCCATCAAAGATTGGGTTGAAGTTCCGTAGAAGTATCCCCGGCAGATTGGTCGCACTGTTCATATGCCGGCGCGTATTCCCTCGGGCCTTCGAGTGACCGTACTCCAAAGCCGTGCAGGAGCGACCGGGAAGGGACTCGTGGGACGTCAACTGAAGGGAAACCGCAATCTGTGCAAACAAGAAGAAAGCATGAGTTGACCGCATCGTTTGGCTGGTCCCGTGCTCACTCGGGGCCATGAATTGCTTCGAGCAGTATATATCAGCGTTCACAGGGGGCGTGGCTGGCGCGGTCAGACGCGATGACGTCGTTGGTGTCGCTATCCAAGTTCCATCAAAGATTGGGTTGAAGTTCCGTAGAAGTATCCCCGGCAGATTGGTCGCACTGTTCATATGCCGGCGCGTATTCCCTCGGCCATTCGAGTGACCGTACTCCAAAGCCGTGCAGGAGCGACCGGGAAGGGACTCGTGGGACGTCAACTGAAGGGAAACCGCAATCTGTGCAAACAAGAAGAAAGCATGAGTTGACCGCATCGTTTGGCTGGTCCCGTGCTCACTCGGGGCCATGAATTGCTTCGAGCAGTATATATCAGCGTTCACAGGGGGCGTGGCTGGCGCGGTCAGACGCGATGACGTCGTCGGTGTCGCTATCCAAGTTCCATCAAAGATTGGGTTGAAGTTCCGTAAAAGTATCCCCGGCAGATTGGTCGCACTGTTCACATGCCGGCGCGTATTCCCTCGGCCATTCGAGTGACCGTACTCCAAAGCCGTGCAGGAGCGACCGGGAAGGGACTCGTGGGACGTCAACTGAAGGGAAACCGCAATCTGTGCAAACAAGAAGAAAGCATGAGTTGACCGCATCGTTTGGCTGGTCCCGTGCTCACTCGGGGCCATGAATTGCTTCGAGCAGTATATATCAGCGTTCACAGGGGGCGTGGCTGGCGCGGTCAGACGCGAAGACGTTGTCGGTGTCGCTATCCAAGTTCCATCAAAGATTGGGTTGAAGTTCCGTAGAAGCATCCCCGGCAGATTGGTCGCACTGCTCATATGCCGGCGCGTATTCCCTCGGCCATTCGAGTGACCGTACTCCAAAGCCGTGCAGGAGCGACCGGGAAGGGGACTCGTGGGACGTCAACTGAAGGGAAACCGCAGTCTGTGCAAACAAGAAGAAAGCATGAGTTGACCGCATCGTTTGGCTGGTCCCGTGCTCACTCGGGGCCATCAATTGCTTCGAGCAGTATATATCAGCGTTCACAGGGGGCGTGGCTGGCGCGGTCAGACGCGATGACGTTGTCGGTGTCGCTATCCAAGTTCCATCAAAGATTGGGTTGAAGTTCCGTAGAAGCATCCCCGGCAGATTGGTCGCACTGTTCATATGCCGGCGCGTATTCCCTCGGCCATTCGAGTGACCGTACTCCAAAGCCGTGCAGGAGCGACCGGGAAGGGACTCGTGGGACGTCAACTGAAGGGAAACCGCAATCTGTGCAAACAAGAAGAAAGCATGAGTTGACCGCATCGTTTGGCTGGTCCCGTGCTCACTCGGGGCCATGAATTGCTTCGAGCAGTATATATCAGCGTTCACAGGGGGCGTGGCTGGCGCGGTCAGACGCGATGACGTCGTCGGTGTCGCTATCCAAGTTCCATCAAAGATTGGGTTGAAGTTCCGTAGAAGCATCTCCGGCAGATTGGTCGCACTGTTCATATGCCGGCGCGTATTCCCTCGGCCATTCGAGTGACCGTACTCCAAAGCCGTGCAGGAGCGACCGGGAAGGGACTCGTGGGACGTCAACTGAAGGGAAACCGCAATCTGTGCAAACAAGAAGAAAGCATGAGTTGACCGGATCGTTTGGCTGGTCCCGTGCTCACTCGGGGCCATGAATTGCTTCGAGCAGTATATATCAGCGTTCACAGGAGGCGTGGCTGGCGCGGTCAGACGTGATGACGTCGTCGGTGTCGCTATCCAAGTTCCATCAAAGATTGGGTTGAAGTTCCGTAGAAGCATCCCCGGCAGATTGGTCGCACTGTTCATATGCCGGCGCGTATTCCCTCGGCCATTCGAGTGACCATACTCCAAAGCCGTGCAGGAGCGACCGGGAAGGGACTTGTGAGACGTCAACTGAAGGGAAACCGCAGTCTGTGCAAACAAGAAGAAAGCATGAGTTGACCGCATCGTTTGGCTGGTCCCGTGCTCACTCGCGGCCATGAATTGCTTCGAGCAGTATATATCAGCGTTCACAGGGGGCGTGGCTGGCGCAATCAGACGCGATGACGTTGTCGGTGTCGCTATCCACGTTCCATCAAAGATTGGGTTGAAGTTCCGTAGAAGCATCCCGGGCAGATTGGTCGCACTGTTCATATGCCGGCGCGTATTCCCTCGGCCATTCGAGTGACCGTACTCCAAAGCCGTGCAGGAGCGACCGGGAAGGGACTCGTGGGACGTCAACTGAAGGGAAACCGCAATCTGTGCAAACAAGAAGAAAGCATGAGTTGACCGCATCGTTTGGCTGGTTTCGTGCTCACTCGGGGCCATGAATTGCTTCGAGCAGTATATATCAGCGTTCACAGGGGGCGTGGCTGGCGCGGTCAGACGCGATGACGTCGTCGGTGTCGCTATCCAAGTTCCATCAAAGATTGGGTTGAAGTTTCGTAGAAGTATCCCCGGCAGATTGGTCGCACTGTTCACATGCCGGCGCGTATTCCCTCGGCAATTCGAGTGACCGTACCCCAAAGCCGTGAAGGAGCGACCGGGAAGGGACTCGTGGGACGTCAACTGAAGGGAAACCGCAATCTGTGCAAACAAGAAGAAAGCATGAGTTGACCGCATCGTTTGGCTGGTCCCGTGCTCACTCGGGGCCATGAATTGCTTCGAGCAGTATATATCAGCGTTCACAGGGGGCGTGGCTGGCGCGGTCAGACGCGATGACGTTGTCGGTGTCGCTATCCAAGTTCCATCAAAGATTGGGTTGAAGTTCCGTAGAAGCATCCCCGGCAGATTGGTCGCACTGTTCATATGCCGGCGCGTATTCCCTCGGCCATTCGAGTGACCGTACTCCAAAGCCGTGCAGGAGCGACCGGGAAGGGACTCGTGGGACGTGAACTGAAGGGAAACCGCAATCTGTGCAAACAAGAAGAAAGCATGAGTTGACCGCATCGTTTGGCTGGTCCCGTGCTCACTCGGGGCCATGAAGTGCTTCGAGCAGTATATATCAGCGTTCACAGGGGGCGTGGCTGGCGCGGTCAGACGCGATGACGTTGTCGGTGTCGCTATCCAAATTCCATCAAAGATTGGGTTGAAGTTCCGTAGAAGTATCCCCGGCAGATTGGTCGCACTGTACACATGCCGGCGCGTATTCCCTCGGCCATTCGAGTGACCGTACTCCAAAGCCGTGCAGGAGCGACCGGGAAGGGACTCGTGGGACGTCAACTGAAGGGAAACCGCAATCTGTGCAAACAAGAAGAAAGCATGAGTTGACCGCATCGTTTGGCTGGTCCCGTGCTCACTCGGGGCCATGAATTGCTTCGAGCAGTATATATCAGCGTTCACAGGAAGCGTGGCTGGCGCGGTCAGACGCGATGACGTTGTCGGTGTCGCTATCCAAGTTCCATCAAAGATTGGGTTGAAGTTCCGTAGAAGCATCCCCGGCAGATTGGTCGCACTGTTCATATGCCGGCGCGTATTCCCTCGGCCATTCGAGTGACCGTACTCCAAAGCCGTGCAGGAGCGACCGGGAAGGGACTCGTGGGACGTCAACTGAAGGGAAACCGCAGTCTGTGCAAACAAGAAGAAAGCATGAGTTGACCGCATTGTTTGGCTGGTCCCCTGCTCACTCGGGGCCATCAATTGCTTCGAGCAGTATATATCAGCGTTCACAGGGGGCGTGGCTGGCGCGGTCAGACGCGATGACGTTGTCGGTGTCGCTATCCAAGTTCCATCAAAGATTGGGTTGAAGTTCCGTAGAAGCATCCCCGGCAGATTGGTCGCACTGTTCATATGCCGGCGCGTATTCCCTCGGCCATTCGAGTGACCGTACTCCAAAGCCGTGCAGGAGCGACCGGGAAGGGACTCGTGGGACGTCAACTGAAGGGAAACCGCAATCTGTGCAAACAAGAAGAAAGCATGAGTTGACCGCATCGTTTGGCTGGTCCCGTGCTCACTCGGACCATGAATTGCTTCGAGCAGTATATATCAGCGTTCACAGGGGGCGTGGCTGGCGCGGTCAGACGCGATGACGTCGTCGGTGTCGCTATCCAAGTTCCATCAAAGATTGGGTTGAAGTTCCGTAGAAGCATCTCCGGCAGATTGGTCGCACTGTTCATATGCCGGCGCGTATTCCCTCGGCCATTCGAGTGACCGTACTCCAAAGCCGTGCAGGAGCGACCGGGAAGGGACTCGTGGGACGTCAACTGAAGGGAAACCGCAATCTGTGCAAACAAGAAGAAAGCATGAGTTGACCGCATCGTTTGGCTGGTCCTGTGCTCACTCGGGGCCATGAATTGCTTCGAGCAGTATATATCAGCGTTCACAGGGGGCGTGGCTGGCGCGGTCAGACGCGATGACGTTGTCGGTGTCGCTATCCAAGTTCCATCAAAGATTGGGTTGAAGTTCCGTAGAAGCATCCCCGGCAGATTGGTCGCACTGTTCATATGCCGGCGCGTATTCCCTCGGGCATTCGAGTGACCGTACTCCAAAGCCGTGCAGGAGCGACCGGGAAGGGACTCGTGGGACGTCAACTGAAGGGAAACCGCAATCTGTGCAAACAAGAAGAAAGCATGAGTTGACCGCATCGTTTGGCTGGTCCCGTGCTCACTCGGGGCCATGAATTGCTTCGAGCAGTATATATCAGCGTTCACAGGGGGCGTGGCTGGCGCGGTCAGACGCGATGACGTCGTTGGTGTCGCTATCCAAGTTCCATCAAAGATTGGGTTGAAGTTCCGTAGAAGTATCCCCGGCAGATTGGTCGCACTGTTCATATGCCGGCGCGTATTCCCTCGGCCATTCGAGTGACCGTACTCCAAAGCCGTGCAGGAGCGACCGGGAAGGGACTCGTGGGACGTCAACTGAAGGGAAACCGCAATCTGTGCAAACAAGAAGAAAGCATGAGTTGACCGCATCGTTTGGCTGGTCCCGTGCTCACTCGGGGCCATGAATTGCTTCGAGCAGTATATATCAGCGTTCACAGGGGGCGTGGATGGCGCGGTCAGACGCGATGACGTCGTCGGTGTCGCTATCCAAGTTCCATCAAAGATTGGGTTGAAGTTCCGTAAAAGTATCCCCGGCAGATTGGTCGCACTGTTCACATGCCGGCGCGTATTCCCTCGGCCATTCGAGTGACCGTACTACAAAGCCGTGCAGGAGCGACCGGGAAGGAACTCGTGGGACGTCAACTGAAGGGAAACCGCAATCTGTGCAAACAAGAAGAAAGCATGAGTTGACCGCATCGTTTGGCTGGTCCCGTGCTCACTCGGGGCCATGAATTGCTTCGAGCAGTATATATCAGCGTTCACAGGGGGCGTGGCTGGCGCGGTCAGACGCGATGACGTTGTCGGTGTCGCTATCCAAGTTCCATCAAAGATTGGGTTGAAGTTCCGTAGAAGCATCCCCCGCAGATTGGTCGCACTGTTCATATGCCGGCGCGTATTCCCTCGGCCATTCGAGTGACCGTACTCCAAAGCCGTGCAGGAGCGACCGGGAAGGGGACTCGTGGGACGTCAACTGAAGGGAAACCGCAGTCTGTGCAAACAAGAAGAAAGCATGAGTTGACCGCATCGTTTGGCTGGTCCCGTGCTCACTCGGGGCCATGAATTGCTTCGAGCAGTATATATCAGCGTTCACAGGGGGCGTGGCTGGCGCGGTCAGACGCGATGACGTTGTCGGTGTCGCTATCCAAGTTCCATCAAAGATTGGGTTGAAGTTCCGTAGAAGCATCCCCGGCAGATTGGTCGCACTGTTCATATGCCGGCGCGTATTCCCTCGGCCATTCGAGTGACCGTACTCTAAAGCCGTGCAGGAGCGACCGGGAAGGGACTCGTGGGACGTCAACTGAAGGGAAACCGGAATCTGTGCAAACAAGAAGAAAGCATGAGTTGACCGCATCGTTTGGCTGGTCCCGTGCTCACTCGGGGCCATGAATTGCTTCGAGCAGTATATATCAGCGTTCACAGGGGGCGTGGCTGGCGCGGTCAGACGCGATGACGTCGTCGGTGTCGCTATCCAAGTTCCATCAAAGATTGGGTTGAAGTTCCGTAGAAGCATCTCCGGCAGATTGGTCGCACTGTTCATATGCCGGCGCGTATTCCCTCGGCCATTCGAGTGACCGTACTCCAAAGCCGTGCAGGAGCGACCGGGAAGGGACTCGTGGGACGTCAACTGAAGGGAAACCGCAATCTGTGCAAACAAGAAGAAAGCATGAGTTGACCGGATCGTTTGGCTGGTCCCGTGCTCACTCGGGGCCATGAATTGCTTCGAGCAGTATATATCAGCGTTCACAGGAGGCGTGGCTGGCGCGGTCAGACGTGATGACGTCGTCGGTGTCGCTATCCAAGTTCCATCAAAGATTGGGTTGAAGTTCCGTAGAAGCATCCCCGGCAGATTGGTCGCACTGTTCATATGCCGGCGCGTATTCCCTCGGCCATTCGAGTGACCGTACTCCAAAGCCGTGCAGGAGCGACCGGGAAGGGACTTGTGGGACGTCAACTGAAGGGAAACCGCATTCTGTGCAAACAAGAAGAAAGCATGAGTTGACCGCATCGTTTGGCTGGTCCCGTGCTCACTCGGGGCCATGAATTGCTTCGAGCAGTATATATCAGCGTTCACAGGGGGCGTGGCTGGCGCGGTCAGACGCGATGACGTTGTCGGTGTCGCTATCCAAGTTCCATCAAAGATTGGGTTGAAGTTCCGTAGAAGCATCCCGGGCAGATTGGTCGCACTTTTCATATGCCGGCGCGTATTCCCTCGGCCATTCGAGTGACCGTACTCCAAAGCCGTGCAGGAGCGACCGGGAAGGGACTCGTGGGACGTCAACTGAAGGGAAAACGCAATCTGTGCAAACAAGAAGAAAGCATGAGTTGACCGCATCGTTTGGCTGGTCCCGTGCTCACTCGGGGCCATGAATTGCTTTGAGCAGTATATATCAGCGTTCACAGGGGGCGTGGCTGGCGCGGTCAGACGCGATGACGTCGTCGGTGTCGCTATCCAAGTTCCATCAAAGATTGGGTTGAAGTTTCGTAGAAGTATCCCCGGCAGATTGGTCGCACTGTTCACATGCCGGCGCGTATTCCCTCGGCCATTCGAGTGACCGTACCCCAAAGCCGTGAAGGAGCGACCGGGAAGGGACTCGTGGGACGTCAACTGAAGGGAAACCGCAATCTGTGCAAACAAGAAGAAAGCATGAGTTGACCGCATCGTTTGGCTGGTCCCGTGCTCACTCGGGGCCATGAATTGCTTCGAGCAGTATATATCAGCGTTCACAGGGGGCGTGGCTGGCGCGGTAAGACGCGGTGACGTTGTCGGTGTCGCTATCCAAGTTCCATCAAAGATTGGGTTGAAGTTCCGTAGAAGCATCCCCGGCAGATTGGTCGCACTGTTCATATGCCGGCGCGTATTCCCTCGGCCATTCGAGTGACCGTACTCCAAAGCCGTGCAGGAGCGACCGGGAAGGGACTCGTGGGACGTCAACTGAAGGGAAACCGCAATCTGTGCAAACAAGAAGAAAGCATGAGTTGACCGCATCGTTTGGCTGGTCCCGTGCTCACTCGGGGCCATGAATTGCTTCGAGCAGTATATATCAGCGTTCACAGGAAGCGTGGCTGGCGCGGTCAGACGCGATGACGTTGTCGGTGTCGCTATCCAAGTTCCATCAAAGATTGGGTTGAAGTTCCGTAGAAGCATCTCCGGCAGATTGGTCGCACTGTTCATATGCCGGCGCGTATTCCCTCGGCCATTCGAGTGACCGTACTCCAAAGCCGTGCAGGAGCGACCGGGAAGGGACTCGTGGGACGTCAACTGAAGGGAAACCGCAATCTGTGCAAACAAGAAGAAAGCATGAGTTGACCGCATCGTTTGGCTGGTCCCGTGCTCACTCGGGGCCATGAATTACTTCGAGCAGTATATATCAGCGTTCACAGGGGGCGTGGCTGGCGCGGTCAGACGCGATGACGTTGTCGGTGTCGCTATCCAAGTTCCATCAAAGATTGGGTTGAAGTTCCGTAGAAGCATCCCCGGCAGATTGGTCGCACTGTTCATATGCCGGCGCGTATTCCCTCGGCCATTCGAGTGACCGTACTCCAAAGCCGTGCAGGAGCGACCGGGAAGGGACTCGTGGGACGTCAACTGAAGGGAAACCGCAATCTGTGCAAACAAGAAGAAAGCATGAGTTGACCGCATCGTTTGGCTGGTCCCGTGCTCACTCGGGGCCATGAATTGCTTCGAGCAGTATATATCAGCGTTCACAGGGGGCGTGGCTGGCGCGGTCAGACGCGATGACGTCGTCGGTGTCGCTATCCAAGTTCCATCAAAGATTGGGTTGAAGTTCCGTAGAAGCATCCCCGGCAGATTGGTCGCACTGTTCACATGCCGGCGCGTATTCCCTCGGCCATTCGAGTGACCGTACTCCAAAGCCGTGCAGGAGCGACCGGGAAGGGACTCGTGGGACGTCAACTGAAGGGAAACCGCAATCTGTGCAAACAAGAAGATAGCATGAGTTGACCGCATCGTTTGGCTGGTCCCGTGCTCACTCGGGCCATGAATTGCTTCGAGCAGTATATATCAGCGTTCACAGGGGGCGTGGCTGGCGCGGTCAGACGCGATGACGTCGTCGGTGTCGCTATCCAAGTTCCATCAAAGATTGGGTTGAAGTTCCGTAAAAGTATCCCCGGCAGATTGGTCGCACTGTTCACATGCCGGCGCGTATTCCCTCGGCCATTCGAGTGACCGTACTCCAAAGCCGTGCAGGAGCGACCGGGAAGGGACTCGTGGGACGTCAACTGAAGGGAAACCGCAATCTGTGCAAACAAGAAGAAAGCATGAGTTGACCGCATCGTTTGGCTGGTCCCGTGCTCACTCGGGCCATGAATTGCTTCGAGCAGTATATATCAGCGTTCACAGGGGGCGTGGCTGGCGCGGTCAGACGTGATGACGTCGTCGGTGTCGCTATCCAAGTTCCATCAAAGATTGGGTTGAAGTTCCGTAGAAGCATCTCCGGCAGATTGGTCGCACTGTTCATATGCCGGCGCGTATTCCCTCGGCCATTCGAGTGATCGTACTCCAAAGCCGTGCAGGAGCGACCGGGAAGGGACTCGCGGGACGTCAACTGAAGGGAAACCGCAATCTGTGCAAACAAGAAGAAAGCATGAGTTGACCGGATCGTTTGGCTGGTCCCGTGCTCACTCGGGGCCATGAATTGCTTCGAGCAGTATATATCAGCGTTCACAGGAGGCGTGGCTGGCGCGGTCAGACGTGATGACGTCGTCGGTGTCGCTATCCAAGTTCCATCAAAGATTGGGTTGAAGTTCCGTAGAAGCATCCCCGGCAGATTGGTCGCACTGTTCATATGCCGGCGCGTATTCCCTCGGCCATTCGAGTGACCGTACTCCAAAGCCGTGCAGGAGCGACCGGGAAGGGACTTGTGGGACGTCAACTGAAGGGAAACCGCAGTCTGTGCAAACAAGAAGAAAGCATGAGTTGACCGCATCGTTTGGCTGGTCCTGTGCTCACTCGGGGCCATGAATTGCTTCGAGCAGTATATATCAGCGTTCACAGGGGGCGTGACTGGCGCGGTCAGACGCGATGACGTTGTCGGTGTCGCTATCCAAGTTCCATCAAAGATTGGGTTGAAGTTCCGTAGAAGCATCCCGGGCAGATTGGTTGCACTGTTCATATGCCGGCGCGTATTCCCTCGGCCATTCGAGTGACCGTACTCCAAAGCCGTGCAGGAGCGACCGGGAAGGGACTCGTGGGACGTCCAACTGAAGGGAAACCGCAATCTGTGCAAACAAGAAGAAAGCATGAGTTGACCGCATCGTTTGGCTGGTCCCGTGCTCACTCGGGGCCATGAATTGCTTCGAGCAGTATATATCAGCGTTCACAGGGGGCGTGGCTGGCGCGGTCAGACGCGATGACGTCGTCGGTGTCGCTATCCAAGTTCCATCAAAGATTGGGTTGAAGTTTCGTAGAAGTATCCCCGGCAGATTGGTCGCACTGTTCACATGCCGGCACGTATTCCCTCGGCCATTCGAGTGACCGTACCCCAAAGCCGTGAAGGAGCGACCGGGAAGGGACTCGTGGGACGTCAACTGAAGGGAAACCGCAATCTGTGCAAACAAGAAGAAAGCATGAGTTGACCGCATCGTTTGGCTGGTCCCGTGCTCACTCGGGGCCATGAATTGCTTCGAGCAGTATATATCAGCGTTCACAGGGGGCGTGGCTGGCGCGGTAAGACGCGATCACGTTGTCGGTGTCGCTATCCAAGTTCCATCAAAGATTGGGTTGAAGTTCCGTAGAAGCATCCCGGGCAGATTCGTCGCACTGTTCATATGCCGGCGCGTATTCCCTCGGCCATTCGAGTGACCGTACTCCAAAGCCGTGCAGGAGCGACCGGGAAGGGACTCGTGGGACGTCAACTGAAGGGAAACCGCAATCTGTGCAAACAAGAAGAAAGCATGAGTTGACCGCATCGTTTGGCTGGTCCCGTGCTCACTCGGGGCCATGAAGTGCTTCGAGCAGTATATATCAGCGTTCACAGGGGGCGTGGCTGGCGCGGTCAGACGCGATGACGTTGTCGGTGTCGCTATCCAAATTCCATCAAAGATTGGGTTGAAGTTCCGTAGAAGTATCCCCGGCAGATTGGTCGCACTGTACACATGCCGGCGCGTATTCCCTCGGCCATTCGAGTGACCGTACTCCAAAGCCGTGCAGGAGCGACCGGGAAGGGACTCGTGGGACGTCAACTGAAGGGAAACCGCAATCTGTGCAAACAAGAAGAAAGCATGAGTTGACCGCATCGTTTGGCTGGTCCCGTGCTCACTCGGGGCCATGAATTGCTTCGAGCAGTATATATCAGCGTTCACAGGAAGCGTGGCTGGCGCGGTCAGACGCGATGACGTTGTCGGTGTCGCTATCCAAGTTCCATCAAAGATTGGGTTGAAGTTCCGTAGAAGCATCCCCGGCAGATTGGTCGCACTGTTCATATGCCGGCGCGTATTCCCTCGGCCATTCGAGTGACCGTACTCCAAAGCCGTGCAGGAGCGACCGGGAAGGGACTCGTGGGACGTCAACTGAAGGGAAACCGCAGTCTGTGCAAACAAGAAGAAAGCATGAGTTGACCGCATCGTTTGGCTGGTCCCGTGCTCACTCGGGGCCATGAATTGCTTCGAGCAGTATATATCAGCGTTCACAGGGGGCGTGGCTGGCGCGGTCAGACGCGATGACGTCGTTGGTGTCGCTATCCAAGTTCCATCAAAGATTGGGTTGAAGTTCCGTAGAAGTATCCCCGGCAGATTGGTCGCACTGTTCATATGCCGGCGCGTATTCCCTCGGCCATTCGAGTGACCGTACTCCAAAGCCGTGCAGGAGCGACCGGGAAGGGACTCGTGGGACGTCAACTGAAGGGAAACCGCAATCTGTGCAAACAAGAAGAAAGCATGAGTTGACCGCATCGTTTGGCTGGTCCCGTGCTCACTCGGGGCCATGAATTGCTTCGAGCAGTATATATCAGCGTTCACAGGGGGCGTGGCTGGCGCGGTCAGACGCGATGACGTCGTCGGTGTCGCTATCCAAGTTCCATCAAAGATTGGGTTGAAGTTCCGTAAAAGTATCCCCGGCAGATTGGTCGCACTGTTCACATGCCGGCGCGTATTCCCTCGGCCATTCGAGTGACCGTACTCCAAAGCCGTGCAGGAGCGACCGGGAAGGGACTCGTGGGACGTCAACTGAAGGGAAACCGCAATCTGTGCAAACAAGAAGAAAGCATGAGTTGACCGCATCGTTTGGCTGGTCCCGTGCTCACTCGGGGCCATGAATTGCTTCGAGCAGTATATATCAGCGTTCACAGGGGGCGTGGCTGGCGCGGTCAGACGCGATGACGTTGTCGGTGTCGCTATCCAAGTTCCATCAAAGAATGGGTTGAAGTTCCGTAGAAGCATCCCCCGCAGATTGGTCGCACTGTTCATATGCCGGCGCGTATTCCCTCGGCCATTCGAGTGACCGTACTCCAAAGCCGTGCAGGAGCGACCGGGAAGGGGACTCGTGGGACGTCAACTGAAGGGAAACCGCAGTCTGTGCAAACAAGAAGAAAGCATGAGTTGACCGCATCGTTTGGCTGGTCCCGTGCTCACTCGGGGCCATCAATTGCTTCGGGCAGTATATATCAGCGTCCACAGGGGGCGTGGCTGGCGCGGTCAGACGCGATGACGTTGTCGGTGTCGCTATCCAAGTTCCATCAAAGATTGGGTTGAAGTTCCGTAGAAGCATCCCCGGCAGATTGGTCGCACTGTTCATATGCCGGCGCGTATTCCCTCGGCCATTCGAGTGACCGTACTCCAAAGCCGTGCAGGAGCGACCGGGAAGGGACTCGTGGGACGTCAACTGAAGGGAAACCGCAATCTGTGCAAACAAGAAGAAAGCATGAGTTGACCGCATCGTTTGGCTGGTCCCGTGCTCACTCGGGGCCATGAATTGCTTCGAGCAGTATATATCAGCGTTCACAGGGGGCGTGGCTGGCGCGGTCAGACGCGATGACGTCGTCGGTGTCGCTATCCAAGTTCCATCAAAGATTGGGTTGAAGTTCCGTAGAAGCATCTCCGGCAGATTGGTCGCACTGTTCATATGCCGGCGCGTATTCCCTCGGCCATTCGAGTGACCGTACTCCAAAGCCGTGCAGGAGCGACCGGGAAGGGACTCGTGGGACGTCAACTGAAGGGAAACCGCAATCTGTGCAAACAAGAAGAAAGCATGAGTTGACCGGATCGTTTGGCTGGTCCCGTGCTCACTCGGGGCCATGAATTGCTTCGAGCAGTATATATCAGCGTTCACAGGAGGCGTGGCTGGCGCGGTCAGACGTGATGACGTCGTCGGTGTCGCTATCCAAGTTCCATCAAAGATTGGGTTGAAGTTCCGTAGAAGCATCCCCGGCAGATTGGTCGCACTGTTCATATGCCGGCGCGTATTCCCTCGGCCATTCGAGTGACCGTACTCCAAAGCCGTGCAGGAGCGACCGGGAAGGGACTTGTGGGACGTCAACTGAAGGGAAACCGCAGTCTGTGCAAACAAGAAGAAAGCATGAGTTGACCGCATCGTTTGGCTGGTCCCGTGCTCACTCGGGGCCATGAATTGCTTCGAGCAGTATATATCAGCGTTCACAGGGGGCGTGGCTGGCGCGGTCAGACGCGATGACGTTGTCGGTGTCGCTATCCAAGTTCCATCAAAGATTGGGTTGAAGTTCCGTAGAAGCATCCCGGGCAGATTGGTCGCACTGTTCATATGCCGGCGCGTATTCCCTCGGCCATTCGAGTGACCGTACTCCAAAGCCGTGCAGGAGCGACCGGGAAGGGACTCGTGGGACGTCCAACTGAAGGGAAACCGCAATCTGTGCAAACAAGAAGAAAGCATGAGTTGACCGCATCGTTTGGCTGGTCCCGTGCTCACTCGGGGCCATGAATTGCTTCGAGCAGTATATATCAGCGTTCACAGGGGGCGTGGCTGGCGCGGTCAGACGCGATGACGTCGTCGGTGTCGCTATCCAAGTTCCATCAAAGATTGGGTTGAAGTTTCGTAGAAGTATCCCCGGCAGATTGGTCGCACTGTTCACATGCCGGCGCGTATTCCCTCGGCCATTCGAGTGACCGTACCCCAAAGCCGTGAAGGAGCGACCGGGAAGGGACTCGTGGGACGTCAACTGAAGGGAAACCGCAATCTGTGCAAACAAGAAGAAAGCATGAGTTGACCGCATCGTTTGGCTGGTCCCGTGCTCACTCGGGGCCATGAATTGCTTCGAGCAGTATATATCAGCGTTCACAGGGGGCGTGGCTGGCGCGGTAAGACGCGATGACGTTGTCGGTGTCGCTATCCAAGTTCCATCAAAGATTGGGTTGAAGTTCCGTAGAAGCATCCCCGGCAGATTGGTCGCACTGTTCATATGCCGGCGCGTATTCCCTCGGCCATTCGAGTGACCGTACTCCAAAGCCGTGCAGGAGCGACCGGGAAGGGACTCGTGGGACGTCAACTGAAGGGAAACCGCAATCTGTGCAAACAAGAAGAAAGCATGAGTTGACCGCATCGTTTGGCTGGTCCCGTGCTCACTCGGGGCCATGAAGTGCTTCGAACAGTATATATCAGCGTTCACAGGGGGCGTGGCTGGCGCGGTCAGACGCGATGACGTTGTCGGTGTCGCTATCCAAATTCCATCAAAGATTGGGTTGAAGTTCCGTAGAAGTATCCCCGGCAGATTGGTCGCACTGTACACATGCCGGCGCGTATTCCCTCGGCCATTCGAGTGACCGTACTCCAAAGCCCTGCAGGAGCGACCGGGAAGGGACTCGTGGGACGTCAACTGAAGGGAAACCGCAATCTGTGCAAACAAGAAGAAAGCATGAGTTGACCGCATCGTTTGGCTGGTCCCGTGCTCACTCGGGGCCATGAATTGCTTCGAGCAGTATATATCAGCGTTCACAGGAAGCGTGGCTGGCGCGGTCAGACGCGATGACGTTGTCGGTGTCGCTATCCAAGTTCCATCAAAGATTGGGTTGAAGTTCCGTAGAAGCATCCCCGGCAGATTGGTCGCACTGTTCATATGCCGGCGCGTATTCCCTCGGCCATTCGAGTGACCGTACTCCAAAGCCGTGCAGGAGCGACCGGGAAGGGACTCGTGGGACGTCAACTGAAGGGAAACCGCGGTCTGTGCAAACAAGAAGAAAGCATGAGTTGACCGCATCGTTTGGCTGGTCCCGTGCTCACTCGGGGCCATCAATTGCTTCGAGCAGTATATATCAGCGTTCACAGGGGGCGTGGCTGGCGCGGTCAGACGCGATGACGTTGTCGGTGTCGCTATCCAAGTTCCATCAAAGATTGGGTTGAAGTTCCGTAGAAGCATCCCCGGCAGATTGGTCGCACTGTTCATATGCCGGCGCGTATTCCCTCGGCCATTCGAGTGACTGTACTCCAAAGCCGTGCAGGAGCGACCGGGAAGGGACTCGTGGGACGTCAACTGAAGGGAAACCGCAATCTGTGCAAACAAGAAGAAAGCATGAGTTGACCGCATCGTTTGGTTGGTCCCGTGCTCACTCGGGGCCATGAATTGCTTCGAGCAGTATATATCAGGGTTCACAGGGGGCGTGGCTGGCGCGGTCATACGCGATGACGTCGTCGGTGTCGCTATCCAAGTTCCATCAAAGATTGGGTTGAAGTTCCGTAGAAGCATCTCCGGCAGATTGGTCGCACTGTTCATATGCCGGCGCGTATTCCCTCGGCCATTCGAGTGACCGTACTCCAAAGCCGTGCAGGAGCGACCGGGAAGGGACTCGTGGGACGTCAACTGAAGGGAAACCGCAATCTGTGCAAACAAGAAGAAAGCATGAGTTGACCGCATCGTTTGGCTGGTCCCGTGCTCACTCGGGGCCATGAATTGCTTCGAGCAGTATATATCAGCGTTCACAGGGGGCGTGGCTGGCGCGGTCAGACGCGATGACGTTGTCGGTGTCGCTATCCAAGTTCCATCAAAGATTGGGTTGAAGTTCCGTAGAAGTATCCCCGGCAGATTGGTCGCACTGTTCACATGCCGGCGCGTATTCCCTCGGCCATTCGAGTGACCGTACTCCAAAGCCGTGCAGGAGCGACCGGGAAGGGACTCGTGGGACGTCAACTGAAGGGAAACCGCAATCTGTGCAAACAAGAAGAAAGCATGAGTTGACCGCATCGTTTGGCTGGTCCCGTGCTCACTCGGGGCCATGAATTGCTTCGAGCAGTATATATCAGCGTTCACAGGGGGCGTGGCTGGCGCGGTCAGACGCGATGACGTTGTCGGTGTCGCTATCCAAGTTCCATCAAAGATTGGGTTGAAGTTCCGTAGAAGTATCCCCGGCAGATTGGTCGCACTGTTCACATGCCGGCGCGTATTCCCTCGGCCATTCGAGTGACCGTACTCCAAAGCCGTGCAGGAGCGACCGGGAAGGGACTCGTGGGACGTCAACTGAAGGGAAACCGCAATCTGTGCAAACAAGAAGAAAGCATGAGTTGACCGCATCGTTTGGCTGGTCCCGTGCTCACTCGGGGCCATGAATTGCTTCGAGCAGTATATATCAGCGTTCACAGGGGGCGTGGCTGGCGCGGTCAGACGCGATGACGTCGTCGGTGTCGCTATCCAAGTTCCATCAAAGATTGGGTTGAAGTTCCGTAGAAGTATCCCCGGCAGATTGGTCGCACTGTTCACATGCCGGCGCGTATTCCCTCGGCCATTCGAGTGACCGTACCCCAAAGCCGTGCAGGAGCGACCGGGAAGGGACCCGTGGGACGTCAACTGAAGGGAAACCGCAATCTGTGCAAACAAGAAGAAAGCATGAGTTGACCGCATCGTTTGGCTGGTCCCGTGCTCACTCGGGGCCATGAATTGCTTCGAGCAGTATATATCAGCGTTCACAGGGGGCGTGGCTGGCGCGGTCAGACGCGATGACGTCGTCGGTGTCGCTATCCAAGTTCCATCAAAGATTGGGTTGAAGTTCCGTAGAAGTATCCCCGGCAGATTGGTCGCACTGTTCACATGCCGGCGCGTATTCCCTCGGCCATTCGAGTGACCGTACTCCAAAGCCGTGCAGGAGCGACCGGGAAGGGACTCGTGGGACGTCAACTGAAGGGAAACCGCAATCTGTGCAAACAAGAAGAAAGCATGAGTTGACCGCATCGTTTGGCTGGTCCCGTGCTCACTCGGGGCCATGAATTGCTTCGAACAGTATATATCAGCGTTCACAGGGGGCGTGGCTGGCGCGGTCAGACGCGATGACGTTGTCGGTGTCGCTATCCAAGTTCCATCAAAGATTGGGTTGAAGTTCCGTAGAAGCATCCCCGGCAGATTGGTCGCACTGTTCATATGCCGGCGCGTATTCCCTCGGCCATTCGAGTGACCGTACTCCAAAGCCGTGCAGGAGCGACCGGGAAGGGACTCGTGGGACGTCAACTGAAGGGAAACCGCAGTCTGTGCAAACAAGAAGAAAGCATGAGTTGACCGCATCGTTTGGCTGGTCCCGTGCTCACTCGGGGCCATGAATTGCTTCGAGCAGTATATATCAGCGTTCACAGGGGGCGTGGCTGGCGCGGTCAGACGTGATGACGTTGTCGGTGTCGCTATCCAAGTTCCATCAAAGATTGGGTTGAAGTTCCGTAGAAGCATCCCCGGCAGATTGGTCGCACTGTTCATATGCCGGCGCGCATTCCCTCGGCCATTCGAGTGACCGTACTCCAAAGCCGTGCAGGAGCGACCTTGAAGGGACTCGTGGGACGTCAACTGAAAGGAAAACGCAGTCTGTGCAAACAAGAAGAAAGCATGAGTTGACCGCATCGTTTGGCTGGTCCCGTGCTCACTCGGGGCCATGAATTGCTTCGAGCAGTATATATCAGCGTTCACAGGGGGCGTGGCTGGCGCGGTCAGACGCGATGACGTTGTCGGTGTCGCTATCCAAGTTGCATCAAAGATTGGGTTGAAGTTCCGTAGAAGTATCCCGGCAGATTGGTCGCACTGTTCATATGCCGGCGCGTATTCCCTCGGCCATTCGAGTGACCGTACTCCAAAGCCGTGCAGGAGCGACCGGGAAGGGACTCGTGGGACGTCAACTGAAGGGAAACCGCAATCTGTGCAAACAAGAAGAAAGCATGAGTTGACCGCATCGTTTGGCTGGTCCCGTGCTCACTCGGGGCCATGAATTGCTTCGAGCAGTATATATCAGCGTTCACAGGGGGCGTGGCTGGCGCGGTCAGACGCGATGACGTCGTCGGTGTCGCTATCCAAGTTCCATCAAAGATTGGGTTGAAGTTCCGTAGAAGCATCTCCGGCAGATTGGTCGCACTGTTCATATGCCGGCGCGTATTCCCTCGGCCATTCGAGTGACCGTACTCCAAAGCCGTGCAGGAGCGACCGGGAAGGGACTCGTGGGACGTCAACTGAAGGGAAACCGCAATCTGTGCAAACAAGAAGAAAGCATGAGTTGACCGGATCGTTTGGCTGGTCCCGTGCTCACTCGGGGCCATGAATTGCTTCGAGCAGTATATATCAGCGTTCACAGGGGGCGTGGCTGGCGCGGTCAGACGTGATGACGTTGTCGGTGTCGCTATCCAAGTTCCATCAAAGATTGGGTTGAAGTTCCGTAGAAGCATCCCCGGCAGATTGGTCGCACTGTTCATATGCCGGCGCGCATTCCCTCGGCCATTCGAGTGACCGTACTCCAAAGCCGTGCAGGAGCGACCGGGAAGGGACTCGTGGGACGTCAACTGAAGGGAAAACGCAGTCTGTGCAAACAAGAAGAAAGCATGAGTTGACCGCATCGTTTGGCTGGTCCCGTGCTCACTCGGGGCCATGAATTGCTTCGAGCAGTATATATCAGCGTTCACAGGGGGCGTGGCTGGCGCGGTCAGACGCGATGACGTTGTCGGTGTCGCTATCCAAGTTGCATCAAAGATTGGGTTGAAGTTCCGTAGAAGCATCCCGGCAGATTGGTCGCACTGTTCATATGCCGGCGCGTATTCCCTCGGCCATTCGAGTGACCGTACTCCAAAGACGTGCAGGAGCGACCGGGAAGGGACTCGTGGGACGTCAACTGAAGGGAAACCGCAATCTGTGCAAACAAGAAGAAAGCATGAGTTGACCGCATCGTTTGGCTGGTCCCGTGCTCACTCGGGGCCATGAATTGCTTCGAGCAGTATATATCAGCGTTCACAGGGGGCGTGGCTGGCGCGGTCAGACGCGATGACGTCGTCGGTGTCGCTATCCAAGTTCCATCAAAGATTGGGTTGAAGTTCCGTAGAAGCATGTCCGGCAGATTGGTCGCACTGTTCATATGCCAGCGCGTATTCCCTCGGCCATTCGAGTGACCGTACTCCAAAGCCGTGCAGGAGCGACCGGGAAGGGACTCGTGGGACGTCAACTGAAGGGAAACCGCAATGTGTGCAAACAAGAAGAAAGCATGAGTTGACCGGATCGTTTGGCTGGTCCCGTGCTCACTCGGGGCCATGAATTGCTTCGAGCAGTATATATCAGCGTTCACAGGGGGCGTGGCTGGCGCGGTCAGACGTGATGACGTCGTCGGTGTCGCTATCCAAGTTCCATCAAAGATTGGGTTGAAGTTCCGTAGAAGCATCCCCGGCAGATTGGTCGCACTGTTCTTATGCCGGCGTGTATTCCCTCGGCCATTCGAGTGACCGTACTCCAAAGCCGTGCAGGAGCGACCGGGAAGGGACTCGTGGGACGTCAACTGAAGGGAAACCGCAATGTGTGCAAACAAGAAGAAAGCATGAGTTGACCGGATCGTTTGGCTGGTCCCGTGCTCACTCGGGGCCATGAATTGCTTCGAGCAGTATATATCAGCGTTCACAGGGGGCGTGGCTGGCGCGGTCAGACGTGATGACGTCGTCGGTGTCGCTATCCAAGTTCCATCAAAGATTGGGTTGAAGTTCCGTAGAAGTATCCCCGGTAGATTGGTCGCACTGTTCACATGCCGGCGCGTATTCCCTCGGCCATTCGAGTGACCGTACTCCAAAGCCGTGCAGGAGCGACCGGGAAGGGACTCGTGGGACGTCAACTGAAGGGAAACCGCAATCTGTGCAAACAAGAAGAAAGCATGAGTTGACCGCATCGTTTGGCTGGTCCCGTGCTCACTCGGGGCCATGAATTGCTTCGAGCAGTATATATCAGCGTTCACAGGGGGCGTGGCTGGCGCGGTCAGACGCGATGACGTTGTCGGTGTCGCTATCCAAGTTCCATCAAAGATTGGGTTGAAGTTCCGTAGAAGTATCCCCGGCAGATTGGTCGCACTGTTCACATGCCGGCGCGTATTCCCTCGGCCATTCGAGTGACCGTACTCCAAAGCCGTGCAGGAGCGACCGGGAAGGGACTCGTGGGACGTCAACTGAAGGGAAACCGCAATCTGTGCAAACAAGAAGAAAGCATGAGTTGACCGCATCGTTTGGCTGGTCCCGTGCTCACTCGGGGCCATGAATTGCTTCGAGCAGTATATATCAGCGTTCACAGGGGGCGTGGCTGGCGCGGTCAGACGCGATGACGTTGTCGGTGTCGCTATCCAAGTTCCATCAAAGATTGGGTTGAAGTTCCGTAGAAGTATCCCCGGCAGATTGGTCGCACTGTTCACATGCCGGCGCGTATTCCCTCGGCCATTCGAGTGACCGTACTCCAAAGCCGTGCAGGAGCGACCGGGAAGGGACTCGTGGGACGTCAACTGAAGGGAAACCGCTATCTGTGCAAACAAGAAGAAAGCATGAGTTGACCGCATCGTTTGGCTGGTCCCGTGCTCACTCGGGGCCATGAATTGCTTCGAGCAGTATATATCAGCGTTCACAGGGGGCGTGGCTGGCGCGGTCAGACGCGATGACGTCGTCGGTGTCGCTATCCAAGTTCCATCAAAGATTGGGTTGAAGTTCCGTAGAAGTATCCCCGGCAGATTGGTCGCACTGTTCACATGCCGGCGCGTATTCCCTCGGCCATTCGAGTGACCGTACCCCAAAGCCGTGCAGGAGCGACCGGGAAGGGACCCGTGGGACGTCAACTGAAGGGAAACCGCAATCTGTGCAAACAAGAAGAAAGCATGAGTTGACCGCATCGTTTGGCTGGTCCCGTGCTCACTCGGGGCCATGAATTGCTTCGAGCAGTATATATCAGCGTTCACAGGGGGCGTGGCTGGCGCGGTCAGACGCGATGACGTCGTCGGTGTCGCTATCCAAGTTCCATCAAAGATTGGGTTGAAGTTCCGTAGAAGTATCCCCGGCAGATTGGTCGCACTGTTCACATGCCGGCGCGTATTCCCTCGGCCATTCGAGTGACCGTACTCCAAAGCCGTGCAGGAGCGACCGGGAAGGGACTCGTGGGACGTCAACTGAAGGGAAACCGCAATCTGTGCAAACAAGAAGAAAGCATGAGTTGACCGCATCGTTTGGCTGGTCCCGTGCTCACTCGGGGCCATGAATTGCTTCGAACAGTATATATCAGCGTTCACAGGGGGCGTGGCTGGCGCGGTCAGACGCGATGACGTTGTCGGTGTCGCTATCCAAGTTCCATCAAAGATTGGGTTGAAGTTCCGTAGAAGCATCCCCGGCAGATTGGTCGCACTGTTCATATGCCGGCGCGTATTCCCTCGGCCATTCGAGTGACCGTACTCCAAAGCCGTGCAGGAGCGACCGGGAAGGGACTCGTGGGACGTCAACTGAAGGGAAACCGCAGTCTGTGCAAACAAGAAGAAAGCATGAGTTGACCGCATCGTTTGGCTGGTCCCGTGCTCACTCGGGGCCATGAATTGCTTCGAGCAGTATATATCAGCGTTCACAGGGGGCGTGGCTGGCGCGGTCAGACGCGATGACGTCGTCGGTGTCGCTATCCAAGTTCCATCAAAGATTGGGTTGAAGTTCCGTAGAAGTACCCCCGGCAGATTGGTCGCACTGTTCACATGCCGGCGCATATTCCCTCGGCCATTCGAGTGACCGTACTCCAAAGCCGTGCAGGAGCGACCGGGAAGGGACTCGTGGGACGTCAACTGAAGGGAAACCGCAGTCTGTGCAAACAAGAAGAAAGCATGAGTTGACCGCATCGCTTGGCTGGTCCCGTGTTCACTCGGGGCCATGAATTGCTTCGAGCAGTATATATCAGCGTTCACAGGGGGCGTGGCTGGCGCGGTCAGACGCGATGACGTCGTCGGTGTCGCTATCCAAGTTCCATCAAAGATTGGGTTGAAGTTCCGTAGAAGTATCCCCGGCAGATTGGTCGCACTGTTCACATGCCGGCGCGTATTCCCTCGGCCATTCGAGTGACCGTACTCCAAAGCCGTGCAGGAGCGACCGGGAAGGGACTCGTGGGACGTCAACTGAAGGGAAACCGCAATCTGTGCAAACAAGAAGAAAGCATGAGTTGACCGCATCGTTTGGCTGGTCCCGTGCTCACTCGGGGCCATGAATTGCTTCGAGCAGTATATATCAGCGTTCACAGGGGGCGTGGCTGGCGCGGTCAGACGCGATGACGTTGTCGGTGTCGCTATCCAAGTTCCATCAAAGATTGGGTTGAAGTTCCGTAGAAGCATCCCCGGCAGATTGGTCGCACTGTTCACATGCCGGCGCGTATTCCCTCGGCCATTCGAGTGACCGCACTCCAAAGCCGTGCAGGAGCGACCGGGAAGGGACTCGTGGGACGTCAACTGAAGGGAAACCGCAATCTCTGCAAACAAGAAGAAAGCATGAGTTGACCGCATCGTTTGGCTGGTCCCGTGCTCACTCGGGGCCATGAATTGCTTCGAGCAGTATATATCAGCGTTCACAGGGGGCGTGGCTGGCGCGGTCAGACGCGATGACGTCGTCGGTGTCGCTATCCAAGTTCCATCAAAGATTGGGTAGAAGTTCCGTAGAAGCATCCCCGGCAGATTGGTCGCACTGTTCATATGCCGGCGCGTATTCCCTCGGCCATTCGAGTGACCGAACTCCAAAGCCGTGCAGGAGCGACCGGGAAGGGACTCGTGGGACGTCAACTGAAGGGAAACCGCAATCTGTGCAAACAAGAAGAAAGCATGAGTTGACCGGATCGTTTGGCTGGTCCCGTGCTCACTCGGGGCCATGAATTGCTTCGAGCAGTATATATCAGCGTTCACAGGGGGCGTGGCTGGCGCGGTCAGACGCGATGACGTCGTCGGTGTCGCTATCCAAGTTCCATCAAAGATTGGGTTGAAGTTCCGTAGAAGCATCCCCGGCAGATTGGTCGCACTGTTCATATGCCGGCGCGTATTCCCTCGGCCATTCGAGTGACCGTACTCCAAAGCCGTGCAGGAGCGACCGGTAAGGGACTCGTGGGACGTCAACTGAAGGGAAACCGCAGTCTGTGCAAACAAGAAGAAAGCATGAGTTGACCGCATCGTTTGGCTGGTCCCGTGCTCACTCGGGGCCATGAATTGCTTCGAGCAGTATATATCAGCGTTCACAGGGGGCGTGGCTGGCGCGGTCAGACGCGATGACGTTGTCGGTGTCGCTATCCAAGTTCCATCAAAGATTGGGTTGAAGTTCCGTAGAAGCATCCCGGGCAGATTGGTCGCACTGTTCATATGCCGGCGCGTATTCCCTCGGCCATTCGAGTGACCGTACTCCAAAGCCGTGCAGGAGCGACCGGGAAGGGACTCGTGGGACGTCAACTGAAGGGAAACCGCAATCTGTGCAAACAAGAAGAAAGCATGAGTTGACCGCATCGTTTGGCTGGTCCCGTGCTCACTCGGGGCCATGAAGTGCTTCGAGCAGTATATATCAGCGTTCACAGGGGGCGTGGCTGGCGCGGTCAGACGCGATGACGTTGTCGGTGTCGCTATCCAAGTTCCATCAAAGATTGGGTTGAAGTTCCGTAGAAGCATCCCCGGCAGATTGGTCGCACTGTTCATATGCCGGCGCGTATTCCCTCGGCCATTCGAGTGACCGTACTCCAAAGCCGTGCAGGAGCGACCGGGAAAGGACTCGTGGGACGTCAACTGAAGGGAAACCGCAGTCTGTGCAAACAAGAAGAAAGCATGAGTTGACCGCATCGTTTGGCTGGTCCCGTGCTCACTCGGGGCCATGAATTGCTTCGAGCAGTATATATCAGCGTTCACAGGGGGCGTGACTGGCGCGGTCAGACGCAATGACGTTGTCGGTGTCGCTATCCAAGATCCATCAAAGAGTGGGTTGAAGTTCCGTAGAAGCATCCCCGGCAGATTGGTCGCACTGTTCATATGCCGGCGCGTATTCCCTCGGCCATTCGAGTGACCGTACTCCAAAGCCGTGCAGGAGCGACCGGGAATTGGACTCGTGGGACGTCAACTGAAGGGAAACCGCAATCTGTGCAAACAAGAAGAAAGCATGAGTTGACCGCATCGTTTGGCTGGTCCCGTGCTCACTCGGGGCCATGAATTGCTTCGAGCAGTATATATCAGCGTTCACAGGGGGCGTGGCTGGCGCGGTCAGACGCGATGACGTCGTCGGTGTCGCTATCCAAGTTCCATCAAAGATTGGGTTGAAGTTCCGTAGAAGTATCCCCGGTAGATTGGTCGCACTGTTCACATGCCGGCGCGTATTCCCTCGGCCATTCGAGTGACCGTACTCCAAAGCCGTGCAGGAGCGACCGGGAAGGGACTCGTGGGACGTCAACTGAAGGGAAACCGCAGTCTGTGCAAACAAGAAGAAAGCATGAGTTGACCGCATCGCTTGGCTGGTCCCGTGCTCACTCGGGGCCATGAATTGCTTCGAGCAGTATATATCAGCGTTCACAGGGGGCGTGGCTGGCGCGGTCAGACGCGATGACGTTGTCGGTGTCGCTATCCAAGTTCCATCAAAAGATTGGGTTGAAGTTCCGTAGAAGTATCCCCGGCAGATTGGTCGCACTGTTCACATGCCGGCGCGTATTCCCTCGGCCATTCGAGTGACCGTACTCCAAAGCCGTGCAGGAGCGACCGGGAAGGGACTCGTGGGACGTCAACTGAAGGGAAACCGCAATCTGTGCAAACAAGAAGAAAGCATGAGTTGACCGCATCGTTTGGCTGGTCCCGTGCTCACTCGGGGCCATGAATTGCTTCGAGCAGTATATATCAGCGTTCACAGGGGGCGTGGCTGGCGCGGTCAGACGCGATGACGTTGTCGGTGTCGCTATCCAAGTTCCATCAAAGATTGGGTTGAAGTTCCGTAGAAGTATCCCCGGCAGATTGATCGCACTGTTCACATGCCGGCGCGTATTCCCTCGGCCATTCGAGTGACCGCACTCCAAAGCCGTGCAGGAGCGACCGGGAAGGGACTCGTGGGACGTCAACTGAAGGGAAACCGCAATCTCTGCAAACAAGAAGAAAGCATGAGTTGACCGCATCGTTTGGCTGGTCCCGTGCTCACTCGGGGCCATGAATTGCTTCGAGCAGTATATATCAGCGTTCACAGGGGGCGTGGCTGGCGCGGTCAGACGCGATGACGTTGTCGGTGTCGCTATCCAAGTTCCATCAAAGATTGGGTTGAAGTTCCGTAGAAGCATCCCCGGCAGATTGGTCGCACTGTTCACATGCCGGCCCGTATTTCCTCGGCCATTCGAGTGACCGCACTCCAAAGCCGTGCAGGAGCGACCGGGAAGGTACTCGTGGGACGTCAACTGAAGGGTAACCGCAATCTCTGCAAACAAGAAGAAAGCATGAGTTGACTGCATCGTTTGGCTGGTCCCGTGCTTACTCTTATAAAGAGATCGCAACCAGATGCTTTGTAGACAACTGGTTGTGGAAATTTACGCCGTCTGTAAATATCGCTTCGACAGCCGAGTTGCTTCAAGTCATCGCAAATATGAACTATAGGTTGCGGCAACCAACATTTGTAGATAAAGTTTGGTAGCGACTGCACTGTCGCATTCCCATCTATCACTTCGAACAGAAAGACACTAGTTTCGGTTCGAGATCGGTACTCTCTCTAATACATGGAAGGCGGCACCATCAGTCTTCTGCACTCGGTGCATTTGGCGTGTTCGTTTGACTCCAGTTCTCCGTGCAACACTCTGCGAGTGCGAGGCATTCTGGGCGAAAACTCGAACGGTGCCAGTGCGTGTGAAACGAACGCGCTCTAAAAGAAAACCGGAAATTGACGGCCCACAACCCCATCGGCCACCCTCACCCTCCTTGGCCGGTGAGGGTGGCGGATGGGGATGGGGGTGACGGGTGCGTGGAGCGGCCGACACAGTGACCACAACCCTCGCCTGTCAGACTGTCCCCTAAGGGAAGCTTCCTCTGCCACCGATCTCTGACTTCCCTACCCGTGCCTCACGATTATTGACCTTACCTGAATAGACGTAATTATGAACACCCTGAGCAAGGCCATCCCTGGTGACCAGGCAAGTGTAAAGTGCCCCTGCTAGTTGTGTTTCGGGATTACCTTATTATGGGGGGTCAAGTTTTTCACCTGGTTTTTATATCTTATAAAATCAGCAATGCTTATTGTGACAAGTTAGTGGCGCCCCCCTCCAGTCCGCCCGTCTGCGGCCGCCAGGCTCGGCGGGCAACATTGTTCACCTCGCCCAATAAACGCCGTAGAGCGCACGCCGCTCCGGTCAGTCATCGTCCACCCTCAACCAGGCTGCGTGTCGTCTCTCCTCGGCGGGTGCTTCGGCCCCTTCGTCCACGTTCCAGAAAGATCGTGACACTGGCGACGAGGAACCGTGGCACTGGAGGCTACCAACGTGCACGGTTCGGCCCACGCCGCCGAGAGAGTCGCAACACCGCGCCCCGCTCCTGTCGCCATGCCGCTGTACGGGAGGCTCGAGCCGTTCGAGGGAGATGGGTCCGCCTGGCCGGTCTACGAAGAACAAGTCCACGTGTTCTTCCGGGCGAACGACACGCCGGAGGAGAAACAACGGGACATCTTCCTGGCCATGGCTGCGGGACCCGCGTCTTCAGCCTCCTGCTCGACCTCCTCAAGCCGGCCACGCCGCACGTCAAAACGCTGGGTGAGCTGCTCGCCACGCTGCGCTCGCACTTCAGCCCGGCGCCGTCCACGCTTATGGAGCGGTTCCGCTTCAACAACCGGAGCCGCCAGGACGGGGAGACCCTCGGGCAGTTCGTCGCTGCGCTACGAGGGTTAGCGAGCACCTGCGCCTTCGGCGACCAGTTGGACTCGCTACTCCGGGACCGGTTCGTCTGCGGCATCAACAACTCCGCCATGCAGACGAGACTCCTGGAGCTCCCCGACCCCTCGCTGGACGACGCAGTGAAGGCAGCGCTGGCAATGGAAGCAGCAGCGAAAGACGCCAGCGAGATAGCGCGTGCGGCCGGCTCACCGTCGACGGAAGCGGCGGTGAACAAGATGGCGGCAAGGAGCGGTGCCTGCAGCCGCTGCGGTGCTGCCCACTCCCCCTCACAGTGCCAGTTTGTCCAAGCACGATGCTTTACGTGCGGGAGAACTGGGCACCTCGCACGTGTCTGCCGAGGGGGGAGGACGAGCGGCGGCCAGCAGCAGCAGCAGCAGCCTGGTTCAAGCCCGCGTTCCAACCAAGCCCGCGGCCAGGGTGGTCGTCGCAAGAGAACGCGGCGGGGACGAGCGGCACCAGGCCCGGGTCCGTCTTCAGCCAGGGTCCACGTCGTGGCCGAGGACCCGCAGATTTTCGACGTGTGGCAGACGAGTAAGCCTTCCTCGTCTGTGCCACCATACATGGTGTCGGTCGAAATCTGCGGCCATCCCCTCACCATGGAGCTGGACACGGGGGCCAGCGTGTCGGTCATGCCCGGGAAGCTGTTCAAGCGGACCTTCCCCGGCGTGCCCATCGAGGCGTCTGACGTCATGCTGCGCAGCTACTCCGGGCAGCTATCCCAGGTCCAGGGTCGGGCCCAAGTCAGCGTTCGCCTTGGCGACAGGGAGGCAATCCTTCCCCTTTACCTAACCAAGGGGTCGTCGCCGACGCTGCTGGGCCGGAACTGGATTCACTCGCTGGGTGTTCGGCTGCCGGAGTACCAAGAAGCTGCGCTGCACGTGGTGAAGGACGTCCCGAGCCTTTTGACCGACTTCCAGTCCCTGTTCCAGCCGGGGGTGGGCACCTTTGCCGGCACGACGGTCGGCATCCACGTACCCGAGGGAGCCCGGCCTCAGTTTTTCAAGCCGCGTCCGCTGCCGTTTGCCCTGAAGGACGGGGTCACCCAGGAGCTGCAACGGCTGCAGCGAGAGGGTATCCTGGTGCCCGTCAAGACTTCCGAGTGGGCTGCACCAATCGTTCCAGTCCTCAAGCGAGACGGCCGCGTCAGGATCTGCGGGGACTTCAAGGTCACCATCAACCCCGTCGCTACCGTCGAAAAGTACCCGCTGCCTCGGGTAGAAGATCTCTGGTCGGCTCTGTCCGGGGGACAGAAGTTCTCCAAGCTCGACCTTCGAGATGCCTACCAGCAGCTGGTGCTCCAGGATGCCGCCCGGAAGTATGTCACCATTTCGACAACCATGGGACTCTTCCAGTATACGCGCCTACCGTTCGGCGTGACCTCAGCCCCAGCCATCTTCCAGAGAGAGATGGACAACCTCTTCAGGGGCATGAGGCACGTGGCGGTGTACTTGGACGACATCCTGGTTACCGGTACCGACGACGGGGACCACCTGCAGAACCTGCGCAAAGTCCTGACACGACTACAGGACGCCGGTCTCAAGCTGAGGCTGGACAAGTGCATGTTCCTGACCCCCAGCGTGGAGTACCTGGGACACATCATCTCCCAGGCTGGCCTGGCCCCGGCTCCCCGCAAGATTGAGGCCGTGCTCAAGGCGCCGAAGCCCAAGAGCAAGAAGGAGCTTCAGAGCTACCTCGGCCTCATCAACTTCTACAGGAGGTTCCTGCCCAACCTTTCGACGCATCTGGAGCCGCTGCATCGACTGCTTCGTGACGGTCAGCAGTGGGCCTCGAAGAAGGAGCAGGACTTGGCCTTCCAGCACAGCAAGGAGCTGGTCGTTAAGGCTCCAGTGCTGGTGCACTTCGACCCGGCCAAGCCTGTAGTCCTCACCGTGGATGCGTCGCCGTACGGGGTAGGAGCCGTCCTGTCGCACCGGGGTCAGGATGGTCAGGAACGCCCTGTGGCGTTTGCTTCTCGTCGACTACATGCGGCGGAGCAACGCTACAGCCAGCTCGACAAGGAAGGCTTGGCCCTCATCTTCGGGGTCCAGCGCTTCCATCAGTACCTGTGGGGCCGGCAGTTCGAGGCAGTCACGGACCACAAGCCGCTGCTGGGGCTGCTGGGACCTGACAAGGCAGTTCCAGTGCAAGCCTCGCCTCGAGTGGTACGCTGGGCCTTGACGCTGGCAGCCTACAGGTACAAGCTGGTCTACCGCCCTGGGAAGGACCTGGGACCTGCAGACGCCCTGAGCCGCCTGCCCCTGCCGGAGGTGCCTGCTGCCGTTCCAGAGCCAGCTGACGTTTTCCTGCTGGAGCGGGCCTACCCGGGGGTGCTCACCAGGACTGCGGTGGCGCAGGCGACCAGTCGGGACCCGGTGCTGTCCCAGGTGGTCAAGGCGGTTTCCCGAGGGGAGGAGCTGCGTCACCAGGCGTTCAGCCACAAGACCGCCGAGCTGAGCTTGGAGCAAGGCTGCCTCCTGTGGGGTTCCAGGGTGGTGATTCCACAAAGTCTGCGGGCCAAGGTGCTGCAGCTGCTGCACGCGGGGCATCCTGGCATTGAAAAGACAAAAATGGTGGCACGGTCGCACGTTTGGTGGCCTGGCTTGGACCAGGACATCGTGCACCAGGTGCAAGGCTGCCAGGTCTGCCAGGAGAACCAGCGAGCCTCGCGCCACGTGGAGATCACCCCCTGGCCGTTCCCACAGAGGCCGTGGTCCCGCTTGCACGTGGACTATGCGGGACCCTTCAAGGGCCACTACTTCCTGGTGGTAGTGGACGCCTTCTCCAAGTGGGTGGAGGCACTGCCAGTCACCAGTCCCTCGGCAAGCGCGACCATTGCGGCGCTGCGGCAAGTCTTTGCGGCGCAGGGATTGCCGGACATTATTGTGTCCGACAATGGTCCCGCTTTCGCTAGCGCCGAGTACCTCGACTGGCTGCAGAAAAATGGGATCCGCCGGATGCTGGTTCCGCCGTACCACCCCGCTTCCAATGGTGCAGCAGAGCGGGTGGCACAGACCCTCAAGAACAAGCTGAAGAGGAGCCAGCCCGGGGATTTCCGGACGCAGGTGGCCCGGGTACTGTTCCAGTACCGGACCACACCGCATGAGGTCACTGGCCGTGCCCCCTGCGAGCTTCTGCTGGGCCGGATGGTCAAGACACCCTTGGACGTCTTGCACCCAGACCTCCGGTCCTCTGCGCTCCTGAAGCAGCTGAAGCAGAAGCTGGCTGTTGACCAAGGGTGCCGTCCCGGGCCTTTGCCGGAGCCGGGAGCGTCGGTCTACGCCAGGAACTTTCGTCCAGGCCCACCCTGGTCTGCCGGGCGTGTGGTTTCACCAGCGAGCGCCTCATCGCTGCTCGTCCGCATGCCCGACGGGACCACCTGGCACCGGCACGCCGACCATGTCAGGCCTCGCCTCGGGACCTGGCTTCCACCCTCGGCCGTCGCTTCTGAGGACCAGCCTGCAGGGGGCCCAACAGCACCAGTCGTGGCCAGCGGAGCGCCACCCACCCCGGAGGCGACAAGTGTCGCCAGTCCTGTGGTGCCACACCCAAATCCAGTCCCTGCGGCTCCACCGGGTGGAGCGCAACCGATTCAGGCAGCGCCCGGCGTTGCCACACCTGGCCCGTCGACACCAGTGCCCAGGCGGAGTGCACGGCAGAGGAGGCCACCTGACCGTTACTCGCCGGGGTGACCTTCATCGTCGACAGGCCGGGACTTTGCATGGCCAGACGCCGAGATGGTGTCGGCCGTGCGCGTCGTGTATTTAGTTATTTTGTTTTAGAAAAAACAAACTGGGGGGGAGGAGTGTGACAAGTTAGTGGCGCCCCCCTCCAGTCCGCCCGTCTGCGGCCGCCAGGCTCGGCGGGCAACATTGTTCACCTCGCCCAATAAACGCCGTAGAGCGCACGCCGCTCCGGTCAGTCATCGTCCACCCTCAACCAGGCTGCGTGTCGTCTCTCCTCGGCGGGTGCTTCGGCCCCTTCGTCCACGTTCCAGAAAGATCGTGACACTTATTCCCTGCCCAAGGAAGTGGGGACACCGTATATAAACCGTTAAGGTACGCCCCTTAGTTTTTTTTTTTTATTCTTTTTTCATTTAAACGAACAACCTATTTGAAGTAAACGTGAGGACTTAAGCATCCTTTTAGGTGGTTTTAAATTTATTTTTGATGTAATTATGTTGACTGAAACGTGGGCTGACGCAAAAACTGATATTCAAAGTTTCGAATAATACAAAACGTACTCCCTAAACCGCTCTTTATACCGAGGAGGCGGTGTTTGTATGTATGTGAAAACTAATCTTAGCTGCTCCGAAATTAGCAGTTTTACGAAAGTGTAACGCGATTATGAAGTTTAAACGGTCAAACATGCAAAGTGCGTCTACTGCGCAATATATCGCCCTCCGAATGGTCATATTTCTTGTTTTGTAAAGTTCATTGACGATTTGTTTGTGTTTATTGGTGAAAATATTCTCACTATGTTCTTGGGTGTAGACTTAAATCTAGATATGCTCTCCTCATCACCGAGGCAGCTAGAGTTTTTCTCCTTATATCAGTCGTACAAATACTTTAACCCAATTTCTAAACCCACGCGATAACTCATCTGAAAGAAACATTACTTGATTTGTTTCTAAGTAATGCCGATGAATCTCACGTATCCGGAGGTGTCACTGGAGCCACGATAAGTGACCACCTACCAATTAATATGCTTGTCGACTCGAAAGTCGGGATACCGAGGGATAGAGATCGCTGCCCAATTTAATACCGAAATATCACTGCAGAAAATCTAGAAGCACTTGAAGCTAATATTTGCCGTACTAATTGGAGCACGGTGTTGTCTAGTGTCTCAGCTGACGAGGCATATGATTAATTTAATGGGATACTTATAAAGATCTATAAAAAAAGTTTCGCGAACAAAACAAAACAAATCAAAATGATGATTGAAAAAGACGCTCTCTACAAAAAAATTTATGAAATCCAGAAAACCAGGTGTGCTAGCGTTATTTAAAAAGCAGCGAAATGCTGTGACAAGTGCTTTACATAAGGCTAAGCGTACGTATTTTTATGCTGCGTTTGAAAATGAGCGACGAATAGGTATTAGATGGAAGAAGATTAACTCATTTCTGCGACGTGGCCCTTTCGAATCTACAGCAATCAAGCTTAACACCGAGGGGGAGACGAGAGGTGGTTTGGTGTTTGTTAGCTCATATATTTAATGTTTATGTTTTTAAACATTGTAGAAAAAGGTAACGCTGCCGAAGAATTTCCATTTGGGAATCTCTGACACAATTTTGTTGCCCCCACCGACGCGGAGGAAGTGCCAACATTTTTTAGAAACCTTGGAAATACCAAAATTCCTTACATAGGTGGAGTTCACGTCAAACCTTTGAAACATGTAATTAAATCAGTTGCTCCTCTTTTAACACATATCTTAATTTGGCACTTCAAAAATGTCATTTTCCTAAAAAAATGCAAGACTCTGAGGTTATGCTTATTTTCAAGTCTGGGGATAAAAAACACCTAAGAAATTATAGACCTGTTTCTGTGCTTCCAGTGTTTTCATAGGGGCTAGAGGAAATAATGCATGCTAGATTATATACATTCTGCGAAGAACACTGTCCTAACATCTTGCCAGTGTGGCTTCAGGAAGGGGCATTCGACGGAACTTGCGCTATTAAAACAAAAGGAACTGATTTTAAACAACTTCGAAAGAAAATTGATTACCTTGGGGGTCTTCATATTGATTTTTCAATGGCTTTCGACCGTCTCAATCATAAAACTATGCTTCAAAAATTAAATGCATACGGGTTGCGAAAAGTAACTTGCACAATAATCGAAAGATTTTTTTTAAATATTGACATTAGTGTGTTGCGATAGATGGTCACCGCTCTGGATTAAAGAAACGGACGTCAGGGATGTCACAGGGGAGCATCATTGAACCCCTACTGTTTACCGTGTACATCAATGATATAGTAAATATAGACTACAGTGCAGATTTAATAATTTCCGCAGACGACACCAGTTTATTTTTTTCGGCAAAAGTTGTCCACCAGGTTTTACGTACGGCAAATAGCGTTCTACAGCAGATAAGTGACTGGAGAATCTCACACTTTTTAATAAAAAATGCAGATAAGACGAAAGCAATACGTTTTCGATCCAAAAATGCACTATTTTCATCTACTCAATGGCTCTCTCTGCAAGGATAGAATATTGACTTCGTACAAAATGTGAAGGTTCTTGGGGTGATATTTAATAAGTACGTGATCTGGGACGCCGAAGTACGATGTATAGCTGGCATACTTTTAAACGTTATGGGCATAATTTATAAATCCCGTCATATATCACCCATTTCGGCCTTAATCCTTCTTATAACATCTCTTTTTACAGTTGCCATAATTACTGCTTCCTTGTTTGGGGTAGCGCAACGGTTACAAATGTGCATTACTTGCCTGTTCTTTAGAAGAGAATAATCCGAATTATGTGCGATGTGGAGTTCAGCGCTCGGACATTACAACTTTTCAAAAAACCTTCGTGTAGTTTCAATTTCAGAGCATTACAATTACAAACTTCTGCTAGTACATCAACACCTGTAAGGCAAAATCAACTGGTTTTTCTATCAATCGCCGATATAAAGCGGTGGGTGCCCGCATATGCAGGCCGTTGTTTTGACACATGGTCAATGCCGCGCTCGAGAACAGACTATTGCCTCCAGATGCCGCAGTACTCGTTGCCTAATGTTATAAATCGTACACATAGATTTGGCACGGATTTGATGAGTTTGAGCAGAAAGGATATTCGGTCATTGTTTCTCTAGTGTTATTTCTGCGTATTCGTGATGGGACCTCCGGCCTGCAAGAAATGTTGTTGATATATTTCAGATCTTTTTTTTTATTTTTTTTTCTGTTTAATGCTGCGTGTTTTCCTCCTATGTAAACCTTGTTTTACGGGTCACTAGTATGTAAAATAGTTTACCTTGTTGCTGGTGGGGAGGGAAAACTCTGCCAAGCGACAACAGTCTGCTTTTTCTTTCTCCTTCCCCCTCTCCTCTGGGGAGAAACCATAACGTTGAAGTTAAAGTTGAAGACACTTAAGAAAAAAAAGAGAAAAAAACGAGGACAATTGCATTAATTTGAGTTAGACACTTTTAATAAACCTTTATGTTTTATACATGTCCTTACCAGCTGAAAGAGATGTTCCTCCAATCTGGGCGTTCTTAAGCTTTTACTTTTGGTAACCCTAATTTAATTAGGTCATTGTCTTTTCAAGTTCTATTGAAAAACAAGTTTGAAATTCGAAAGCTTTGCAGACTGGTCGACCTATTTAGCTAACATGGCGATATTTAATACGGGTACCCTTTGATATCGGTACCCATTCGATACATTTCACAAGTATCATTCTAGAAACCAGTTTGCCACGAATTGTAGTTTCGTAGTTTCGATTTAAATTGTTGTGGTGAAAAAGTTAATGAGCTCTGCCCACTGAGGAAACACTCTCCAGTGCGAAGGTCCCGTTTTAGAACTTTGAGCACTAGATAGAATCAAGCATGAGTGTCTATTATGTGGTGCCGAAGGAAGTTTTGCGAAGTGGAAATATTCCTAATTTAGAGCCCGTGGCTTTTAGATTGTACCGCGGCATGACTTGTGCTCATTCACATCAGGCGCGCATGTGCTACCTTTGCAGCTTATTAACATTGATGACAATAGAACGAGCACTGCATGTAGTGTTGGTTTGTCAACTTCACGTATATGTTATATTCCTTGATTAACGCAATGCTGGCATTGGGTCACATAATAAGAATGGCGCCCTGCATTTTTGTTTTTGGATAATACGGGCTTTTTTTTACATCTGGTAATCCTAGCTTAAAGTAAGGAAGTAAAATTAGAATAAGTGCACTCAAACCTGTATTGCAACAAACTTCGAAATTGCGTTTATTGTACCAAAATACCACAACCCATCTTCTACGTGTTTACATCTTGACTTTCTTGATGAGGATGGTGAACACTTGAAGCTTGCTATTCGCAGGTGCTGTCAGAAATGTTGAACCTCAAACTGTTACCGCAGAGGAGATCAAATATAAAATTGCAGCAGTTGTCAATACTATCCAGTTTGCTCTCAGGGACGAGGAGTGCGCATTTCCCTTCTGAAAAGACAAAAAGTCGTGAAAATATGTAAACGCTGGCCGGCATATCCACTTCAAAGAAATGTCAGTTTATTATAAATAGAAACAAAATGTCATTAGAAAACCTTGTAGTCCTGTCCCAGAGGAATACATCAAAATTATAATAATGCTAAGTACGTTGTAAAGGACTAAACCACACTGTTCTGTACACAATCGCGAATTCCGACGATTCATGTGCAAGTGTCATTCATCTACTACTTGCGATTGAATTGCTATTTGTATATAAAACGACAATACAACGCGCGGGACACTGAGATCAATGCACGTCAAGTGATAGTAGTATTATATAGTGCATTAGCACGTTCTGGAAAATGTGTAAGCCTCTCTTAGCAAACCGTCATTTAAAGACAGATATGGCTGCATTACCCCCTGCGTACGGTAATCGAAACACAGTGCATTTCTTGACGTTGGTGTAGGCTGAGATTCCCTGCACAGAAGCAGCTTCTGTAAAAAAAGAAGAATAAGAGTAAAAAAACGAATTTTTTATTTAATTTCAGAGAACTATGACAATTAGGCGCGCGTAAAAAATATTTTCAAGAAAGTGACAAGCATCCTCGTTATTTCATAATTAAAATTATACTTCCCTCAATTCTCTCGTATAAAAAATAAAGTATTCATTATTTCTTGTTGTTCAGTTAAGTAACCTTGAGTTTAATCAGCATCTATTATACTTGAACACATCTTAATTTAGAGCCATTACGCATTAGCCCAAGGGATGTTTCCAGTAATAAATATATGTACAACGTTTTGTAAGGGTTGTTTATTAACATTAAATGAATAGTTTTATAGGCCAAACGCCCTGAAAATACAGATTCAATACAGACGTGCCGTAACATCCTTGCCAACTCTTCTAGCAACCTAATCTCAAAATCCCGCAACGCCACCCAACAAGACGTTACTGGTCTAAAATCCCTTCAAAACCGCACTGACCTGGTAATCAAGCAAGCCGACAAGAGCGGAGCAGTGGTTGTCTGGCGCACTGATCTCTGCATCGAGGAAGCTCTCCGACAACACTCTGTTCCTGATTTTTACGAACCCCTTTTCCCCAACTTATCCGCCCCCCTGTCTAATCTGACACCGACTCACAACACTACCCTCTTCACAATAGACGTCACATCCCAATACATGATAATTCGTTACGCCGAAGGACTACAGGCTCTCTCGCTCTAACTCTAAATGACTTCCAATTGAAGAGCTCCTTCTATTACCAAAAATGTGGTGTACCGATGGGAACTCGGATGGCCCCTTGTTAGCTAAACGTTTTGTCGGCTACGTCGAACACTTGTTCTTTACTTCCTTCCCCAACCCTCTCCTAGCGTTCCATAATCGTAATATTGCCGACATCGTTGGTTTCGGCCACCCTCCCAAAGTTGACAGCTTCACTAATGCAGTTCATAACGCCCCCGCCTTCCTCAAGTTTACCTCACTGATATCTAAATCCACTGTCAACTTCTGAGACTTAAAGATCACTAGTTACGAACACAAGTTCCACACCTCTGTGTTCTATAAACAAAATGAGAGCTATCGCTACCTTTTGTTCTCCTGCAACCATCCTAGATCCCCAGATCAACTCTCTTCCCTTCTAACAATTTCTCCACCTTCGTAGGATTTTCAGCGACGACATCAGTTTCTGTCATCAGCTTAAGACGATGACCGCCTACTTTGTTGAACGGAGTTATCCACTCGGCCTCCTGCGCAATGCGAGCAGGCGCGTCTATGACATTTATTGGCACGACGCCCTATATCCCCAACCAAGATCTAAACCACCGTGAAACACCCTCATCTTCGAGTACCAACCCTCCATACCCAGGCTCGGCAAACTAATCATGAACGCCACTTCTCAGCTCGTAGGCCCTAAAGTTATTTCTAAAGCACCCGACCTAACTTACCGTCGACAGCCCAACTTACGCTGCCTTCTAGTAGGCCACGACCGGACCACGAAACTTCTGACTTTGTTCCCCGGTACCACGCCATGCGGCGCCCCGAAACTCCTTACGTGCAAACACACCGGTCCTCCTCCCAACTTGCTAATGAGAATCACTGACAATCACACCTGTAAATCTTCTGATCTGATATGCATTATTTCCTGCACACTCTGTTCGACCTTATCATATGTCGGCGAAACTGACCACCGACTCCACGAACGGTTCCGAGAACACCGCTGACTAGTTACACCAGAAAGAACGGGCCAACTTAAACATGACCACACCACAGACGTATCTAAACATGCCTCCTCTACGAATCCGAACTCAACATGGGAGAAGGCGTTATCAAATCAGGCTTCCACACACCCACCTCACGCAAAAAGAAAGAAAACAGGTTAATTTTTAACCTAAAGACGGAATTCCATTCCGGTGTCAACAAGAAATTTTCTTTCGGTTATTAGACATTCCTCTTCCGCCAGCTTCTCTCTCTTTCTCTCCCCCCCCCCCCCTTGCCTACCGCTTTTTTATAATTTGCGTGGTCAGCCGGGGTGCCCTAAGCTTTCACCTCGTCCGCATTCCTCCCCTTACTGATTTACAGACCTCTTGTATATTTGTTGACAAATTTTCCGTCTTCCTCTCTGACTCCATGACGTCGCATCTGAGGCGTGTTTCCTGCGCCTTTTGAATATACGTTGTATATATTTTAATCTGCCATTTGCCCTTTTAGTATATATGAAGAATACTGTTTGGTCGAAACGTAATCCCTCTCATTTCCTCTGCCACTTCTCTTTCCCTTCAAATCACTACTAATATGCAAACATCGCCCGACAGAACCCGGTATTTTCAGATTCCACACTCACCGATGTAAAGGATGAGCGAAAGGCATCGACGGATGTTTGAAGGGACCGCATCAATTTGTTTCTGAATGCATCATGCTAATATTCTACACACAGGTTGCTGAAGAATGTGAATTCGTGAATTCAGGGTATAAAACATTTCAGTGAAGAAACTTACCTGAATAAAAAGTTATAAATTGAAAACTGCGGCCGTCTGCTAATTAAAGGCTCCTACTCGGCGCAACAGGTGGCAGGTGGCGGCACGTAATATCCCATTAGGCTACCAGCGGCATCGACGGGCACTTCCTTACAGCTCGGCAATAGCCGACAACGTTTCTGAGCCAGAAGCGATGCGTTCTTTCGCTGCACGAATTATCACCGCAAGATTATTTTAATCTACAAATAAAGGAAACAAATTAAGATAAAGCGAGAAAAAAATAAAACAGATTCGTTACAACGAAAAATATCCCTGGAGAAGGGGGACAAAGGACAAACACAAATTTCCAAACACAGCTAGATGACTCATGCGCGACCGAAAAAATCCACCTGGTCCGGGTATCGAACCCGGGACTTCTTCATTTCCAGCGAAGCGCTCTACCAACTGAGCTAAGCAGGGGTTAGACGTCAGTAGAACAAACAGACTTTATCAGCTGCCACCAGTCTAACAGCAACAAGGGTGAATGGCTACATTTTAAGGTTGATTATAATGCAATTAAATGCAAAGGAGCAAGCGAGCTGGACAACAATAACGAAAATAATCCCGGGAGAAGAGGAAAGGGGGACAAAGGACTAAAACAAATTTCCAAACACAGCGCAACCGTAAAAATCCGCCTGGTGCGATACCCGGACCAGGTGGATTTTTTCGGCCGCGCACCAGTCACCTTACTGTGTTTCGAGATTTGTGTTTGCTCTTTATTCCCCCTGTTCGCGTTCTCCAGGGATTATTTCCTTTATTCTGGTCCAGCTCGCTTGTACCTTTGCATTTATTTGCATTATAAAGATTTGTTCTTTTTTTTCGACATATATTTTCCAGTAGATGTCGTCGTCTGATGAGCACGAGCTGGTTATTACCGTGCCTTTTCTCTTCTCTGCAACGTTTATCCGTTTTGTTTTTAGGTGCAAGTTATCTTCGTGGTGCGCGCCCAACGTGCGAGAGAAGGTTGCTCTCTCGTACGGGGAGTACCGAGGACGAAAGAGGTCCGCCGATGTTTTCAGGCGGAGTTTCGGTGGCAATATCTGGACTAGGTGAAGCGCCTCAGCGAGAATGAACACATCCAATACAATCCACCGACAGAAGTGGCGTCATCACCGGAGCTGACCCTGGAAATTCCGGTACTCGGTGCTCTCATTGCCAACCCCCACCTTTCGACGCGGAGAGCATGGCTAGCATCTGTCGACTGTTGCGCCTGTCAGATACCTATGTAGTTAGCACATGTCCACCGTAGGTAGCGATTTCAAGTTTTTTAGTTTTAAGTTTCCGCTCAGGTAGGTTTGTTCGGTGAAATTTGTATACCCTTAATGCACGTTCGCTGGTCTCCTGTGTGCAAATGTTTGGCTTGATGCGTTTAGAAACTGATTTCTAGTGTCCCTTCGAACAGCCAGCAATCCCTTTGACTAACCCTCTATATCAAGCTTTAGTTAGGAGCATAATGAATATAAATAACTGCCGAAACGCATAGCTTGTAGAAGTATAGTCCCCAAAGCATACAAGAAGAAATGTTTTACTCACGACCTTGAGCCTGGAAATTCAGAACATTTTCTATAGTGTAGCCTGGAGATAAAATGGGGGTAATCGTTGCATCACTGAAACGAAAGGGCCGGACGTTATTAACCTTGTTTAATGTTGGGTACGCCGAACATACATTCGGTTGGTTGCGAATAAATTTGAAGTCATGGTTTTCAATTGGATACCGAATTTCCCATCTACGCTGTAATGTAGGGTGTGCAGATACTAATTTACAGCTGAATTATCTCGCTTATGTTTTTCAAAACGTCACCTTCCAACGTGATGATATGCTATAAGTCCTCATTAATGAGTAAGATCCCCAAGTGAAGCACACCATAAAATACCTTACTAGTTGCGAAAGATGTAGCAGTGATATGCTTTCGCGTGAGGACACTTTTATCAGTAGAGTGGTAATGTGTACTCCATTAACTGAGAGGCATAAAAGAAACATTGCAGGGCATGCCAAAGCTTTCCACTAAAGAACAACGGGATTGATTCAACAGGTTTGTGATGCCTTGATTCATACATTGTGCACGGTTTGCATTGTTTTGTAAAACAGTGCTATTCAGTGACGGCGTGAATATATTAACATTTTGTAATTTACAAGCAACACTGCTGAGGTTACCAATGCGAATAAACGAGAGCCCAAAGTTATAAGGAGTGACATATGCGCTCGCGGTTTTATATTACTAGTACACTTTTAGTGTTGACTTTTAAAAATGCCTTTACGAAATTACAGAAATTGCTATTCTTCCGTTTAAAGCTTACACACGGACAATCATAAAGGGAAGCAAGTGGGGCTTGGACATCTTGTAATACAATACCTTTTGGTACTAAACGTACACATTCAAAGGTTTATGTGAGCCTAGAGAAAATACATTGTAGAAAGAAAAATTATTACGAGAGCGAGTTTGGTTTAGAGTAAGGTTACTCACGCGGAAAAGTCTGGAGCATACTGAAAAACCGCAGGGTAAGTGCCGTCTGCCCCTGGACCGTTTGACTTGAATCTAACGCATTTAGCGTCTCCTCCAAAGACTGGATCGAATTCAAAGTTTCGGTAGGCCATGTACCATGTCTCTTTGAGGGGAAATATCTGAAAATTTGAAACGTGGTGAGAACTCAATTTTTTTATATTAATATCAATGATAGTTTTAGTTTTTGTAACTTTTGATTACTCTATGGCATGGATAAAGATTGAAAGTTTACCGAAGCTTCATCCTGATATTCTTGTAGGGCTGGATTTTGATCCAGGTATGCTGTACTTGCTCTAGAATAGTGCAGGCCAAGTAAAGCCGTTATCCCCAAGAGAGCAAAATGCATCATTTTGTATAGATGATAATGAGGTTCCTACATTCAATCCTTGCTCACGTTTTCTGAGTCCCTGCGCCAACACCACTCTACTTTATATAGAAGCTTTAAGCATGTTTAACCAACATATGTACGACATCCGGTTCTCGGGGCACCGTCCTGAAAATCTCTTTATTACCTTAGGTTTTTATGTTTTATGATAGGGGCTGTCCTCGAAAGATTAATTGCCTTGCGAAGTTTTTTTTTATGCTCGCATGTGTGTACCATTTATCTAAAATAAAGGTAATTACAAAATTGTAGTTCGTTTCAATGAGCTGTATATTGAGATCAGAAAAATAAAAATTATAACGTTTTTGTACATTAATTTTATTTGTTAAAGGCCACACGCCTTGCTAAAATCTCCAAAATATGATTTGTATGGCCCAGTTAAATGGACTTCTAGGTAGAAGAACTCTGATTCAATGACATATACCGACGTGCGGGATTCAAATGCAAAAATTATAATAACACGCTATGATGAAATTCAGCGTTCGTGGCTAATGTTATTAAAAGAAAATAATCATTCGAAAAAAACTGGATCACGCCTGCAACTCAAGTAACTAGCTTTTATTTTTATAAATATTTATATTTATTAAACGTTTTGCTGGCTAAAAAATATGCACCCCTCAATAGGTGTTTCCTGTGTGATTTATTTTAAAATCGAACCTCATTTATTTCGCCACAAAAAATAAGCTACGAGACTTCATTTATATCAGCTCCCACGTGCCAGCGCTCCGTCTTTCATATATTCAGAAAGGGAAGTGTGGCATCCCGGATGGTGAAACCATTCTCACATATTACAGACACAACCTCAAAAAAACAAAAGCTCAAACAAAGAAATCAAAACCTGTTTGATGGCAATACTTACCAATGAGGAACCGGCGACGGCGGTGTAGATTGTCTCTTCAAGATCAGTTTCGTTTTGCGATCTTACGCCAGAAGTTGTTCCACATCCCGTTATTTGTAGAGTTGATATTTGATGATCAGCAGATTATCCACACGAGGCGAATAGTTGCCACAAATAGTTTGTCCTAAATGAGCCAAGAAAATCTTATATGTCTTCAAACAATTGCTTCTTTAATACTTCGACTTCGGTAAACTTTACAAGCGAATTTACACACTGATATTGAAGGCAGTGTTAATATTGATTCCAGATTGTCCTGAGTCGTTGTTTCCAAATATAACTGCTAACCATGCTCTGATAGCTCGTTCCGTCAATCTACCTCTTAAGCTTGCGAAACGACAGGTGTGGTCACTGAAAACCTTAAGCCAGGGTTGTTTACCTTAATGTGGCATGATTGACGTCATAACGCCTTGGATATAACGACAAGCATTAGTTGAAGCAAACAAAGCTGTGATCGAGAACGTTTCCTCTTAATTCTTTCGATTACATATTAATCGTTTATTCAAATTCCGTAAAAATTACATTTTCTTCCAGTCCTGTTTATACGTGTCGGAATATAGGGACAGGAATAAGGCAATACATACGGGGTGTGGCCCTAAGGACTAATATATTTGGCAAGCCTTGTAAAATTCAAATTTCAAATGAACACACCCGAAATGGTACACGCGAATCTAGTCTCAGCAGAAGCCTCATCTCTATAATTTTAGAGGTCAAAGTTCAGGTGGTGAAATATTGAAAATAAAGCAAAATCGGAGGCCGTGTATTTCCCAAAACCCGTACCAGCCTGTTTGTCGTCTGCGCACTAATTTATAAGCTCGCTCTGAGGTGTCTTCCTGAACTAAAAAACGCTAAGGCTCAATAGCAGAGGCTGGCGACGAGCAAGAGGTTGCGTTAACTATTAGTTTTAACAAAATGTATGAAGAATGACAACTTAGCAGCAAACCCAAAAACCAGCGTTCACACCACGAATTCGGTATAGGGCACAGGCAATCCACGGCCGCCGTTATTGTTCCATTTGTAATATTTGACCACCTCTTACCGGACCTCCGAAAAGAAAGGAAAACATAGAAAAATCTTTCTGCGAAACAACGTTCGCGTGAAAATTTAATGTAACCCCTTTCTGAATTCAAGGTCCTTACGGCTGCACCATGGAAATGGGCCTACACCTCCCAATGTTGTGAAATGGAAAACTACAAGGGCGGAGTGGACTTGTTTAACCCCAAATAAACCATCGTATGACTATAACTCTAACCTTCTGTAGCGGCAAGTAATGCTTAAGTGGAAATGCCGGGTCTTTGGAAACGTGTGATAGTTAGTTTGTACCAGCGCACGGACTACGCATATTCATATCAGTCAGGTATTACTAACTTTGCCTCCGAGTATTTGCTGGACTGTAAAGAGAGCGTCGCTTGTGATGATGTTTGTCCCTTCTTTAAAGCGCCTGAGGGAGGCGTTGTTGACAATTTACGTCTCCGCCAACTTGCTGCCAAATAAAAGACAAAAAACCCACAGTGCCACCGCTTTTTGTATTATTCATAAAATAGTTTATGTCCAGTCATCAGTTGGTTTGCTAAAGCATTAGTTAACGAGTGATTTTTAGGATATTTTTATTACTCTTGTGAGACGAGCGATTCTATCTTATAGTTGAATAATACACACCAGTACCTCGCTAAATCCCTCATACCTTTATTTACGTAGAACATCATTGTCCCAAGACATTTTAACCATAGAATTCTTATAATGTGCGCTAGAAGTTCAACTGGTGCAGCAGTCTATGCGGCTTCCGGGAGGAAAATTGAATCAGAAAACAACAAGTCTACTTTTGCGGCGCTCCTGTGCATTCCTATGGAAAAACACGCGTACCTTTTGTCCCTTTGCCAGAAAATGACATGGATCACATTCGTCATTTGTGTCGTACTAAATCGTATTTACCTTTATTAACACTGTAAAGGAGTATTTGCTTTAGTTAACGCATTTTTCTTCGTCAGTCAATGGTGTTTAACTTCGCTATATGTCAGACCCAAACCTCTATTCCACAATGGGTGTGTAAAACAAGCTACGATTTTAAGAAAAATAACAATCGAAAGGAATATAGAGTGTGATTAAGGCTCGCCAGTGTTCCGGTGACACTTATATAGTGCCAATATGCCAGTCCTGTTACTATATAAATATTACCCCGTCTTGCATCTTTACGAGTGTTTAAAAACATCCAAAACGTAAATTATAAAGGACATGGGCTGTGAACGGCGTCCTTTCTATTATTTTCTATGCCGGGCAGCTTTTATGAGGCACTTGATCTCAAAGAGTTTGAGTGTGCGGGTGATGTTTTGAACGAAGATCAAGCATCTTAGCAAAAACAAGGAAGAATAAAGCAGTACTTACGTGACCTTAAATTTATTTGGATCTTATATTCACAGGGAGTTACAGATACAGTTTTACTGCATAGTTCCTGCCGTTCCACGGTTTTCCAGGTGTACCTTGTTCGTTTGGCACTTAAATCCCCCATGCTGAGAAGCGCAGGTGTGGTGCTAGCGCTAACAGTGACCGAACGTGCACATAAATATATGCTCAAAGCCGTTTTAGCACCGTTTTTAATGCAATGAATTTAAAAGAAATACGCCGTAATTGACTTATTATTTCGTCTGCCTGACTGAGAAATGTTACAAGCTACCTAGCATGCACAACTTATTCTGGATATTTGCTGCCTGCTTCAATTTGCGACAGTATACTAGAGCAAGTTGAACCCCTAGCGCACATTATCATAACTCAATCGTTTGACATTAACAGGCTCGGAAAGCCTGCTGAAACGCAGCGACTAGAAGTCTCTTTGCATCCAACTTCTGTTTGGCTTCTGTTTATAAAAATAAAAGGGTTGATAGTGTTTTTGTTTATATCTCTCTAGCAATAAAACAATTTTAACAATGGTACCTTCGTATATATCAAGGAAAATGTGCACCTTTTTTTCTAGTCAACACGCGGGATTCTCTACATTTTGCATCACTGGTTTTCATTGAGGTAGTAAAATCAGGTCAGGTGAGCGCATTTTTTGCCTTCATTGCGGCAAGGTGAACAGTATTGTTTGCACCAAGACGTCACTATCATTTACGTTGACGGCGATTTAATTGAACTTTGCAAATCCGCCGGTGATTGCTTTAAGACTGTTATTCGCACGTATTGTCATAAATGTGGAATATCGGTTTTGTACCGCAAAAATTAAATAGGAAATTGAAGCAGGGGTTCAAAAACTGAACCACCAGTTGAGTCTTTGGAGCGATGAAAACGCATTTTTTCTCTGCAGAACAAACAAAATAACAAAACAACTATGAAACTTTGGCCTGCACACCATTCCCCGATATAGACACGTCTCTCATACTGCAAAGTATATTCATTTATGATAACAATATAGTCCTCTCATACATAAATACATTAACTACAATATAATATACCAAAATATTATAAAGACATGAGGTTACGCTTTACTTTGACCCGGAATGTTAACCCACACAATCACTTTAAATTATCAAGCGCCTACATGCTTGCGAATATATTGTCTTTGCGTACATAACGTTGGTGAAAACCTACAGAACAATTATCTGTACAAGCATCCAACGATAGCGCTAGTTGTCACTGCTATGAATTGGTATTTTGCTTCAAAAGGTTTATGAACGCTGATTTGCAATTCAATATTTAATGTAAGAGGAGAGCATTGTCCCCTGGGTATGGAAGTAGAGATGCTGAGCACTTTTTGACGTTTCCGTACACTGAGACCGTATGCAGTAAGACGGCTTCTGGAGAAAGCAAAACTCGGAATTCAAAAAGCGTTTTAAATGATAAGCACACTAAACTTGTGTGTATTAAGTTGTTTTTAAGAACGAGGAGAACAACGTCTTTATATCACAAATAGAGTTCAAGCATATAAAATATAATCTGGAAAACAATTGCGTTATACTCATATGGCTTGGCTCAGGGCTTGCCGGGCGCTTTTACACATGTATCAACAGTATGTATCATACTCTAACATATCATAATTTGTCGTTAATTTCATAAATCTCTGGAACGTTTCACGTAAAAGAATATGTTATACAACTGTTTTATTAGCTTTCTTTCTATAAAACTTAAATATCACTTTCATTACTTTTTTTAACATGACTAGCTTAGCTCAGCTCTTTTTATTCATTTAGATATTTATATTTTTCTGCAATTAGGCTACGCGTGTAAAGAGTGTATGTTTCCTCAGCAATGTACATCGCGCTTTGCTTAAGAAAATATTACACCAAATACTTGAAGAGACGCTTAACATGTAAAAGTTGTCCCAATGGAAAAAGGATTAAATATTTTACTCACCACCTTGAAGGTCTAAATTCAGAATGTTTTGATGGTATATCCTGGGGATGAGCTTGATCGAAATCCAGAGTGTTTTTATGAGAAAACTTGGTGATGTCATTGTTGCATTTATGTAAGAAAAACGTCACACATCATTGGTACCAATAAAGTTGTGTATACCAAATACAAAGTTGCTAAGTTGGGAAAAAAATACACGTCGTGTTGCAAATATGATCTCACAATCCCCAACAAAATTGGTATGCAGGATGTTTACATTCACATTTAGAGTTGGCACGCATTTAGACTTGGACTTCATCAATCCCGCTTGTGTTCTTTGGAAACGTTGCATTTTAACGCACCATTCAACTGCAAGTTAATTTAGTGGTAAGAGACTCAAAGGAATTATGTCTTGAATAATCTTGAAGAATTGGAAATTACAGAAGTTTAAGCTTCCGTACAAAGAAAAAGCTACCAAAATTGCGATCCTGTGTATTTTGTAAATTTCAAGTCATTTAACATAACTCTCAATGTATATTAAACCTTTCTAGTGATACACTTCAGGATTGTTTCAAAATGTTTCTGATGCCATGAGTCATAAATATAAGTCCGCATTCCACCTCATTTTCCGACACATGGGGCTATCCTTTAACACTGAGACGAGGTTTAAACCAAAAACTTCTGTAAGAAACATGGCAAACGCTCTCCATGTAAATAGGCCAGCTTCCAGACTCTTAACGAACCTAGAATAAGTCGTGGTAATTTTTTCTATTAAGTTTTTTTTTTTTCATGTTATTTTGAAAGATTTTTTTTAGGGAAGATTAGCCAAATGATCGTAGTAGTTTCGTTGTGAGATTACACACGGGCTGTACCAGGGGTGACCAAACTGCGGCTCGCGAGCCGCTTGCGGCTCTTCGCGGGTCGAAGGGCCTCTTGTGGCTCTATAGCAGGCGTGCCCCCTTTCCCTCCTATGTCCCCAAGGCAAAAACAGTTCTGGAATTTAAAGCGAGCTCACAGTCTTGGCAGCCTTGTACTACACTCCGTGCATACAGCTGGACTGCTTGTTCGCAAATAGATGTGTCCAGTGACCTTGTTGTTTGTTCTAGAAAGGATTTCGAACAGCATACACATAAAGGGCGTCAGGCGCTGTTTCGCTGTTAGCAAACTATGCATTCGTGTTTGCTTAGCGGTTGAAGAAACCTTCTGATCCCTGGTGTTATTTGTTGTAGTCGACAAATATACTTGTTCATTTTAGAATGGACTGTTCCCTCCATGTCATTTCTTGTTAAAAGTAGACCCCACGCCTTTTTTCCTGCGGCTCTCTGAACTTTTCTACGTTTGTCTGCAGCTCTAAACCCATGCCACTATGGCCACCATTGGTTATACAAAAGGAAATCAATGGGAACTTGCCAACCAAAGCTTGGATTAGCACATGCTTCTGAATGGTCACTTGCACACCTTCAGCGAACCTTTAAGTCAAAAATGATTCTGGGAAATACTACTTATGGGAAAGCTTTCGGAGCATACTGATAAACCTCAGGGTAGGCGTCGTATTGTCCGAAACTCACCGATTTGAATCGATAACCTTTAACTGCGCCACAAGAAATTGGGTACGACTCAAAGCTCCAGTATGACATCTACCAGAACTGTTCGATGCGAAAAATCTTCCATTTTTAAATACGATCACAGAAGAAATTCCTATATTATTTTTTTCCAAAACTACCCTCATCTTGGTAACTTTTTTTTTTTAATTTTGCAGTATACATTAAAATGAAAATTTTACCGAAGCTATATTTTTTATATCGTTGAAGAGCTGGATTTTCCTCCAGGTATGGCATGCTTGCACTGGAATAATGGTGACTCAGTAAAGATGTTAAAGCAAAAAAAGCAGAAGGCATCTTCCTGTATGTAAGTAACATAGGGCAACCAAAATTATATATATCTTCACGTTTTCTGAGTTGACGTGTAAACGCCACTCTTGTTTATAGAGGGGCTTAAAACATGATTATTTAACCGACATATGTAGGACATCCGCTTGTCGGGATGGCCTCCTGAAAATCCTTTTATATTTTTGGTATTTATGCGACATAATAGGGGACGTTTTCGAGAGATTAATTGCTTTCCGGCACTGATGACTAGTCGTTTTTTTTTTCTGATCGCAGGTGTGCGTCACTTGCATGAAACGTATGTATTACTTCTCATTAAATGTTCTTGCTTCTTTGCAAGAGCTGATGAAAATTGAAACTCGGCATAGGAAAAAAAACTGACGGTTTAAGATTTTTATTATTTTTCTTTTAGGCGCCATACTTATATCTTAATTTCTCTGAGCATTTTTTTAGTTTAAATAAAATGAATTCTAGATCGGAAAACTAATTTTATTAACTTTTACATATGTGCCGAGCAAAAGGGTTAAACTATAAGATGAGCCTATGGTTAAATGCAGCGTTTGAGGTTACGTTTTAGAAGGATAATCATTCGGGGCAAACGGGATCACGCCTGTACCCCAATTGACCACCTTTCGTATTGAAACATATTTTTAATTAACGTTTTGCCAGAAGAAAGAGATACAGCACTCGGATAGTTTCTCTTATGTATTTATAGTAAATATGATAGCATTTATTTGAACTAACAAAAAATAAGCTATGAGATTTAGTTTACTTCACCATCTATGAGTTAGTATTTTCGTTTTCAGATGCAAGGAAGTACTGGTGGATAATGATGCAAGTCCCGCATATTGCAGGCTCGAAAGAAAACGGCTCAAGGAAAGGGTGGAGAACCTGCATTTAATGACAACACAAACCAGGGCAAATCTGTCGACGACGGTGCAGAGTGTCTGTTGAAGACTCATTCCATTTTTTGAGCATACATCTGAAGTTGATAAACATTCCACCATTTGTAGAAATTATCTGTGATGACGGGCAGAATATCCCAATAAAGGTAACAGTTGCTACAAATATTACGTCCGGAATAGGTCTCGAAAATGTACTATGTCTTCAAACTCTGCCTGGATTAAAACTTTGACACCGGGGAAATTTGACAAGCGGATGTACATCCTGATTTTGGAGACAGTGGTAATATGGTTCTCAGGTTTCCCTCACTTATTCTTCTCGAACATAACTGCAAACTATCCTGCGATAACCGGTTCCCCCTATTTATTTGTTGAACTTGCGAAATGACAGATGGGGTAACCGAAATCGTTACGTCAGAGTCGCTTGGCTGGGTCTGCCATGAATAGCGACGTACCCCTTAAACTTTAACCGCGCATTCACACTGGAAGCGGATCCGCGTTCGCAAAGCGGTTGCGAACGCGGTTGTATGAAGATCCAGTACAATTGCCCGCGCACTCGATGACATCAAGGGCGCGTGAAATTGTACTGGATCTTTATACGAACGCGTTCGCAACCGCTTTGCGAACGCGGATCCGCTTTCAGTGTGAGTCAGGGGTAAGAGCATTCATCAAAATAAAGAGAGCTGTGAGTGTGAACGTTTACTCAGAAGTCGTCAAAAGACATGATAATTGCTCATTCTAATACCTCCGAAATTACATTTCTTCTAGACCCCTTGATACACACCGCAGTAGGGGCAGGGAGAAGGCATTACGTAGATGTGCCGGCCCCTCACTCTGTTGTGGTTAAGAAAAAAATTCAAGGGTAGAGTGGGCTTGGCAAATTACACATCAAGCAACGTAGGAGTAAATTTAAACTTCTGCAGCATAAAATGTTGTTTAATGGAGAATGCCGACTCTTTGGAGATCTGTGATTGTTGGATTATGCAAGCGCATGGTTCAAACATATTCAGTCAGGTGAGTATAAAATTTTATATCAATCATGTGTCTAACTTTGCCCCCCAATGTCATTGGACTCTAAAATGAGTACCGTTTGTGATGTTTTATTGTTTTATGGATATTTTCTTTGAGAGTCGGAAGAAGGATTTGTTGTCAGTTTAAGTCAACACCAACTTGCGGTGAAATAAGAGGACAATAAAGAACGCCATACCTCCGCTTCTTGTAACGTTTATAAAAAAAATGCAACACAGTTTTGGTGAATCACTCGTTCAGCTATCTTTATAGTAGCCTAGTCTCGATCGTGGATCGGGAGCCCACTGGTGGTACCACCGGCGGCCAATGCTTGACACCAGGCAATACACGCATGTCAACGGAAGAAACACACAAACTTACACGGGACGCTGAAGGTCCGCCTTTAAGAGTGGAACGCGATAGCTAAATATACAACCCCGCCCGTTGCCAAGCCGTCCAAGCATGTCTGCAAGTCGTTCGAGCGTGTCTGCGTGGCCTAGTAATACAGAAAAAAAATATCTGCGTCGCCTAGCGGCCTAGCGGGTAGCGTGTCTGGCTCGTAACTGAAGAGTCGTGTGCTCGATCCCGCTCCGCTTAAGGTTCTTCGAACTTTGTCTTAAGGCAGATGAAATACTCATGAACCAATCAAAATTTTCCCGTCCCACCGACGCCGACATCGACGCTGACGCCAGCTTTTCTGCACAAAGCTCCCTAAAGCTATCGCTTTAATATATTATGATCAGTCCTCCAGGTGAATAGCTGAACGACTGGTTAGCAAGTTATTTTGTGATATCTTTATTACTTCTCTTCGAAGACCGATCTCCTCGTGTCGCTTAACAACAGATCATCAGTAGCTCTCTAAATCCTCAACTTCGATGTTTCCGTAGACCTTCATCGTCCCTGAAATATGTGACATCAACAGGCTCATAAAGAATGCTAAAACGGAGCGACCGGGAACTATCTTGTGTTTCTAAATGGAAGAATCTATAGTGGTATGTATATCTCTGTAGTAATAACTGGGGGCGGGCGAATATTCGAAATTTCGAATACGAATCGCTTATACATTTACTATTCGTATTCGATTCGTAAACTAAGTCTTTGGTAGTTTTTGAATATTCGTCGTAACACGAATATTCGAAATTAATTGAATATTCGAGAACATATTCAGAAGCGTAAGTTTTGATTACGGCTTCGGTTTCGGTATGTAATGCCCATTGACAGCGTCATAGCTGCATGGTGGCTTCAACCTAAACTGGTGGCGTTGGTGTTAGTCAGGGAGGTTAGAAGTACTAGAAAGGGGCACGTTGCAATATTTATGAAGCCTAGTCATAAAAAGTTTAAACGATATTGTGCCCAGCGTGACCGCAGATCTCTCTGGCTCCGTGCGTGTGACATATCACGTGCGAGATGGATGTTTGATTGTAGGAGGATTCCTTGCAGGCTTGCGCCCGATACGTCCACTAGGTTTTATCAGATCGAAGGCTAGACGAAGGCTAGCCACGGTCACGTGATGTGGTCATGTTGGGCTGATAAGTCAGGAGAGTAAGGAGGAAAATGATAAAGAGGCGAGGCGTCAAGGGAGCATGGCTTGTGGAGGCTACGCGGCTGACGTCATGCCGTCTTCTGCCCTACTATTTCCCATGGTGTCAGTAGCGGTAATCTGCGAGTTTCTGATCCCTTGTGAATCCTGACTTTTTAAACTGCTCACTTTCGCGTTCGCACACCCATGTTATGGCGGATGGAGGTGTTTGCAGGGAACCGTCTGCGAAGCGGAGAAACGAACGGGAAACGGCACCAAAACGTAGAGAGAGGAGAGCTATTTTCAAATATTTTGCGAGAATGACGGCATCGATGGCGCAATGTACAGCATGCGAGTCAACGCTTAAAATGCCCACAGGTAACACAACGCCGCTTGTCAGCCATCTGAAAGTACGTCCTACGTTGTTGAAAGTGTATCGTGGGATTATTGCTGATACGCCAGGAAAAGATCAACCGACGCTGACGTACTTCGTGCGCCCCACGGAGCCTGCAGAAAAGAGGGCGCGAGCGCTAAATAACAATGTGGCCGCCATTGTGGCGCTTGATTTACAGCCCTACAGCATTGTGGAAGACCGTGGCTTCACAAAACTCCTGACACAAGCCCTTCCCGAACAATCGCCTTCAATCTCATTCTACGCCCTCACGCGTGCTTGTGCCACGGATGTATGACGGCACCCGAAAGAAGGTGAAAGCAGAGCTCAACAGTGCCTTCACAAGCGACATGTGGACATCGCATGCTAACGAAAGTTACGTGAGCGTCACCAGCCATCTTCTCACTGGAAAATTCATGATGAAGTGGTTAAAATTAAACACTCGGCACATGGCTGCAGTGCTGTGAACATCCCAACTATGCTGGACAAAATGTGCCATGACTGTGAGATATCCGATCAATGTACGAAGTTCATCGTAACGTATAACAGGCGCAACATATGTGCTGCGGTAAGGAGACTTCCGTGGACTGAAAGAGCGTGCTTCACGCATACGCTCCAACTGGGGATTAATGACGCGAGATCCCTTTCGCCGGCCATTGATCGCCTTTGGAAGAAAGTGAGGCATATTGTGGGGAATTACAAGCACAGTTCATCAGCTCAGAAAAGGCTTGAGCAGTCTCAAAAGAACATTGGAAAGGACGCACTACGTCTGGTACAAGACTTGGAGACGAGATGGAATAGCCACTATCGAATGATGTCTCGCGTTTTTGAACTCAAGGAAGCAGTCACAGCGGAGCTTGCTAACTCAGACTGTGACATCGGTGGGTTTGGTTCATCAGAGTGGAAGAATTTTTCTGAATACGTACAAGCATTGAAGCCATTGCTTGATGCCACTGTTATTGCCAATGCTGAGAAGTATTTGTCTTTGTCCTCCCAAGTTCCTGTGATTTTTGGTGTGCTCCACTGTCTAGGTAACTCCTCTGGGCATGCGTTTCCCGCAGAACTGATAAGATGCATCAAGGGAAGGTTCACTCTGTATAAAGAGGACAAGGAAGCATGCCTTGCTATGTTTTTGGACCCATGCTTCAGGTGCACTATTTTTAAAGCTGAAAAGGAAAATTTTTACGGCTAAAAGCTCTGGTGCTGCAAGAGCTAGCCTCATGTGATGTTAGAGAAGAAACTCAGCCGGAAGCTGCAACACAGTCAAAAGAGCAAGAATCAACGCCGTCAGCAATGTTTGGCAAGAATTTGACCACTTAGCCAAAAGTACAATTGAAAGCAAAGTGGTCTCAGCTTCACAATGGGAAGTTGTAGGGTATGTAGAGGAGGCACTGCTAAAGAGAGAGAGTGATCCGTGTGAGTGGTTGCGAACTGTCGGGTGCTTAAGGTATCCGAGTCTGGCGAAGCTTTGCATTAAATACTTGGCAATACCTGCTACTTCAGTGCCAAGTGAGAATTTTTTTTTTGTGGCAGGAGGTGTAGTTTTTGCTCGAAGGGAGCGCCTCCTACCTGACCATGTGCAGCAGTTGTTTTTTCTACATGACAACTTGTGATCTTCCCTACAACTAGAATGTTCGTTTTTTATGTTTTTATTCTCGTTAACACCAGTGCCTCACTGGTGTTAACGAGAATAAAAACGCGAAAACGAGAATTCTGGTACTAGGGAAGATTACAAGTTTCATGCAGAAAATCAACTGTAGTTCTGCAGTTCAAAAAAAAAAAAAGAAAAGAAAAATTAAGTGTAGTTCCAACATGTGAAAATCAAAATTCTGTAAATAATTGCAACTGTCTTTCACTATTTGATATTCGACTCAATATTCGAAGCTAACTATTCGTATTCGATTCGTATTCGAAAATATTAATGTTCCCTCATCCCTAGTAGTAACATATTAACTTAATGATGGTGCCCGCGGATATACTGAGAACGATGTGCATCTTTCTTAGTCAACATTATGAATTCACTGCATTTCACAGCACTGGTATATATTGAAAAAACCCAATTGGCACACCAATTTAGTTTCAGCATACAATCCAGTTCAAAACATACAATTCAGACATATATATATATATGCCTCACGTCAAAACCATTCCATGCTTTAAAAGAAGCACCGATAGAGTTATACGTAGTCGAGCAGTCATTATACGAGTTCCGCCAATAAGATCTACATTTTGCCACACTTTCCTTTTTTTTCCTGAGCATCCCAAAAAATTCCACCTTAGTAATTCATGTATATATATTTTTTATTAGGTTGTTCTGTCTGAAAGCAATCAGTACGCTACTAAAGCGCTAAATACAAAAGGGTCTGCAAGGTCGCATAACCTAGAAATATTGCAACAAAAGCGCAGAAATCACAGCCTTTAAAAAATTAATTATTTTTTAAGGGAATCTGAAGCGGCATTGTGTGAGAGTGAAAACTATTAAATGCTCATTTTTTGGCCTCGAGGATCATGACTATCAAGAATGTTTTTCAATTTGGTGCACGACGACAGCATAAAATAATTTTCGAAGTACCACGAAGACCTTCCTTCCCGGAGCGTTGGCATAAAAGGGGTTTTCTATGCACGCTATGCACGCGCAGTCTTGCTCTGTTCATAAAGGTCAGAAAAAGAGTCACTACTGATGTCATAGCGAGCGAATATACCTGGCAAGCTTGCAATTGCACGCAGTGCCCACACGAGTAACACGGGCTTGGCGGCTGAAAGAGAATTTAAAGATTTAACGACATGGTCAGAGGTTTTTCGTGTTTTTTCTTGTTTAGTTAAATTTTCGGGTAAAATAAACGTTATATTTAGACTCACGAGATAAAAAATACGTCCTTTTAACAAAACCCTCATGTCGCAGAAGTTTGGCCGTCTGTTGATGCATTTTCCCGCCGAATTTAGTGGGTAAATTCACGTCACTTGACCTTAGGTATATTAAAATACCACGAAACACACAGGAAACCAAAAAAAGAAAAACATAATATTTCCAAGGGCCGCCACAAATGTTACTCGGGAAAATGTTGCGTTTCCTTGATTTTTCTGGTTCTGACCCTGTCATCTTTTGTGTTTCTTTTAAATAATTATCAAAATGCAATACAATTTTATCGCAGAGGACCCGGGTTTTACTATAAGGTAATTTTAAGAAATTGCTTAATTTGATATTCCTGTTTTTGCATAAATGTTCAAGAAGTGCACGTTCGGTGCTCTATTTACAATTGACTGCAACCATTTCAAAGTCATACTTAATCATTAATCGCAATCATTAGTTTTTTTATTTAACATTAACACAACACGCCCTTATCTGAGTCATAAAATCCTCGACTAGTGTTTCGACACTTTTCTTCGTTAAAAAAATTAAACGTTTTTATTCAAATTTTTCTGCCGCCGTACATAATAATCTTGTGCAGTATGTGCACTTGTATAAGCTTACACATCATTATTAACGTCAACCTTGCTTGCGCTCATGCTAATTTTCAAACTGTGTAGCTTCAGGAAATTTCGAATAGACCCGGGAGGTATCATGAATATATTAATAAATGCATAACCCACATATTTGTTTCAAACATCTTTGGTAAGGTCCATGCGTCTGCGTAGAACGCAAGCATATTTCATTACGGTTTATTACAATTTACACTTAAGATATAGTTAATTTCGTCTTTCAAACAGTAGGAAAAAAGAAATAAAAACGGGCCGTATAAAACAATGTGCCACCTCAAATAATGTTGCTGTTTTTTTAAAGGTTGAAATTTAGCTCGTCAATACACAAGTATAGAACCGCGTAGGTCCTATATTTCAAAATCGTTCACTTACAAAAAATGTGTGCTATAGCTTCAAGCGTCCTCAGTGACAAGAAAGGAGTGGTACAGCTTGAAATTTTCTCAGCGACCAGAAAGTGGGCTAGAATGTTATGATACTTACACTGATTGAAAAGGATCCTAAATATTTTATTATGCAACATAATTTACTCCTAAATTTAAAATAATTTGCATCCAGCCGTACATATAATCCGACGTTCGGGAAGAGAACAGAAATGTATATGCTAATAATCAAGCATGCCGGGTGAAATGGTGTGAAACACCCCAGAATCTGAATGTTAACATTTGCAAATTTTACGCATGTAAAACCACCCGAGCCACCATTAAATATCCTGATAAATGGTTTTCGGGTCTTTAACTTCTGGTGTCGGCACCGTAACATTTAAACGCCTTTAAAGTAAAGTAAGCTCATATTGAAAAAGGAAATCGATTCATTGAAATGTTGCCGATTCTCGTTCCAACCTTGTAGAGAATTTGATGTCTGTAGCTCGGTCTCAACACAGATCTTTCAGCGGTAAACCAAACACATTTGATTTGTAATGTCAAGTACATTGGAACCTACCTCTAGAAAAGTAACCAGGCTTTTTGGTCTACCAGCCAAAGCCCCTTGACGTTCACTTGTACACCTAGAAGTCATCATCACAAAACTAAGAAAACAAAATGCTACACCTCATTGCTGTGCAGACGACTCGCCTGCCTGCACACACGAGGGAACTCTTCAGCAAATATATCACCGCCTACATCCGATTTGTTCGACTAAGAGAGGGATTTTTCCACCAACTAAAATCATCGCGTGAATGTTTATAACGCCTGTTGGTTCGGATAAAAATCGCAATCATGCTTCCGGTGCTCTTCGTCATGATCATTGTCCTACAAGGGATCTACAGTGACGGCTTCACTGCACACTGTACGATAGGGTTCTCTCTTGAAGCCTAAACTGTTCATGGCTGTCTCGGCGAAAAAGTGCCTGCACAAAGAGTTGCCCTCTGCCCGTTCGATTAAACTTTTTTTGTAATTGAATATCTGAAAAAGGGATATCCCATTTTAATTTTCAAAAAGAACAATTATAGACATAAAAAGGAGTGCGACTTTTAATTATTTAAGATTTTGAGTAACTCTTTTCTAAATCCTTTGCTTCCTAATGTGCGATTTTTGAAATGTGTTGAATCATTTTCCCGATTTCTATTGGCTTCGTGCCCATGTACACCCGCCGGCAATATGAAGGTGAATGCCGGACCGTTGACCGCTCCATGCTATCAGCGCCATGACGCGGCTGCCGTGGCAGCCACGTCATGGCGCTGATAGCACGGAGCGGTCGACGGTCCGGCGCTCACCTTCATATTGCCGGCGGGCGTATATCTTATTAATTAAGATAACCATGAGCCTCCCTTATCTTATTTGTTGTTGAATGTTTTCGGCAGAAAATGTATGGTTTTGTATAAAATTCTTGATAGACATCAATTTCCTGCGATTGCATATGCAGCTTGTATTTCAAGACATTTCTGAACCTCTATATTAAGTTTATGGTGCGATAATATGTGAGTGTTTAGGCATATTGAATTTCTGGATGATGTGTTCAGTTTAAATTAATAGTGTAGAGTGGAATAAAAAAACTCGCAGGGGTGCAGGCGAGCTGGAGAATATTAAACATGTTAATGGTTTTGATGTTTCCTCTCTACTCCAGTCTCAGGTTAATTCGACATGGTTAAAATAGAATGTTTTCTTTTAAGAAAAAAGAGCTCCCTTCCGTCCAAAGAGCTAATATGAACACTCTATTTATTTGCCCAATGTCAGGAGGTAAGCTGAATATATGTGTTTCTCGTCCAACCCACGTTCCCTCGAGTCAAACAAGTTTGGCTCAAACTGAGCGAAAGGTACACTGCTCTGATTCATGTCGTGTTATCCTCATAGCAATATAGTCGCACATCCATAAAATGCGGGCGCAAAGAGGTAAGGTCGTTTCACCCGCTGCATCTCACATAAGCAAAAATAGGAAGCAAAAAGTATAAGTGTGTTATTATAGTTAGCCCTTTATTAGTTCGTTACGTTACTTACTTATTAGTTTCTTTCGTTACTTATTAGTTCGTGCACCACTGTCGTTTTGTTCAAGTAGCTGCATTTCATTTCCAAATTTTTCATTGTGTGTATGTTTGTTGCAACAATTTTATTTTATATCACCCATTATCTATAAGAGATAGTTTTCGCCTGAAAGTTTTTTTTTTTCAAAACTTAATTTGATTTTGAGGTCCCTCATTGTATTTACACAGGATTTTATTTTTATAATTCCAGTGCAGCACAGCGTGCATTGCTAACTTAGTATACATTTTATTTTTCAGTACTAGACATAAACAAGTCTGCCTGTTCTTTTTCCTTACTTTTTTATTTCATTTCATTTAATATATCTCTTATAGCGCCCGGCAGACGCTTTACATGAGGGGGGGGGGGCAAAAACAACAACGCAGATACAAGTCAACAACATTTAGGAATCTTTTCCTCCAGTTAGGAGTCTATTCCTCCGTTACGAAATATAGTCGTTTATATAAATATAGGATCAACTTTGCGCCTTATCATTTCTGAGCGTTCGGCCCAGAATTAACACCGAATATTGGAGTGTTATGTCGACGTTTGGGATAATTTATATATCTATATCCAAGTGAGTTCCAAGTGATAGGAATGAAACCAACATCTTGCAAATTTAGAACATATTTTGTCCCCTACATACCAGCGCAACGTCACACCTCCGTAACGTTAACCCAGAGGAATATTCATGATATCTTTATTACAGTTATAAAAGTCGTAATATTACACGGAATATTATATGAATAGTTTTATATTTGAACATCATTTTTGCGTTTTTAATACATTTTACAGAAATTTAGTCGTGTACAGCGTGTTTCTTTAGACCTAGTGAATGTAAAACATGGTTTCTAAACTGTAGGCTTCTCAGTTCCAATCATTTCTTTTTAGAATTTTTATACATGGGATAAAATTTTCTCTTTTACATTGTCATAGCTGGTTAGTTTCTGAAGCACCGCATTGCTGCTCTACTATTTGGCTTTTTTCTTCGCCTTAGGAAATGCCTTCACGCAAGCTGCTTTATTAGCGCGGTAGAAAACATGCTACCATGACAATGCATCGCAAAAAAATTAACATAACGTAGAATCGATATTCTTTATTTTGACATTATACACTCCTTCAAAAATACACCTAAATTGTTATTGTTTAAGCGTATCCTTAACTTGGCATAGTGGAAAGTATTTTAGAGTGCTTAATGACTACGTGAATTATTGGCGGAGCAGTTTCGAAGTATTCTAAAGTTATGCCAAAACGTTTATATACTCTTGCCCCCCAAAAAATTCAATCTCCAGTCCTTCTGTCTATTTATAAACAGCATTTAGTTGAGTTTCACGTCCGATATTTTTTCCTCGATCTGGCGAGATCCAAATCTTCGTAATTACACCATCACCCGGCAACACCCTTTCATGTCTGAGTAGTGCTTCAAACATTTGCCGTTGCTTTGCTATGTCCAACAAAATTTTCACCAATGCGAGATAATATCTTTTATTAAAGCTACTATGATGCCGTTCACTGTGCTTTGTGTCCGTAAAAAGACAGCGGCACTTGACTTTTTCTGATTATTTTCTTTTAAGAACGTCCCTTTTTCCAACCAATTGATAGGGTTGCATCAGTTAGAATGTGACCGTGGTATACCTTGAATTATTATAAAATATTGCCTGCTACTGGGTGAAAAACTTCAGTTTGTAAGATATGCAGCACGCGGAGAGCCTTTAAAGCGTCACAAAAGACTGCATACTGTTTATTATACACATTTTCATAGATTTGAAGGTAAACGTACGGCAGCCTTCTGCCTGGTTAGGAATAGTCATGAAGCGAAAAATAGGGACTCTAACCAAAAATGTATTAAAGATTTAGCCGACGTTTCGGGAACAGTTTGGTACCTTGTTCCTGAGTGAGTGGCGAAAAGAAAAGAACACGCGTCGCCTAAATGCACGTACGGATGTAGGGGGCTTTGTTCACGTCACGCAGCCCCGAGACGTAGCTGCTGGGCAGGGAGCCCGAAGAACGATTCACGTTCCCCTTTGTGTGCTGGATAAACCAACACTCAACGACGAGCTGCTTTCGCCAATAGGTGACCGGCGTTTGAGCCGGAAGTTTCGTCATCTAGAGTGAGGCATCACGTGACTTCACGCTTTCGGTTCGTCCGGTGCCGGTCGCGGTTCGTCCAGCTGCATCGAGAGCCCTTCTAGGCGTGGTAGCCGTGCTGTGCTCGCCATAGAGTAATATACACAAGGTAAAGAGCGGACACTGCCATAGGCCCCAGCGGCCCAGATAGACCAGTGACAGGTAGCGCTCCTAGCGGGTGGTATGAAGTATAATCTGATTCCGTTTCCGGTCAAGTTAGTTTCGGTTTTGGTTTGGGCGTTTCTGCTCCCGTTTCTCCGCTACCCCTTCTCCCTCCCTTTCCTCCCCGCCTCGCTCGGCTCTCGGGAGCTCCTTGACTCCCAAAGCCGCTGTTTTTTTTGTTTTTTTTAAATACTGACGCACTTTTGCTTTATTATTTACGATAGAGTCCGTGCAAAATGTGTCAAACAATATTTCAACTTACTTCACAAAGCAGAAGTATGTATATTTCTTGTTCTTTTTCTATTGTACAGCATTGAAGTTACACAATCACCGCATTGACTCCTGGCTGGTGGAGCATTTTGGGGTCAACAACAGTAAGTGGTTCGAACACATTTTATTGGATCACATTCATGTATACATGATTTACTTCAGAAGCTCTGTATGTTTTATACCAAAGAGATCGATACTCACAAAAATAAATGAATATGAAGGACTTCGGCATATCGTACGCTTCGTAATACATTTTTAGCGGAACCAAGTTAACAAAACCTTTCCACGGAGAACATGCTGTATGATACATTCACTTTCACGCCAACTCGGGCACGGGAAGTAAGGGCAAAAATAAATAAGACATCGCTATCATTACCAGTCATAAGAGTATATAAACAGTGCGAAGCACACGCCGGATAGTAGAAATTCCCAATTTCCGGCAAATATAAAAAAACACCAATTTGCATAGCCTCAAACTCACTGCGGTTGAGCCATTACCAAACAATGAGAACTCTATTCGAAATCTGACAAGATTCAACGTCCCTAAACATTGCCCGAAATCGTTCAGAAAAGAAATATGGCTTCAGAAAAAAGCGGCTAAAAAACTATGGACAGTGGATACAAAACTGGATACATTTTCTTTCAAATATTTTTAGCCTCTACTCTATACACTATTTTCTATTGAAATTTTGTAGAAGGTGGACAAATATTTTTGTTAGGGAGCCTTGATACACATTCGCTGGAAAAAGGGGAATCAAATATTGTCACGGGTGGTGACCAAAAGAAACAATAAATACACAGAAAGAAATAGACGTTTAATGTGGCGAACTTGTGCCAAAAATAAAAGGAAATAGAAAAATAACAACAGAGCGTCGCGGGCGTCGAAGGCGGCGAAGCAGCAAGGTCGAACGCTGAGGCGAAAACTGACTCGACAAGGTCGCGGGCGGCCTCTTATCTAGAGTACGTCGCTATCTCGAAGATTCTGCGAAAGCGGCTCGAGCGTCGTGTGATCGGGGCGAGAATGAACACGCACTTTCTAGAAAACAAAAGCAGGAATAAATGTTAGAAGTTACGTGCGGTACATGAATAAACGAGAACTTTCTAGAGGTCCCTGACCGAGCGTTGCTTTCTCAGCCCTGGGCGCGGCAATATTTGGAGAGCAAGCTGCACCGCCCACTTAATAAGCACTTTTTGTTTTTGGTTTGTCAACCGCCTCTGTTAATACACTATTAACAGTTAAACCTGTCTCGTTCTTACTAGCCGCTGAAGAGTGCAACCGAACTTTGTCCAAATTCCGGTTAAGAAATCAAACATGTCAACACAAGCGTATATTTCGAAACAATTTTATAAACCCTTTGTAATACTCCTCTGGGCAAAGGCTAAAACCACCCAGACCTCAAAGTGTGCTATACAAGGCGGCACACACTCCTCAAACATGTGTCACACTCTCTCTTATGGGAAGAAAGTGATTTTCTAGTTGCTGAATGAAATGAAAGGCAGCCTGTGATGGTACTACTAAGTTCCCGAAGAATTTTCCAGGCACGTGGTATGCTTTAGGAACAAGACAGTACTGGTGAGGCCTGGTCAAGTTATTATACTCATCCGATAGCAGCTGAGAACAGCCACAGCTGTAAGTTGTCTGTTCAAGCATAAGCTTGATCAAATAGCCCCAAACGTAATAAAAACGTGGACGAGTCATCAATTATGTTAGACCTGATGTCTGACGCCAGCTCAGAAATACCCTCTAGTGGCGGGAAGTTATCAATTGGAAGAAATTCCACGATGTCTGAAATTAAACTTTCATGGTACGAAGATATTTGCAACTCCTTTAGGAGGTCAGCCTTGTCATCCTCTACGTCTTCATTGTTTGACAGTTTGAACAGTTTCTTTATCCAGAGGTGTTTTAGTCCTGAGGCGAACTGATGCACATTTGGGTTTGTGTTGCAGCCCAGCATTTGTCGTATATAGCTCCAAAAACTTTCTCAAGTGTGTCTTGCTGCAGGCGTCGTGTAAGTAAGAACTTAAAGTCATGGCTGCTTGAAAGCTCATCCCAGAGCATGAGGACACTTTTCATTGTAACTTGCCACCCAATGATGGCTTATGGCTGCCTCCTACTTTGGAACTGCCATGCTGAAATCCATCCGAGTTACTGGTGGAGAAAATCAAGTATTTCAGATTCCCCCTTCAGAATGGCATGACGCAACTTCTTCCCTGTCTTCTTGAATTTTTTTCTCGAGCTATCGATTATCACGAGCTCAAATCCAGTGTCCACGCCATGCTCGGGTCCAATCTATGAGCCGTATTCAAATATCGTCACTGGGCGGTACTGCTACCGTCCAGCTATGTCATCAGGTTTTTCGAAGGAGAGATTGAATAAAAACACTGGGTTTTGTCCTCGAAATTACAGCGCAACAGAGGAGTTTCTTGGTCCGTGGCGTTGCGTGCAAGTATCATTGAGTCCCACTAGAGCAAGTAAGCTCGTGTAAAGTGAAAAACATTCCAATTGAATATCGTTGCACCGCCCCTTTAAGCTCCCGAATGAGAGAAATGAGGAGACTGCGTTAAACAGAAGACGTTGTTGGAGTGTGCGCAACAGTGTATGCAAGGGGCTAAACGCACCTCCTGGAAATTTCAGACAGCATAACAACCAAGGCTCTATCTGCAATGTTAGAGGTTCGTTCAACACCGTCATCTGTAAACCAATGGACAATGTCGCGTGCAGGGTCGTAAGTTAAATTCTTTGTTTAAAACAATCTCATCTAAAATCAACATGCACACACGTTCAAGTGCAGCCAGACAGCCCGGCAGAAACAACAGCGCGAGAAGCTCGAACCGATCGGCTCCACGAATCCACGCCGAGCATGCGAGCACGCGGGCGGTCATGCGTCACCTTGATTGATGCAAAGTCGACCGAACATGATGCAGGAGAAAGCACAAATGGACGGCACGCACGGCACAGACGAACGAAGCAGAGACGAGCAGAGGCATTGCAGAATGATGCAGAAGCGACGGCGTGCAGGCAGGCAGGCCATGGCAGGCGCCATTCATCACGTGGTTATTGTGACGTATTTGATTTAAACTATTTAGTCGTTTTAAGTACTTTAAACAATTTTAAAGCATTGCCATTTAAAAAATAAATACTTTTCACAGAAAGAGTTTTAATTAATTTTAACCAAATTGCAGAAAAGCGCCACGTAGCGGAGGGTATTAAACGCACTATCTGGGCCGCGAATCGGCTCCTGTGTCCTCTCTTTACGTTTACTATATTACTCTATGTGCTCGCGGTGAAAATGGTTTACAGCTGCGCGGTACGTTGTTCTCACGCAAGCCATAGAGGGCATAAGATGTTTCAGTTCCCGTGAAGCAAACCACTGAAGCAACGATGGGCCGTCGCTGTTAAGCGAGTGATGGAGCGATGTGGCCTCTGACAGACAAACGTCGGTGACCGTTTATGTGTGGCCAATATTGTTACAGGCCAGTACAACGTGTTCTCTCTTTCAGGTAGGGGCCGTAGGAAATAACGATCTCTAACACTCTTTTCGCCCCTACCAAAAAGGTCTCGATTAATCCGCGAGTCGGTGAGCACTGCTTGTCGTACAAGGCATCCGCGAGAACGCGGGATGCGATCTTGCAGGCAATCAGTTCGTGGCATGACGTTTCGTCGACATACAGTGGCATCGCCAGGCCGTTTAATTCTTACATCGACAGCTCGGATTAACTTTTTCTGTAATGAGCCGCTGCAGACTGTTCCCGTGAAGCGGCGTGAATGGGTGGCTTACTATAATATAAATTAAAAAAAAAAGGACAGGTCAGCTTGCTGTAATATAAATAAGCAAAAGCAAATGGGCAGCACCTTCATACTGACTGATTATAAAGCGGTAGTACAACCATGCGTACCTCATATCAAAATCGGTGCTCGTTCATGCATACTTTCTTACTCGACATCATTAAACAACGTGAGGGGGGGGGGGGGAGCGTTATGGCACTTTGCAGGGGACAACTTAGTTGAGGTACCAAAAATTCGTGAGTTTTAAAAAGCAAATATGTTGGACTAAAACTTGTGTTTGGGCGAGGTGGTTCATACTATTATAAAAGGCGCCGCAATCCACAGAGTTTTTGTGGCAAAGGGCGCAACTAAGGTTACCGCGAAGCGAGAGAAAAGCCGGGGGTTCAACAGACAACGTCTTCCTTTTGGGAGGTGTTACTCTTCCAACGGAAGTCAAGGAAGTTCTACAAAAAGGCCCAAAGTTCAGCTTCGAGCCATCTACGACGCGACCAGAACTGCTCGCCATGGTTCGACGAGTGGCCGATCGTGCCGGTGAACAGCACAGAGAGCGTGCGATTGGCGATGGTGTGGACTTCCTCAAAGACACTGTGAGTCACCTTCCTAGGACGAAGCCTCATTTTGAGAGAGTTGTGGGTTTTTTATAACAAAATGATCTATCCCTTGTCCATGCTGATAAGGAGGGAGGTTTCGTGGTTGTGCCGAAAGTTTTTTTTTTTCAAGAGAGGGCGGTGACAGCGATAGCTAAGAATTTCAGGGAAATCAAGTTCCATCCGAAGTCGCAAAAAACTCAGGCTCATAAGATGCTAAAAGGTTTGAATTTGGTAAGATTGAGGAAAGCAGCGGAAAAAGCGGAAAGCAATTTTTGGAACTGTTCTTCACAGGAAAAACGCATAAGCCTGATTGTCCCTTCCGAGCCATTGTTTATGAGAGGAACACGTGCCAGTTTATGGTTAGCCGCTATCTACAGCGCCACCTCGCAACCTTGGCTTTGAAGGACCCTTTCCTCGTACGAAACTCGAATGAAGTGATTGACGTGTTTAGCGAGGGGTGTAAAAATGCTCTCTCGGCTTTCTCTGTAGATGTTGAGGACCTCTATTATTCTGTGCCTCATGACGGGTTACTCCGAGCTGTTCGTGATAAAATAGACGAGTCGGGAGAGGTCAACTTTCAAAGTTCTGCGGGCGTTAGTAGCGAATATTTTTTAGAGTTGTTGGTCTTTTACCTCTTGTCCACTGCTGTCAGTTACAATGAGCGTTTCTTTGTACAGAAATCTGGTGTGTGTACTGGCTCGTCGGTTGCCCCTGTTTTATGGAATATATTTTAAGCGTCAATGGACCGGCGCATTTTGGATTGCCTACCTGATTTGCATGTAGTTAAAGTCTTTAGATATGTTGATCATTATCTTTTCATTTTAGACACAAAATTGGGTTTGGATGAGGTTGTTGGGGGGATTGTTGATGTTTTTAAAGAAGCGTCAGGTAGACTTGAGTTTACATGGGAAATGCCCGTGCTGAATTGCATTCGTTTTTTGGACTCTATGGTCATGTTTTCCGACGACCATGTTTGTTGGAAGTATAGCCCACGTTCCAAGAAAAGCCTTGTTTCTTACAAAAGTGCACTTTCCAAACTGGTCAAGAGAGGTATTGCGTTAATATGCCTTCAGGCAGCTCTTGGAAAAAGTTGCAAACATCAGATGGACATCAGTTTCGCTCAGCAAATAAAAAGGTTAGAAAACGCAGGGTACCCACCTAACTTAATTTCGAGCTGCTGTGAGAGCATACTTCAAAAAATAAAAACAACTAACTTACAACGGGCAGCCAGACAAATAAAGTTAAAAGACGTGTACATGTGATTCCTTATTGGCATAAAGTGTCCCACAAAATTCAAAAAGATAGCTAGTAGATACGATGTAAATGTTGTTTTTTCGGCCCCTTGCAAGCTCTCAAAAATCTGTTCGATGCTTGCACGGCAGAAAAAAGCACTTTGCTCTAAGAAGCACGCTGTACAGTACACTGAATGTGTGACCAATGTTGTATACGAGATTCCATTAAGCTGTGGAAAAGTTTATATTAGACAAACCGGCCGCTGTTTTAACGAAAGGGCACGTGAGCGTAATATTTCTGTGCGCAACAACGCGGGGGGACACCTGGCAGGTGACTGCAGGCGCTGTGCTGACTGTAAGCCTCTTTTGGCTCAAACAAAGTTTTTAAAGAAATCAATAGATAAGACCGAGAGAGAGATTATAGAGGCGTTTTATATCAAAAGGAAATATGACAAATGTGTTAGCATGCCTTCTCTCTTTTTGCTCTAGAAAGACATAATGTTTCTAGATAGCTGCTTGTGAGAGTGGTGATTGGTTGCAGTGTGGGTTTGGCATACGATCTTGTGTATAAAAGTGACAGTGTTTTTTCTAATAAAGTCAGTTGTGAGTTAGCGCCCGTCCTGTTGTCTTTACTTATTGTCCTTGTTTTGTTGCGCTTTTTAACCTTTATATCATTATAAAAAGCAAACATTGTCACGTAGTCAGATGTCATCGAAACTAACTTGTGTACGGAAGTGGCGTTTCAATCGCGCGAGAAAACATATTAGCTGATTTTGAAACGCCGTTTGACCGACTTCTTTCCCTGTCTTCAACTTTTGGTTGCTTCAAGATTTTCTTACCCAGTTTCAGGTGTTCTAAAAAAATGTGAAACGTACGCCAGACCTCCGATCGGGCATATAAGCTGGCCGCGTCCCACGGCTTGCATTCGCGCCTATTTCAGTCGGTGATGTGATCTAACGTAACCATGAAAAATAAACAGAACCCAAATGAAAAACACTGGCTCAAAAGAAAAACGAAACATCTAACCTGAGTTTTCATGCTAAGACCCGGAAAGCGCGGTGCCAGTGCAGCTTGCCGCCGGCCGCACTCGCTGTGAGCTTTTGTGGCCGTTCTTGATGCTTCTGCGTACCGATTACTACTTAACATATCCGTAGAAGTAAGTTGAGACGTTCAGAAGTGCGTAAGTCACCCAGCAGAACAGGAAGGTGGCCGAATCGATCGGGTTTCAACACCCGCACACGCTTCCATGGGGCCGCGTCGGCTGCTAGCTACGAACCGGAAGTGAATAATACCCATAGTGCTTTGCGGCTGCTGCCAAACGCCGGTCACCTATTCCTCTCCAAGGCCAGCACGGTGCTTCCGTCGAAGTCGACTGTGTGGCCGGCTGCTTCTGCCTGCGCCACGAGGGCGCTTGCCTCCACATCCTTCTTCCGGACATCATATTTGTGTCGCGTAAGCCTCACTGCGAAGTTCTTACTTTCACGAACGTATGTTGGCAAAAGTGAATGCTAACTAATTTTTTGGTTAGAGTTCTTATTTCTTGCTTCATTTTTATCATTTTTTTTTGTAACTTTGACCACTTACAATTGTACGTGAACTGCTTGAAGTAATATTGTGACTCACTCTTCTGCATTATTTTTATTCTTTCTATTAAGCCCAGGAGTTTCCGTTTGAGGGGAAAAGTTATGAGAATATTATTATTCACATTTGCACTCGTATTAGAACACGCCTTTGTCTACCTTACACACCCTACAATGAGCCTGTCAGTGATGGAAAATAAGGGGGCCTCCAGGCATGTTCGGCGTCCAACCGTTTGTAGTCTCACTTATAAACATCTTTCACATTTTCAGGCCTACCGGGCGCGATCCTTCGATGTTCCGCAGTAATGTGAAGGAAACAGAAACAGGCACAACTCACTATATGTTAATAAAATATTTTAAAAAAAGATCCAGATCTCAAGAGGTACCAATATTGTAAAACCCCATTGTTCTTATTAAATGTGTCCTATCGGTATACCTCGCAATCTGGAGCTGAAGAAAAGCACGCTAGAATAGCATGACTTGTCTAGACATCGGCGAAACGATTGCTTTGGCGTGTGTTTTGCCTCATAATGGGAAACGTACCTTGGCGGCTCCAGCGAATTTATTTCTTGTCTAGTCTTGTGCCGGAGCAAAGAAGTTAGTTAGTATATTATCAGCGATTATCTTACTGTCGCTCTGCTTGAATGTCGGATTTCTTAACCTCTTCTTCGTTTTCTTAGAGTTAATGGGCCGATACAGAATTTCTAACTCGAGACTATGATTTTATGGTTTCACTTATCATGTTGGTTGTTAATGCATGCGTAATACATTGCCGCGCGCAGAGCCGAGCAAGTGACGCTCGACCTCGTATTTCTAGAAGATTCGTGTTCATTGTTACTAGGGTCGTAACTTTCATCATTTCGTTGTACTTTTCACCGGTACGAGAGGAGATGCCCACGGGCTGCTTGAAAGTTAGATATAGGTCGTCGTTGATCATTTCTTGCACTTGTTCATGAATGGCCGCCCTTTTCTTTGGGGAGACGCGGAACGGTGGCCGATTTACAGGGAGCCCGTCGTCGATGGCAACGATGCAATGCTTCGCAACTGTTGTTTGGCGCACTTCCGAAGTCGTCGCAAAGCAGTCACTGAATTCAGTGAGGAAGTCTCTGAGCTATAGTCGTTCCGTGGCACTGAGTTCTGGGTTAACTCCGAGCTACGGCGGCGGTGTATTGTACGGCCGAGATGGCGAGAACTCATCGGAGATGACGGCGATATCTGCGGCGTTCCGGGGTTCCTAGACGTCGCCTTGAGTGGCACCTTTCTTGAGGTGCTGCGCCTTCTGTCGAAAGTTCGTCACGAGGTCCACAGTGCGTCCATCCTGAAGCTCTGTTACGCCGCTTGAGAAGCCTATTCCACTTCTGAGAAGCAGTTCGAAGTTGCCTTCTAGAATAACTTCTCTGCAGGCGACTGGATCGGTCACGATGGGCACAACAACACTCGACCGCTGCGGCAGGTTCACGTTGTCCGCAATGAACCTTTTCCGAGAAGCGTTCTGCGCACGCGCGAGCGCCCGATGCCAAGCGGTGGAAGTCGGCACGAAAAATCGAGGAAATTCGGAATGAGGCTGTAGATCGACGAGTAGAACACGTAATTGCAGCATATCTATAATTGTGTTACACAAAAAAAGAAAGTGGACAGAAAGAAAAACACGACGTTTGGGTGGACGCTACGGATTTCCCTCTTTACTGTCGCGCTGGGCACGCGACGCTGCTCAGAGAGCGAAGCAACTGGTAGCGTAGCTCCCATTATCGATTGGTAGCGCAGGTAGGTCACTTCCTCGATTTTTAGTTCGTGCAGCCACCGCCTGGTGCCGTCGGTATTTGGAAAAGGTCCATTACTCGGACGACGGCTGGCGTCGCTTTGGGTCCCTCCGAAGGTAGGACGGGCCTTTCAGCGTCAACCTCTTCGCTCCCAGGTTGATCACGGCACCGTATCACACAAACTGCCGAAGATGACGTCTCTCGCAAAGTATTGAATGACGACGAACTTGACTGGACAGTTCTCCCCGTGAATTTCAACGCGAGCAGTGCACCTCCAAACAGGGGTGATGAGGTGTCCTTTGGCGGTGCGTATTTGCAGGCAGTGCCAGCGCATCGTGACTTTCCGAAGGCGGCGAGAGAGCTTCCTACTCAAAACGGAGTAATGTGCCCCGGTGTCCACGAGTGCCGACGCGTCGTGGCCGTCGATGACAACGTTAAGGTTGCTGCGCACCTTTACAGATTCATTGTTCCGATGCTTTTCGTCGCTAGAGTGAGGGCCCTCCATCGTTTTTGGAGGATATTTCCGACGGCCGTCTTCGATAACTCTACCTCCAGGGGTTGCAACGCTCCGTTTCCCCGATGAGAGGTCAGGGGCAACAGGCTTTCATGGCGGGGCCTATGTATCGGCGAAGCTGGACGCCGTTTTGAGAGTGTGGGGGGGGGGGGGGGGGGGGGGGTGGAGGACGTTGTAGGCAGTCGTTTATCTCCCGAGCTTGCTCACCGTGGCGTGGGAGAGGGTCGTCGTGGTGGAAGCCGCGTAGCCTCTGCTGCCGGTATGGGCAAACGCGGTAGAAGTGGTCGGCTTCCCCGCAGTGGTAGCACAGTGGGAGTCAGCCGTGCGCCACACGTCCGCCTTCCGAGGTCCACGCTGCTCTTGACGAGGAGCGTGCTGCGGTAAAGAGGCATCTTCTCGGGGTACTGCTAAGTACTGCCGAGTGACAGGAGGCTGCGGACGACGAGCAACAATTAACAACGAACACTCTCCGCCTCTGTTTGTGATTTCTGGAGTTCCTCAAGGGTCTGCTTTAGGCTCACTACAATTTTTAATTTATACGAACGATCTTCCCATCAAAGTGTCTTCATCCGTTTGTCTCTTCGCCAATGACCGTGTAATTTACCATGAAATCTGTCATGATTCTGACCTGTCTGCACTTCAGTCTGATATTGTCACGACTTTATGTGCAACACAAAAAGAGTTCGGCTTCGTGGAAAAACAAAAACTTTTACTTCTTCACTTCAGTGTCAAGTCCCAGCGGAGTAGATGAAAAGAATGTCCCAAAAACTCACAGTCACGCGATTGCACGAGCGCCGGACGCTCGTGCGACCGGCCCGTGCGTCTGGTGTGTGGCACTGCGCAATGTCACGTGCTTATCTTAATGCGATAGCCTGTGCCATCCGCCGGTGTGTCTAGCGCATGGCAATATTAACTCTGTCTCTCGTTGGTGTGAATTATGAGTAATTAAACTAAACACTAGTAAATGTAAATACTTGAGAGTGTCCCGGAAACATAACAACAGTCCCTGTTACCACCTAGATGGCAACCTTTTGGAGCAAGTGGCAACGTACAAGTACCTCGGTGTTCACTTAACAAATAACCTCGGAGTTTCTCTCACGCGTGGAACCAAGAATCGTACGACAAAATGAACCAACAAACGCACAAAACGCAACGACGCGCCATTTTTGTTTTGAACGCACAGAAGCAAAAAACCAAGAAAACCATGTACCGTTGCCAGACTTAATGCTTTCCAAGTCAGTCTGCCGCCAAACGTCCGCGAGTGAGAAAGGCGCTCGACTTTATCAGTCCGCGCCCCCGCGGAGGAGGCGCAGATTGCAGGAATCGGTGACAAACCGGTCACGTGGTACACGGTCCGCGGACGAAAATCGCGATTCGGTCCGTCGTGTGAATCGGCTATAACGGACGGCGTCCCGGTTGATTTCGCGGATCCCCAGAATATCGGAGGTGATAGCGCATCTTGACGGCGGAGGAGCGGGGTGGAAAGGGGGGGGGGGGGGGTGGCAGCGACGCCAAGGAAGTGCATGGTAGTGGGCGGCTCGTGTTTGCAAGGCCCGTTATGTGATGATTGCCTCCCTCACAAAGCTTTCGACGGTGGTAGGTAGACATCGCACAAGGCCTCCGAAGATATGCTCTTTAACGCAGCGCATCAGGACTTGCAGCTTCTTTAATTCGGGGGCTTAGGATCGGTGCAGTTGCTGAGTCGAAGAAAATTCTCAACAAAGATGACGACATATTTGTTTGGGCTTTGAATCGTGGCGTGAATACGCTCTTTAGCGCGTTCTCGCCGCTGCTGGCTTGCGAAGGAGCATCGGAGCTCTTCCTTGAGTTGTTCCCACGAACTGATCGAGGCCTCCTCGTTCTTGCACAGGTGCCGAGCCATTCCTTCCAGGGAAAAGTAGACGTTCTGACGGCTCTGTTCAGGCGTCCATACACTGTATCGATAAACTCGGTCGAACTGATTGATCCAGTTCTCAATATCTTCATAGCTTTCGCCTTGGAAAGAAACTGGTGTCCAGGGTGCGACGGGCACGTAAATGACGGTAGGGGTTGTTGTGGTCATCGTCCGTTTCGTGTGCGCTGTCCTTTCCGGGAATTATCCAGACTGAGGAGCTTGGTGCTGAATTCTGCGGCTGGCACGAAACTCGGGTACGTCAACAAAAGACCGTACTTGATTAGGGCTCGCTTAACGGGCTCTCGGAGGTGTAGTCTTCACGGACATGGAATGCGGTACCCCGCACCTCTACCAGAAATGTCACGAATGGCAGGAGCAGAAGCGGGGGCAAAATTCCGTTTAAAAATTAAAGTTTAATAGAGCGACCTTGTGCCAAACTAAATAAAGAACGCGCGTCGAGAGAGTCGAAAAGCAGGCGGCGATTTGACGGCGCAACAGAAAGCGAAAGCGAGACTGACTCGACAAGGTCCCGCGTGGCTCCTTATCTAGTGTGCGTCGGCATGTCGAAAATTCGGCCCAGAAGGTTCGAGCGTAGAGCGTTGGGGGTAGGAATAAAATACAATTTATAGAACAAAGAAGTAGGATCAATGATATAGGTTACGCCCGAGTAATAATGAACATAAATCTTCTAGAAGCTTGCTCGGTCCGGCGCGCGGCACTATTATCTCCACTAAGGTTCAGGAATCGGTTGTTAAGTGTGCTAGAGCACCACCATGGTGCTAAAGCTCGCGCTAGAGAACCCAAGGATCCTGGTTTCAATCACCACCCCCGCCTGTTTTAATTTGCATGAACGTTATTCTCGCGCGCAGTTTCCTAGAACTATTGCATGACGCATGTTACAGACGCCAGGCTTTCCTGCAAATTCAATGACAGCTCGCAGTGAGAAAAGAGGGCATAAAATCCAGACACGAGCTAAGGAAACACACAATACAAGCGCTGATTAAGGGTAGTAGGAAAATATACGAACCACCAAAACCCAAAAATTAATACCACAACAATATTCTGAATCAATGAAGTCGACGGTGTCAGGTGTGTGAGTTATTTTAACTTGTCCATTTGATATCTTCTTATCTCGCAACGCATCAGCAACTTGCCCTATTTTAAGACTCTTCTACAGCTTGCGTTGAGCGCAACCTCTATGGTATATAATTATCCTACTCTATTAAATAAATACATGATAAAGACGGCGAAATAGACGATCAAAACTATGTAGAGATACATAACAGTTAAACACATTAGATTTGTACATTGTATTATCATATATGTCTCAAATGTTCCGGATGACAGTATTCTATTTTTAATTTGAGTGAGGCTGCAGGATGAAATGGCTTTTTCTGGACATCGTGGCTTTAGTTGATTTAGTATTCGATGTACTTTAATATTTGTGCATTCTTCAGTGAAGACACAGTCATTTAGCAATTTCCAATTGCGGTACCACGCCTTTTCGAAATTGCGAATACGGATGCGCCCTTAATTGTAAATAAAATTATAAGTATAAAATTGATGTCATAAATATTTCAATGACGTGTGGAAACCGAAATGAAGCCGCAATTCCTTGTTTTATAATTTAAATGTGTGTTGAAATTTTAACACCTTAAATTATAAATAGGCCTAAAGTAAATTTATATTTAAAAACTGTACCTCAATTCTTCGTTCTAGTTCAACATGTGCTTTTCTATTATTTGGAGGATGCTTCATTCGAGGGGACTCTATAACACAGTGTAAACCGTGTATAGAAGCTGTGAGTCACTGATATCTATTATAATCACTTCATTCATTTTTTTACAATACGCCATTTTTATGAGGTAAATTGCGTTCCACCGGGACAAGCCATCTTGCTTCGAACCTATATTAAAGTAGTACAATATTGTTCCTCTCCAATTCTTTGATACCCTATTCACCCCTTTTAACCTATCAAAGTTCTTCTAACCTTTTGGTTCAGGCACATCGACGTTCAGTTCTAAATCAAGAAAATCGTTTTTCCATATAGAAATTAATGCACAGTACGCGTACTGCGAGTGTTAAAATAAAGAGACATGCCCAGAAGAGGGGCCATCCTCTTTCCGTATTTCACGGCGCGATCACGAACCCTTTAATGCGTTTTCGGGGCAGTGGGTCCTTATAATATAGGCGCAGGTGTTGTCCCGTACCTTATTAGTAATATTTTGGTACTCTAAGATTGAATAAAAATCCTGAGAATAAGTTTTTTTTTTTTATTGCAAATAATGCGAGTTTAGGAGAATCAAATTTTGTGGGTTTTAGCTTTAATTGCTCTATAAAAAAACACTTTGGAAACGGGTTCATTTCCAAAAACCCACTGATGTGATGCCATTGCATTGAATGGCACACGTGTGCAGGATATGTCCAGGTGGAAAGTCTCAGCTATTAAAACGTGGTCGAATTTTGTATTTTGAGCACACCTCCCCCACTTTATAATGCAAAAAAAAAAAATATGACGCTCACGTTTTTTTTATAATTAAGATCGGGATCAATGCATGTGTTAGACAGGAAACTAAAAAAAAATATTTCCTGAGTCTGCCTCGGAAAAACAGAACTCTGCGCGGAAACGACGAGGGCATAGGAAAATAAGACACGGTATGACCACTCATGTAAACTGCGCTCAATTACTTCGTCATCTGTCTCCTATAAAATGTCGACTTTACCATCTGCTATTGACGATTGGAACTCATTACCTGACCTCATTGTAAACATGACTGATACTAACAAGTTTGCTGCAGCCGTTAACCTCTTTCTTTCTGAAATACAAGTATAGATTACAGCGTGTTTTTTATTAACTATTTTTGTTGATGTTTTTAGTGTGTTCACTTCCTTGTATAATGCCCCCTGGGGCCCTCAAGGAAAATAAATGATGATGATGATGATGATTAGAGCATCCTTCTATTTATGTGCTTCCTTTTAGCTTGCTCGCTGTGTTTAATTTTTCGAAGTATGCATCAACTAGCTCGCAGCGCCACCCTACCTGAGTCGGCAATTTATGAGTTGGCCAAGTTTTAAAAAAAAGGTTCAAATTGAAAAGGTACACAAAGCTTTTTTCTATAGTGACTTCTATGGTATCCGGCAGCCAAGGAAGGCAATTAAGCGTGTCTCTTTACAGTCTTTCACCCGATAGCTTGTTCGCCCCTAAGCGTTTAGTATACAAGTTATTGAATGTTTTAGCAAACAATATTTTGTCGTCGAGACCCGATCGTCCACGGAGGATGCAGGGAGCAGCAGCCAGGTCCGTATTCAAACAAAAAGAAAACACCCCTCGCGCACGACGACCACGCCGGGGGGTGTGGAACCTGGCTCGCACCGAGGCACGCAAGTTCCGAGGGCACTCGAAGCGACAGCCCGTAACTTCAGCAGTGCTTTCCGTCGACGTCTTCATGGCGCCACAGTGAACCCCTCTGTCGAAAATCGATCGGTCACGGATGATGTGCCAAACAGTAGCCGCCTTCGTACGAAAAAAAAAGAAAAGACTCTTGCACAGCGACAACTTTGGGGGGGGGGGTGTCCAACCTGCCTCGCACCGAGGCCCGAAAGTCCCCAATAGGCTCGAGACTTCAGCCCCGTAAACTCGGCAGGGGTCTCCGTCGCCGTCTTCATGGCGCCACCGCAAACCCCTACGTTGCAACCCGATCAGCCGCAGAAGATGCGCCGAGCAGCCGCCACCTCCATATTCAAACCAAAAAAAAACTCTTCTCGCGCACAGCGACCACCCCGGGTGATATCCAACCTGCCTCGCATCGAGGCGCGCGAGTCTCCATTATGCTCGAGGCGATAGCCCCGTACCTCGACAGTGGTCGCTGTCACCTTCTTCATGGCGCCACCGGAAACCCCTCTGTCGAAACCCGATCGGCCACGGAGGATGCGCCATGCAGCAGCAACACCACCTAGACAAGCAGAAGGCCTCCGCACAGTCATCACAGTCAGATCGATCGAGGCGTGTGATTGGGCACGAGTGCTGTGTCACTGTTCGTCTAGAGCTCGTGTCCCATCAGCGCTTCGAAGGTCGAACTCGGGCCCAACTGCCGAGTTAGCGCGACACGACTCCGATGACGTTTCGTGAAGGGAGAGGAGGAGATGCGGAGGCTTTCATTATTCTAGGTGGTGTTGGCACTAGCCGCCTCCATATTCAAACATAAATAAACTACTCCTCACGCACAGCGACCACCTCGGATGTGTCCAACCTGCATCGCACCGAGGCGCGCAAGTACCCAACGGACTCGTGGCGAGAGCCCCGTAACCTCGACAGTGGTCGCCATCCCCGTCTTCATGACGCCCCAGCAAACCCATCAGTCGAAACCCGACCGGCCACGGAGGATGCACCGAGCAGCAGCCGCCTCCGGATACAAACAACAAAAAAACACTCCTCGTGCATATTCACCACACGGAGGGGGGTCCAACACGCTTTGCTTCGAGTCGCTCTCTCGGCGGACGCGCGGCCATTAACAGAATAGACAAAACGAGACACCGAACGGCGTCGCCCAACCTTAGAGTATGCATATATATTATATACCGAAGAGTTAAAAAAAATTGATTTTTTTTTAAGGCGACATGCACCATGGGAATTCATTTTCTCATTATTTGTGCTACACTAATAAATGTCCACAGTTTTTGCTTCGTATTATGAATCTAGAATTGGCTTTAATGCAGCTCTCTTTTATGTCCTGGACAAATTACACACGCAAAAAAGGCATGTCCTTATGTACTCGTGGGACATAGCCAAAAAACCCAAAGACTAGTAAGATAAAAGTAATGTTCTAATTTTAATCTACTGAGCGCAAGTAATAGCGAAGATAATGTGTGATAGACATATAACATTAAAATATCTGGAACTGGCCAAAACATTAGTTTCAAAGGAATACAAAAGTTCCTTTGTTATAATATTTATAACAATATGCCTTGTAATCAAGCCTTGGCAGTTTAATTTTGCATATATATATATATATATATTGTTAGGACGAAAGAAGAAGCTGCATCTCGACCGGTGCCCGCAGACCTCGTGCAGCGCTAGAAGCTCGTGCTGTGCTCGGCCGTTGCTCGAACCGTTATATTGGTGACACCACTGTAATCGCTCCTCACTCATTGTATAAACCCCATCTATTCATCAACAGTCTTCCAGGTTGGTGGAGGTCAGCGACACCCTACCTCTCGCACTTCCCGCCAAGACCTGGCGCACCGCAGAGGTCGTACCGCCCGACAACCCAACATGCCTGACGACGAGGGCAACGGAAGCCGGCCCCGTGCACCCACCGTAACCATCAAACACCGTCAGCGGGACCCTGAGTTATTCACTGGAAACGCCGAATCAGACGTCGAAGACTGGCTTAAAAGCTACGAACGGGTGAGCCAGCACAACGGATGGGACGATTCCTTTAAGTTGGCCAATGTCGTATTTTTTCTAAAGGATACCGCCCTTCGATGGTACGATAACCACGAAGAGGGAATAAATTCCTGGGACGGATTCAAGACATCTTTCGCTGACGCTTTTGGCCAGGCAGAACATCGCAAACAAAGGGCACAAGACCAATTGCTGCACCGGTATCAATCGACAACCGAGTCATCCACAGCCTACATTGAGGATGTTCTTCGACTGTGCCACCGAGTGGATCCCCAGATGAGTGAAAATGACAAGATCCGTCACCTTTTCAAGGGCCTATCACAAGAACTTTTTTCCATCGTCGCCCCCAGATCTCCGAATACAGTGGCCGATCTTGTGTCAGAATGTCGAAAGTACGAGGAATTAGACAACGCGCGAATTCTTAAAAGACCTTTTGAGCGCCTCCCTGAGGTGTCTGCAGGAGTACACACCGACACCAGTCTGTCGAGCTTGATACGGACCATCATCCGCGAAGAGCTGCGTTTCTTTCTGGGCCAGCAGCGCCCAACGCCGCCCGTTTTGCAACCACCCGGTCAAACTCATGACATCGCGTCCACTGTCCGCGACGAACTCCGTGCTGTTCTTGAGCCCCTGGGCAACACTCCATCTGTCTATGTACCAGCAGCACCTCCCCCCACACCGTTATGCGCCTACCAAGCATTTACAGCCCCACCCACTGCAACACCCTGGCAGGCCCAACAGACGCGTCGCCGAGCGGATATCTGGAGAACCGACGATAACCGGCCAGTATGCTTTTACTGCCACACTCCTGGCCATATCCTCCGGTATTGCCGACGCCGCATGGGAGACACTAATCGCTCCCCTCCTCGGAATCAATACCAGGGTAACAACGGAGACAACAATTACTCCTACAATACTTACCGCAGTGATAACCTCGCTTCCCGGCCTTTCGCAACACCCTACGGTCTCCCTTCCTCCAACATTAACGCCGGACGAGCCCCTTACGACCGCCGCTCTCCAAGCCCTGTCACGCCAGCTGAAGCCCGTCGTCGTCGTTCACCCTCGCCTTATCCTGCTCGTCGCCGTTCCATTTCGCCCTTTAATGACAACGCAGTGGCTTCCACCTCCCACCAGTCAAACTGAACACCGCAGCCTGCATCGACAATGGAGGTCAGGCTGCACCTGCACAATTTGTGGCAAATCCTCCGTTTGTAGGACCGACTAACATAACTGTGGAAATTGGGCGGCAAACATTTCATGCTCTTATAGACACTGGCGCAGCCAAATCGTGTATTCCTGAACGCCTCCGACGACACTTGCGCAAAGTACTCACGCCCCCCTCCAGTGGACACTTGTTACGTATGGGTAATGGTGAATTGGTCCAGCCGCTCGGATACTGTTCCGCGTCAGTGAAGGTAGGCCGCAGTCGATATGTTATCCTGTTCACTGTACTCACAAGTTGCATCGCGGACGTCATCCTTGGATGGGATTTCTTATCTTCAACAGCCGCTTTCATTGATTGTGCAAATCGTGAAATTCATCTCAGCCCCTCAGAATACGGTAATGAACATTTTGAAGCACCACTAGCCGCTCTTCACATTGAACATGATTTACTCCTACCGCCCCAGTCGGCAGTCGTTGCAACTCTCGTCGTCGCCAACCCAGTCGCAAGTACTGTCGCTCTCATCGAACCTCTCCACACCTGTCTAGAGAAAAAAGGAATTGTGATTCCTTATTCTCTCGCCACCATTGCCGACGATAAGTGTTACATATGGATAACCAACACTTCAACCCATCCTCAAATCCTCCCCCGAAGAACGCGCATTGCCACCCTCCAAGTGCATATTGAACACAGCTTGGCTGCACTTTCCACGACTGCCGCTCATACCAGACCGATTGCGGAAAATAACGTCACCGAAAAACTGGAGAGGATGATCGCCTCAACCGTCGTCCAAGCCGAACGTATCAAATTGCGCACTCTTCTTGCATCTTATAGCAGTGTCTTTGATTTCACTGACCAGGTATTAACCCGTACCACACTTGTGGAGCATCATATCGACACCGGTGACTCCCCGCCCCTCAGGAGCAGACCATACCGAACATCCGCTGCAGAACGAAGATTGATACAAAATCACATCACTGACATGCTGGACAAAGGTGTGATCGAGCCTTCCTCCAGTCCCTGGTCGTCGCCCGTCGTTCTAGTAAAAAAGAAGGATGGTACCTGGCGCTTTTGTGTCGACTATCGCCGCCTTAACAAAGTGACTCGAAAAGACGTATACCCACTTCCCCGGATAGATGATACGCTTGATACGCTACAAGGCTCGTCCTACTTTTCATCCATGGACCTCCGAAGTGGCTATTGGCAAGTTCCAGTTACTTCGGCTGATAGACCTAAAACAGCATTTATAACACCTGAAGGCCTTTACCACTTCAACGTTATGCCTTTCGGACTCTGTAATGCGCCTGCGACATTCGAGCGCATGATGGACGTTCTCCTTCGTGGCCTCTCTTGGAACATCTGCCTTTGTTACCTGGACGATATTGTTGTCTTTTCTTCAAACTTCGACGACCACCTATCTCGTCTCCGCACGGTCCTTGACTGCATTCGTGCTGCTGGGTTACAATTGAACTCAAAAAAATGTATTTTTGCCGCCAAGAAAATCAAAGTGCTCGGTCACCTGGTCAGCGCAGATGGAATACGCCCAGACCCAGACAAAACACGAGCTGTGTCCGACTTCCCGGTCCCACAAAATGTCAAGGACTTGAGAACATTTCTGGGCTTATGCACGTACTTCAGAAAATTTATTTCCGGATTTTCTCATATCGCTGAGCCGCTCAATCAGCTGCTACGCAGAGACGCATCTTTTGAATGGGGCCCACACCAGGAAACATCATTTGAAACACTCAAGACAGCATTAACGTCGGCTCCAGTCTTGGGCCACTTCGTCGAAGGTGCCGACACCGAGGTACGCACCGATGCCAGTGGCCACGGTATAGGCGCCGTTCTCGCTCAAAGCCACAATGGCCAGCAACGTGTCATTGCCTATGCTAGCCGAACACTTAACAAAAGCGAACGCAACTTTTCGACTACTGAAAAAGAATGCTTAGCCGTCATCTGGGCTGTCTCCAAGTTTCGTCCCTATTTGTATGGATCCCCATTTCGTATCGTGACTGATCACCACGCGCTTTGCTGGTTGGCTAGCCTCAAGGACCCCTCGGGACGTCTAGGTCGTTGGTCCTTAAAGCTTCAAGACTACCTTTTCACCGTCGTCTACAAGTCAGGGAAACGACACCTCGACGCTGACGGATTATCTCGATGTCCTCTTGCTGACGATACAACCATTTCTCTCCAGACACAAACCTCACATGCTACAGCAACTCTCGATAACATCGACATGGCTTCAGCGCAACTGTCTGACGATTCCTTGAAACCGCTGATTCATTACTTACAAGGCGTCGCAACATCCTGCACTCAACGCACTAAACGACGCGCCCGTCTATTTATTATTCAGAATAATGTCCTTTATAGACGCAACTACGAGCCCCAAGGACGACAATGGCTTCTTGTGGTTCCGCGACAATTACAGAAACAAATTATTCAGGCGAATCACGACGACCCAACAGCCGGTCACCTCGGCTTTGCTAAAACGTATTTCAGAATACGCTCTAGATTCTTCTGGACTGGCATGCACCGTACCATAAATAAGTATGTTCGCGCATGCCATTCATGCCAGACCAAGAAAAGACCCACAACAGCACCTCCTGGGCCTCTCCGACCCCTTTCTCCACCGAACCACCCATTCGAGCGCATTGGAATTGACTTTCTGGGGCCCTTCCCCCAGTCACAAGCCCAAAACCGATGGATCATCGTAGCTGTCGACTACTTAACACGCTACGCCGAAACCAAAGCGCTCCCGACCGCCACGGCCCTTCATGCAGCCGATTTCTTTCTCCATTCCATCCTTCTTCGACACGGCGCCCCTCAGTCCATCATCACAGACCGGGGAACGCCTTTTGTTGCAAACCTCCTCCATGAGGTTTGCCGCCTTGCAAACACTATTCATCACATCACGACCGCCTACCATCCCCAAACGAATGGCTTGGCAGAGCGATTTAATCATACTCTAGCCGACATGATGTCCATGTACATTACTGACGATCAGGACAACTGGGATTTTATTTTGCCCTACGTTACATACGCGTATAACACCAGCCGTCAAGCCACTACTGGTTACTCCCCTTATTATCTCCTATATGCTCGCGAGCCGTTATCTACCATTGACACATTGTTGCCATATATAGAAGATTCCACTCTCGACAATTACGCCCAAGACGTTCTCTACCGTGCTGAAGAAGTCAGGCAGCTCTCACGTATTCGCACGCTTGCATCACAACAACAACAAATCATTCGTCACGCCGAGCACCACCCTCCAGTTTCATACAATATCGGTACAGAGGTTCTTGTTTGGACACCGTCTCGCCAGCCCGGAAAATGTGAAAAGCTCCAAAAACAATTCCGAGGCCCTTTCCGTATTTCTCGCCAGCTGTCACCTACCAACTACGAAGTAACTGCGGTGCTTCCACCACGAGACAACCGCACAAAATCTACCGATATCGTCCACATCGCCCGCCTCAAACCCTACCACCGCCAAGCTCCCTAACCACAAGGGCCGGTGGACCGGCCCTCTTTGCAAGGGGAGGCACCTGTTAGGACGAAAGAAGAAGCTGCATCTCGACCGGTGCCCGCAGACCTCGTGCAGCGCTAGAAGCTCGTGCTGTGCTCGGCCGTTGCTCGAACCGTTATATTGGTGACACCACTGTAATCGCTCCTCACTCATTGTATAAACCCCATCTATTCATCAACAGTCTTCCAATATATATATATATATAGAGAGAGAGAGAGAGAGAGAGAGAGAAAGAACGAAGCGCAGGGTGACAAAAAGTATATAAGGAAGAAAACGCACCACCTCGGATGTGTACAACCTGGTGCGTTTTCTTCCGTATATATATATATATAATTGTGTGCAACACCTGTAAAAGACGCTCGAAAGTTACGAAATTCTAAACACGCTTTCAAATGTTACCAAGGTTGTGCAGAAGCACTACTTTTCGTCGGCAAGTTATTCCAAATGAAATTCTATGGGAAATTGAAGATATTGAGGAATCTAACTATAAAGAACACGGGTATGCATAATTCTCAAAATAAATACGATGGAGTGCGCCCCCATAATTTGAAAAATATCACACAAAAATGTCCCTTATTTTTTTGCCTTTTGGGTCGCTGTAATTTATTCAAATGTCTATTCGGCTAATTTGGCAATCATATGCGGTCTTGATATGTTATACATAAAATATGAACGTTCAAAAAGACTAAAATGCTCTAGAACATAAAATCAATTTATCTTAAACATTCCCATTTTTCGACCAGCATGTATCCCCTTAATTAGATCCCTATGAGAGTAACTAATTCATGATTAACTCCCTAATTTTTTTTTTACAGAATCATACTTATTCTTAACGGCATGGTTTGCGTAGTTTTGAAATATAATAATTTTGCGCTCAAATAAAAAGCAAAAACTTGAAACCGCCTTTGTCTATAGGAATGCATTATGAAGTTTCTAAATATACTTTTTATAGGGGCGAAACTCTAGTCAATATCAAACTAGCCAATACAATGGAGCTTTTATTTTAGGTCATGAATGTAAAATCATACTAAAAAAAATCTTGCATAGGACTTAATCATAAAACTAGCATCTTTGTAATTTGCACTGATCGTCTCTGTTTTTTTTGTTTTTTTTTCGGGATTGGAGGCTTCGCCCATAATTGTCCTCCGTTTCATGGCACCGAAGGTCGTCGACACGAAACGAAAGTGTCGCGCGCTTCGCGTATTTTTTCCTGGACCTCCTGCCTTGTTTTTATTTGGGCTTCCCTGAACGCCTTGTCAGTTCTCCGTGACGTGGAAGAGACAGGGAGTACTGCGCTGATGGTAGGGATGGCGTCTACGCCAGGTTGAGAGCTTCTCATTATTCTCAGCTTCACCTGACGATATTGTAAGATCTGCTTGTCATTTACATTTCGGCTAACTGCCGCTAAAACATGACGCGTGTATGACGTGTTGCTAAGCCCAGTTCCATCATTCCTCACGTCGTGTGTCATTTACGGCGGGAAAACTAACCGATAATAAAACAAGGGAGACGGCGACGGGGTTAAACTAAGGTCTAGTCTATATTTAGGCCTTGTTATTACGGGGCTTTAGGAGGAGTGAGGGATGAAACCGTTTATGGGGCCACAACATTTATTCTTCCTAAAGACATATGAAGCCAGTGCTTCAGTCTTTTCGCTTTAGTTGAGAGTTCTACAATATCACCGAGCCTCTTGCGTTCGCATAGCGCAAACGTATTGCGCAAGGCTAGAGAGCACCTCATCACGAAACTTTTGGTGTTGCGATGCGCAAAGGTATGCTAACTGTTGCGCCGCCATATATGCAAAATAAAACATACTGTTTTTACAAACTACACGCCAGGCCCGCAAAACGCTTTGCGTGCAACACGTAAACTTTCCAAAATAGCGTGCGTATGCAAAGCGCAAGGATTGCTCTGTGGATGGCGCATGCTCAGTGCGGAGCGTCAACACTTTAGCGTGCGCGTTTTTGTGCATTACTCAAACACCTTTCTGCTCCATGGGCCGCTACTACTGCGAACCCTTTATACATAATGATGGGCGCTAAATACGGTCACAATCACGTAGTTGTGTGAATGCTGGCTTAAGTGTTTGAAGACGGTCTCCTTCCAGTTAACCCCGCTTACTTTAAATATCTGCAAGTTGGTTACTACATGCCCGTTGTACGCAATCATAGAAACTTCGCGGAAGGGGTCCTCGATATCTGACAATTAGCGTTATGAACGATCCAAAAAAGCTTTCTCCTGGCGTTTGTTCTCACTCTATTTATTTGCAAATCATCATGAGTTTAAGGAAAAGTTCATATATGGTTTGTTTTTAAATATCACTGTTTGAAGTGCAGCGCTATGAGCGGAACGTTGTAACGGTAGCCTTCTGTTGTTATACTTCCGTTTTATATGAGGTTCACACATCGATCGTCGCCTATGCACCACTTGTAGGCATACCAACACCAAAAAAGAAAAGCATGCTGGAAGTCCTGAGCATCGCGCGTTGAGTGCTGAAGTATGTAGCAGTAAAATTGAAGCAAATAAATATAAAGAGTTTTCTTGTTTCATTATGTCAGTTCTTTCCATAGATTACTTTCTAGGGAAAAAGAACCAGCTAACGCACGTGGCATGAAACTTTTCAGCATGATCCTAGGAGACTTTGCCGATTCACTAGAGCAGGGGTCGGCAGCCGGCGGCTCGCGGGCCACATTCCGCCCGCAAGGCAGTATTTTACGGCCCAGTTGCACGCCACCAAAGATGACTCCCATCCTACACACTTCGGGACGACGTGTATGTTTGGTTAGAATCCTTAGTATAATCAGACGTATAACCTCTGAACAAGATCAAGAGATCTGCCAAATAAAGTTCGTTGATCAGGTGGTCCCCAATAAAATGTAACTAGAAGAGTGCATTTGCAGCGAACGGCTTTAAGTTTTCCGATGGCCTCACTGAATTAAATTTTTAAAATCTACAAAATATTGGAGAAGTGGTTCATCAAAGTTTTCGATAAAGCACGAACCGGTCTGCGAACATAGTTTTTCAGAAGGAAGACTCTGAAGCCAAATGGTGGGTCTTGTGAGCAGGTGAACTCCTCCAAAATAGTTTACGTTTTTCAGTTAAGTGTTTAGTGTGACTGTTCTCATCAATACTGAACATTCAAATTATTGCTGAGAGGAGGCTTGAGCATTCTTACGTTCCGTGTGCTTAAAACTAAAGAACATATCTGCATACCTCATGCAATATGTAAATATTTTTGTTTTCCATCGCCGCTTTTTCGTTTTGCCCACTCCGTCTCCACTTTAAGTCAATTTGGCCCACTGCAGTGATAGGTTGCCGACTCCTCTACTAGAGAATCACCTTCGCTTTTCTTTGAATCGTTTGACTCAGACGTTGACAGTTAAGTGGAGGCCGTAATGAATATCGCAACCACGACCCCAAATATTCCCGACGCGCTATCTTACTCAAACATATCACCCTTGAAGAGCGCTGTCACGTGACAGTCGATGCTGGATGTGCCTAACATGCGCGTAGCTTCCACTGCGCAGTCAGCTTATGGGATAATAGAGTATAGTAGTAACAATATCAAAACAAGTAAAAACCGACTTATCCTTTACACAAGTTGCACATTGCGTGCATTATACTGTTTTTAGAAGGTGTCCCAACTCAATGGACTGTGTATACACGTCTTTTACTCTTCTTTTTTACGGAGCATTCGCTTTCTTTTTTTTTTATTCTCCTTCCTTTACCTATTTTTAATTGAATCACATTCTGTCAACAAACTTTGTGTCAACTATCTAATGCCCTCGACATTTATGATATTTCAGGTTGGAGGGGGTATTCTCATTACCTCCAAAACCTTATAAATCAAAAAGAAACGGAAGGGCGACCATGAGCTCAAGTAAATATATTATAATGAAACAAAAAAGAAGACTGAGGGTCGGCGACAATGGACACTCTTCCAGTAAGCTTCTGCGCATACCTACACTCCCGCTGTCGCCATTTTCGCAGGACACCGGGATGCGGTGCCCTGCGAAAATAGCGACAGCAACATTGTCAGCCTCTATCTTCGCGCGTATTTAGTCTATTTCGACGCTTCGTTTTTTTTGTATCGGTAGTACGGGGTATTATAATCACTGAAAATCGATACAACGGCACAATGCCAACGTGTTTTAACGGGCGGAGGCATGTTGGGCTGCCCTTCTATTATAGTTCGCAGACAACTCCCTAGACGGCACACGTTAGTCGAAAAAGGTCCATTGTACCAAAATATGGTTGACCCACAGTCTCTGAGTTTCTTCGTGATGACGTGATTTGCCTTGGTTGGGCGAAACCAACCCCTCTGCCACCAATCTCGGAAAAAAAACCGCTCAGTAATCGTGACATTTTTATCGAAACTTGACGTCTCGATCCTGAGCGTTCGCGCAAATTACAAAACACCTTTAATTCAATCTCATAAAAACTCCTTTCACGCCCGTGATACGTTGCAGGACTTTTGTTAGTGCGATAGCAGTTAGTGGGACACGTCGCGGGTTTCGCGCCGTGGACCGCGCTCCATATCGACGCGGGACCTTTTCGACATTCCGCCAAAACATTCCTAATTGACGCGACGCCGCTGACGTCACGGCGCGCATCACGTCGCCTTTTATCTGGCGTCAGCTTACACCATGATGCAACATTGTCACGTCAAGCCACTTTGCAAAGTGACGTCACGCGACTTAATTGAGGGCGTCAGACGACACCGTCAATCACGTGATACCATGACGTAACTAGCCACTGGGACGTCACGTGACGTTGAAACGTCGAGTGATAATACGTCGTGACATGACACCATGACGGTAAGTAGAAACATTAACTTGACACTGCTTATGATGGAAACATTAAAAACAAAGTGTTTTCGCCAGAAAGCTTGTCGGGCATTAATGAATAAAGCTAGCTTAGTTGTAAACCCGAGATTGGGAATGTTTGTTAGGTCCTAGGAGCTAAATGTTTAAGCCGGCGAAACAGTGGGTGGGAATTTACGTGGAGCTTAACGCTTGAAACTGGAGTGTGCAGTTTCCGAAGTGTTCTTGAGTGACCACAGTGCGGTGTTAATTTGTGCCCAATAACATTGAATAAGACGTTCAGGCGGCCACACCAACGACACCGGAGCAGTTCATATATACATATGAAGTTTCGTCGTTCGCTTGCTTTAAATCTTGGGCGAGCGATTTTGGAAGTTTTCTTTAATTACCACAGGCAGTTCTAGTTTGCGTCAAATAAGATAGATTAAAGGGCCACTTCGGCCAAAAATCAAAATGAAATAAATTACTGGTATTGCTGTAGTGACACTAAATATGACCCCAGCCAAAATATTACGTCCGTGGGACGCCTCATTCTGAACTAATGCCGATAATAAAATGCGACCCGCCGCGAGCAACTGCTCCTTAGCGGGCAGCCAGCGGGTTCCCGATCGCTAAAGCAACATTTGGCCGTAACGTCAGTATCGTTCTCTTTTTTTCCTCCGGTCCGGGCGTTGCGCTGAGTGCGCTTCTTTGAGCCGCTACCACCGCTACTTCGGCTTGTGATTGACGTGTTTAACCGCTGCTTTTATCTGTAGCCCGTGTAGCTTCGGTATAGCCTTTTGTTTATTTGCTTGTGAGGACTTCAAGACTCGTTTTGGCGAGCAACTCGGTGCGCCCAGGTCTGTCCAGCTGTTCCTCGAAAGATATGCCGAGTGAAACTTGTAGCGCTGTGGGATGCTCGAACAACCCGCTGCATAACACGGAGGTGCTTTTTCACAAGTTTCCAACGGACCGGAAATTGTAGAAGGTGTGAGTGAATGGTGTTCCACGAGTGGACTTTGGACTTCGGCTTTTACGCGCCCAGGGAAAAAAGAACGAAAAAAAAAATGAAAGCCATTTACAACTCCCTGTAACGCCGAATTAGAGCGCAGCTCTTGAGGAGGAGGAGGGAAGGGTACTGAGGTTCACGTGTTGTCGGGGGGAGGGGTGGTCACGTGACCTTGGGGGGGTCACATGACCCCCTCGCCAAGGTCGTCACGTGACCTGGGGGTGTAACGTGACCACGGGGGTCACGTGACCTCGGGGGGTCACCCGACCTGAAGAGAAACTTTTCCGCTAGACTTAGCGGGGAAATTTTTCCGCTAGATTTAGCGGGGAAATTTTTTCGCTAGTTTTAGCGGGGAAATTTTTCCGCTAGATTTAGCGGGGAAATTTTTCCGCTAGATATAGCGGGGAAATTTTCCGCTAGATTTAGCGGGGAAATTTACCCATAATGCACCGCGCGGTTACGCCGACGGCGACGGCGACGCCGACGCCGCTCAAGCCGGAAACGGGCGCCTAAGAGCTGCGCTCTAAAACAGACGTGTACAGCCCAGCGCACGTGTGTTCGGGCGCTGCGGCCCGCGCAGGAGAGCCTCAAAGATTCGTGTCTGGGACTGACCCGCAGCGCGAAAGCGAGAGAGCCCCCAATACTGTACGTCACTGGCAGCGCGGTGTAGAGCAACGCCGCTTCATCCACGGAGCCCCGATGACAATTTAGGCCAAGCGACGAGTACGGAAGACCGCACACACGGCGACAGCCGCCGAGGACGGCACCGAAGGAGTTCACTTGTTTTCCAGTCGCTAGCTTTTGGGTATACAAGCGACGAGTACGGCATAGCGCACGCACGGCGGCGGCCGCCGAGTACGGCACCGAACGAGTTCTCGGGTTTTCCAGTCGCTAGCTTATGGGTATACGCACTAACTCTTGCTAAATATGCTGGATAACTACCACGTATACCGAATTAATACAAAATCAGCTTTCCTCCTATCTTTAGACGGCTAGCGCAACAGAGGTAGGTGCCGCTCGGCCTGCGTACTCGTTGAACGAGAACGATCGTGACGTCACGTTCACATAGCGGCTGATTTCCAGTGTTGTCGGGGCCTCGAGGGCTAGTTTCGGTTTTGTTGGCCGCGCCTCAAAGAAATCTTTGAGGCGTCGATATCTTTAAAACTACGCACAATGTCGAGAAAAAAATTCCACCTTGCAATTCAGGGACGCTGACTGCACTAAAAACAGTCATAATCCCAAAATCGAAAGTATGGACCGGAGTTGCCCTTTGATATGTTCACAAAATGCTGTCTACTTATTACACTCTCATTGGTTTCAAAACGCTATGGCATTTTCGTCCCGTATGGTACTCGGTTTAACACTAATGGCCTATGCGGACCCTGTGTAGCGAGCTCACACCTTTCCCGTTCATTAATCCATCGGCTCCGAAATGCCACGTTAGCGGATCCGACGTCACCCCTCGGCTGTCGGAGTGTTTTACCTTACGGGTTGCGTAAGTGCTTTGATATTTTTTCTAGATTTTGTTGTTTGAAAGCGTTTGATGAAATGTCCACTTTCTGCGTTCTTGCTGTAACCGGACAGACGCTCACCGGACAAAAGCTCTCCGAATAGATGCTGACAGCATTAAATCTAAACGGAAAGAAGCTCACCTATTCTTTGAGGGACCCAGACAAGATTGAATTCCTTCCACAGAGGAGCCGAAAAAAAACTCTTCTTTCTTTATTTGATAACCCGGACGGAAGTTTACGTCGGGTAAGATGGGCTGGGCTAAGCTGTGGGCTAAATGGGGTCACGTAAGTGATTCCACGTAATGACCCCGTTCTGTAAAAAAATATACTGAAAAGTATAATCTGTGAAACCGTGAAACCGTTTTTTTTTTTTTTTTTTTTTTTTTTTAAATCTGGGTGCTATATGAAGCGACTTTGTGACAGTGCTAGTTGCTGTTTTTTTTTACGATGGCGGCAGTCATAGGCACCCAACCTTTTACAAGCTTGTGACATATGACCATCCAAGTGCCTAGAGGCTGGTCGAATGTCTGCAGCAGTATCAACCGTCGGTCACGACAGCTTTGCTGCGAGCACGCGAAGGTAAGCCTCCGGTGAAGAGGGTTTGGAAGGCAACAAAGAGTCTTCAAATTCGCCAGTGGAGGCTCTCTGTGGACGATCACCCTCACAGATACATTTTAAAACTGCTCGAGGCAACGGAAGGTTGCATTCTCTTTTTAAATGTTTGATCAATAAACTCTATTTTCTTAAGCAAGAAACATACATTACGCAAATCAAACAAATTTACGCGAGCCATAAATACCTCGCCAAGTCCTCTATTACTTGAGTCTCTGTGAATTTCGGTGGCTGCTGATTGGTCAGTCTGGGCTTCTTATCTTTTTAGGCTCGGGGAAAGAGTACACACGAATCTTCTAGATGAGCGGAGAAGCGTATATTCTCGATCATGCGCTCGGCAGTAGAAAAAAAGCCGAGCGCGATGTTGCCGACTCATTCACTGACTCCCTCTCGCGATAGCCACCTGTTACGCCTAAGTCCATTGATGTTTCTTTTTGCACGTAACGACAACTAAATGAATGTGGAGGCACCTTCCGTAGGATAAGAAGGGCGTTATTCAGTTCACTTTTCGGCTTTGCACCGCCATATGCTTCCTGAAAATCTCTACCGTCACGCAGTCGGTGCATCAAAGTATGTTGCTACATGTTGGAACCTCCTATCTAGGAACCTTAGTTGCGCAGACGCAGCGGCTCTTGCTGTTGCCGCAATCGACGCTCGTTGCTGCTTTCTCCGGCGTTTGTTCTTCTTTTTTTCATTTCTGGCACAAGTTCGCCCCCATTGAATCTTTAGTTCATTCTGTTTTCTCCTGCCTCATAGTCTGCCATTCGTAACATCTCTGGTGGAGGTCCGGGTTATTGCAGCCCATTAAGCGCACCCCACCGAGGCCTCGCAGCTTAAGACCCATCCCCCGGTCAAAAAGACCAACCGCAGAGACTACCCAGACCCGAGGAAGCCGCCCGATCTAGGGCCTACACCCGGAATTCGGCTTTCTGCCTGCCAAGACCAAGCTGTGAATAACCCCGACGACGAACAGCCAATCGGCACAGTTCGAGACCGCTCCATCGGTCATCTACCTGCCCGTCGCTCAAGAAACGACGACGACCTTTCTTGGCGAGGCCCATGAGGATATGGAGGAAGGACTTCACCACTATAAACGCGTAGCCCACCGCAATGAATGGACCACTGAGGAGCGCTTCCAAAAACTCAAACTTCTCCTTGGAGTGCACCGCGAGAGAGTGATTCGAAAATCACGAGGCTACACTGTCGTCGTGGGGCACCTTCATCACCGTTCTGAGTAAGATTAAAAAATTAGCACCGTAGACAGCCGGCCGAAGACCTCCTTCAGACAAGAACTCAGGGACCAGACAAAAGCATTACCAGCTTCGTAGAGGACGTCCAACGCCTGAGTGCCCTCTCAGGCGCTGCCGAGGAGAAGAAGCTGCTCGCCCACATGAGAGACGTGAAAAGTGAAATCTTCTGCAGTCTTGTCCGACACTCCCTAACGACTGTTGACGACCAGCTAGCCACTGCCACCAACTTCCTGGCACCCCTGTTGCGTCGACTGCCGCATGATCACGGGTTGACCTGGACATCGTTGGTGTAAACAACATTCGGCAGATCATCCGTGACGTAGTTCGGGTATTATCTAGGGCGAGACTGACTAGACAAGGTTATTCTGGCCTCCTTGGCCTGTAAACTCTTCAAACACAAAGTTGGGGCCGAAGTTGACAAAGCGGCCTGATTGGCCTATCTCGACGATGACTTCGCGCTTTCTTCGGCGACGTCCAATCGGCGCACTCCGCGAACTTTCTGCTTCAGAATTTTGTTTGAGGAGTTTAGGGCCCCTAGACTTTTAGGCCCGGGTTAAGGTATACACGAATCTTACAGATGAATGAAGAAGCGTATCTTCTCGATCATGCACGCGGCAATATTGCCGCGCGCAGACTTGCAGAGGGTTCTCGTTTGTTCTTGCTGCGAACATAACTTCTATCGTTTTTGTTGTTCTAGAAAGTGCGTGTTCATTCTCGCCCCAAGCGCGCTACGCTCGAACGTTCCCCGCCGAATCTTCGAGATAGTGACTCATTCTAGATAAGAGGCCGCCCGCGACCTTGTCGAGTCAGTCTCGCCTCTGCGCTCGATCCTGCGGTTTCGCCGACATCGACGCCCGCGACGTTCTGCTGTTATTATCTTTTGTCCCCTTTTATTTTTGGCACAAGTTCGCCACATTAAACGTTTATTTCTTCTTGTTCATTTTCTGTTTTCTTTTGGTCACCACCCGTGACATTTTGGTGGAGGTGCGGGGTAACCGCATGCCCGTGCAGCGCTCTCCTCCTAGTGCAAGTCCGAACCCAGCCTCCCGAGGACCGAGCGAAGACCAGATCGAGACCCGATCCAGTCGCCGCACCCAAGGTCTACCCCCGGAACACGGACTTCTGCCACCCCGGACCAGGCAGCCAACGAGGCCGACGATGGACAACCAGTCCTCGCAGAACCCGTCCGCCGCCGCCGTCGTATACCTTCCCGTCGCACCCCGGACTCCGACGCCATTCCACGGGGAGGTCCACGAGGACGTTGAAGATTGGCTGCAACATTACGAAAGAGTTGCCCGCCATAACGCATGGACACCGGAGCAGTGCCTCCAGAACGTCTACTTCTCTCTGGAAGGCACGGCACGCACGTGGTTCGAGAACCACGAAGCGTCCATTGCGTCGTGGGAAGAATTCCAGGCCGAGCTGCGACGGACCTTTGCCAACCAGCACCGACGGCAGCGTGCCGAAGAACTCCTGCGAGCGAGAACCCAAAGGCCGACCGAGAGCGTCACAAGCTTCGTCGAAGACGTTCTTCACCTCATGAATCGCGCCGACCCAACCGCTTCCGAAGAGAAAAAGCTGCGGGTCTTGATGCGCGGTGTGAAGGAAAACATCTTCGGTGGCCTTGTGCGGAGCCCGCCTACCACCGTCGAAGCTTTCATCGCCGAAGCAACCAACATCGAGCGCGCGCTTCAAGCTCGTGTTTCCCACTACCAGAGACATCCAGGCGTCGCTGCACCCACAATGCTTAACGGCGAAAACACTCTGGGCACACCGGACATCCGAGAAATTATCCGAGAGGTTGTCCGGGAGGAACTGCGAAGGTTGCTGCCAACTACCAGCCGTCCGCCAACCCTTTCCATCGCCGAGGCTGTCCGAGAAGAAGTGCATCGGGCGCTCCAACCAGAGGTTCCGGTCACCACGGTGGCACCGGAGGAACCGACGTTGAGCTACGCCGCGATGGCCCAACGAACGCCGCAAGCTCCCTGTCAAGCCACGTCGCCACCCCGAAGAGACGCCCCAACGCCGCAGTACCCCCGACGACAGGAAGATCAGGCGCACCCAGAGCAACCTGCGCCGAGGAAGACAGACGTCTGGAGGACGGCCGACCGACGCCCGCTGTGTTACCACTGCGGGGAAGCTGACCATGTGTACCGCCGATGCCCATACCGACGACTCGGGCTGCGCGGGTTCCACCCGAACGACCCGCGACCCCGTTATGGTGAACGCCCTCGGGAAATCGACGAGTACCTGCGACGACCTCAGTCCCCCGAGCCTGCGTTCCGCCGAGAGTTCCGGTCACCTTCGCCACGACGTCCAGCTTCCCCGATGCACCGACCCCGACGTGAAAGCCTGTCGCCCCTCGCTCCACGCCGGGGAAACTAGGCGCGGCAACCCCTGGAGGTGGAGTTGCCGAAGACGACCGACGCCAAGATCCTCCACGAACGTCGGAGGGCCCCCACTCGAACGCTACCAGAGACCGAAACGACGCCCCTGCAGCGGTGTCCAATAACCTGAATGTCGTCATTGACGGCTACGACGCATCAGCACTCGTGGACACCGGAGCAGACTACTCGGTCTTGAGTGGAAGGCTCTCCCGCCGCCTTCGCAAAGTCATGACGCCGTGGGATGGACCCCAAATACGAACCGCAGGAGGACATCTCATCACGCCCGTCGGAAGGTGCACTGCTCGCGTCGAGATTCACGGCGAGACGTGTCCGGTAAAGTTCGTCGTTCTGCAAGACTGTTCGAGGGACGTTATTCTCGGAATGGACTTTCTCTGCGAGTATGGCGCCGTCATCGACCTCGGAACAAACCGGCTGACGCTACGAAAACCTGCTCCACCAGCGGAGGAACCCCAAGCGACGTCACCCACGGTCCGAGTCCTCGCAAACCACGTAAACCTACCACCGCGGTCGAGTGTTTTCGTACTTGTCGGGATCGATGAAGCTTCCTGTGGCGAAGTTCTTCTCGAGGGAAGCCTCCAATTGCTCCTGGGAAGAGGCATAGGCGTCGCAAGGGGAGTAGCTGAACTTCAGGATGGGCGGACTGTGGCCCTCGTGACGAACTTCCGAAACGAAACGCAACACCTCACGAAAGGTGCAGCCGTGGGCCACGTCGAGAAACTCCGAGACCCCGCCGAAATCACCGCGATTACTGACGAATCCTCGCCGCCCCAGCAAGACAGTACGTCGCCAACACAGCTCGACATTGACCCTAAGCTTCCGGACCCTAAACGGCGTCAGCTGGTTAACCTTCTCGCCGAATACCGCGACTGCTTTGCGACGTCGTCGAAGGTGCGCCAGACCGCGGTTGCCAAGCACCGCATCGTTACCGAGGACGACGCGCGCCCTGTGCATCGATCGCCGTACAGAGTCTCCGCTAAGGAAAGGGAGGTGATTCATCAGCAAGTTCAAGAGATGCTGAATGACGACATAATCCAACCTTCAAGCAGTCCATGGGCCTCCCCAGTCGTACTGGTTAAGAAGAAGGACGGAACGCTTAGGTTCTGCGTGGACTACCGGCAGCTGAACGCGGTGACGAAGAAAGACGTCTATCCACTCCCCCGCATCGACGACACGTTAGACCGGCTGCGCCACTCCCGATACTTTTCATCGATGGACCTGAAGAGCGGCTACTGGCAGATCGAAGTCGACGAGCGGGACCGAGAGAAGACAGCTTTCGTCACACCGGATGGGCTGTACGAGTTCAAGGTGATGCCCTTCGGACTGTGCACGGCGCCAGCAACTTTCCAGCGTGTCATGGACACCGTACTGGCAGGACTGAAGTGGCAGAGCTGTCTCGTCTACCTCGACGACGTCGTTGTGTTTTCCAGCGACTTCGACGAGCACCTGCGACGACTGCGAGCTGTTCTCCAAGCCATACGGACCGCCGGACTCACCCTGAAGCCGTCAAAGTGTCGGTTCGCCTATGACGAGCTGAAGTTCCTAGGTCACGTGGTCAGTAACGAAGGCGTTCGCCCCGACCCAGAGAAGACTCGCGCCGTCGCAGCATTTCCAGCGCCGGCAGACAAGAAGGCCGTGCGAAGGTTCCTTGGGCTATGTGCCTACTATCGGCGCTTCGTTCGAGATTTTGCGAGGATTTCCGCACCGCTCACAAGCCTCACGAAGGACGCCGAGAAGTTCGAATGGGCCGAGGAGCAGCAGCAGGCATTCGACGAGCTGAAGCGACGACTGCAGGCGCCTCCCGTTCTTGGACATTTCGACCAGGATGCGGAAACCGAGATTCACACGGACGCAAGTAACGCAGGACTTGGCGCGGTACTGGTTCAAGTACAAGAAGGCACCGAGCGAGTCATCGCCTACGCAAGTCGGACATTGTCCAAGGCGGAGCGAAATTACTCCACGACTGAAAAAGAATGCCTTGCGGTCGTCTGGGCGATCACGAAGTTTCGTCCGTACTTATACGGAAGCCCGTTCCGCATAGTCACGGACCACCATTCGCTCTGCTGGCTTGCGAACATCAAGGACCCGTCAGGACGCCTTGCGCGATGGAGTCTCCGACTACAAGAGTTCAACATGACCGTAGTCTACAAGTCAGGCCGCAAGCACAGCGACGCCGACTGCCTGTCCAGAGCTCCCGTCGAAACACCTTCCGACAGCAGCGACGACGCTGACGACGAGTGTTTCCTGGGCGCAGTGAACAGCGACGACATGGCCCGACGTCAGCGAGACGATCCTGAGCTGCGCGCACTAATAGAGCACCTGGAAGGGCGTGAGAGTGCCATACCACGTGTTTTTTCACGAGCCCTGCCGACCTTCGCCATTAGACAAGGTGTACTCTACAAAGAGAACTTCGGGAACAACAACTCGACGTGGCTGCTGGTAATCCCGATCGACCTTCGGGAGGAGATCTTCCAAGCCTGCCACGACGACCCGACGTCCGGACACCTTGGTTACAGCCGGACACTGGCCCGTATTCGTGAAAAGTATTACTGGCCCAAGCTCCCCAAAACCGTCCACCTATACACACGATCATGCCATGAATGCCAGCGACGAAAGAAGCCTCCAACGAAGCCGGCCGGACTCTTGCAGTCCATTCCTCCGCCAACGGCACCCTTCCAACAGATCGGAATGGATCTACTTGGCCCTTTTCCGCCGTCGACATCGGAAAATCGCTGGATCATCGTCGCCACAGATTATCTTACGCGGTACGCCGAAACAAAAGCCCTTCCTTCCGGAACTGCTGTGGAAGTTGCCAAGTTTTTCATTGAATCCATCGTCCTCCGGCACGGCGCTCCTGAAGTCCTGATCTCAGACCGTGGATCATCGTTCATGGCCCAGCTTACACAAGAAGTCCTTCGTCTCAGCCATACCAGCCATCGTCGCACTACGGCGTACCACCCTCAGACCAACGGGCTGACGGAAAGACTCAATAAGACCATCGCCGACATGATTTCCATGTACGTCGACGTGGAGCACAAGACATGGGACGAGGTGTTGCCGTATGTCACCTTTGCCTACAATACGGCCGTGCAAGAAACCACCGGGGTTACACCCTTTCAACTGGTTCATGGTCGCAAAGTGACGACAATGCTGGACGCAATGTTACCCCACGAACCGGCTGTCGACGGAAGCGACGACGCCCAGGTGGTTGCCCAACGGGCAGAAGAAGTCCGTCAGCTCGCCAGACTCCGGATTCAAGCCCAACAACGTATCGACACTGGCCGCTACAACCTTCGTCGCCGGGACGTCCACTTCCAGCCGGGAGACAGGGTGTGGGTCTGGACACCGATCCGCCGCCGTGGTCTCAGCGAGAAGCTCCTGAAGCGCTACTTTGGACCCTACAAAGTGCTTCGTCGACTCGGGGATCTGAACTACGAGGTGATGCCCGATGGAACACGGACTTCATCACGCCGCCCTCCAAGACCAGAAGTCGTCCACGTCGTGCGCATGAAGCCGTACTACGGTCGATAGGACTGTGGACCTTATGTGTTCCAAATGGCTCTTTAGTTTACCGTTATTTCTGTTTGCTTTGTTTTCGGTTTGTGCTGCATCGGGACGATGCGCTTTTAAAGGGGGAGATAATGCCGCGCGCAGACTTGCAGAGGGTTCTCGTTTGTTCTTGCTGCGAACATAACTTCTATCGTTTTTGTTGTTCTAGAAAGTGCGTGTTCATTCTCGCCCCAAGCGCGCTACGCTCGAACGTTCCCCGCCGAATCTTCGAGATAGTGACTCATTCTAGATAAGAGGCCGCCCGCGACCTTGTCGAGTCAGTCTCGCCTCTGCGCTCGATCCTGCGGTTTCGCCGACATCGACGCCCGCGACGTTCTGCTGTTATTATCTTTTGTCCCCTTTTATTTTTGGCACAAGTTCGCCACATTAAACGTTTATTTCTTCTTGTTCATTTTCTGTTTTCTTTTGGTCACCACCCGTGACAATATCGAACGTCAGAGCGCGGCCAATGGTAGGAGCCGACGAGCCAACCAAGCAGCGTCGAAAGGTCAATGTCACTTCGCTCATCACCTTTTTCTGTGTGTGTTTGTTTGCCTTCTGATCCAACCAAACGCCTAAAGTGTCCCGTAACATTCTGATTTTGGTCCGCCAGTGTTCAGGAATTTATTAAAGGCACATATCGGGCTTTTTCCCTTGTTGCACTTAGGCATAATACCATGTTTACGAAGGAAATTAAGAAGCATGAAAGGAGCTAAAAGGTATCAATAGCCAGGTCAGGCATACCTGTGATTCTTCTTGATACTTGGCAAGCGCTGAATTTCTATCAAAGTAAATGACAGTCGCGCTATAGCAGTGCGAATCAGCAAGAGCGAGTATATCATTAATTATAAAGAACATTTTAGCAGTAGCTGACAGTCCTACTTCGCTTGTCTCAAGATCACCTTGCATGTACACTTTAAAAAGGCATTATATAGAGAGGCTGCAACGTGCCATTGAATTATGTTTTTGTCTAGAGCGTTTACACTTACCTACATACGCCCTGTACTGGCGCACTCTTTGAAAGAAAGCAGATATATTGCCTTGCTTTTGTAACGTTCTTTTTTCATGTAGCAGTCTCATATACGAGAGGAAAATATGAGCTCACGAAATGCCCGAGACAGTTAGGCCGGGCCGGCGCCCAGTTTAGCAATAGGAATTGAGTTGTTATATTAAATGTGCTCCGTCAGTGTATCACCAATAAGTACAGTAATGTCACATTTTATATATGCGTAACAAAGAAACCACATGGAGCGGCAACGAAATTTCGTCAACTTTATTATGTTGGCACTATATTGCTATTCTGTTTATATGACCACATAGGTACACCAAAAGTTCGAAATGTCTAACATAAAAAAATTTGCCTGGTCTAAACCCTTCCCCCTCACGCTACTTCATGGCCAGAAATTTGTGACAAGCTGTTCTAGTTCACTTATTTACCGACACGTGGCGCATTCACCTTTAACTTTTACGTCGTGTGCAAATTTCCGCCAAACCGAAATGCGTTCCGCGTGCAATGAATAAAATTCTGAAAAATAGAAAATAGAGCTACGTTATCAGAGCTTCTCAAACAGTACTACAGAAAGGGGGAAGGTCGATAGATGGACAGCACAAAGAACACGCAGAGAGCGTGCTGACGCGGCAGTAAAACCCGCGCCAGTGTTGGTGGTTAATTCGACGAGACGGGTTGTTTGTGTGTGTCAGTGTGTGCGTGCGTCCGTGCGTGCGCGTGTGCGTGTGAACGCGCGCGCGTGTGTGTGTGCGTGTGGTGGGGGAGAGTGTAAAAGCAGCCTTTGAGCGCATTTTGAGGCAAACAAACGCAAGACGGGCGCAAAGAGCGGACGAGCACGCCGTATCAGCGCCTCCCGGTTGCAAGAAGTCGATAACACTATCATTCCGCGTTTTCATATCTAGCGATATGGAAGCAAAAAAGTCAGATCTGCGGAAGAATTCCGAACAAGTATTCGAAAAACTACCCGACAATACATATGCGATATTTTTGGAAAGTTGTTTGCAGATTGGCGAGTGTGTCGAGTAAACTACAACAAAAAGGATCCATATTTTGTGTTGCCTAAATTAGGCTTCCATGAACTCCACAACCATCGTATAGCTACACTGCCTCCGCTGAAGTCATCAGGAGCGAAATATTCTCTTTGGTATGACCACTCGCTGTGCTGATGTCTGGCTTCCTTTTTTCTTGGGATTTTTCTTGAAATTGGTAAAACTGAAAAACTCCGAACTGAAATTTTTGAATTAAATGAAACCCCAGGTTAACTGGAAAAATTGCTTTATTTCTGTTGACCCCGAAAACAAACCGCCCTTTTCCGCGAGGCTGCTTCCTTCTGCTGCAATTATTGTTTCTACATGGGCCACTTAGTGATAACTGGCGCGAATAGCATTGTGTGTTGTAAAAACGCGATAGATGTGCAATAGCTTTTACGACGTAAGCCCTGATAAACCCTGATTTCTGGTCGACACCAGAAATAGATACCGAAAACAGAGAACTTTGAAAAAATGAACACCCAAAGACACCCTTAAATTTAAAAAAGAATACACAAAAATACGGAACCCTACCTATAAGTTATAACGAAATCTAAAAGCTGCAGCAACATATACGAAATCCAGCTTATAATTAGGATTCTGCGTTTTCGGAGTTTATTTCTGCTTAAAATCGTGGAGTGTTGTTCAGTGCTTATTTTTTACCATAAATTCGGAGTTCTTTGGAGCTTTCTTTCATCGTACAGAGTTTTTTGGCTTTTTCGGTGAAGTGAACGAAAGGTTGAAAACAGCAGTTTGTGAATTTAGTAAAAGTATCCTTTTCAATGAGAAACGTGTTCGACAATTCCCCTTTTTTAAAATAGAAGCTAAACGGAAGTTCTTTGTGATCATACAAACGAAAGTTGATACTGCGAGGGCCTGAAAAAGGCCTGCAGTTTTTCAAATAAATAAATAAATATTAGATATAGAGAAGTAGAGCAAAACTTGTTCGGAGATCCCTGGAAAATATTAAGACCAGTCGGATTCATAGCAGTTGGCGGTCCTGAAAAATCTGAGTTTTTTGGGCAAATATAAATATTAAAATATTTCACCGGAAGTATTTTTTCGATCTTATCGAAATTGTCCGAAAACACAGAAGCATACTTATAGTACTCACGTCCGCCCCAGAAACCGGAATACGCCTAATATATTTAGAAGCCTTTATTAAGTAAATGGAGGAAGGATCTCCGCGGTGACGATAAAAATAAAAAGCCGGTTTAATTATGCGAACTGTGTTAAAATAGAAGGAAATAATGAATTATTTATTTTGGAGGTATTGTTGAACTGTACCCGACCGTCATATCGATCCTTTCAGTGCGAGCGCTCTCTCCTTCCTCTTTCTTAGTTTCTTCCGTGTCTATTTAGTCTCCGGAAGCTTGCACCTTCTTTTTCTTAGTCTACAATACTTAATGATATCACCAAGCGTACAGAATTACGCATTCAGAACCCGTCTAAAACTGTACCGCGCTATTCATATAGTCTCATTCTCGATTGATTAGCGTGTCAGATCTTAGGCAATGTAAGTTCATTCATCCTCTCCAGACTCGTCGACTAATCTTGCTCTTTTGCTTACTTCATCGGTTCCTTCAGAACTTCGGTCAGTCCAGTTCACCTCTTTTGGAACCACTGCCGAGCGGGACAATGCCAGCTCCAACGGCAAGGCTAAGTCCGTCCTGATATTTTTTATACCGTTGCTCCCCCCCCCCCCTCTCTCTGTCTGTCTCTCTCTCTCTCTCTCTCTGCCTCTCTTTCTTTCTATTTTTTTAAGAACCACCGGATTCTTTTCGTACAAAGCAGCGAAAGCTTCCAGCGAATATTTCGTTCAGCATCCATCCTTTTAAAACCTCAGCACTTCCTCGTGCCATCCAGAACTCAAACGATCTTTCCGACAATAATTGACACCATATCAGATCGCAAAAAGTTGCGCGGTGCACTGGTTAACAGTTTCTTTCCACCAGGCTGGCACTCAACAGACTGAGTTTTTTCTTCTGTTGTTGAGCTATTGTATTCCTTACATTGTGTTCTTGCTCCCAAGGGCTTACTTATCAAAGTACGTTTATTCCGATTATCACAAAACGTTTGTCTGCCGTCGAAGGAATATTCTAAACTGTATCTTTGTTTTTTGTGTGTCACAATTGGGCTTATTCACATGTCATCACTTTTTACATTAGTGCTACATACCTCTTCCGCGGCAGACGTTTTCAGCGCTCAAGAATAAATAAAGTTGTGGTTACGCTTTCCGTGAGAAAGTCAGGAAATGCATGAAATACACTTGTTTATCGTTCATTTTTGTTTATTTATTACCTACAGTTCGCCCTTGGGGCATTATTATTTTTGTTTATTTATTACCTACAGTTGGCCTTGGGGTATTAATATTTAAATGGCGGGGAGAAGTTCGCACAAATATGTGGCCGAGGACTCGAGATTGCCTTTTCGAGTAACCAGACACTTCGTTTGTTTTGACGTTCGCTCGCTATGTCATACCTCACCTCTCTCTCGGATTCAGTCATTATATAATGCCTTTGCTCCTCCCTATCTTGACATCTCAGCACCAATTTCAATGTACCGTCACCATTTGAACGATTTTGTACTTGCCTCTTAGCATGATCATTTTGTTAAATGTTTTACAGCGAAGCTGTATATGGCTAGGTTCTGAAATTTTTTGCGTGCGCGGACAGAGCGTGTAGATCGAGAATTTCTTCCCATACGAATATACAGACCCATTGTTAGCAGCGCGGTCGCTCGTGCTCGTGCTGCGCTGTGGTCTTCTAATATTCACCAGTAGTCATCGCCCTAGCGACGTTATCAGCAGTTGCACTTTGAACTTGCTATGAGCAAGACGTGCGTAGTTCACTCTGAAGAAGAAGAAGGTGCCCTCAAAGAGCGACAACGAGAGCAAAAGCGCGAATGGGCGCGAAAGCGACGAGAAGCCGCCGAACGCGCAGCGGCCGACGGGTCGGGAAATCGAGTAGCTGCTCTCTGACCGACGAAGAACAACAGCGTGCCCGTCTAGAGCGTCGGTGGCAGCAGAAGCGTGAGTGTGATTGTCTGTATCTGTAATTGTCGATACAGTGACCGTCGCCTTATTTAAATATAGGTAATATTCCAGCAATGTTACGTTCGTCGGGTACTATGCCTGCGCAGGAGTTTTACTGCAGGGGCTCCGTGAAAATGCATTTTCATTTTAAAAGTTTAAAATAAAATTGTAAAGACAATCAAGAGATCCAGAGGACTTGGTACCTGTTGTAGGCGTTGCGGTGAATGTTGAGCCTATAGAGCGGGCGTGGCCAAACCGATGGCGCAAGTAAAATTGTTATATTTTAGGAAGCCGCAAGAAGGGAAGGGAGGGGGTGGTATTGGGAGAACATCGTCCTCTCCACATGCTTTCAACGTTTGTCATTAGGCTCCCCTTATAACTTATAGCTTGACTAAATATAGGAGCTATGGTTTCACACTGCGAAGCTTTTATAATGTAACCGGTGCCTAGTTTCATTTTATTTCAAGCAAACGCTTTCGTCAAGCAGAGAATCTAGATTATACATTCCACTAGATGCGACTTACTAGTTTTTCAACTGTATAGGTGCGTAAAACATAGAGCTCGATATTTGATTATAGGCAGCTGTTTTGCATTACGTATCTCTCACACCAAGTTTGGGCAAGGTTCCTACACAAAGTGAAATTATAAAATTCCAGGTTACATTTCCACCTTATTTGCCCCCGTCTGACAATTGCATTCTGAAATGCTTATCGACAACGAAAACTACGGTATTTTTATACGCCCAGTTTTTTTTTCCTGTTCCTCGCTGTAATGTTTTCATGAGTAAGCTCAATGCTTGGTCCCAACCATTTTAATGTGGGCGTCTCTAGATCACGTGAGGCGAATTTTCGTTTGTGACGAGCCGCATGCAGCTTGCCAGCCGCAGCATCATGACTTCTGCTCTACAGGCATCGAGGCGGAAGGATAAAAAATCAATACGAAAGAGTGCCAAACAGTATTTATTATGCTTCATAGAAACACCGTAAAATCACATTTGCGTACAAAATAAATAAATGGTTACATTCAATTAGGGGTATTATATTGACACAATAGACCGATTTCACTAAGCGTTCGGCGTATGCGTGACGCCACCATAACTTTAGTTCACAGAAGGCAGACGGCCGTGCCTGCGAGTGCACGTGCCGTCTCGTGCTTCCCTCGCGCAAAGCTCCAGCGGGGTTGTCGCACGTGCAGAAAGACTAACGTTCCCTCGATGCATTGCAGCAGCGGTGGCGTAGTCAAACTGGCTGGTGCGATCGGTCTATTACTAGCGATTGAAAAAAAGGGGATACAGGGTCCGATATACCTCACGTACCCAGGCTCACAACCAAAATGCTTTCAACACACCCGAGTCATCAGTTAGCCTAAGTGTTCTATGCTTCCTTGCACCCCAAATGAACAGCAGTGGACGCTGCGGACCATCTCAGCCCATCCAGAATTAAGTGATTATCAAGGGAGCTTCTGGTGGGGACACTGAGCTACGGTGTACTCTCAGCGCTGGAATGGCTGGATGGTTCCTAGGGTCCGATCCGTTAATTTTACGGTGAAAAAGGGCATAGTACCCAATGAGTACATCATACGAGGACAGAAGAAAACAACAAAGCAGTAGAGTGAACAAAGCTTACGCAATATTTTTGATCAAGGCTAAAAGCTCGAACCGTACGAGAAGCTCTCTGACGTACTGCAGAACAAGGAAAAATAGCAGTATCACAAAAAAGTTCCATGCTACGAAGCTTATCAAGACGCGTACATGTATAACGCATTCAGGTATAGCGTTCAGGTGTGTTCTACTACAATAGAAAAAAAAAGAAACAGACTGCTCTGTCTGCTGCAAAGGAACACAGGCTCGAATTTTTTGTCGTCACGTGCTATTAAAGTTTGTACAACCCACTGACGCAACAGAAACATATAGATTGCGACAAGTGAAGTCAAAATAAAAGTTAGCACGTTTTTCATAAACTCATAAAAAAAAAGCCAGTCACCCGCGTTTCAAATCTAGCTTGTCGCGTCATATATATACACACTGTTATCTACAATATCACGCATCAGTTTCAGTGCCACGCACAGTCCCAGCATCGTGAGAAGGCCGTCCGTGTGTTAAAAATAAGAAAAGGATGATACACTCTCACTGATCAGCACTTGCATTACACGTCACGAAACGAGTGATGAACTAGAAACAAAGATACCCACGAGAACTTATGACCGCTCGTAGAAATCAGAAGACTATGAACGCAAGATAAAAATAGCAAACACAATTAAGATCTCTGCAACAAGCGAGTTCCTACGCTACAAGAGGATTGCCCGGCTTTGTTTTCTGAACGTAGGAATAATAGTCGCGTAGGTTATTTTGGCAACAGACTACTCATTCCAGTCACAAAACCGCATCACAGATAGCGGTTGATCAGCGCTCAGAGTTCCTGAGCATTTGTTTTAATTTCTGGAAGTCCCTGGTTGATGTATTTATACCACGATGTGCCAACTCTGTTCTAATTTCACCGGGGCGCATCGCATCTAGATTCAAAGTCCCACTAGGATTGTCATTTCGCGGAACAACGCTCCTACGTGGTCTTTTCTTTCGACTTTCTTGAATACCGCCCAGAGACCAGTACTCGCGAGATCGTTTTGTGTAGTTTCTTACTGGCGGCCTTTGAGTCTGCAATTCTCCCCGCTTCACTATTTTTAAGACGTCCCATGCGGCGTCCCACTTGTTAGTTTTAGTGTGGTGCAGTTTTTTCAGCGTGTCGTTCTTCTTCTCAAGCCCCTGACTGGAATAATGGCCCAGGCAGTGCAGTTGTACATGCTTTTGCGCCGAGTGCGCACAAAATATGTGAATGTAGGGAGTCACACGGTCTCGACCATATGCTTTGCGGTTTGCGCCCAGCCGCACGAAAACGTAGAGAAAAAGTTTTGTTCGCGCCGAGACGTCAGAGCCGGATGTATCATTCTTGTAAACATTAAGTACTTCTCTTAAGATGTTCCAGAGCAAAACAACATCTTCGGCTGTGTCGTGATGAAGGACATCTCGAAGACGACCAGGCAGCTTTTCTAGCAGTACGTCAACGTCAGTTCCTGTCAGCGAACTGAAGCTCCTCCCCTGATGTTTCAAATCATTTGAAGAAAAAAGATGGATACTGACGCCACAATCGTGGATAATCGCAATAAGCTTAGCCACATGGTCCTCTTTCGCTGATGTGTTGCATACTTCTATTGAAGAATCTTAGTCTTGCATTTCAAGAATGAGGTTCTCAACAAGCCTATCAACTATTCTCAATCCCATGTGCATGATGTCAGGTACCACACGGGAGGGTTCTATCATGAGCAGCGGCGGATAACGAACAGAGTTTGCGATATTGTCGCAGTCTTTTTTCATTCCATCTTGGGTACGAGTCATCGCAGATGAATTAAAAAAGCCTGATGGGATGCTGCGATTTGAGCGTTCTTCCTTACTGGCCTTGCAGATTGGACACGGATGGGTTGAAGCCGCCGACTGCATGCCTTGGAGAAGCAAAATAAACTTCAGATCCGCACCGAAGCAGCGATCCACGGACACGAATTTGTCGTCTACAAGAATACCTCTCTGCGCGGACACATCATTGACTCTTTGATAATTTCTCCAAATCCTTCTCGAAGGGCGAAGTAGTTTTCTTTTGTCTGAATAATACCAAGAAGGCAGTGATTCTTTGGGCTGTGCCTGTCATCGCCATCTGGTGTTGAAAAGCTCAGCATGGTCCACGTGCCCTTTCTTGTCACGTTGCATCCGTCCCCTTCGATTTTAACGATAATTGAAGGATTAGATCTACAGAATTCTTCTAAGTTGGCATGGGACTTCTCGGCAGCGGACTTAATGTTCCGACAATGCTCCCGCTTGAAGGACACTTGGGCCCCAGGTGCAGTTCCAGGTGTCCGGGAAAGTTGAAACTCTTCGTCCAGATAGTCTCTGCACTCGGAGATTGTTTTTAATGTAGGAAGACTAGGAAGAACTCGTTTCAGTTCATTCCACGCAGTGTTGCTTACTGTGTGTTCATCTAGAACATACACTAAATCCTCAATACGCTTTTTCTCTGCGTTGGTCATCTCGAAGAACGAGGAATCTGGTAGACTTCTACGCACATTTTTTGTAACGCTGTCGTCCTCGTAATTCAGTTCATGCAACTGTTCATGGTTGTCTTGAACAAGCACAGAGCTCAGGTGTACTCCGTACTGTAAAACCAAGGCTTCTGGCTGGTCGTAAAGCTGTGACGAAAGTTTTTAAAGAAGCCGGTAGTCATTCCTACGGCTGCCTTGGCCAATAAGAGCGCCACTGTGTGTATAGTTACCAAAATTAACAGTATTTTGGTCTTGTTTTCTCAGCGCTTCCTCTAGCTGGGCCACCTCGCTTTCCAAACTGGAAACTGTGCTACGTAGTTCCACGTTTTTCCGTTCAAGGTCGCTTAGAGCAAGACAGGTCTGAACAGGCGGAGAACTCCCACCGACTTGAGTCGTACTCTCCGTTTCATTGTCCAGATGAATGGTTGAAATTTGCTCGAACCTGTCGTGATGGGGAGTGCTGCTGCCTTGGCTGCCACTACCTAGCTCTTCAGAGCTTGCAAAGAATGCTCCACCAACTAATTCGGAAAGGTCGACTTGAAATGTCGTGTCCCTTGAAAGAAAACTATACCTTTTTCTGCCCTTTAACTTGGGACCGTGGATAGTGTTCTTCGGTACTGTGAGAGAAATTTCTCATTGATTTGTCCTTCGTTGGTGACTCTTACATAGCTTTGGATTATAGAACTAATCCCGAGATTGGGCTCGCAGGTTAATGCTCTAACAACTGCCTCAAGTTTGCACTTAAGCAATACGCTCGCCCCCACAAATGTGACCGCTACACTCTCTCAAAGTATGTCCATAACTGGCTCTCTTCACGAGGAAATATGTTAAGCCGTTCATACATCAAGACTCTTTCGAGTTCGCGCCTGCGTGGAAATGTAAATATGCACTTTTTCATGGGGGTACGAGAGAACCTCGCCGTCACTTCCTTGAAGTTTATGTGAAAAACGCAATACTGGCTTCATCCTTATAGGTAGAGCAATCTGAGCACCTTCACCCGACTTACGGAACACTTCCTTCCATCCATCCGGCAAATTAAGCCGTTCAAAGTCAGACTCGGGACTATGAAGAGACCAGCCCTTCCCAAGGCTTTCACCCTTGCTAGCAAACACCCAGCGAAATACGTCGAGTTCAAAAGGAACCTTAACCAGACCACTGGATGTCTTCGTGTTGCTCAGATTCTGGCGAATGGCGAGGACCAAACTGTCCCGTGCTGCTTCGAGGCGAGCATCTGTGGGTCTCGACGGCGTCTCGAAGCTTGCCAAGCAGCGAGCAGTCAGGTTTCGACGTGGTTCAAAGGTGCAGTTCCACTTGGAGTATCCTGTCCACTTGAGGAGGTACCCCTTTCTCTGAAAAATAAAGTGCAACCTTGATTATAAAAGTGTACAATCACCCGGACGCCGAACGTTAACACTCTCTGCAGTCTAATGAGATAATATATAAAACTGGATTCATGTGGGCAAGTCAGTGGAAAGTTCGTTATAATCACAGCACCTAATGTAACAAAAAGTGACCTTGAATAAAATCCTGAGGCTCCAATTTATTCTGTCGATCGAACTGTTAAATGCAGAATTGCATTGTATAATAAACGTTGGCTTTTCGTGATATTTTATTGACACTCTGTTCCTACATTTGGCTTTACCCAAACACTGAATAAAGCCATATGGTTGGTGTTTTCCTTGTGCACTCGTGGAGAAGATTGAAATTTATATGGTCCTTAATACTACGTATACAGTCGATAGATGCAGAACGCTTTGTGTTTGTCAGCCTGTTTCTCCCGTCGGATTTCTGTGGCTTTCTGAGTTGTTTTACTTTTGGGGATTTCATACTTGCTTGGCTTTTGTTTTTCTGGAATTTCCATGAAAGGCTAAGACACTCAACGCATTCTGCGTTTACCGACTTTAGAACAGTACCACGGTATATTTACTCTTTCCCCATGAAATCGCTATTGACTCAATTTAACTATTTGTTTGTCGTAGAGAGCCTATTGCTTGGTTTCCTGGTCTTCTGGTGCCGCCAGAGACCTCTACACTTCTGCCTAGGCGTTTATGGCAATGATTTTCTGTAGGTCATGCGATCATGTAACCAGATCACGCGATGACGTAACTAAGAGTGACAATTACAAAGTGGTTGTGCGACCGGCATTGAAACTGCCCTAGAATTAAAGAAGCGATGCAGGCGAGTTGGTTGTGCATATTTGTAAAAATTACATCGCATAAAAGAAATAAAGCTGAAGAGAGGCAAATAGGGCAAGCGCTGAACAAACAACGGAACTTGACTGAACAAAGACAGAGACAGCAAATGCCACAAATATTCGCAATGTGACCAACAACGACGCAAGCGTCATTGTTGGTCACGTCACGTGTCGATAAAATCAATCTTTTCTTGCGGAGATAGAGCGCAGGAGCTGGCTAACAAAATTATCAGGAACATCTTTTTTTTTTTATCTGATATGCTTCTAAGACTTCTGACATATTTTTCACTTCATCTTCCAGTGAACGTGGTACCATTAAAGTTGGGCCGCCCTTGAATGCCTGTTCCGTGTTTGATTTCCGGCGAGGTACAAGGTCGTTTTATTTGTGCTCCATTTATTTGTGTTACCCTCTTCACTGTTACAAAGAGCCGAACCACGGTGAACACGCACGCGAAATACGGGCTTTTAATGCGAGAGCGTTAACGAGCTCGTGTCGCAGAAAGCCGGCGTCGGTGGCGTGACGGGAAAATCCAGGATTGTTCGATAGGGTATGACGTCACAGCACATGACCTCGCACGGGAATTTTAAACAACCCACAAAGCTCACGTGAAACGTGACGTCACGCGTGGAATGAAAGTGATTAAAACATGAGATGCAATGCGAATTAAAGGTCGCCGCGTGTCTCAAATAATTTCATTTTATAAAGTCCTTCATTCGCCTTAAAGAAAAAAATTGAAGAATTCCGGGCGGGATTCAAACCTACGACCGTTCCGGTGGCGAGCCAGGCAGGGTACTGACTAGGCCACGCAACGCACGCTTGCACGGCTTGGGAACGAGGACTGTTGTGTCATGAGCACTATGTTGTTGCGTGACTCAAGAGCATGAGAAGCGAATGAGAAGGCGATGCGAACGGGGCCCGATAACGCTATCGCGTTCCACTCTTAAAGGTGAAGCTTAAGCGTCATCCAAGTTTTTACGAACACAAAAGACAGAGCATGGCTATGCGATGAAACTAAAATTTCAACGACGTTGAAATTACTAGCTGGAAATAGGTGGATATGAGCATTAATCGAAAGCTGGCCTTAAAAGCTAAAACCAACATCTGCGGTACATTATAATATAGCATATAAAAAGAAATTAGAATTTGTCCTGTCCTATTATACACTAGTACAAAATAACATGAAACCTTACTCACCGTTTTGGCGATAACTCTCTCCACCGCGAAGTAGGACATGAAGAGGTGGATGGCTGTTGCGAGTAGTGATCGACGAACAGGCAACGTGCAAGTTCAACAAAGGAACCATCTCGGGGTGCATGCGTTTATATAGGAGCTTTCAGGCCCACGTGACAAGCTCCCACAATTCAGCTCAGTACGGCGTTATGACCATATCAGGAGTTCTTAGTACTTATCAGAAATTTGCACACGCCAGCACGTTTTTGGAGCATGACATAAGAGCAGTAGTGAGGTCTGCTGCACCGAGATTGTGAAGATTATTCACATTTCAAGAAACAGGCTGCTGCGCATGTGCGTTGTATATAATCAAAAACACGTACGTGTGGAAAAATACAAATGTTGTTCTGTCAACATGAATGATATTGCCTTTTTCACTTCCGCATAATTCCAGCGTAACTTTCTGATACTCCTATCAGAAAGGTAGTTCCGAAAGTGCAATGCAACGCCGTTCTTATTCTAATGTGTGAGTACTACTCCGCTGACACAGCGGCCACCGAGCGAGATTGGTTCCTGCTAATAAGAAGAGGAAATGGGAGGATTTAGGAACGACTTTATAACTCCACAGTAAATTCAGCTGAAACGAGCGGAACTCCCGAATCTTTGATTTTGTCCAAACGCCGAGGTCTAGTATAAAAACTAATTCGAGTAAATATGCGATATATTCCTGAAGTATGCAATTCTTTGGTCCTATTCCGTTAACTGCTTTAAACAGACACAGTCGTTAAAATTTGATCATATAGCAGGACCTCACTACAATGATTAGAGCCTGTGTTCCTCAAGGCCTTCAAATACTCTAACAAAAACGTCGTGAGCTTATGTTAATGTCTGCCCTCACACATCATAAAGTTAAAAAAACCTTTCTCAGTTTTCACGTCGGTCGGTCTGTCGAGGGGGTGGTGGTTGCAACCACATAAGATATCGCACCTTCGGTCGTCGCACGAACACGTGATCATGATCATAAGGGATCACCTGTCCATCGTCACTGAGGTCACGTGACCATAGTCAGTGGGGTCCCGTCCACCACGTGACCACATAAGAAATAGCGCACCTTTGATGGCCACACATGGTCGCGTGACTGAGTCGGAAGCAACCTGACAATACTGATAATAGAGCACTTTTGCTGGCCACATGTTCATGCGTAAGCGTCGTTTATTTGTGGGTGGGGGTCACGTGACCATGGCCCATCGGTTTTTGTCCACCGCGTAGCCACACTAGAAATAACGAACCTGCTGGTCGCACGGTCAAGTGCCCATGATCCGTGGGGTCACGCGTGACCGTCGACCACTACGTGATCCCCCCGCAATACCCTTCCGGAGCATCTTCAGAATTCCAAAAAAGCACTCACGGAAGAAGCCATATAAAGGACCTCACGAAAGTCGACAAAGATTCATAGAGGTTCCATAACAGTTCCAGACCCCTTTAACGAAGAAGCGTTTACGCCATAAAAGACGCTGCAAAATGCTGCGAGTTCCATGAGAATCTCCTACACGATTTGGTTTATAATTTCTTATTTATAGCTATATCTAATTTTTTCTTCAACGAACCGCAGCAAACGTTACGATTCATCCCAGCCAACCCAGCCCGGTGAGCGTGCCACATAACTTTACATTTTTCGCACTGCTGCGCAATACCGTCTGATCACGTGGCGCACTCTCTGTGTTGGTTTGGTTCCGAGGTTCGTGAAGTACCTTTCTGTTCATTTGTGACTGAGACAGAGTAATACCCGTTTCTTTCTCAATGCTCTTTATTCCAGGGCTAACATAATTTTCTACAGCAGTACGCTTCCGGCCATCGTTTTATTGAACAAAGACTGAGGGTCTGGCTACTTTGTTAGGAAAGGGGAGATCAAAGTTAGTGTTAAAGAAAAAACATAGCTTAGCTTATCACTTCGCGTCCGCATACACGATGCACGATGCACGTTGCGCTTTTAGAATTGCTTTGAAGGCTCGTTGGGCGTTGTCGTGTTGTCCATGGGCCAAGCAGTTTGGCGAGTCTGAAAGGTTTCAGTGTTCATCCGCTCAGATGTTGTTTCTATGATATCTCCTCGAACATTGGTCTCTCTATACTCAAGTGGTAGACGACGCGACATATATAATTTTTATCCCTCTACTACATGCTGGTATCATGGCAAATACTTGAAAATAACTCTATTTTGAAAAAAAAAAAAACGCTTCACAGTGGACCTGGTTTTCAGTACTGTCGGTTTCGCCCTACTTTTCAAATTTGAGCACACGCGCCTTCACAGGGAACTTTTGGAGCACGGCTCATGCACCCATTCTGGGCGAAATATATAATTTTCATCCCTCTACTACATGCTCGTGCCATGGCAAATACTTGGAAATAAATCTGTCTTGAGAAAAACCGCTCCGAAGTGGACCTGGTTTTTCCGTTTCGACGGTTTCGTCCCATTTTTAAAGTTTGAGCACCCGCGCCTTCACAGGGAATTTTTGGAGCACGGCTTATGCACCCATTTTGGGCGAAATATATCATTTTCATCCCTCTACTACATGCTGGTGCTTTGGCAAATACTTGGAAATAAATCTGTCTTGAGAAAAACCGCTTCAAACTAGACCTGGTTTTTCCGTTTTGACGGCTTCGTCCAACTTTTCAAATTTCGGCCTCCGCTCATCCACAAGGAACTTGTTTAGAACATTCGGGTCTTTAACTGGGAAAAATGATAAAATTTAAGTCCATCAAATCAGTCATGGTACAACTGCATATCCTTGAAAATAAACCTCCTCGATGGGAATGGCGTTCGAGCGAGGACGTTACGTAGTTCTCATTTTCCAATGTTCTCCTCGCTGGATCGACCGACATGTTTTTTACTTGATATTTTGAATTTATGTGCTTGACGTGTCATGAAGAGACCATCAAGTACAGTCAGCTTCCTTGCCAAATAATCACTCAATATTCCCACTTTATTCGCCTTAAATGTAGCTTCGCCAAGGTCAATAATTTCTTAATGATTAATAACAATATTTCTATACCTTTTCTTAGCCATGATAAAATGTCTAAATGAAAAAACAAATAGTTGCTTTCTTTGTTTGGTAGTTTAGTGATCCCAGCAGCAGAATGCAGGAAACGATTCTGAACAGCTGGCTGATCGATTATGCGCCTGGTTCGACAAACTGGTCTCAGGAACCCGAGCAAATAAGTTTGAGAGAAGACAGAGCGTACACTACGCTTCCTGGATGTTTTTGCCTTGTCGCAGTTATATGGCAAATCTCGTATCTTTCTGTATTTTTAAATTAGGGAGGTTTGAAAATCACTTTGTGTGGCACGTTTGGGAGAGGTGCCCCAGAAGGATGTTTTTTCTACGCATTACAAAACATCATACACATCACGAAACTTTGCCATATGATTGGGGGAGGGTTGTATTTATAATATAAAATTAAAATTTATTTCACTTACCTAATGATATATTTTAAAAACCGATCAAACCTGATACCACCCATAGTGGCTATGCATCAAATAATTTACTCGAATGAGGAACCTGCAGTTTATGCGCTGTAATCTTGACTTTTTTGCGGAAGGATTGGATCGTGTCAGAGATTGAACGGGTAGCATGGCAAATCTGAAAAAATGTGATGTTGAGCAAATATTGCCGTATTTCTATATTTAATACATTGCTTCTGTGGGAGCGTTGCCATAATCCGCCAAGAGATGGCGCTAGCATGCGATGGCTCAGATTTCTGGGGATGTCGTACGTCCACCAGTCACAAACGTAAACACGAATTCATCAGGAATTTATTGCTCAACAAATTAAGCAAAACATTTTTGAATCTGCACATAAACATCTTGTATGCATCCTCTATACAAAATATCTGAGAACCACAAGGAAGGCAACTTTAAACTTAATATAATGCGCCGTAGAAGCTGTAGATTTTTTTTAATATATAAAGTGATGCAACATTCCAAACTCCTTTTAAATTAGGAAACCGCACTAAGTATTTTTGTAAATATTATTAAAAAAGTGAATATATTCGGAAAGGGAAACTTTTGTTATCGCTATTTTGATAAGGAAAAATCCTGGCCGTGCCTAAACACTAAAAAAAATATAACTGTTCACTGCATGGTTATCGCAAAGGGGAGAATAATATTCTTTATCACTTAAAGTGGTGGTGTCAAAGGCCGCAACATTAGCTGTTTCACATGTCGAAAAAAAAGCTGCGTCTAGAAAATAGCTGAAGGATGTGTACTGCTAAAAGTCACCCTAATCCAGACACATGTCTCTCAAGTAAAAAGCTGCTACGAAAAGCTCTAATGACACTGCATATTGCCACGTGCATGACCCAGAAAGAACGCTTCTCCGTTCATCTAGAAGATTCACAATTAATCTTACCCCGAGTGTAAAAGACAAGGAGGTCAGAATCACCTTGCCTAGTCAGCCACGTCCTAGCTAACTTCCGAACATTCTAGGACGAATCTTCGAGATTACGAGTTTAATAGATGCGGAGCCAAGCGCAATATCGCCAATTCGTTCACTGAATCTTTCTCGCGATAGCCAGCTCTGTCCAGCCGACGCAGCGTCACCCGCTTCAGCCGCAGTCGACCTTTGCTGCAGATTACCCGACGTCTGTTCTTTCTTTTTGTTTCTCGCACAAGCTCGCCGATTAAGCGCTTATTTTCAGTTCATTATTTATAGTCACGTCTCCTTCATCTGTGACAATATTTATTAGCAGCATTTAACCATATATATTGTTTCTTTGCACGATGTGGTAAGAAAAGACCGTTTATTTGCTTCAAAAGAATGTTGGGTCAAAAAACCAAAACTAAGGCGCTGAAGTAGCGTTAATACCTGGTCGTTTCGTTTCATCGGCAGATATTTAATTGAGGCATCTAAGTATAGAATGATTAATTCAGTAGATAAATTATTTGACTGAACAAAAAAACTTCTGAACTGATGCTCAAATTCAAGTGAGTTTCGCCCATTTTGACAACCCGAGCCTAGTCTAAACCGGAATGAGATCAAGAACAATATGAGTGTTTGTTCTGACAGCGTGGCATCAAAAAGACTTGTATGCGTCACCCACAAACGGAGAACCTACGCCTGCTGAGATGACCCTCGAGCCTCACGATGGAGCAGAGGTCACACGCGTAGGTTACTCATCCAGTGTTACGCACATATTTTAATGATTCTCGCCGTGATATGAACGAGTTTGTGTAGAATCAAAAATGCTCTCCCCGACACTAATTAAGCGATGATTTGAAATTGACGGGTATAAAAACCAGATTAGTGTGCACGGTAGAGGGTTATTCAATACAATCCAGGTGTACCAGAATGGTACTGATGCTTACAGAAACTAACACATTACAAGATCAGTGCAGCGTTGCCGTGCTGGAACACACAAGTTCTTTTTTTAAAAAGTTGAGGTACCTTTATAATAAAATTTTTGTTTCACCACCGCAAGAACATAAGGCTATTAAGACCGAATATATTTTGAGGGTTCAGTTGTTTGCTATAAATATGTATTGTTTATTGCTTCCTAGGAACTAAATTGAATAAACAGAGCTAACGATTGCATTTTTTACATATTTGCGTTTGAACAAGAACGTTCAAAGTGACTTGCTGTTATAGGCTATAAAATATTCCTTTTATATCACTGCAGTATGCACTCTCCGCTTGTAGGATTGGACTATCTGGGTCATGAGAGTATAATTTATTTGAAATCAATTTTGAATGTATGCGCCGTCGTGGATATCGACACCTATGAAAAAGACCTCGGCAAATGCAAAGGTGTAATCTTCAAACTTGCGCCAACCAAAAAAAAAGAAAAATTGCGTCGAAACAGCAGCAAAAGGGGCGGCAAATCGGAGGGGAAACACCAAGCGAGAGCGAGACTGACTCAAGGATGTCTTGCGCAGCTCCTTATCTAGTTTGCGCCGGCATCACGAAATTTGGCCCCCGAAGGTTCGAGCATCGAACGTTTGGCGTGAGAATGAACATGCCACTTTCGAGAACAAAAAACTGGGGCTAAATAATAAAAGGTACACCCCGGGTAAGAATAATCACGGATCTATTAGAATTCCGTGACCGAGCCATAGAGTAATATACACAAGGTAAAGAGCGGACACTGCCATAGGCCCCAGCGGCCCAGATAGACCAGTGACAGGTAGCGCTCCTAGCGGGCGGTATTAAGTATAATCTGATTCCGTTTCCGGTCAAGTTAGTGTCGGTTTCGGTTTGGGCGTTTCTGCTCCGGTTTTTTCCGGTACCCTTCTCTCTCTCCTCCCCGCCTCGCTCATCTCTCGGGAGCACCCTGACTCCCAAAGCCGCTGTTTTTTTTTTTTTTGTTTTTTTTTTTTTTAATACTGACACACTTTTGCTTTATTTTTTTACGATAGAGTCCGTGCAAAATGTGTCAAACAATATTTCAACTTACTTCACAAAGCAGAAGTATATATATTTCTTGTTCTTTTTATATTGTAAAGCATTGAAGTTACACAATCACCGCATTGACTCCTGGCTGGTGGAGCATTTTGGGGTCAACAACAGTAAGTGGTTCGAACACATTTTATTGGACCACATTCATGTACACATGATTTACTTCAGAAGCTCTGTATGTTTTATACGAAAGAGATCGATACTCACAAATATAAATGAATATGAAGGACTTCGGCATTCGTACACTTCGTAATAGATTCTTAGCGCAACCAAGTTAACAAAACTTTTCCACGGAGAACATGCTGTATGATACATTCACTTTCACGCCGACTCGGGTACGGGAAGTAAGTGCAAAAATAAATAAGACATCGCTATCATTACTAGTCATAAGAATATAATAACAGTGCGAAGCACACGCCGGATAGTACAAATTCCCGATTTCCGGCAAATATAAAAAAAACACCAATTTGGATAGCCTCAAACTCACTGCGGGCGAGCCATTACCAAACAATGAGAACTCTATTCGAAATCTGACAAGATTTAACGTCCCTAAACATTCCCCGAAATCGTTCAGAAAGGAAATATGGCTTCAGAAAAAAGCGGCTAAAAAACTATGGAGAGTGGATACAAAAGTGGATAGATTTTCTTTCAGATATTGTTAGCCTCTATACACTATTTTCTATTGAATTTTTTTAGAAAGTGGACAAATATTTTTGTTAGAGAGCCGTGATACACATTCGCTGGAAAAAGGGGAAACAAATATTTGGAGAGCAAGCTGCACCGCCCACTTAATAACTTTTTTTGTTTTTGGTTTGGCAACCGCCCCTGTTAATACGCTATTAACAGTTAAACCTGTCTCGTTCTTACTAGCCACTGAAGAGTGCAACCGAACTTTGTCCGAATTCCGGTTAAGAAATCAAACATTTCAACACAAGCGTATTCTGCAAAACAATTTTAAAAACCCTTTGTGGTACTCCTCTGGGCAAAGGCGAAAACCACCCAGACCTCAAAGTGCGCTATACAAGGCGGTACACACTCCTCGAACATGTGTCACACTCTCTATTATGGGAAGAAAGTGATTTTCTAGTTGCTGAATGAAATGAAAGGCAGCCTGTGATGGTACTACTAAGTTCCCGAAGAATTTTCCAGGCACGTGGTAAGCTATAGGAACAAGACAGTACTGGTGAGGCCTGGTCAAGTTATTATACTCATCCGATAGCAGCTGAGAACAGCCACAGCTGTAAGTTGTCTGTTCAAGCATAAGCTTGATCAAATAGCCCCAAACGTAATAAAAACGTGGATGAGTCATCAATTATGTTAGACCTGATGTCTGACGCCAGCTCAGAAATACCCTCTAGTGGCGGGAACTTATCAATTGGAAGACATTCTACAATGTCTGAAATTAAACTTTCATGGTGCGAAGATATTTGCAACTCTTTTAGAAGGTCAGCCTTGTCATCGTCTACGTTTTCATTGTCCGACAGTTTGAACAGTTTCTTTATCCAGAGGTGTTTTAGTCCTGAGGTGAACTGATGCACATTTGGGTTTGTGTTGCAGCCCAGCATTTGTCGTATATAGCTCCAAAAACGTTCTCAAGTGTGTCTTGCTGCAGGCGTCGTGTAAGTAAGAACTTAAAGTCATGGCTGCTTGAAAGCTCATCCCAGAGCATGAGGGCACTTTTTATAGTAACTTGCCACCCAATGATGGCTTATGGCTGCCTCCTACTTTGGAACTGCCATGCTGAAATCCATCCGAGTTACTGGTGGAGAAAATCAAGTATTTGAGATTCTCCCTTCAGAATGGCATGACGCAACTTCTGCGCTGTCTTCTTGAATTTTTTATATATTTAGACAATCAAAAAGTATGTACATCCTATCACAGAAATAGGCTGTAGCCATGGCTGCCTCAGGAAGTTCCTTTGCTTAAACAAGAGATATGATTACAAGAAAGATTGAGGCACTCAGCACCTGTGGGGCACAATTTTCTTCCATGTTACAGAAAGGTTTTTGAATAAATGTGTCTCTCAGTAAGTTTTGGAGTCAATTGCAAGCTAATCTCATGGATAGAACAATGAAGTTCAACAATAGAATACCGCTCAATGACCTCATTTCCAATGCAAAGTTTGTAGGCTTGGAGATTGCTCTTGGTTGTTTTGGGAAGGTGCGGAACATCAAAGACAAAGTAAACGTGTTCGTTGTCAACTTCAAAAAAATGGCCTATCACCACACACACCAAGCTTACGTTTGAAGCCCCCTAACCACAGGCCACAGCCTTTACTGTGAAGGCAACAGTCTTAAAGGGGGCGATGCACTGATATTTGTATTTTGCGCAAATACCGCTTAGTACGAATCCCTGACGTTAATGATCCGTAAAAAATACCCGTTCGTTTTCACCACACGCAATCGAAGTCGCAGAAAAAAATAAAGCAAAACGAGCAGAGTTCACCCCCTCAACTCGCAGCCAGAACAAGCGGCCCCGTGATCTGGAGCCGATTATATGCCGCCAATGTTGATCATAGTCATGCGCTGGGGTTGGCAAGGCACAGGACACGCGCTGAGTTCCAGACATTGTTATGGTTCGGCTGTTGTCGTCATTGCAGCGATTTGACACAGGACACTACCCGAATGTTTCTCGAGCTATCGATTATCACGAGCCCAAATCGAGTGTCCACGCCATGCTCGGGTCCAATCTATGAGCCGTATTCAAATATCGTCACTGGGCGGTACTGCTACCGTCCAGCTATGTCATCAGGTTTTTCGAAGGAGAGATTGAATAAAAACACTGGGTTTTGTCCTCGAAATTACAGCGCAACAGAGGAGTTTCTTGGTCAGTGGCGTTGCGTGCGAGTATCCTTGAGTCTCACTACTGCCAGTAAGCTCGTGTAAAGTGAAAAACATTCCAATTGAATATCATTGCACCGCCCCTTTAAGCTCCCGAATGAGAGAAATGAGGAGACTGCGTTAAACAGAAGACGTTGTTGGAGTGTGCACAACAGTGTGTTCAAACGCACCTCCTGGAAATTTCAGACAGCATAACAACCAAGGCTCTATCTGCAATGTTAGAGGTTCGTTCAAGACTGTCATCTGTTAACCCATGGACAATGTCGTGTGCAAGGTCGTAAGTTAAATCTTTTTTTTTAAACAATCTAATCGAAAATCAACATGCACACACGTTCAAGTGCAGCCAGACAGCCCGGCAGAAACAACAGCGCAAGAAGCTCGAACCGATCGGCTCCACGAATTCACTCCCAGCATGCGAGCACGCAGGCGGTCATGCGTCACCCTGATTGATGCAAGGTCGACCGAACATGATGCAGCAGAAAGCACAGATGGACGGCACGCACGGCACAGATGAACGACGCAGGGACGAACAGAGGCCATGCAGAATGATGCAGAGGCGACGGCGTGCAGGCAGGCAGGCCATGGCAGGCGCCATTCATCACGTGGTTTTTGTGACGTATTTGATTTAATCTATTTAGTCGTTTTAAGTACTTTGAGCAATTTTAAAGCATTGCCATTTAAAAAAATAGATACTTTTCACAAAAAGAGTTTTAATTAATTTTAACCAAATTGTAGAAAAGCGCCACGTAGCGGAGGGTGTGGAACGCACTATCTGGGCCGCGAATCGGCTCCTGTATCCTCTCTTTACGTTTACTATATTACTCTATGACCGAGCGCTGTTTGCTCGACCCTGCGCGCAGCACTATCTCCCGCCCCCCCCCCCCCCCCCCCTTTAAAATCGCATTGTACAGATGTAGCGCGAAAGAAAAACAAAACTGGCTGAATTAAAAAAAAAAAATTAAGGTGAGACGAAATAAACATGCAACATCACAGTCCTAACGTGCGTGGAACGGCGTGAGTCGAACTACGCGTGGACCACTTAGGGTAGTGGCTGACGGCGTCCTGAATGTTGGGTTCTGTCGGGGAGCACCTCGTAGTTCAGGTTCCCAAGGCGGCGAATGACCTTGTAGGGTCCGAAGTAGCGTTTTAACAGTTTCTGACTAAGGCCACGGAGGCGAACGGGAGTTCAAACCCACACCCTGTCTCCGAACTGGAACTCCACATCGCGGCGACGAGCTCTGTACCGGCCAGCGTCGACACGTTGTTGGTCCTTTATGCGAAGGCGGGCTAGCTGGCGTACCTCTTCTGCACGTTGTGTGAGGAGACGGGCGTTGTCGGTGCCGTCGTCCGTCGGGTCGTGGGGCAGCATGGCGTTGAGCATCGTCGTCACCTTCCTGCCATGCACCAGCTGAAAAGGTGTAATCCCAGTGGTTTCTTGAACCGCCGAGTTGTATGCAAACGTGAAGTAGGGCAACAACTCTTCCCATGTCTTGTGTTTCACGTCCACGTACATAGAGATCATGTCGGCGATGGTCGTGTTTAATCGCTCCGTCAGCCCGTTGACCTGCGGGTGGTATTCCGTTGTTCGACGGTGGGCGGCGTGGCTCAGGCGCAGTATCTCTTTTGTCAGTTGCGCCATGAACGATGAGCCTCGGTCCGTAATCAGGACCAGGGGAGCGCGTGTCGGAGGGCGATGGACTCGACGAAGAGCTTGGCTACCTCTACAGCGGTTCCCGACAAGTCTGCTTAGGCTCGGCATTCCGGGTAAACTAATCAATGGTCACGATTATTCAACGGTTTCCCTACGTCTGGGACGGGAAAGGTCCAAGTAAATTAATTTCAATCTGCTGGAACGGGGCAGTCGGATACTGCTTTGATGAACTCGGGCTACTGTACGGCCTCCATGGGGCAAGCTTAAAACTGACAGCTTGGAAGAGTGCTTCGGAATGTATAGACAACTCGCTTGCTTCTAATATGACGTGCCTACAAGGCTCATTTACGAAGATGAAAACAAAATACTGCTGAGGAGCATGCTGTCAACGATCACTACAGCTAGCAAGGATGGAAACTACAATGATCTTCCTAAGCGAGCAGATACTTGGCTCCCTACCTGCAACGTGGTATACCTGCAATGTGACCCTGGGCTGTAAAAAATTAGACACAGCCTCCCGGCCCTGGGCTATGTGGCCAGCGGTGCACTCTACACCAGCTTGAAAAACATAAGGGGCCAAAAATTGAAGGCCGCATCGACAGCACGAAACAAGTTGGCTACAGTTTCTCGCACCGGAAGACTGTGCTCTCACAATGAAACTCGTTATAGAAGGGCTTGCGTTTTTCTGGTGTAAATGCTGTAGAACAGAACTATGTTGTTCACCAATTGGTGATGCCCAGCCAGTTCCGACTTGTTACATATCTCATAATGAAACTACTCGCCAAAAAAAAAAAGACTTCCGACTTCAACGTTTGTGAATATTAACATACGAGTCAGCTCATTTTAAAACACGTGTAGCACAAGAAAATGCACAAGCATTTTCTTGTGACATGTTTGCAGCAAGATGAATGTTCGCATTAATGCCAAAAATGCTAAAAAAAAAGAAATGTAAAGCTGAAACTCTGCAATCAAAGACACTCGCTGCCAACCATCAGGGATGTCAGGAAGCGAGCTCAGACCAAGCAAGAGTATGTCTGACACCTGTGATGATGAACCCAATGTGAGTTCGAGCTGAAGCATGTGTTAGACTGCAGTGAAAACATTCAACTGAGAAACCTTTGTTGCAAGATGACAACAATATTATAAGTGTCAGCGCAACAGCTACAAAAAGAAGCTAATGGGTCAGGGCTAAACAAATCAGCCCCTGTACGGCCAGCAACATGCTTGCGCTTCATCCTCATGCAAAGGCCACTGTTGTCTGAAAACGATCAATCTGTGTGTGTGTGTGTGCAGGTATTCAGTGTCCTTGTGGCAGTCTTTTGGTTATCTTGTGGTGCTACAGCGTAGCGTAAATGCCAACATGCTGCACAGATATTGTGTGTCTCGGTGTCACAAAATCTACAGCATCTAAGATGCACGTGTATAAATGTTTTTTCAAGACGAATATTTTCAGAACTTATGGATACCAGGAGGCTCGTTTCGCAGTGTTCAAAGGTGACCAATTTGTTATTTACGTCTCTTTTCTGTAATGTAAATGCAAGCAACTTTGAATATGAAGCTTCCATGCCCAATTTTGTTTGTGTACAAATCTTGTTTTTAGCCGCCCTATCTGTGTCGTTTCACAGACTCGGTACCGTCGGAGTACATCAGCGTATAGGGCAACGCTCGGGTATTACGGTAATTTTTTGCAAGTATAAAGTTTTAACATTATGACATTGCCAAAAAATAGGTCACAGGTGATTTTTTGATGTAGTAACCAGATAGGTTGCTTGCTGCAAAACAAGTACCATATTTGAACAGACAGAGTTCATTGAATTGATGAACCTATACAGGTTTATCGCAGGTCTAAAAAAAATTTGTCAAAATCTGTGCAATACATTTTTCAAACCAGCAGATCACAATTTTAGAATGTTATTACTTTTGTACTTGTCTGGCAATTTGGGTCCCGTTGCTGTTGCATCAGGTGTCCTTAAGAGTAGTGTACTCGGGCCTCTATTGTTTCTAATATATATCAATGACCTACCATCATCAATTAAGTCGACAATTAGGCTCTTCGCTGATGCTTGAGTTATTTACCCGAAAATTATAACCTATAGTGATCACAATATTGTCTAAGATGATTTAGTTACAATACCATCATGGTGTTCCCTATGGCAGATGAGCATTAATACATGTAAATGCAAAGAAATGTCCGTAATTAAATCCTCCACTAAAACACTAACCCAGTACTCGTTACTTTCACAACCACTAGAACACTCAATGTCGTACAAGTATTTTGGGCGTGTATTTTACATATTCATCATGGATTGAGAAATAACAAATAGCGCACTAAAACACTTGCTTTGTGAAAAAGCCATTTGCATGAGAAATTTCTTGTGTTCAATAAACACATGAATCATAGGATATATAATAACCCTAGAAGACATATATGATAACTATATAATATAAATAAGAACCATATAAGTAACTTTTTACGAGTATCTTCTGTGTTCTTATATACATCATATAGTTCTTCTATGGTTCTTATAGGGCTCTTATGTGTTCTTATATGATTCATATGTGTTTATTTGACACAAAAATTTCTCATAAAAAGGAGATATTTCACTAGGGATCCAGCTCCCATTAAGACAAAACTACTCGCATACAAAATATTCATCCTCCCAACATTACAATATGCAAGCATAATTTGGAATCCACACCTAAGTTGCCTACTCTCGAGGCTCGAACCTTCAGAACAAAGCAGCCAGATTTATATTCAGTGATCATTTATCCGAAACTAGTGTCTCCGCCTTAATAGCTAGCATAAATCTTTCTAATCTAGAAAGAAGACGAAAAATAGCCCGATTGTGTTGTTTTCAAGATGTATATTACTCAGATTCCGGTTTTCAATTACTTAGTGCTGGGCTGCCAATTTTATATCGTCCATATTAGATAATTCCTGCAAGATTGAATCATTTCAGTGCCATACTTACACTTTCCTCTTTTCTTCCTTAGTACTTTGCAACACTGACTGGTACAAACTACCTGACCACATTGTAACTGAGAGACGTCCCATTTCAATTAAAAAGAAGTGCATCAATTTATGTAACTGAACCTTGATTTGTAAACCTGCATCATAACAATAACATGGTAATAAGCGTTTTTCTTTTTTGTGTGCGACAGTTGGTGTCTATTTTTAATGTTTGACTAATTTTTTGTCTTTTATTTTTGAATCTCCCCTGATATAATGCGCCATTGGGGGCCTTTGAGGTAAATAAAATAAAATAGAATGAATGCCTCTGCATCATTTATCCAATTGTTACTATAGTTTATTTTATTTGGTCGTACTACTTCGATTATTGCCATTTCATAGGGATTCTTTTTTTATACAACTCCCATGTCGTTCAGAGATAATTACATCACCCAGTTTATCGTTTAAAAAAATAACACATCTGTCTCAAGATATCATATTCATGTATTTCACTACAATAATTGTAGGTTATAATAATTTGCCTGCGTTCGAAAATTTGTTCGTTAAATCACTCGGCGTTCACAGCTCTTATGTTAGCTCATAAAAAATAAATAGTGCGAAACCCCGCCTTTCTACGATGTAAGAGCAACGCGCGATGTCTTCAGCTCAGCCCTATAGCGCGGCGCTCGTCAGCCTGCTGCCGTGACGTCATTGGAGGCGTGTGCTGGCCTTCTCCTATAGGTTGTGTTGGGCATACCCTCGCCTCCGTACCCTCCCCGCCTCCTCCTCAAGAGCTGCGCTCTCATTCTGCGTTACAGAAATTTGTAAACGTCTTTATTTTTTTTTATTCTTTGCTTAGTCTTCTTTTGTGAAAACAGCAGAGTGTCGAACCGAAATATTTATCGGTTCGGTTCCGGTTCGGGTTCACGAATTTCGGTTCAGCTCCGGTTCAGTTCCGGGGACCGAAAAATAACGGTTCGAACCGGTTTGAACCGGTTCGAACCGGTTTGAACCGCTTATCTGAGAATATGTTTTCCGCGCTCTTTTGGCTATAGGCACTTCTCAGGGGTGAAACGAGTAACTATATACAACATTTTGTGAACCCTGAGTTGGGGAACGATAAAATACGGACGAACACAACAACGTTCCCTATCTCAGGGTTTACAAGATGTCGATTAATTACCAGCTCGCCTGCACTCTCTCACTGCTTACAACTATATACCTTCTTTTTTTCATTTGTTGAATCCACTTTTATTTTCAGGTACCAAAAATAAATTGCGTTGTTTCATTTGGATGAAACAGTAAATGAAAAGCTAGATTAACATATATGACTGAACATGTATTTCTTTTTACCTCAGTTGCATATATTTTACCTGAATCTAAAGGTTATCAGTCTGGTGTGTCGCCTAAAATGCACGTGGTTAGTAGACCACTGCGTCGTAATATTAAAAGTCGAGTTCTACTGTGCTCTTAATTGTACTTAAAAAATAATTGCAGTGCATACAATCATAAAATGGGCATGTTCTCGCCATATATATCCTGAAATCTAGATTATAAAATACGTTTCACAATATATATGATGACGATACAACTAAGCTAAAAGCAATAATATTTTCAAAATGTCAGGAAAGTTTTAGGACAAACCCTTTCAGTCTATCTTTTATAGAACACTCAGCGGCAAGCACAAAGCTTGCTTTCCTGACCAACATTGTTTTCATTCAGCACCATGACGCAGGCGAATAATTATTCAGAAAAGAGTGACCTTCGTATTCAGTACGGATCTGGCCTAAAATAGAGCGCATTGAAGTGCATATTTTCGACATAGCTTGGCGTTTGATGTTTGTTCTTGACAAGATGCCGGTCAATTCACTTTGTAAATAAGCATCACCCTTGCTAATTGGTGATTTGTTGTTAAATAGAACAAAGTAGTATTTCATAGTCTACTCGGCATTACAGCTGCTTAATTGGTCACTTTCTGACGGTCTGTGTGCGCAATCGTCATAGTTCCGCCGCGCGCCACTGTGTGCTTTGTTTTCATCCAGCCCACAGACACATAAAATCGTTGTTCATCAAATAAAAGAAGCAACAGACTTCTATATGTTTGAGAAGTTGAATACTGGTCAGGAACACGTGTTATTTAAATCAGCTTCAAAATGAAAAAAAAAAATTGCTAAGTTTATTTCAAATAACTTATGCAAGTGCTTCTCGAGGATAAAAATGCCGGAAAAGATTTTCAGAGCTTATTTCAGATAATGTGTCGATGCATTAACTTATGATGTATATCTTTGGGTGATCGTCCCTTTATCTGTGTCGTCAAGTCATCACGTAGTAAATAAATATTTATTATTGTCATTAATCAATTTGACTGCATGAAGTTCACATAACCGCTTGAGACCGACACGGGAGGACGATACTCGAAAATAGCCATCCATTGAGTCTGCGGAATGCGCTTATTTGTTCGCTCCTTGGCAGTTTGAAACACCGGGTAGCGGGGTATGCCAAAAAGAACTGTGTGCTTACGTTATAGTTTTGAAGGCAAATACACAAAATGGCAGAAATAGAGATAATAAAGGATATTCTTCTAAATAATGCCATTCAAGACGCCAATTACTGCAAAAATAAATATATAGGAATGCATGTTTTAAACGTAAACACGTTTGACGGAACTCCGTCTGGTTGGGTCAAAAAGTTGAGAAATACAGACTTTCACAAACCAAGTCCTAAACATTTAGTGGCCCGACGTTTCAATTGGTCGAGCTCAGAGCCGCTTAACCCTCGGCGTGTGTCAACGGACTAGGGCACTTGAAGAAGAAGTGGGTGAATCAAACGACACACCGTAGATAGAAAAGGAGCTGCAGCTCTCCATGTGCAAATAGTCGTGCACTTGTTTTGGGGCCTAATTTTACAACTCCGTGCTTTATCAGTCATGAGCGCTCTAACATTTTATTAGGCTGCAGAACGTCATCACGAGACTGCTATATATACTACGCAACTTTACAATTTGGACATTCCCTATTGCTATACTGTTTCAGTTTAAAGGGGCATTTCAAAGGAACGGAATAAACCAAATGCTGCTTCGAACGGCGTGCCTATCAGTGTCAAACACGAACGTTCAGTGCCGACATTGGTCGAGAACGTCGGATAATGATGACATATAATTCTAGAGGTAGGACTGGCTGAATAGGCAAAAAAAAAACCCTTCTGATCCTTTCAAGCACGTGACTCTCACTCAAATATTTGCTTGTAGCACCCGTAAATTGGTGGGGCGTTCACATCCTCATAACTGGATGTTAATTTCCAACACTTAGGAAGATCGCGTATGGTTGTTGCACGCTCTTGTTGTTTTCTGTTCTCTAGTGGTTCAGACTAAGGACGTCATCAACAAAAGAAAATGTGCTCAAAATTCTGAATCTCTTTAACCTATTATATTCCAAATACGCTAGATTTATTGTTTATTTCATGTTTAATCTGTTGCTAGGGCCCCAGTCACTAATTCGAGCAAAAACATTGCAAATGAAAAAAAAAAATGGCCAGAAACGCTTTGCATGGTTTCTTCAGGTGCAGCCTGTGCTACAAGCGCGAGCCTTTGGTCCCGAGCACTCGCTCTGCAGGAACGCGCGTGCTTGGACCTTGAAAGCCCAGAGTTAACTTTTTTTAGCTTCTGAAATACTTACACTTAAAGTGGAACGGGGTATTGTGTTGAGAACATCACATTTCAACGGAAAACCGGACTGTTTAACATGGTTTGCATTTTGCTGAGAAAATCAAATTCCGAGGTGCAAATGTACGCTGCAAAAGATTCGCGCTCAGCGCAACCCATGTATTCAGACATTTTTCTTGCATGGCGCAGCGTAGTGAGGGCGGCGCGAGCGTCTGGCACCCCGAAAACGCGCTTTCTGGCAGGAGTGATTTCGCAAACGAAGTAGTTTTGCAGGATCACGCCGTCTGCTCTGTGCCGAAGATGCGGAGCAGAGGAACCTTCACAACACATTAGGTTTTTAACCCCTACCTCCCTCTTTTTTTTTAATTTGACGGTGCTTCTCTACAGAATATTTTTTTAGTTTTGAGAGACTGTCTCCTTTGTTAGGGGTTGCCAATTCGACAACTATATTTCTGTCATTTGTTTGCTGTAATTCTCCATTTCTTTTATTTTGCGCCCAAAAACTGTGAACTTTAAACAAAACTGCGAGACTTTGAGCGACTGCCGACGTTCGGCTGTCCTTCAAAAGCCGCTGTATCTTTTTTTTTTTTTTCGGGTATCCCTGCCGTACACACTTGTAGTTCTATTTATCGTCAGATTAATAAGTCAAATTTAGTCCTTTCAATCTTTTTATTGTCGGGGACAACTTTCTGAGACTGATCACCAACAACGAAAACATGTCTGAGTGCCTCAATGATGTGTACATGTCAAATGATTCATGCAATAATTTTCGCACTTTCAGTAAATGCCGCGAAGAGGTAATCCTGACGTTGATAGCTTGCAGAAACACCCATTAGTTTCCTTCTCTGCTTAATGGCAGACGCAGAAAAAATAAAGGAAAGACAGCTTTGCCTTTCTCAACCCGCAGTTGGAACAAGCGGCGATGTGATCTGAAGCTAATTGTATACCGCCAGTGTTATCATAGTCATGCGCTGGGGTTGGCAAAGAATAAAGCATGGGTTGAGCTTTAGGCATTATTAGAGTTCGGCTATTCTAATCTTTGATCGAACACGAGTCAATACGAATGTTTGGCGATGCTGATTGTCAAAAACCCGAGCACTCGGCTCGGGCTCATGACAACTGAGTACGTCACGGTGTCTCGTTACTCGCAGTGAGAAGTCGTGATGGCATGTGACGGCACGGTGTCAACCGTTAATACATCTATATTTCTTTGCAACTCAAGAAGGTAGGGCGAGGGAAAAGATTGCCGGGGCGGAAAAAGCACAGAAACTTTGGAGAAGAGAGGGGGAAATTGACGTTCTGAATTTAAGACGACTTGACGCGGTGAGTCATGCTACCACGCGACGGGACCACATGATGTGACATTATTTGATCTGACAGCATGTCTTGAAACCATGACGTCACGTGACCACGTGGCACACGATTGACTGTAGTGCCAATTCAAAAGCGCCACGAAAACCCGCAATTTCTTACGCATTGCAATTCGGTATATGACACTTTGATCACTACATAAAAATGCCAGTTGCCAATTTTTACTTCTCAAACACTCACTTTGTAATAAAAAAAATTACCGTGAACCGTTTTGAACCGGTTACCGTTATATTTTTTTCCGGTTCAGTTCTGGTTCAGTTCCAAGATGGCGGTGAAGATTTCGGTTCGGTTCAGTTCTGGTTCGGCTAAAAATAACGGTTCTGTTCCGGTTTTCGGTTCGGTTCGGTTCCGGTTCGACACTCTGGAAAACAGCCCTTCCCAAGTGGATTCGAGCGCCAGCTCGAGTACCTTGTGACGCCTGAACGTTGGCAGCAGCACCTGCTGGCAAGGTCGGTATCAAAGCCGTCGCGGTGATATAGGAGCCCCCCCCGCGGACAATCATAATGTGTGTCTCGTCCTCTTGGCGAAATTCTTTTACGCCTGCACCTTTGTTTATGTCGGACGGCGCGTTCACGAGATGAACATCAGCCTCTCTATCAGCTTCTTCGAACTCTATTTTCCTTTTCAAGCGCGCCTCCGGCGCATCCGGGTCCAAACCTCCGGAATCACCCTTTAACTCACCTTTGAGCCTCAAGAATTCTTCATAGACGTCGTGTGTTATAAGCGTGTCAATTCCCTCTGCCAGCTCATTTGTCACCGTGTCGTACTGGTCACAGCCAGCATGCAAAGGCACCTACATCAGGTCCCCAGTCACCGACTGACCAAAGGCACCGCGGAGAAGAATGGGCCCCGAGGCTTCCTAGTTTCTAGTGTGAATTACGCTCCTTCTGATCAAAGTGATATCTGCACCCAAGTCTAACACTCTCCAGAATTTGTTTTGCTCAGACACGAAAGAAACGAACTAGAGCCGGAACTCAAATCAAATAATAGCAAATCAAGTTTTATTTGTTGTCACATCTCCTTACATGACAACAGGGGACTTAGGACAAAAGCTGCTGGGTAGCAGCTTGACGAAGGTTCCAGCCCCCGTGCAGTTCGGGACAAAAAAAAAAAAAAAAGGTAAAAAAACTAGAAATAAAAGAAAACTAAATATTCCATAAATGTAGACACATTTTATATTAATGTTAGGTATAATAAACACTCTAGGCGGAAAAAATACCCGAGAATAAACTACGAGAGCGGTCAGCAAATACACAAAGAAAGCTCACAGGATAAAACAACGCCAGTATTCAAAAAGTTATAAAGAAAAAATCAAATTTACTTACCCTTTATGTGAGAGTGCCTCTAAATTTATACTCTTTTTTACAGAGCGCTTAGTATGATAAACAAATTGAAATGAAGCGACTCATTATTAAGATAATTTGTGTTGGATACACGGTTTACCTAGGGCTGATTTTGCCTAAGGATGCGCAGGATAATGAAAGGTTTAGGTTACCTAAGTGAAAGTAATGAACGTTGTTTTGCTGAACAGCTCTACGTTGTTAAAAGTTTGAACGCATATATTTGATGAATTGTTATTTCGGTTAGGACCTTAAACAATGATGCAGTGGGATGGAGAGAGGGAACAGAAGATATTGCACGTACAGCCCTTTTTTGTAAAAGGTTCAACTTTGTCGGGTTTGTTTTGGTTGTGGTGCACCAAATAACGTTGAGGTAATTTAAATGGGAACAAACTAACTACTTATAAATGATTAATTTAACATGAGTAGGAAGTATTGTTTCAAACTTTGTTATCAGGCCAACGCTCTTTGATAGCTTTGCTTGGATATAATTATATGAGCATTCCAGCTCATGTCTTGTGAAAACAACACAACCAGTATTTTAATACAGTTTCGAAATTGAATTTGTTCATTATTGATTTTAAGACAAAATGGGTCGTGTACCCTTTTATTTCTAGGTTTAAACAGAATAGCCTTGGTCTTACTTCAGCTTAACTTTAATTAGTTGTTGAGCGTCCAGGCAGTAATTTGTTTTAACACTTTTTGCATTGCGGAAATGGAAGTGCGGATATGGTCATGGGAATCAAAATACTGGTATCGTCTGCGTAAATTACCAGTTTTACATAAGTGTTTTGAGCCATGTTTACGATGTCGTTGATGTACAAAATAAATAAAAGGGCCCTAATATGCTGCCCTGGGGAAGTCCCGAAGCTATGGCTAACCTATCTGATTAAAAATTTGGAAAAGACACGTACTGATTTTTATTAAATAAGTAGGATTTCAAAATATCAAACGCTATGCCTATTATTCCATAAAATGGGAATTTGGCAAGTAAAATGTCATGATTAATGGAATCAAATGCGTTTGAGCAATCGAGAAAAACATCCAATGCTGTCTTCTTTTCGTCGAATGCTTTTACAATCAGCTCTTTTTTGACTGAGTAATGCTATTTCAGTGGATTGATGCTTACGAAATCCAAATTGTGATTCAGATATGAATCACAAACTCGGATATCAAGATGAGTTAGGAGTCTTTGATGTAGATGTTTTGTAAGTGGTTTGGAAAGACAGGAAGTATTGAAATGGGCCTACAGTTGCTTATGTCGAACATATCACCGTCTGTATGTAGGACACTAGCGATTTATACCTGCATTTTAAGTTTGAAAAATCCGGTTTCAAGCGCAAGGTTATATATATGTGTCAGGTACGGTGGAATCTAATCACTAACGTATTTTATAGGTTTTATCTGCATGTTATCGGCATCAATACTTTTAGTATATTTAAGATTTGTGATAGTTGAGGAAACTTCCGCCTCATCAGTGGGGAAGGAAATAATTGTTTTCGTCCGCGAGAATTTCATGAACTCTAGGGCTTTTTTATACAGAAAGATGACACACACGTTGACGTACCAACATTTACAAAGAGATTATTAAACGCGTTTGCCATGGTGACGTCTGTCACTTGAGCGCCGCTTACGGTTACTTCACGAGGTACCTTTTGGGGTGGCTTATGATTTATTAAAGGTCGAAATTTCTTCCACAATATATCATGATCCAATATTTCCAATGGATCAAAAAGTATGTTGTTATAGTCGCGCTTAGCAGTTCTTAGCTTCCTCGTTAGTTTATTTCGATACGTTTCAAAGGCTACAAATCTGCTTTTTTCTCTATTAAAAAATGCTAAAATAAACAAATAAATATATGGTTCAAATGTAACAATACACAAAAGACAAAATAGAACTGTTACGTAAGAACGTTCTTTTTGGTGTGTCATCGCGCCAAGAATTGCTGCTTCGGCGCAGGCGCAAGGAATGGGCAATCACCCCCGGGCAGTCCTCTCATGACGGAAAGACAAACAGCGCACAGTAAACGGGGACTATAGGAAGTGCAAACAGGACAAGCGCTGACTCTCAACTGAACTTTAATCACATAAAAAAAAAAAAACAGCGACCCCGCCCACGTTACATAATACATTCACCACGTGTCCAAAAAAACAATCTCTTTACCACTTAAGCCCAGTGACGTTTGGCTTACGCAGTTGGCACCTGCTTCGATAATTGCATGCGCTTCTAAAATTTTTCTGTTCACTTTGTCCCTTTCATTGCCAATGATACCAGTCTTACTGAAGATAGGTTTGCACCCACATTCATGGCAATGCAATGGCAGATGCCCCCCTACAGCTCCCAACCCTGATCGCAACGGGAAGTATTGCTCCCGCAGTTTGTGATTAACACATCTGCCCGTCTGACCGACGTAGGCCTTTCCACATGTTAGTGGAATAGTGTACGCAACTCCCACCTTGCAAACAACATATTGATTTTCATGCTCCAGCGAGCAAGCGTTTCCTTTGCCCTTCTTATCGCCAACTTTCGCGCATAGCTGCGCCAGCTTACACTGAGCAGAAAACACCAATGGCACATCGTACCTCAAGGCAACTTTTTTCAAGTTGAGTGAAATTTTATGGAGATACGGTATTACGAGCGGTCTCTTATTTTGCCTTTCCCTCTGGGGACGGGGTTCCGCCTTCAGTTTTTTTAGCAAATTATCCGCAACGCTCATTAAAAGTACGATGTGCCATTAATGTTTTCCGCTCCGTGTAAGCTAACGCAACTATGCGCGAGAGTTGGCGATAAGAAGGACTAAGGACACGCTTGCTCGGCGAAGCATGAAAATCAGTATGTTGTTTGCAAGGTGGCGGTTGTGTACACAATTCCACTAACATGTGGAGAAACCTACGTGGGTCAGACGGGCAGATGTGCTAATCACAGACTGCGGGAGCATGACTTGTCGTTGCGATCAGTGGTGGGAGCTGTAGGGGGGCATCAGCCATTGCATTGTCATGGATGTGGGTGCAAACCTATCTTCAGTAAGACTGGTATCATTGGCAATGGAAGGGACAGAGTGAATCGAGAAATTTTAGAGCCGCATGCAATTATCAAAGCAGGCGCCAACTGCGTAAGTCAAACGTCACTGGGCTTAAGTAGTAAAGAGCTTGCTTTTTGGACACGTAGTGAATGTATCATGTGACGTGGGCAGGGTTGCTCTTTTCTTTGTTTTGTTTTCATGTGAGTAAAGTTCAGTTGAGAGTCAGCGCTTGTCCTGTTTGCACTTCATTTAGACCCCGTTCACTGTGCGCTGTTTGCCTTTTTGTCAGTCTGAACCAACTAACCCACATCGCCCCCTTTATTCAGTCCTCTCATCATAGTAAATGAACTACAGTGACATCCCTCTCTCCTGTCCCAATTGACTTGGTCCGGCAGAACAGGTGAATGTTTTTCCCCATGCCATCTAGACTTGACCGGGGAAGAGGGCGGACTTGCAACATGAGATCCTCCTGCCGTTGATACGTTGGGGCGGCCCGGAGTCCTACTTGACCTGGACGACCATCCACCGTCGGCTCACGGAGCCGCCTGGACGTCGTCCACACCACCAGCCACGCCTCCTTCCTCTGATCGTCTTCGCTTCCCGAGGCCTGCCTGCGTCTCTTCTTGGGAATAAACAACAACTATAACAGAAATTTCCACTTCCAAAAGACTTCACAATTTAAACGAAAGCAACAATAAAATATTCGACGTAGAAAATATAAAATTTAGCCAAGATAACCTCACGAATTTAAAAAGATACTTAATGCGGCTTTGTAGTTTCTCAGGAAGTCTTTCAGCTTGAATTGTGCATTCTTACAGCATAAAACTGCAAGTTTGAATCACCGCTTCCATAAGCTTTAAGCCTAGAATGCATGCAAGACGCTTGTGTGCAGAATCAACAAAATTCTGCATAATTTGGTGATTTAGAAATTATGGACAAAATTTTGATGGTTCGACGTGACTGGGAAAAAAGGAGACGTAGTGTTTTTGTTACACCTGCGCGAGGGTGGCTGTGCCAGCCCAGGAACATTTTCTACGTTACAAAATCGGGTTTTCGATGCGTCCAAGTGGAAATATGAAAAACTAAAAATATAGTGACGAATTTTCCTCATAACAAACTTGACCCAAGTTTTTTATTGCTTCATGTTTTTTTTCATTACGCATAATAATTATTGGTAATACACGAACGCAGCGCATACATTATTTTAATTGAAGTCGCATTGTCGAACTGGGCGCTGGCTGGCCCAGCTTAACTGTGTGCATACTTCATGAGCTCACATTTTCATATTTTATATGAACACTGCGCCAATAAAATAACTTTCCAAAAGGAAAGCAGTGCACCTGCTTCCTTTGAAACATTGCGTTGTTGTAGTTTGTTAAACATGTACACTCTAGGACAAAAACAAATTCTTCATGGCACTTGACAGCGTGTATATAAAGCCCGGTAGAGCGAACATCCCTACAGATCACCGAAGTAGAACTCTCTCAACTGCTGCAATAATGTTCGTCGTATTTTATGCGATACTCACTCTTGTGGGCTTGCATTCCTGTTACGCGACGGTCACGTACCCTGAAAGAAATCCAGCGCTTGGCAAGTATCAGGACGAATCAGAGGTTTGCATGAATTAGCTATTAATGTTTTCTTAACGCTGTACACGCTTGTTAATGCTCATTGTAAAGCGTTGTTTAGACTGTGTAAAAAGTGAATTCGCCAGATTGGTGAAATTTATTAGAAAATATTTTATTTGACGAAAAATGATAATAGCTCCGACAACCTATCACGTGCTCTCTATTTTGAATAAAGCATTCAAGACATGTCATATTATATGGCATAATTTTAGGATGTCTCTTGTGAATACACCTGAGTACAACTTAAAAGTAAATCAGGTAATTTGTTTGTGACGAGAGTCTTCTTTCTATAGGCAAAGTACCCACCCCCTCCCCCACCCCAACCATACGCATTCCGTGCGCTCGCTATATAGTAGAACTGACAGATCAAAAACGCACGACGTTGCCCGTCTCGATGATATTAATATTGCTCTGCAGATTACGAGGACCCGACATTAGCTGAGAAGAACGTTGAAGAACGAACGACGACGCAAAATGTCAGAAGATAACAAGCCATGCCCTGAATTTCTTAAGAGATCTATGAACATAATTTATGTGTCTTTTTTTGAGCCTGTGTAAGCGCCACAACGGACGCGCCCTTGATTTCGCAGTTGCCAAGCATTAGACTACTCGCACCAGCGAGCATAAACGTTTAAGCGAAGCTTTGGATAATGATATTGTCGCACAATAGTTGGTGAAGGGCACCCGTGTTTGTTACACGATACAGAATTAAAACGCCGATATTTTCCAGTGGAAAGTTAAGTTACTCGGCCTAGATTCAACTCAATATTCTCTTTCGTATAAATAATAATATGGTTATTTATTTATTTGTTGGGAATATATTTAAAGATTGCAATTCAAAATATAAAAATGCCGCTACCGCTTGTAAGACATGTCAATAAATTTACGATGGTTTCAAAGGTGCTGCTAGTAGTGAACGTAACTTCTTGAGACGATTTGTTCACTATATGCATCACGTGCATTTAGATTTTTTCTTTGAACGAAGCAATAGCTCTGGTGCTATATGCTTATTACAACTTATTGGACTAATATACAAACTTACATTTGCTTTTTTCTTCCTGATTTCATCTAGTGCTTCCCACTAGCCGAGTCCTGGTATGTTGTGTACCGAAACTACGAGTTTGATCCAGTTCTTGGGGGCACGGAGAAGTGCGTGAGGGATTTTGAAACCCGTCCAGAAGTAAACGGTGCATTCCCAACTGTATTTAAAATTGGAAATGAAACTGTGTAAGTACGAGTTTTTAAAATAAATACAGGGGATCTGAGGAACTTTCATGCATTGTAAATTTCGACATGAACCATGTCTCAAGGTTAGCCCGTGGTAGCAAGAGGCTGTGCGCAAGCAAACGATTGTGCGCAGATACGAGTGGGTTGGGTATGCGCTTTTGGACTAGGATAACTTCCAGTGCTGTACTTGTATAATGACATATTCAAGATATAAAATAACCGAGTACGGCTTTCCAGAATGTTTTTGGTATTGTTAAATCACTGCCATGCATTCTCAGTAAAATAGAGCAGTCTCTGCTATGTCAGTTTATGCGAGCTGTTCTTTTGTTGTGAATGCTCCATAGCCTTTTTAATGCACTCGAGGCATTGCTACGCAAAGCGTGGAGGCCGTGTGTGTGTCTCATTATAGAGTAAACTAAAAATAACCGATGTGAGATATCTAAATTAAACTTTTAAGGAAATCACTCTTTTCCTTAGTATTCATCACCTATTTCTATATCGACAATGTAAAATTTTACCACTGTTCTATATTGATTCAACTACCAAAAATTACGTGCTCGATGCAGCTAAAGGTATATACTTGGAAAATTGTATGCTCTATTCTTGTACAACTCGACCTGTTTAACTTCTAATAACTATGCCCTAGTCGATCCAATTCCACATTTATTGCTTCCGTTTTTGCTGGAATAATATTACCAATAGTCATATTAAAGTAATAATTTAAGCTGGTTGGTCATTCGACATGGTAAAGCAGCGCTCCGTGTTCCGTGCCCTGTTTTACCAATACCAATAGTTGAAAATATCGGATAGTAATATAGTTTTCATACATAAAAATACGTTAAATGCTTTGGAAGCTTCGAATTTCGAACTATACTGATATGGCATCTCGCCTTTCAATGTTTAACTCCATTCGTCCTATCCAATATCAAGAGTGCAAAGTACATCAAATCAACGCTGTAAATTAGACGATAAATTTAAGTTTCCTTCTAAACTAATTAAAGTTATAATGCTTACACAAACAGAACCAATTTGTAATCGGTTGATAACACGTTTTAGGAGAAACGTGTTTGGCAAATAATCCAATTATTTAAAATGCTCAATTAGTGAGGGTCGCCAAAAATTAATTTTAGTAAAGCAGACATATTGCTTAGCAAATAATTCTAAATAATATCCCTAAATAAAACTAAAAATGTGTAGTTGTGTTGCGTTAGCACGATATTTTTGTCGCTTTGCTTTTATATATACGTAAATTAGCGGAATGACTCTAACGCGTGAAAGATTCGAGGTGGTTAATTTTAACATAATACATTGTAGTGGCCTTCTCGTGAACTTCGCTCTCAAGATGCATATTTGCTAAAGTTTGCAAATTTATATTAACTTTAATTGTTAGATCTGACTGACTGATAACGGTTGCGTTAGAACTACGACAGAGTTTTCTTAATTTTTATCTGGTGCAGATAAAATAATGTTTTTTTCTTCTGCGCCTTGTCTTTGTCCAGAAAAACACTGGTGACTCTTGACTCAACCGAGGGATATACAGCCAAAAACGTTCTGTATATCCGACCTGTTGAAGGTAAGCGAAAATTCCGGGTTACTCTGTATTTCGGTGTCAACTAACATGTGATTACCTTGTGTATGCTCAAATAACCCTAAACCTCATGGGAACATATTGGACGTAAATTTAATTTTAAGATCAAAAGGCTTGCTGATATCAGTATGCATTTTGGGCAGCACACTTTTGCGTTTATCTTTATTTCCAATTTTAATTTAAAAATGAATTGAAAAGCGCGTTAGAAAATTAAGAGATATCGCTCTTAATTTACCTAACATCCTCGTCGGATGCTGAACACAACGTATCGTTTCGACGAGGATAATGATCCTTAGAAATTTTTACGAAAAAATTATATTTCGGCCTAAGCATTTGGAAATGATGTTTGCTGTACAGAATGTTTCTTGTATCAATGAGTTTCTGTACGAGTGTGAACACTTTTAATAGATTTACATGTACTACGATATATTTTTCTGATTGTTGAAGTATTTTTAAAATGGTGTCTTTTTATGCTTAGGAAATAGCTCTGTCCTGTTATACGTCGCTTACTTGGACTGCAAGAAATGTGTTCTTCTCCGAAACGTCTATGTAGACGGTAAGATTTACAGTTTGTTTCAAGGAGAACGCGTACTCATATGAAGTCCTTTGTAGTTTTCTAACGCATAGTTTAGATTTACGGGAGAAAAAACATGATAAATTAATCTATACTTCTTTTGACAGTTAACTCGTTTCACAATATTTTTAAGCACGCTATACGTCAAATCCTTTGCTTCTATTTTAGTATTTTTGCAGGCAGTGCCAATTTCAGGAGTCTGTTGTGTATTGCAGCCTCTCTTGGTCACCACATGGTCGCAGAGAGGAATAAAAAAAAGTGGATAAATTTTGGCTCAGTTTTCATTTTTGAATAGCTTTTGTAAGTCGCTTTATTATTCACAGTTTGTGGTTGCACTAAATTATTTATTAAATTAATCGGGATTTTCTAAATCAATAATTTCCTTGCAGATGCTGCTTGTTCCCTTCTCGTTCCTAAGAGCGAACTTGGTCATCAATCCGTCTGTTGTGATTTTGTTTTCGACCTTCTTTGCGGTGCAGGAGAGAGATACATCATGTATGACGACAGCTGCAAATGATGCGCCAACTTGCATTGGATAGGTGGTGGGTTTGAAAAGCGAGTTTTCCAAGAAGTTAAATGTAACCATGTGCGGGGGGTTTCCACAATAAAGCATATTTTATTATTTCAATAGAACGGTCACTGTTTTATTTCATGTGCCGTTCATCAATATTATTATAATAACTTAGAGTGTGCCTCGGGCATGCAAATAGATCATCCACATCCAGGACACAGAAACCTATATATCTTGAAGAGGCTTCAACCGCATCTCCTAAAACTTTTAAAAGGCAGCCAACGCGTCCTTACTTCACATAACTTCAATATGCCGGACTAAGTAGGATTGGTACTCTTCAAAATATACAACAAGCGCATACCCACGTGACACTGCCTTAATTTATTCCAATAAACACCTGCATCCATCTAGCCGCTTCTAAAAAAAGCAATTAATATATCTTTGGTTTAGAACTTGTGGTGTATATTAAACTTCGATCTGGCGATTGTACTAATGATGCCGATCAAGCCCGTTAGGAATTGTTTTACAAACACAAGACGCGCCATCATTAACAGGAAAAAGAAAACATCCTATGTGAAATTTTGGTAAGGGTTGAATTTCTCAAACTTTTTGGCGACTCAGAACACTTTACAAATAAAACTAATAATTGAAAACAGATCCTTAAGGTTTCTAATATGTTGACATGAGGGTAAATTGAAGACGATGTTTCTTAACAAAATCTAAAAAACTACTGCTCGAACTTTTGAAATCTTTTTTGTGTTCACTAAAAAGTGTTTTCACAATAGCGGCCCCGCTTTCCTGTGAACTTTGCAACCGTAGAGATTGCGACACTGATTTGATTGAGAGACAATACCTGTTCATGAAACAATTTGCGAGCTTTGGATGGAGACAATCTGGTATTAGCATCGCATCAGCTCTGTCTCTCACCGGGACTGGTGTTTTATTTATGTTTACTTCAAGGCAAACATTTCGACGCGGGTCCTGGTGTTCTGCTGTGTACAGATGTGACAGGGCCTGGTGTTTTTTGTGTGTACAGCAGAGCTAAAATTTAGACCTTGGTCAGGTGTGTTGGTGTATGCTGGCGTGACCGGGACTGGTGTTTCTGGCGTATGCACCAGAGCGGAAATTCAGACGCAGTTCTGATATTCTTGTGTATCCTGGCTTGGTCTGACGTGACCAGGTTCAATGTTTTGATGTGATTCCATCCAGTGTGTCCTGGCGTAATCCCGGCCTGCTCACACAGTCATTATATCATGTTGCAACTTAGGCCGAGACTAAGGTATGAAAACAAACGTTAAACGTACAAGGGACAGAAACAGAGAAAAAGAGACATCTGAAACGCGGCTAAAATATTTAATCAGTACCACATCCTTATATACGCAAAACCCCGAGGTAACCAAAAGCACAGCTTGCACTTTGCTAGAACACAATACACCAGGACGCACAATTAAAGGAACAGCCAGAACAGAACAAAGCGATGCCTCCTCAACGAACGAAAAAGCTACGACAAACCTTGCGAATTCGGGCTAATCCTCTACAGTTACAAAGAGAAAAGGTATATGCTTTGTGGAATATGTGACACTATACAAGCGAACAACATTAACCCCGAACATGAATAGAAAGACCAAGACCCTCAAAAACGATTTATAACTGGGAATAAACCTCTTCAAGTCATGGATGAAGAAATAATAAACAAATAATACTGGGAGAACACAACCACATCTATCATGGAAGATTAAAGATGTTGTTGTGTGGTCCCAGTGTTAAATGTTTATTCTTCCTTCATCCATCACTTGGACCAACACGCTTTTCTCCTAAGCAAACCTCTTCAATACGGACAGTTACCCGGTTGCGCTTGAATTACAGTAGAAGTGGTTGAAGCACGACTTAGTGCAATTCGAAAATGAAATAAATAAAAAGAATATTTTTTTTGTGGATTTGAATATAACGTCTATGGCGTTCCTTGGAAATGGTGAGGTAGCCGGAATGTCATTCATAAACGCACCTGAATTTGCTAGATTGTAGTAGATTAGTCAAGACGTTCGATCAATTTGTCAATATCAACTCGGTCGCTAAATATGATAGCGTTAAAAGCGCGAATGGCGAGGAGGCAAATATTGTTTCGCAAGCAAAGCTGCCCATTCATCCCACTAAAACACTGAAACAAATCAGAGTCAAGATTTATCGTTATTTCTTAAACCGCAAAACAAAAAGAACAATTTGAATTTAGTCTACATAAGACAAAACTAGAAAACCTTTGAAAATATTCTCTTCGATCAACCTACTAGAATAAATGTTCTAGGTCAGAATCCCCAGTATTATGCGCAGTACTCAGGTCTTAAAGGCAAATAAACCAATGTGGGACATAATTCCTACGTATTAACTAAATTTAATAAAGCATCAAGTAACTTCATTCCCACAAGAGTTTAATTGAGCATTATAGTCTTTATTTTCTTTATGAAAATGCATGCGAACTGTTGAAATATTTTTCTGTTTTATATTGCATCCGATCCACATTCTGACTTAGATACCGGCGTAATTAAATTTATTAATTAGTGTACTAGCCATAAAAAGACGTACTGCAAATCTAAGCGAGCATTAAAAATAATTGAATATAAACTTTTCATGGCGTTGAAGATTCGAAATTTCTAGCTGCTAAACACCTTGGTTTAACAGCTATAAAAACTACAAAGGCTCAAGCGCTCACTACACATTTTTTATAAACATCATTTCGAATTTAGTCACAGCTCTATTGTACTATCGCACATGCACAAAATATAATTTTGAATATTTCAACAAATATTTGTAGACGCTAAAGTGTGTTTTTCACCACACTTAATTATTTTACTAGAACTGCTGTCGAAAACACAAACTCAATTTTGACTTTTTCGTGCTGAAAAGCACGAAAAAAATAAATTTTTAAATAAGTGCTGTGTTCGTTCCAATGCCAAAGGCTTAGTATATCTTTTTCATGCAGCTGGTGGCTCAATTTCTAGCAAAAGCTTAAAGATATCCGCCACTCGTAAAGTTACTGATGCATTATGAAAAGAGTTAGATCTAACGACTCTCGAATCATGTTTATATATTTCATTCCGGCAGATTAGTTGAGCTGTGAAACTCTCTAGGGGTATTATTATTATTCTACGTCTACTCCTTAGTTAGGAATATCATTCGTGTGCTTGTCTTTTGAAGCTGAGATGTATGTAGTGCCCCTTGTGCGAAATATTCACATTCTGTTTGTATTTTTCTATTACAAAGTGTTCCACATTGTCACGTTCTTCAGTTAGATTTTCTGGGTTGCTATTCGCATATGAATATTGGCACATCAGGCTTGTAACCAAAGACTAAAGGTCATTTTACATTGGCACGTCTACTCCCGGTAATTATTTGAATATTGTATGAGGAGCAAAACAATAGAGCTTCAAGAACTGCTGATATTATTAGTTATCGTCGTTTTTATTTATTTTTCTACTAGGTAATTCTAGCGCGTTGTTAAAATGAATGCTTAAAAGCGAAAGAATAAAAACATAAAAGAAGTCCGCGGACGACCATACTCTTTAAAATCGCAATGACGTTTTGAAAGAGCATGGCCGTCCGTGTACGTCTCTTATGTTTTATTTGTTCGTTTTTAAGCATTTATTTAATCGCTTGAATAACAGTAATGACATATGACATGACTTCAGTTAAAAAATCAGGCGGTTTGCCAACCGCTGCGTCGATTACCTTGCGGACACACAAAATGACCTGGCACGAATTAGCATGTGGTGCGGTGAATGACTTTCGACTCTTAGCCGCGACAAAATAACGTATATTATTCATTCGAAAAAAAAAATATTGTTATTGATTCATTCTTTCTAAGCTGCGTTGTGATTGACACTATATCATCGTATAAGTACATTGGCGTTCACGTGGTTTTCTCGCTTTCATGGATTCACCACATTGACATCGTTACAACTGAATTATGACGCACCCTTTGATAATTAAAACGCAAGCACAAATCAGCGCCTTCTCAACTAAAAAGAAACTGGCCTATATAACCTCCGTCTTCCTGAATTAAAATATGTCTCATCCATAAGGCATCCTTCACAAGCCTCTGTCGCCCATTACTTTGAAGCAATTCAAAACCGTGCAGTTTGAATTATTACAAAATATTCCTACCACGTCAGTGTAACGCAACTTAACGATACCCTACAGTGGCAATGACTATCTGATCGCAAACTAACCTTTCGAATCTGCCTGTTACATCAAAAAAGAAAAAAAGAAAACACGTCCAAATGACAGCCTCCTTTTGCCTCCTAACAGGATATTATCTCGCCACAATCACGGTCGTTCCATCAAACGTATAACAACGAAGCACGCGTCTTTAACGCCTCATTTTTCTCAGATTATTACCATATTTTAAAAACATAAAAAATAGTATTTATTTTAGACCTATCCATTTTTCTCCAGTTATTCACCTTACACTTCTGGTAAACACCACTGTCCTACTAGGTTTTCACTGCAGGCAATTCTTATCAGTATTTATTTTGCGTTTTTTTGTATTTTAGTGTTTTATTATATTTCCCCAGATTCTCCTCATGTAATGTCCCATCGTCCTCTTACGGAGAAATGAATTCAATGAAAATGTCGCTGTGCATTCACCAAGGGCCTGAAACATAAGCAACAGTTGTCAATATTTTATCAATACACTTGAACTAATCTGAGAACCTTAATCAATATTGCTACTTTCGAACGTCGTTTATACGCTTGAAGACGTCGTCTTTCCTATAATAACTATATTTTTATGAGAAATTAGAAATACGTTTTTTCGTTGAGGAATTTTACCTTTATACATTATGTTGGGTGACCAAAAGAGACAACCCCTTTGTATCCGGGAATGTTTCTGCAACATGAGTTTATTTGCAGATGAATATAAACTGCATATTTTACGTCTGTATAACAGGATACTGCCTCATTTCTAGAGCAACCCTTGCAAAGGCAGTGTTGCCAACGGTCTTTGGCAACACATTTGTTCTTGGACAAATGTATATGCTGCGCTTTAACGACCATCGTCGAATGATTGAATCATTGAACCGATGAATACCTTGAGTGGGGACTTCAGTAAACTAAGAATGTTGTGTGAGACCAATAGGCCACTAAAAGGTTTCTTCGTCGTTCCTCGAGCTTTTTATATTGCTGCTATACTTCGCTCGCTGATGAGCGTACGGATGTCCAACACCCTGCTCCATCTTCTGACTTTTCTGATAAGTGACGTAGCTTAAGACATTAGTAGCGATTGAAATAATGTATCGTGTTAAATTAAATCAAGAGCGCTAAATTATAATTTATAACACGCTGCCGAGCATATAAACCATGTAGTTAATGCGGCAGGGTCTAAGGGTCTTTTAAAAGCTCGTGTCTCTCCGTTTCCCTCCCCCCTCCCCCCCCCCCAAAAAAAAAAAAAAATATATATATATATATATATATATTCTAAGGTTTCCGAAAGAATGGTGGCGATGCCGTGTTGCAACCTCCTGTACACTGCAACAAATAAGATTTCGAAGAAATCCCTTTTAAAATATTGTTACATTTTAGCGAGTTGCTGAACACTTTGAGGTGCTTTTGGAATTTTGTTTTTAAACTGCCGTTTTCTTGTTAACTTTACCTTATTACAAAAACTATGTTTGCACATTTTAAAATTTAAAAACAATGAGATCTGGAAGGATGGATATCTTTGAATTAGAAAATAAAGAATTATAATACGTTTCTTCATATTCAGTTAAATACCATGCTTTACCCACCCCGTCTTGAAAATCGAATGTGCCACAACAAAAGGTCGTCCTTGGAAATATTTAGAGGGGACCCGTTCCACATGCTCTAGTAATGATGCACAAAATATGAATATGAGTACATTTTTAGAATCATGGTAAATTACCAATACCTGACGAAAGAGGAAAAGTGCTGTGCGTTTGCTCTAATGATATAGTGCTGGTAATTTGAAAGTATAACATTTGACCGTAAGTGGAGTGAACATCCATGACGTGGCCAAATACGAATACCTATGTTAAGGCAGGCAGAATTAAGCACAATGCTTTCTCAGTGAGCTTCACTACCAATTAGACTATTGTGTGTTTCTAGGCGGGAGACTGCTTCCAATATACTATTGATGGATAAAACTGATCAACAGGCGCAGGCTTCTTACAGGTGGCCTGCTTAAATTGTGCTTTTACATGTTCTTATTTGCAGACTTGTACTGTACGCATTACAAGTAACCAAATTACTTGTAATCCATTACTTTTTGGAGTAATTTTGAAATCAGTTGATTACTTTTATTAGGCAGTAATCACAAGAGTAATTTGATTACTTTTTGAAGTAATAAAATTACTTCTAACGGTTACTAATTTTCCACGCCCTGGGGCTTCCCTGAGCTTCCCACTCCCAGTCCTAGCACAAAAAAAAAACGGACATTTTACAGAAATTGTACATGCAAAGAGGTTGACCTCGTTTCGTACAGCTCCGCGTAAATCTTTATTTTTTCCGTTCGAAAAAATGTGCAAATTTTATTTTTGTCATTTCGGAAAAAAGATTTGGGGGGGGGGGGGGGGGGGGGGGGGGCCCACAAATCTTTTTTCCGAAATGACAAAAATAAAATTTGCACATTTTTTCGAACGGAAAAAATAAAGATTTACGCGGAGCTGTACGAAACGAGGTCAACCTCTTTGTATGTACAATTTCTGTAAAATGTCCGTTTTTTTTTGTGCTAGGACTGGGAGTGGGAAGCCCCAGGAAAGCCCCAGTGCATGACAAAGGCCATTCAGGGCGAAGTTTGAGGGAGCAGAATGTAGCTTTGTAAGTCCTTCGTTCAAACTATCCCCTTCACGCACACACACACCAAAAATAAAAAAAAAATCCTGCTTACGCTACCTAATAGCAGCCCGTAGGAAAACCAGAGCCCAGGGATATCTAAAGCGGATGCAAAATATAACAAAGCCAGTTCAAATACACGTCAAGATCCCGTATTTCCCCTATGTGGTCTTTGTGACAAGCAAGGTTTCGAGTTGAGAAATGGTCGAGGCGATCTCTTCCGCTAATGGATACTACGCATGATCCGTTACAAATCCTGGAGCTGCTGCTCTTTTGTATAACATGCGAGTTCATCCACATGTGAATGATATCTCGGAAAGGGCGTGTGTGTGCGAAGGAAAATAAGAGCATTTTGGTTACCAGTGCAAGAAAATATATAAAGCAAGAACACAAAATACCTTTTATTTGGAACCAGAAATTCCAAGAAGGTGAAACGACCACGAAGAGGGAACCCGTTTTTTTCTTTTTCAGTACTTGTGAAAATGTGAAATGTAGGTTGGAGGTAGTTCATTGTTATAAGCAATAAAGGTTTAAGTCTTCACACAATAAAGTAATCGGAAAAGTAACGGTTACTTCTTAAAGTAATATGGAATTACTTTTGCTGTCGAGTAATCAAATAATCTAATCGAATACTTTTAGCCAAGAGTAATAGTAATTGTAATCGACTAATTGTTTTGTACCGTGTACAAAACTGCAAGTTACTTGTTATGACACTTTACAAATAGGATATTCACCGAGGACTGCGCGTGTTACACATACTTATTCTACATTCCAGTTGGTAATATCATATTACGTTGCCGAATCTAGGGATTGTGGAGTTTCACTTACCTTTAGCTGGTCAAGTGAGCAAAATTTTAAAGCAGCTTTGTTTTATGTTAGTCAACCGTTACTGGTTCAGTCACAAACCGGTGTGATTTTTTTTAAAGATTGCTTATAATCTAGATCACACAGATATCTCACCATTTCGATGCACGTAGAGGTAAAATGTAGAAATCAGGCGCTAAGCTCTCGGCGTGTTATCAATAGTAAGAATATGTGTTGCATTTGTTTTGCAAGACATCAACATAAATTTGTTTGTAATCTAAAACTCTTCTATTACTGTTCAAATATTTTAATTTATGGTATAGTTACAAAAGTAAATAAACAAAAAGTAACATGTTTAACCGCGGCGGAGCTTAGATAAGAACTAGTTGTTCATTTCTTATAACCGTATTTCAAGGTATTTAACCTATGATTGCACTCCAGATATTTTATGATGTTTGGTTCTGGTCATTCCAAATACAAATTCCAAGAAAGAAGTTGTCGAATTTTATAATTTATTCGTAAATTTATTTTCCCATTCAGCACCATACACAACTTGGCAAACTAACTACGGTTGTAACTCCAATGTTCATCTTTATTAAGAAAGTAACTTAATTTGAAATTTTATTATCTAAAATATCCGAACGATAAATAGACATATGCAAGTGACAAAAGACTACAATAGTAAGGACCTTTCGTTAGATGTGTGTAAGTATTTTGGCGTCTAATGTGGAAAACTTAAATTTATTCACTCCCAAAATAATTTTTATTCGTTGCTGGGTGTGTTCAGATAAGGGCGGTCACAGGGCTGTCATAATCATCTTTTGTTTTAAATTGCGTATTTTTAGGTAGAACGACAGTCCAGACAACAGGACGAACCTTACGTTTGCAAGGCATTATAATGTTTTTGCCAAAGAAGTGTGCTTGTGAGCGGAGGTGGAAAACGCTTCTGAAAATTTGCGCGTAGTCAAAAATTTGAAGACCCCAAGAGATAAAAATACAACTATTTACGACCTAAGTATTGATATCTGTGAAGCACGACAGCTATTCTATTAGAGTTAGTAAAATCGATTCTTCATTCGCTTGTATTTTACTAAAATATAATGACAAAAGTGTCATCGAGTATAATTATGCAGTTTTAGCAATTTTGTTTGACATGTCTTAGATTTAGGTTTGTAAGTTGAAACTTCTTGTACATGATATTTCACGCTTTGCTAAGTTTTTTTTATAAAAAAATAGTGCGAAACTATTTGTGCTAGTTTTTTTGCAATGCGGTCAGAATTTTTCTAAGTATCGAAAACGTCAAAATTATGCAATTTTCCTTGGACAATACGACACTATGTGACGCATATACATCTAAAATATAGTACCTTTTTTATAACAAAAGCGCTGTTTTAAAGATGCCGGATACAGAAAGATGACGTACTTATTGCCGAAGCAGCGATCACGCGCGCATCGGGGGGATTTATGAGAAGCACTACGCTGCACGCGCAGCGCCACCGTCTAATGTCGTGAGGCGCTCTGCCTGCCCTACGAGAGTGATTGTCGCTTCTCCCTCATGCATGGAGTAAACAAATTTTGAGCATTGGCGATTCTCTTGTACGGAAGCGGAACATATACGTAAAAAACAGCGGGAGCTGTGATGCCGACGGCTTACAAATTCGCCCAGTCAAGTATGTAGTTGACTTAATTGCATCAGTGTTAAGTTATATTTTTAATCTATCTTTGGAAACGAGTGTGTTTCCCAAAAGAATGCAAATTGCAAAAGTAACTGTTATATATAAAAAAGGTGACAAAAACGAGTTAGGTAACTGTAGGCCTATTTCTATACTGCCTGTTTTCTCTAACGCTTTAGAGAAGATACTTTATCAACGTCTAATAGATTTTTCAAATAAGTGGGACCTCGTAACTTCATCGCAGTTCGGTTTCAGGAAGAACTTTTCAACTGAAACTGCACTTCTTAATCAAAAAGAGTATATTTTGAAAAATTTTGAGAACAAAAAATATGTTTTGGGGGTCTTTCTAGACTTTACGAAGGCGTTTGACTGCCTTAGTCATGTGGTTTTACTTAAAAAGCTTGAAGCGTATGGCATCCGCGGACAAGCTTTGCTACTTTTACAGTCTTACCTCGAATATCGCCAACAGTATGTAAATGTAAACGGTTATTCATCCACTGTAAGGTTCATCACGTCAGGGGTCCCACAGGGGAGCATATTGGGACCTTTTCTATTTAATTTATACATTAATGATATCGTTAACGTAAATAAGCACGCAAAATTTGTGATCTACGCGGATGATACGAGCGCATTTTTTTCTTGTGATACTTGCGACGATTTAATCGATATGGCAAATCTGACCTTATCAAAGATAAAAAGTTGGGAAGATAGCAACTCCTTGAAAATCAATATTCATAAAACAAAAGCTGTGATTTTTCGTCCAAAAAACAAGCCTGTGGTGCTGTCTAAAGTGCTCACTTTTAGCTCTACTCCAATCGAAATTGTTAGTTGTTTTAAAACTCTTGGAGTCATTTTTAGTGAGGGTATGTCTTGGGATAACCATATAAATTGTCTTATCCCAAAGTTAGCTCGAGTAGTGGGTATTATAAATCGATACAGATCTGTGTTAGCAACAAATGTTAAATTATTGCTTTATAAATCATTATTTTTCTCCCACTTAACGTATTGCCACCTTGTTTGGGGAACGTCAACATTTACCAATATTGATAAACTTTTTATGTTGCAAAAAAAAATATTGAGATATATATGTAACGTGCCACGCGACTTTCATACCGCTGATTTATTTAAGAACTTTAAAATAATCACTAGTCACAAGTTATATCAGTATCGGCTTTCTACTAGTTATAAAAGTGAAAAAATAAGAGGTACAAGTCTTTTGGAAAACCTTGCGTCGCTGAGGAAAGCTTCTCCTCCGTATCCTACCCGTAACCCAGAGAAATGGAAGATGGTCACGCAGCGAACAAATTATGGCTCTCAAATTTTAAGCTCCACACTCCCGCATTTGTTAAACAACCTTAACAGCAATAACATTGATCTAGAAAATCTAACCTTTAGAGACTTGCGCTTATGATATGCTTGCACATAATCTTTTCTCTCTTAACATTTGCAAAAGGTGCTTTTAGTTTTGTGTACTGATTTGAAACATCATTGCCTCTAGCACGTTATAATGTTGTTTTTTGTTTGTTTTCCCGCATGCTTCCTGCTGTCCATTGTAGGGGCCCAGGGACTCGTCAAGCTGCTTACTGCAGCTTTTTTTCTTGGGCCCCACCATCATAAAGGATGGAAATAAAGCATTATTATTATTATTATTATTATACAGTTACTATAAGAGAACTTGCCCGAACTTACAACTGGTTAAAAAAAAGTTCTTTAACTCTACCGTTTTTCATGATATAAAGCGTGAAACATTTTTGATTTAAAAAACATATTCTTATCATCCCCCCCCCCCCCCCCCGAATAAACAGCTTTTCGCCTTAACAACATTTGTCCTATTGCTCCAATTTTGGTTCCTACTAACGGTTTTAATCCTTCATTTTTGCTTCAAAACATCAACGACTGGAACAGTCTCGCACCCTCCACAGCCAGCACCGTGGACCCGGATGATTTAAAAAAAAAAAACTATGTACATCTGTTGTGTTATTATAAAGCTCTTTTCTTTGACACCTCAATATCTTATAACTGCCGTGAATTTCTCCAAGGTGTACTGTTTTTTATGTTAGTCTTTGCATCTGGCCTATTTTTGTATAGCCCTCGTTACACCCCTCTTATGTAATGCCCTTAACAGAATTTTGGTTGAAATAAATTGAAATAAAATAAAACCAATGCATTCATTGTTTGATGTCGCTCACAATTGTCACTAGCACCATAAGAAACACAGGGGGTGGCGAGTCAATAGCTCCTTGTTATCGCTCGCAGTCAGTGAAACGGTAGCGTCAGGCGATAAGAGCTCCGAAGAACAAGTTTGAAAGCATGACGAGTTAACGCTATAAGCCACGACTTGGTTTTGTTAAGCTTCTCGGGACTATAGCATAGGACCCCAATTCTGAAATATGTCACTAACTGCAAGGCTTTCCTTAATGGTTTGTGTTAATATGTCTTCCATAATATTTTACACAAAACCATTTTACGTGCAAACAAAATGAATATATATATATATATATATATATATATATGTATTACCTTGTTGTCGTTAAGACGGTTAGCGTAGAGCACACATAACTGAACAAATTGCATTTTCTTACGTGATAATAAGCGCCAGCTCACAAGTGATATGTAGAACTAGTTTAATGAAGTTTATCATGTTAAATTCCAAACCACGCCATAGTATGAATGCTGTCATCATCAAACTTACGTCACATATTTGTTTTGCTCTTTTGTATGCCTGGTATTTAAATGAACGTTTACCGTCGCGCCACCCCTTGCTGCACGCCGAGCGGCTGAGAGTTAGCAGATAAGGGAATTTTCTGAAGTGAACTGTGTAAAATGAGCCAAAATTTGAGTCCTTTATTGAGGCATGTGGTATGACTGGACAACCCTAAATATAGTCACAAAATTGTTCTTCAACAGTCTGGTGTGCGGCGTCTATACAAACCCCGTCGCCGACGCTTTTACAAGCTTCCCACCAGCTTCACGTGTCGTACCCCGGGCTAGAAATCTCACCGGGCGCCACTCCACGTTGGCCATCTTTCGCCCTATTTCTTTCTATGCACGGAGCCAGTGTTATCCAACTCGATCGACTTTTTTGTGTTAAGACGAATTTGCTTCTTGCAGAGCAGGCGACCAAGTGAAGGAGCATCCTCTGGTATTTGACTTTCATTTGTACGTCTCACTATTTGAAGGTAAGACGAGCCAGTCGTTGAGAAGTTGACCCTTCGGTGGCCAAAAAGGCCCCAGTAAATGCCGCGCGGATAATTCTAAAAGAAAACAATGCTGGGAACCCAACAATTGTAACCCGTGAAGCGGCTTTCATAGTCTTGGGTAGTGGAGCTGAACACAGAAAGAAGAGGGCTTTAATCCAGGTTGTAAACACTGAGAGTAGTGAAGGAAGAAGGCTTTAATATAGTTGACAGTCCAGCGGTTGTAATTTTTTTGTTTTTATTAGTGTTCAGCTGGCACCACCCAACAATATGACACAACTAGCTCAGCTCCAACTAGTACTATGTTTTCATAGATATTTTCCCCAGCCCCTTCACTTATAAACTGAAATTAACTACCCGATAGTACTGTCACCTAAGGAGCCGTTCGCCATACTTCAGCGTTTCACCAATGCTAGAAACGACATGAAAAAATAAGCGTCTTCTCTTGACGCATTACGTCGAAATTGAATGTTAATTTAAATGTATGTAAAGAAGATATGAAGGAGACAAATCTGATTTGCCAGGTTTAACCGCATAAATTAATTAGTGTATGTTATTTTATAAGTTTGGCTTTCCCTTTGGACAGACTTCAAGTATTCACTGTTTGCATCAATAGAGAATATATAAACAACTCGGTGAGCATGAAAACTTTCAAAAAGGAACACAAGTCAATAGTCACTCTACAAGCCCTTCTCGCTTAAAGCCCTATATAGGGGATGTCCCGGCCTAGTGTTATTGCTATATAAATTATCTCTCGTGTAGAAAGAGGGTTTCAAGAGCCTGCTTATCACTTGTCTGAAAAGGCGCATAGACTGATTATTGCAGCAGCTGTGCTACTACTGCGGTGTCTGTATACCTTGCTATTCAAATAACAGTTTCGCCTTCAACATTGAAGCAAAGGTAAAAACACAGGCCAGCTAGTGTACACCTCTCACAACAAATTCCAGACCAGGAATAATAAAAAGACGGACTATCACATACTTGTCTCAACCAATTCATGCCTACAAAAAGCACGCTGGAATCGGCAGTCAGGACACACACAATGCCCGAAGGAGTTAGGGGTCCGATCAGCTTCAGAGCACGACTATCCGCGGGCACATCGACTGCAAAGTAACCGCATATATCGTTCCCTAAACACTGAAATCTGAAATAGTATAGCGCAAGCAGGGAGCACACGTCAACGCAAGCAGGGAGCACACGAAAAAGTATAGCGCAAGCAGGGAGCAAGCACGGCACACGCCTTGCAAAACACAAGGCGATCATCGGTGAACAGACTCGGTACGAACGTAGTGTACGGTAGACCCATAGGCTATTAAGGGGCATGTGATTCGCTGAAACAGTGGATTTCGCGGTTACCATAGTCACGGCCTATCCGTCGTGACGCTCAAATAGGCTCCAGCAGACACGGGCGACTCTTGTGCATCCACCGTGCCAGTGTACGTAGCACCATTTTGGAACTTGGCGCTCTATGACGGCTTCGCTTAGTTATTTGGCCAAATCAAGGGCAGAAATCAGCGCACTGCTCTACATTAATGGAAGATCATGCTATGGATACCCAGTGGTTGACATACAAACGTTTACAATTTGGAGTAACTTATAGTGCTGCAAGGGCATGCGTGGGCGCACGAACACTGCTTATCAAACTGCGAATGCGGAGTGTCTAAATAAAATACTAAAGAAGTCACAAAGTCTAGAACAGCTCACGAAGATAAGGTGGAATAACTTTCCTACCGTGAGCCTGAGAAAGAAGGGAGACGTCTTGTTCCGCCCTGCTTTTCAGAACAGCTTGGGGACGCGTCGGTGAAATGGACGAAAACCCGCCTTTGCTTTCTTTTTCCTCACTTTTTTTTAGTATGTAGAATAACAACCTGTGACACGAAGAGCTCGACGCTATCCGCAAAAGCCTCAGCTGGAGCGAGGCCCTCGGCGACTCTAGGCAACGTGTTGGCAGTGGCGAGGCACTTGCCATGAACATACTGCACCTTGAACTGGTAGTGCAGCAGCCGGACGCAGAACCGCTGGACGTGGCGAGGCATGAGGCCGAGGTCGGCAGAGCCCAGAAACCGGACCAGCGCCTGGTGGTCGGTTTTAACAACAAAGCTCAGATCGCACAGAATAGTTTTGAACCTCTGGACGGCCCAGTGCTTCCTTCTCGATTTGTCTGTATCGTTGTTCGGCAGTAGTCAGTGAACGCGACGCAAGGCAGCCGCTCTTTACACATCAGATGTTACTCTTGCAAGAGAACGGCGCCCAGGCCGTACGAGCTGGTGCCTGCAGAAACTGTCGTGGGATACTCTGGGTTCTATCGAGCCACGCAAGAGCTGGATGCCACCATTCTCTTCAGCAAGTTGAATGCTGAAGCCTGACCAGTCGCCCAGGTCCAGACCGTGTCCTTGTTCAGGACGAGCCTGATCGGCGCAGTAGCGGCGGACAGGCTCAGCAAGATATGTCCGATGTTGGTCAACATTCCAAGTAGGCACCTCACGCCTCGCACGTCTGTTGGAAATCGCGTACCCGAATCGCGGGGGACCTTGTCGGGGTCTTGTACTGTGCCGTTGGTGCTTAAGACCACACTGAGGAACTTGACGGACGACTCTCCGAGGAGGCACTTGGCGGCATTCAGCGTAACGCCCGCTTGCTGCGGTCTCACGAGGGCAACTTGAGTGTTCTGTCGAACATAGGCCGGTCTCTGCCAAACACCAGGACGGCAGTCCTGGTGTAATCTACTATGTTGACGCATCTTTTAATTCCCTTGACAATCAGTAAAACAGGACGCTGCGACACCTCTAGGGCTGACGTGATTTCGAAGGACAGACAGCGATAATAGAATTCCCCGAAGGGTGTAATGGACGTTATGTACATACTCCTGGCAGCTTTCGGAGAGGCGTACAGCTGCAACGGAAAACGATTTGCACAAGTGACCGAAGACCGGAGCGGCCAAATCGGGACACGAGGCGCTATATTTCCGAGCGCGCAGATAGCGAGAGTGCCACGCACGTTCCACGTTTCAAAGCAGCGTGGTTGGCCAGCAGAAAGCAGCCCATCCTAAAGCTTGCATTTTGAATGCTATCTTATCTCTCACTTTTCGGCCGAGCGATGCGCCAACGTGTTTAAGCGCTTGAACCCGTTTTTTCTTTTTTTTTCGTGCGCGACCTTTATGAGCGGTTGGGAGCCGACGAGTTAATCAAACAGCGTCGAAACTGCAGCGTCACTGCACTCATTACCTCTTTATGTGGCTGCGTTTTTCGCCTTCTAATCCAACCAAACGCTCAAATTGTTCTCTGACGGTACGGTTTTAGTCCGTCATTGTGCAGGAATTCCACAGCTGCTAACAGAAGGGAGTCTTTCGAAAGGGTCTATTGTCGGTTTAGTGGAAAAATCAATAAAGGAAATACCGCTGCTCACAACGCCTCTGCAAAAAAAATAAATAAATAAATAAACGGGCCAACGTGCGTAATAAACACATTGGGGCATCGCTCGGCCGAAAGTGAGGGATACGATTGCTTTGAAATGCAGACTTTAGGGTGGGCTGCTTTCTGGCAGTCACCTCCGCTTTGCAACATAGAGCGTGCCTGGCACTCTCCCTATCGGCGCAATCGGGAACGATAGCGCCGCCTGTCGCGATATTGCTGCTCGGGTCATAGGTGACTTGTGCTAATATTTTTCCGCTGCAGCTGTACCTAGTGAAATCCAGACACTGCACCGAGTTTCGAGAAGACGGTAGCGCTTCCCAGCAGCCCAGACTCTGGTTGACAGTCGGCATCGAATGCTGCTCTCGGATACGACCTGGTTCAACTTGATTCAATTGACTTAAAGTCGATAGCCTCTTGCTGACTTGGGAACCCCAACGACGCCGGTGCATCATGCTGTAGGAGTCTTGACTCCCGATCACTAACACACGCCACTGTTGACGCCACTGCTTGAACAGAAACACACGTCTTCTTTCCGCAATATTTCAGTGCTGTTGAGCCGTTTGTTCCTAGAGCACCCGAAGTGCAGCTAGCAGGTCATTGCACGCAGACAACAACGATTTTTTCCATATTACGATCGGAATTACGGTCTAGGTCAGCGTCACAACATTCACTATCCGCAAGTCGATCGATTGTACCGTAGTAGCCCGAACGGTTCCTTAAAACGTTGAAATTTTAGATAGAATAGCAACTACGAATCATATGTCATCCTATTGCGAAACACAGGGAAACCTGAGCTACCGGTCGCGTCTTCGTTCTTCTAGTATTGACAGCACTGTTTTAGCGATATTGGTGACGCACAGAGACACGAACCAATATGATCATCATATCATGGTCGGTTTACACTCGGAAACATAGAGACATCGGCGACCGTTCGCATAGCCGTTCACGACCACTTTCACAACAGACAGCAGTGCCTGATAGATGCTGGTTATGCGGAGAAACAAAAACAGGGTGATCATCGGTTGACGCACTCGCCAAGAACGTAGTACGCTAGGCTCCCAGATAAATAACGGGCACGAGAATCGCAGCTGCTCGGAGTTCGCAGTCTGATTTCTCAAGGGTAGGCAGCAGCTCTTGAGCCTTGGACGTACTTGTATCATCAGGCCTACGGCTTCCCGAACCGCTCGCATGCTACAACCCGACACCCAGCTGGCCCAACAACGCTGGCACTGCCATGCTCGGTGTATTTAGCAAGATTCGGGAACTTCCCTGTATATGACGGCCTCGTTCACTGATCTTCCCCAATGAAAGGTAGAAACGGTACCGCAGGAAGAATTAGCAAAGCAGCCTGAATGGTCGTCGTCCTTGGAAGACATGGAAGAGGAGGGTATTAGGCACGGCCTGCTGTTGACCTAACTGCTTACCAGACTGCGCGCTAAAAGATTCTCCATCTCAAAAAAAAAGAAAAAGAAATGCGCAAGGAGCAGTCCCACTGTGTCAAGGAACAGGGGGATGACCTCGAAGTGTTTCGGATATTTATGCACCACTTAAAGATAAGTTATCCCCAGTCATCATGTTTACATGCGGTGCTTACACTCAACGCGACTGTTAATGAATCTGCACCGCCCCATGGACCCGTACTGCTAACCTATATCGGCCGTACGCAACGCGCACGCACAGCTTCTCCGCTTGTCGCCCTTTCGGCTTTGGCTCGGTCACGGGATCGGCGAAAAATCAGACTCCTCGAAAAGCTCACTCCGCCTCGAAGGTCAGATGTCACAGCGATGTCGAGCGCCCATTGGCAGCGTCTGTGTTTCGCCTTCAGGTGATTGACTGGCCTCGGTGAGGTTTCAGCAAAATATTGCTCCAAAAGCGAGGTGCACGCGACACGTTTTTGGAGGCGCGCACGTTTCTCGGAGGCGCGCAACTTTTTCGGTCGCGTCACAAAGGGGAATCTATTTCCCAAAACCTAATTTCGTGACACAAGATTCGCCAACTAGATGCATCGTGTGAATAGACTTTTAGGCATGCTCCTTTGGCCGTGACGAATTGAAGTTGCTCAAGCGCTCGTCAACTTTCTCTTTTTTTTTTTTATTCAATGAACGATTGCAGTATCTCTCTGCAAACTAAACTAAAAGAGGAATAGGTACGTACCTTAAAGACAATGATTTGGTGCTTTTTTGAACATTTAACGTATCGCCAGCAATACGGGCCCATCGAAACCACCAACGGCGGTTACCAATGTCCACGTCTGTGCCCCGCCGTTCCAAACAAGCCCGAATGCATAGGTCCATTCCCTCTATATTAATATAGTAACTCTATGTCTGGCGCTCGGTGAGGCGGTTTTCCGATGCAGAGTCGTGAATTGTGCGGCCGATCCTGGATGCAGTGCCCGTCGGTCGATGCTCGAGGAGGCACAAGGCATTTTCACCGCGTTAACGCCACGTTATATTACGTATTTCTCCCTCCATCGTCCTATAATGAATCGCGTGTGCGAATCGATGAGTTTCGTCTGCAATGCTCAGTTGTAACACGGATAGGCACTTGTTTCGATTATCTTCTGATTGAATACGTTAGTGTTTTCACTTAACATTTCTTTCGTACGTTTTCTTGTGTATCGCTCAGTAGCATAGGTTTACATGAAGTTCATTTATTTCTTTCGTTCAATTGATTTGTGACTAACAAATAAATTTGTTCCAATTCGCACTTTTGTTTCATTCCATTAGTTCTATTCCGTCAAATTAAATACGCTACATTTGATACATGCCTTTTTTTTTTAACAAGACACGATACGTGGAGAGCAACGCCGAAAAATTGCGGCCGCGTTTTTTACAAAACTTACTTTTTTTTTTATTCGAATTAAATTTGCGGTTGTTCATAATAGCCTACGCTCGATGAGGACCCACTTCGAGGGCTGCGAAGTAGATGCCACAAAAACAGGCTACAAAGAACTTTCTGCCTCACAGTTGGACGATCTGGAGGCAGCGCCAAGTCCTTTCAGAGATCCGTTGCCGATTATATCCTCGAGTTCGCTGCCTGAGCTCTGCCCCTTGCCATCCTCGTGTCCGTCTCCTTTGACCGCCGCGGTCGCATGCCCTGCCTGTCCCTCGCGGCCACGATCCCCAGAATTTCTGAGTAAGATACCTCCTAATGCAGTTTATTCATTTATGGGCTACACATAGCATAGGCAAGGTGCAAGACTAAGTAAACATTGCAAAAATTAATTCTATTGTTTCGAAGGTGTTGCCATCCAAACAATATAATTAATTTAACAGCTTCGCTACACATCTCAATTTAGCAGCAATATAAGCAATAGAAGCGCTCAAAGGCGCCCAACATATTGTGACGATGAAGAAGCCGACGCTGCGGCAGTGGTGTGCGCTACTATCGAGCGCTAGGCCCTGCCGCCATTAAATGATTCGGCTTCATTATGTGACCATCCTTGTCTTCTCCTGCCGGCCCCGTATCTCCGTAACAATATATTTTCTTCAATAAAAAGCTCGTTGACTTTCTAAACAGCTAAATTATTGTCAATCACATATTTGCAAAATATAGACTTGAACAATTCAAAATAGGTTTATTACTTTTAGACGTTGTTGTGAGTTTTCCACCAACATTTCTTTAATACACTAGAACTGTTGTCCCGAACGCCAAAGTTATGGCATCACAAAATTTTTATTTTCAAACCACCAAGTTCGTACTTGACTTTATTGTGTTTTTTTTTATGAAATGAAGCAGGTTTTTTTGTAAATTACAGGATGTGCAAATATACTTCTAGTGCTTACGTACCTTTGGCACAAGCGTTCTACTGAAAACAATGATTGACGTTTACAGCCCTCTGTTGTTCCGAATTAGAGCGCCGCTCTTGACGAAGAGGAGGGGAGGATACGGAGGTGAGGGCATGCCCCCTTCCCCTCCGTACTCTCCCCTCCTTCTCTCCTGCTCCCCTCCTATATAGCGGGAAAGTTTCGCAAAACTTCCCGCTAAATATAGCGGAACAAATTCCCCTATATATTTAACAGGAAAATGTTTCCGCTGAATTTAGCTGGAAAATTTTTTCCGCCAAATTTGGGCAAAAAAGTTTTCCACTAAATTTATCGGAAAATGCTCGCTAAATTTAGCGGGAAAATCTTTAGGCAAAAATTAGCGGGGAATTCGCTCTGTCATATTTAGTGGGGAAATTTTACCGCTAGACATACCGGAAAAATGTTTCCGCTAAATTCAGCGGGCAAAGTTTGGAAATATTAGTGGGGAAATTTTTCCGCTGCGCGGAAATTTTTTTCGCTATATTAAGCGGGCAAATTTTATCGTTAAATTTAGCGGGTGAAAGTTTCCGCTGAATTAAGCGGGTAATATTTCCGCTAAATTTAGCGGGAAATGTTTTCCGCAATTTTAGCGGAGAAATTTTTTTCCGCTTAACTTAGAGAGGAAATTTTTCAAATAAATTTAGCGGGCTAATTTTCCCGCAACATTTAGTGCTGAAATAATTTTTCTGCTAAATTTAGCGGGGAAATTTTTCCGCTAAATTTGGCGGTGAAATATTTCTGCTAAATTTTGCGGTGAAACTTTTTTTTTTGCTAAAATTAGCAAGGAAATTTTTCTGCTAAATTTAGCGGGAAAAGTGTTCCGCTTAATTTAGCGCCGCTTGACGTCACACGTGAGGTCACTTGTGACCCTCGCGACGTCACTCGTGAGGTTATTATGGGAAACGTCCCATAATGCAACGCGTGGTTACGCCGACGCCGACGCCGACGGTGACGCCGCTCAAGCCGAAAACGGGCGCCTAAGAGCTGCGCTCTAAAACATGAGGTAGATAGATCGTTAAATAAGTGCTGTGTTTGTTCCACTCTTAAACCGTTTTATATCATAGTTTATGCAGCTGGCTGCTCAATCTCTAGCAAACCCACAAACACATCCGTCGTTTTTGGAGTTAATGTCCCATTCTGAAAAGTATACGACAGTCACATCCGTTTTTTATTATTTTATGTTTCCTTTTTGACCAGTTAGTTGACCCCTGAAACCCTCGAGCGGTATTTTCATTCGTTTAGGCTTACTCGTAATTTTAGCACTTTGGGCGAAATATTAACGTTGGGTTTGTAGTTTCTTTTAGTTGGGTACATTCTATACCTCTGGGCGGTCCTCTGTGAGCTTTACAGCGCAACTCTTAACAAATGACTGTTTGCACATCGTGTTTTAGCAAATATCCTCAAGACATTTTATAAAAATGGACCTTTGGTCCATTTTAAACATATGAGAAGGAATATTTTCTGCTGGGGCTACAAGTGCTTCAAAATTAATATAATTCGCCATTCCTTTATTTAATCATATCTAAGTGTAACTGTCCCCTTGTGTTAGCTAAGGGCCCAAAATATTAAGTACCGCTGCCTAATATTTATCAATATACGTCAAATATAGTGAAAGCCCGAATTAATATACTAACCCTCTTTGACTGTTTGCTGATTACCTCGTCTTCCTTGAGATTAAAGACTTTTTTATGAGAAATATACAAACCGCCGTATTTATTAAGGAGCTGCGCCTTTTTACATTGTGTGGGATGACAAGGCAGCTTACTATTGTTTACCCAAATGCTCTTCTTTAGCTCTAATGCATGTGGTCAGACTTATAAACTGCGTAGTTTATATCTTTTATAGGATTTTTGCTTATTTCTAAAGCAATTCTGCTATAGTGCAAGCTAGCAACATTTAGAAACCGAAGTGTTCTTGGAACAAAAACAGAGATCTCGTTCTAACGATCTCCGTCGTATGGTTCCGACAGCCAAGTGATAAAGATTTCAAGGGAGGACTCTAATAAAATAACAAAGTTGTAGAGCACCAATAAGCAAGTAAATGCCTTTTCATCGTTCTTCGAGGTTTTTAAGTTGCTATTAGACCTCGCTGGTTGAAGTGCATACGGAAATTGAACACCACAGCTCAAAGCTACGACCTTACTCGCAGGGCATGAATGCTAACATATTTGTAAAGATTAAAACAATGTATGGTGTAAACTAGAAAAAAAAAGCTTTTTACTCAAAATGTATATAAGTCTGAAATATTCATGACTTATAGGTGCCAGAGAGGCAGCAACAGTCTGTTGAGAGGTCAACCTCTCTACGTATTTTTTTTAAATTAAACTTTAATTCCTTCCTAAATAATAAGAACGTCGGGATGTTGTAACCTTCAGCAATCCGCAACAAGTTTTCCAAAGATCAATCTGGTATTTTCCAAAACATTTGTTCCTTCCAGCAATTGATGACCGAAGTTCGACCTCTGTGATTTCTTAAACGTATTAGAGGTAGCGTTAATACTTTGATTCTGTCGTTTTCTTGCCAACTTCGGCTAATTGCGAAATCGTTTTTTCGTTCATTTGAAGCGAAAAGGCAATATTCTAATGAGGAGGCTAGAATGATTTCAATTATGGCAAACAAATAAATAAAGAGCGGTTTGGTAATATTTAGTAAGGTATTTATTTTTCGAAATTGAGTTACAGTATTACCAATAATTAGACTTCAAACCATCATACGTTGTTTTTTGTTGTTGAAAGCAGTAAGGATGTGCGACTCGTGCTGACAACTGAATAACAAAGCAATAAATTTTTTGTTTTGCATAAAACTGAATGGTTTACTCAGAGTTAGTTAAAAATATTGAAACTTAAAGTAGTGTTGTGGGCAAGAAGTAGTGCGTCGGTAACTTCGTAACTTCTAAATATGTACAATAATATATTCGAATAAAGCAGTTATTATCTTAATTTTCGTAACATATTATTAAACCATATGCAATAACTTGGAGAGGAACGCAAGAAGCAACATTTTCCAAAGAACCACCGATTTCATTCGAGATGTGTGCAGTTACCCAAGTTAGCTTATTAGCAATAGAAAGCAGAATCAGAGACGGCACGGCTAGCACTCGTCACACAGCCTGTAACACGACATTGGTAACAAAACCTTCGCGAGATCATTAAAACGGCGATTAATATTCGGAGCCGCCTGTTTCGCGACCGCAACGAAGGTTTATAAAAGCGTACGGTATTCTTGAACGTCACATATCCCTAGTTCATCTTTCGTTGTTTACATCTAACAATGCATAATTACATATGTCGGACTTGCTGTCATTCATATTAATTTTCACTATTTTTCTGTAAAGTGCCTATATTGTCGGATTAAATAATGCTTAACCCTTCTCTTCTGAACGAGATAAAAATCATCACACAATTACTGTGATTTTTTTTCAACTGACCGCACGGCAGCGCAGTTGTCGGTAAGGAGGTGCTACAAGAGGTTTAAAAACTGGCTATCCCGAACTCGAGTGAAACCAAAAGAAAGTATGTGAACCAACCTTAATAAACAGTCCCGCGTTTCTTATTTTCTTATTGACTCTAGGTACTCCCTGCACAAATTCTGCCTCAGATGCGTCACTTGGCTCAATTGACAAAGATCCGGGTTCAAGAAGGTCAAGGTGAATCGAACTTTCAAGGCATATGGTACTGATTGCTCTGAACTCCTGCTCGTTTTTCAGAGGGAACGACTAGTGTACTTATTTTTTTGATATTTTAGAAAAGTTTTAATTGTGTTAGAGCTGAGGAGAAAGGCGACCGCATAGGTGGCCTGAGTTGACCCGTAGGACAAGACTGCATGGTACACAAGCTGCTGCAACAGAGCAACACAAATATAACCGCAGAAAAGTTACAATCTAGTATTAATTATATTTTTGTATTTATTCCTGATATGAGGTAGTTGTGCACATACCCCAGATCTGGCTCAGTGGCTGGTTTCGACGAAGCGTTTAGATTAAATGTTGTTCAACTTTAGGTCATGCAGACGAGCACTCACAACACGCCCAGGCAGTATAACCAGGGAAACAATATCACTTTTGCTTTAGTTTACCGCACATAAAAGTTTATCTTAAGTCAAGCTTTTACCCCGTCAAACCATATCCGCATTCGCTCAAAACAGAAAACAATTGCAAGTCTAGTTAGATATAGGCTTGCCCACTGCATAATTTTATTGTATTCCATACCAAGGAGTTAACGCGACGGTGAATAAAAACAAACGAGGTAACATCGTGCCACAGAGGTTCCGTGAATTCTATACGCCTCGCAAGTGGATTCATTTTCGTCTTCTGCGCATGAGAAAGGAAGTAGCGGTGACGTCGGAACGCCGAGCCCTGATTGGCTGATCGCGACTCCCTATCTCAGCGTCGTCCAGGGTGTAAGATAGACAGGTGGGGAAACGAGAGCCAAATGAGCGACCGGATTGTGTCTGCCTCGGGTTTCTCTTTTTCTGTGGCGCCATCTATGTGGAGCACCGCGAACTCTAACTCCGGGTGGGCGACAGGTGGCGACCGACTAAACTGACGGAGATGATTTCTCTTGGATTTTCAATGAAGGAATGTCGTGATCTCGGTCTATTTTACGCGCTCTCCCATAAAGTTCCACGCAAATTCAATTCCAATTTGTTTCCTCTCGCCGCAGCGCCATCTGTTGCAAATCGGCGGTACCAGCAAGCAGACGAGTACACAATCCGGTCACGGCGCTGCGGTAGGCTTCTATGGGCCGTTTCCCCACCTGTCTATCTTACACCCTGACGTCGTCTGCTCCTTTGCAACGTCGTCTGCTCGCAACGTCGTCTGCGTCTGTCTTACTTTTCTTGCGACTTTCGGAAGTGCAGCTCTTTATGAGCGAGCTCGACTTCGCCTTTCAGAGAGGGCAGACGAAATAACTCGAGCGGTACGTTGTTTTTCGCATCAAGGAGGAAAGTCAAAGGACTCACTGGCAAGGTGTCCCGAGGCGCCGAGGTTTGTTTGCTAAGAACCGAGAGTGAGCGTGTTAGCGTCCGCAAGTTCCCTCCCAAATACTTTTTCCCTCCTTTCGTGTGCGGCGAGACCCCTCATTCTTCAACGGCGTCGGCGGGTTGGCGCAGTTAACGTTGTCTGCTTTACGTCTGCTAGTCAAAGCGATGGCTGCTTTACCTTTCCTGCGTCTGTCGGAGATTCACCGCTTTTTCACCGGCGAGAGTCACCGTTGCCTCGGGAAACAAGGAGATAACAAGAGGAAAAAATTGACCTCTTAATCTAAATCTGAGGTCAGCGATCAAAGTATAATACGGGAAGGGTTCACAAGGGTCGCGCGGGCATATTCTATTCAGCACACCAGCCGGTCGTGGGCAGACGGTCGCCGAGTCGCGGAGTGCCTACTGGGCCTAACTGCCGTGCTCGCTTGGTCGCGTTCGGTGGAATCGTGGCCGTCGGAGCTTTTCCCGGGTATTTGTGGATCCAGCGTTCTTGTTCGTCGTCGCCTGTTTCAAGTATTTTTTACTTTTTTCTTGCTGCTTGAAGTCGGGAAGCGTGAGGCGCTGTCGGCCATGCTGATTTGATCGTAAGTGGTAAGACAGCTTAGGAGCTGTCGTAGGATTTCGTCGTAACCTGCGCAAAATTTACGAAAATTTCGTTTCGTGAATACGAATTTGTTCTTAAGTTATGTCTTACGCACATTTTTGGCGTAAGATCGTTTCGCGCATCTGGCCTCTGCACTTCCGAAAGTCGCAGGAAAGGTAAGACAGACGCAGACGACGTTGCGAGCAGACGACGTTGCAAAGGAGCAGACGACGCTCAGATAGGGGGTCGCGATCAGCCAATCAGGGCTCGGCGTTCTGACGTCACCGCTACCCCCTGCGCAAGAAGCAGACGAACTTGCCCTCCGCATAGAAATATCCGGCTCAGAATGGCCACCGAAACCTGCAAGCCATTATGAAGTAGGTTCTTTGCTGGGAAATTTCTAGCCCGGAGAGTAGAAAATATATGTGTTATCGAGAAGGATGTACTGCTGGTATATTCACAAAAAATCCGCTAAATTCGGAAAGCAATGCAAAGCCGACCATATTCAGGGGAATTTGGTTGACACTGCATACGAAAATTTATACGTGCATTTCATTTAAATTGTTTGACGGACACGACCCACACGGGATGAAATTTTACATAGACACCTGTCGAAAAAAAAATATTTAAACATACTTAGTTAAGTAAATAAAAAAAAGCTTACCTTTTTTTAACTTATCGAGATTACTCTCTCCAAGGTTTAAATTTTTCTTCACCTAATCTATAAGCTCTTGTTTGAAGTATCCTTTTGAGCGAAGTAATTTCCATGTCGTAACGTTACCAAAGGTCCGCTCGGCAGGAAATAAAATTACGCTCCTATAATATTCAAGGTGCTATCTACCCACTGCACAAATAGTTTTGTTAAATTGAAAATGGTCACCTTTATCACCTCAAGGTTGGCCAGAAGGTAACATTTTCAAAGTAGATCTTCAAAGGCGTGTCTAAATGAATATATTTAGGTGTTTTTCTTACGGGAAAACGCATAAAATTGAACAGACGAGTCTGACGTAAATACTATTTTACAAATGGCTTCAATATATCTTCATGTATTTTAGACGTGTTTGAAGTTGTCTAAAATGCGTGCATACAGGTGTTAAGATAAATGACTGCCCGTACATGAGTAATTCTGCATAAATAATATAGAAATATAATAAACAGAAATAACGGTCCCTTTTTCATAACAGGCATTTCTTCCAGAAACAAAATGACTGGGATGTCATATATAGAATAAAGTAACTAAATGCCTAAGCAATCCGCAACGATTCCAAATACGACGCCATATTCGTTTCCAATTTGAGTCTCACTAAGTATAAATGGCTCTGGTTCGTCTCAGGAGGAAGAGATGAAGGACAATATGTGTTTTTACTGCTAGCTGAAATAAAATTTTGTAATCTCTTCGCTGTCTGAGACTTATCGCATTCTATATATATATATATATATATATATATATATATATATATATATATATACATATATCACGTTATCTTGTTGATTTCTCCCAGCTTGCCGTAAATTTTAATACGGTTTAAGTTTGAATTGTCCTGTGATGGCAATTGATGAGGCGACGAATGACTGAAAGAAACTAAACTTTTATTAGGGCGAACTTGTGCCCAGAACGAAACAAAAGAAGGCTAGAGTCGCGGGTGTCGATGCCGGCGAAATAGAAGAATTGAGCACTGGGGCGAGACTGACTCCGGGTCGCCTTATGTACACGCGTGGGCTTCTTGAACTATCGGCGTAGCAGGCTCGGCGCGTAGGACATTCTAACCTCAAATAAACTACATGAATCTGGAATTCACAATAACGTGACATTTACAGAAAAAGAAAAAAAGATGCCTCCGCTTGAGGATTTCAACCTCCGCTCTTTGCGTTGGAGCTGAGCTCGATAATCATTCAGGCACGGGTGTGCTTTCTCGGAGATGCGCGTGGCATTTCTCTTTCTCCCCCGCCCCCCCCCCCCCTCCCCTCCCCCTCAAAGAGAGAATCGTATCGACGCAACGTGCAGGGAAACAAAACAAAACGAAAGCATAGGTAAATAAGGAGGCTGGTAAGACACAGCCCTATCGAGAGTAGCACGGGATCAGAGTTCCCAGTCATATCGCACGTAGTACGGCTTGAAGCGCACGACGTAGAAGACTTCAGGTCTTGGTGGGCTGCGTTATGATGTTCTTCTTCCGGCGGGTATCAGCTCGTAGTTCAGATCTTCAAGTCGACGAAGTAACTTGTAGAGTTCGAAGCAGCGCTTCGGGAGTTTCTCGCTTAGACCTGGTCGTCGTATCGGGGCCCCGATCGCCCCACGGCCACCGGGCTTGAAGGGAACGTCGATCCGACGAAGGTTTTACCGGGTAGCGCCGACAGGTTGTTGATCCTGAATCCGGAGTCGGGAGAACTGGAGAACTTCTTCAGCTCTCTGAAGAACTTCCTTTTTGTCACTAAATTTAGCGGGGAAATTTTTCCACAATTTTAGCAAGGAAATTTCGCCACTTAACTTAGCGGAGAATTTTTTCCACTAAATGTAGCCTAGAAATTTTCTCGCCACATTTATCGGTGAAACAAATTATCTGCTAAATTTAGCGGGGAAATTTATCAGCTAAATTTAGCGGGGAACTTTCGCTGCTCATTTTGTCACAAATATTTGCCCGCTTAATTTAGCGGGAAAAATTATCCACTATATTTAGCGGAAAAAGCTCCCCACTACATACACTGAAAAAAGTTCCCGCTAAATTTTTTCGCTAAATTTATGCGTCGTGTGACGTCACACGTGACGTCACTCGTGACATAATTGTGGGAAACGTCCCATAATGTAACGCGCGGTGGCGCCGATGCCGACGGCGACGCCGCTCAAGCCGGAAACGGGCGCCTAAGAGCTGCGCTCTAAAACATGATGTAGATAAATCTTTAAATAAGTGCTGTGTTTGTTCCACTTTTAAACCGTTTTATTTCCTAGTTTATGCAGCTGGCTGCTCAATTTTAAGAAAGCCCATAAACATATCTGTCGTTTTAAAAGTTAATGTCCCATTCTAAAAAGTATACGACAGTCACATCCGTTTTATGTTTTGTCTTTGGCAGGTTAGTTGACACCTGAAACCCTCGAGCGGTACTTTTGTCCGTTAAGGTTTACTGCTTAGTCATGCATTTCGATCGCGTGCCTTTCTTTTGAAGTAAAGACGTAACTTTAGCCCTTTGGGCAAATATTCGCGTTGGGTGTGTAGTTCCCTTTAGTAGGGTGCAATCTATACCAGTGTACAGTCCTCTGTGAGCTTTTCGAGGCAACTCTTAACAAATGACTGTTTGCACATCGCGTTTTAAGAAGTCGCCTCAAGACATTTTATAAAGGCCAACGAACCTTTGGTCATTTTTAACGTATGAAAAGGGAATATTTTCTGCTGGGGCTAGAAGTGCTGCAAAAATTATTATCATTCGCCATTCTTTTATTTAATAGTATGTAAGTGTAACTGTCCCCTTGTGTTAGCTAAGAGCCCAAAACATTAACTACTGCTGCCTAAGTGTTATCAATACACTTCAATTATAGTGACGGCCCTAATCAATACACGAACCTACTTTGACTCTTAGCTGATTACGTCGTCTTCCTACAGATTGATGCTATTTTATGAGAATTATACAAAACGCCGTATTTATTAAGGAACTTCGCCTTTTTACACTTTGTGGGGTTACGAGACAGCTTACTATTGTTTACTTAAATGCTCTTTTTTAGCTGTAATACAAGTGCTCATACTTATAAACTGCATATCTTAAATCGTTCATATAATTTTTGCTTATTTCTGAAACAATCCTGCCAGAGCCCGTGCTAGCAACATTTAGAAACCGAAGTGTTCTTGGAACAAATACAGATGTATTACTCTAACGATCTGCGTCGAATGGTTCTAACACCCAAGTGATGAAGATTTAAAGTGAGGACTCCAATAAAAAAGCAAAGTTGTAGAGCACGAAAAAGCAAGTAAATGCCCTTTCATCATTTTTTGAGGTTTTGGTATTGCTATTATACCATGCTGGTTGAAGAGCTTACAAAAATTGTGATGTCATCCTGATAACGCGCCGACGCGCCGATGGGCCGATTCCTCGCCAACTGTTATCACTGATCACATCACCCGAATCATCTGTATATATTCAGTTGTGTCTGAATAAACGAGACGGTTCTTTGCTCACCCACGTCGGCTTGTCTGGCATGGTGTCAGAAGTGGTCGGATTCCGACAGGCTCCGACGGAATGCCCCTAACAAAGGGTACGAGCCCTTAAGCAACAACCGAAGCAGCGTCGACCTCGCCACCAGAGCAGCAACCGGCGCGACGTCGACATGGCAGGACTCAAGCCTCCGAAGCCGTTCGACTTCCAAAACGCCGCTGACTGGCCCACTTGAATCAGTCTTGGGTAAGTTACTTTTAAAAAGTAATTCGTTACAGTTACAGTTACTTTCAGAAAAAAGTATCGAAGTTACCGTTACAGTTACCGCAACAAAAAAGTAACTCGTTACAGTTACAGTTACTTTTAAGAAGTAACGACGTTACTTTTCAGTTACTTTTTTATAACACTAAAAATAGGGAAAACTAGAAAACGCCCCTCACCAAGTTTTATTGCATAAAATTAAACAGCACGCTTTTTGCTTCATATAGTAACTTAGCAGAAGGTGCTTCTCGAAATTAGTGTTTGAAAATTTCCTCGCCACGCTAATCAAAATACGAAACATGCGCAGTGCCCTGCGCGTGTATTGTTGTTTCACGGTTGATTCACCGGATTAAAAAGCGTTTTTACAGAAAAAAGAAAAACCACTAAATAGATAGTGCTTTAAGACACTAAGGTGTAAGTGTTCAGTCACAAAGTTCAAGCGCGTGCCTAAAGATAACTAGATTTTTTCTCATGATATCTACACGTGGCTGTATTCGGGTCGTGACTCGTGAAAAAGAACGTATTCACAGGTTTGTGAAAGGTCAACTTGACACTCGAAATGTCGGAATAGACGATTTGAAAAGTGCAAGGAAAATCTAAATTGTACTCGATCAGTGATATATTATTCATAAAACACCGGAAAGTAACGACAAAAGTAACGTCGTTACTTTCATCGTTACCTCAGAAAAAAGTAATAGAACTACAGTTATAAGTTACATTTTCAAAAAGCAACTCGTTACAGTTACAAGTTACCAAAAAAAGTAACGAAATTACAGTAACGCGTTACTAGTAACGCGTTACTACCCAAGACTGACTTGAATAGACATTTCGACGACTACAGATTCACATCGGGCCTCCACGAGAAACCTGAGGAACTTCAAGTAAGAACTCTTCTTTATACGATGGGCCGGAAGTCGCGAGGAATTCTGCGTTCGGTTGGTGTAAAAGACGAAGAATTCAAGAAGTTAAACCTGATAAAGTCAAGTTTAGGCGGATACTTCGTTCAAACCAAGAACACGGTGCACGAAAGCGCCCGTTTCAACCAACGCCGACAGCAAATGGGAGAAACGGTAGACCAATTTGCGACCGAGCTACACAAGCTAGCAGAGCGCTGCGAGTTTAAGGAAATGAAATAACGTCTCATCCAAGATCGATTCGTAGTCGGTCTTTTGGGCCAAACTCTCTCAGGAGAGTTTCAAATGGATCCAAAGCTAACGTAGAACATAGCTCTATCGAAAGCTCGGACATGCGAAGCAGTAAAGAAAACAACAAGCTGAACTAGCAGGGCAAGAGTCCGCAAGTCCTGAAGCGTGCGTTTCGGCCGTGAAACAGAAAAAGACCGCTGGAAAGAGCGAAGCCTGAACCAGTCAACGGACTGCAAATAGCAAGAAGTGCAGTTATTGCGCTGGTCCTCTACATCCAAGGACAAGTTGTCCCGCCCAACGAGAAAAATGCCGTTTTTGTCAAAAATTAGGACATTTCGAAAAAGCATGCCGCATCAAAAAACGCGACGGCAAGAAACTCGACGTCCTTGCCGCACCCGATAGCGATCATTTCTTGGGCACGCTCGAGCAGTCGAAGAACATGTTTACTGCGTTCTTCGTGACTGTGCAGATAAATGGTCAGGAACTTCGAATGAAAGTTGATACGGGAGCTGAAGTGACTGTAGTCAGCGATAAGTTTCCAGGCGTTCCACGCTCTCTAGACGAAGCAGAAAGTCTTCGAGGGCCGAGCGATGTAAGAATTTGCACTGCTGGCAAGTTCCACGCGAACGTCACCTGGAAAGATAACTGCTCACGACAGACTATCTACGTCGTCCGCAGCCTGGGAACTCCCCTTCTAGGGTTCCCAGCGAACTCCCCTCCTAGGGTTCCCTTGGGCGTCGTACGATTCTTGGACGAAATGGAGAGCGTCAAAGACGTCGAAGCGAAGTATCCCCAACTGTTCAAAGGTACGGGATCCCTGGCCGGTGAACACGCGATACGCTTAGTACTGGATGCCGTCCCGTACGCCATGTCTACTCCTCGTCGAATTCTCATACCGATAAAAGAAGCAGTAAATAAAGAGCTAGACAAACTAGAGCTCGAAGGAATGATTCGAAAGGTTGAAGAACCAACAGAGTGGTGCGCCCCAATTGTGCCAATACAGAAGCATTCAGGTGACGTCAAAATCTGTGTCGACCTGACCCACCTAAACAAGTTTGCACGGCGGAAACGTCACCAGCTTCCAACGGTAGAAGAAATCATGGGCAGCTTCCAAGATGCCCGTGTCTTTTCCAAACTTAATGCCAGTTCTGAATTCTACCGGATTCACCTTTCGAAATCATGTCAAGAGCTTACCACTTTCATAACGCCGTCTGGAAGGTATTGCTACCGGAGACTACCTTTCGGCGTGACTTCGGCACCAGAAATTTTCCAAAGAAACTTCACGCAATCCTTGGAGGCTTAGAAGGCGTCCTGAACTACATGGATGATGTATTGATGTATGGAGCGAACAAGACTGAACACGACAGTCGCCTGCACAAGGTACTGAAGAGGCTACATCAGAAGGGCATGACCCTAAACAAAGAAAAATGCTGCTTCTCTGTCGGGAGAGTGTCGTTTCTGGGAATGGTCGTCGACGCCAGTGGAGTGAGACCTGATCCCGAGAGAGTTCGGGCCATCAAAGAGATCCCCCGCCCTCAAAATGCGGTCGAAGTTCGTTCTCTTCTGGGCATGGTTAACGACCTTGCAAGATTCCTTCCAGATGTAGCATCTACCCCAACGCCTCTCCGCAGCCTTCTATGCAAGGATAACGACTGGTCATGGGGCTCCCAGCAAGAACAATCATTCGCCAAAATCAAGAGCACCTTAAGCTTGGGAAGGTGCCTTGCGCGGTACAATCCAAGCTACCCAACAATTGTCTCTGCAGAGGCCTCGTCGCACGGCCTCGGCGCCGTTCTGCTCCAAGATCAGCCATCCGGGGAGTTACGTCCTGTTGCATAGGCATCCAGGTCCCTGACGAAGACGGAACAGAGGTACTCTCAGATAGAGAAGGAAGCCCTTGCTCTAACCTGGGCTGCAGAACGCTTTGACGAGTTTCTGCGAGGTCTCACGTTTTTGTTCAGGACTGATCATAAACCCCTACTTCCGTTGTTGGGCCGCGACCAACTGGACTCCCTACCCCCAAGGATTCAAAGGTTCCGAATGCGCCTGATGAGGTACTCCTTCACCCTCACGCACGTTCCGGGTAAAACCATTGCCACGGCAGACACACTGTCACGAGCAAGAAGCAACAGTTTGGCACCATCACAGGGAATGCTCTTGGAGGGGGACGTCTCGGCATACGTTGACGCAATCGTCCGGGGGCTGCCAGTATTCGACAGTCTGATTGACCAAATACGTGTGGAGCAGAAGAATAACCAGGAATGCTCATTGCTGCTTCAATTCTGCCGACAAGGGTGGCCAGACAAACACAATCTACCATCAGTTTTCGGGCAGTACTGGGCACAGCGTGGCAACGTTACTGTTTGCAATGACTTGCTTCTAAAAAACACCAGACTTGTCATTCCAAGAAGTCTACGGAGGGAAATGCTTCAAAGGCTCCATGAAGGCCATCAAGGCACCGTTCGCTGCCGAGAAAAAGCCAAAGGAACTGTTTGGTGGCCGGGTCTCGGCAAAGAAATAGCTAGAGTTGTGTCAGAACGCCGAGAATGCGCCACTGAACGCGTGCAATTCTCGGAACCGATGATCCCATCTGAAACACCAGAACTATCATGGCAGAAACTAGGAGTTGAGTTATTTGAACTAAAAGGAGCGGTGGACGTTGTTGTTGTTGATTTTCACTCCAGGTACCCGGAAATGGCGTTGCTGGACAGAGGCACGTCATCTGTGGCCGTCATTTAACGCCTGAAAAGAATCTTTGCCCGACACGGGATTCCGAAGACCATGATTTCGGACAACGGGCCCCAGTTTGCATCGGGTTCGTTTCAAGACTTTGCGAGGACGTATGGGTTCAAGCACGTGACAACCAGCCCTCGCTACCCGCAAGCGAACGGTGAGGCTAACGTATGGTAAGGACTCTAAAACTGCTCTTCCAGAAAGCAGAAGACCCTTACCTTGCGCTGCTGAACTACAGGAACACCCCTGGGACTACAGGTTTTAGTCCAGCACAACTTATTATGAGCAAACGACTTCGCTCAAGAGTGCCTTGCGCTCCATCTTTACTCAAGCCTTGCACGGTAAACTCTTCTTGGAGAAGCGAGATGAGGAGTACAGGCAGAAACAGAAAAAGTATTTTGGCAAGCGTCACGCGGCCAGACTTTTGCGTGGTCTTTCTGCAGGCAACCAAGTGTGGCTCAGAGACAGAGGTGCTCCGGTACTATCCTTCGCCCCGGGAACACACCAAGGTCTTACTGGGTCAGGACAAAGGACGGCACCTTCCGCAGGAACCGTCGTCACCTCTTCCTGCTGCCACACAACAATCCTGGTGCAGAGCCAGAGTGTCAACAACCTGCCGAGACCGCGGACCAGACCACGAATGATGCAAGCAAGTCTGGGGAGACTACACTGCCAAGCGAGCCTTGCACGTCCGATCATCCGTCGACCAGCACTCAACAGACTGCCGCAGCGGGTGAAACCGAGTCACACGGTGTAACGACGCGATCTGGGCGTGTTGTAAAGGTTCCTAAAAGACTTAGAATTAATGACTAGCTTGTTTACGACAAAAAACGATTTGCTATGTGTTTCTACCTAAATTAAAGGGGAAGATGTGGTGTCATCCTGATAACGCGCCGACGCACCGCCGGTCCGATTCTTCGCCAGCTCTTATCACTGGTCACATGACCCGAATCATCTCTATATATTCACTGGTGTCTGAATAAACGAGACGGTTCTTTGCTCACCCACGACGGCTTGTCTGACAGAAATCGCCCTTACAAAAATTTCATACCTGGACTTATATTAAAAAAATACAGATATGGATATATAATAAATTGGGCAGATATGGCCAGATATGCATAATCAGGCCGTATCTGGATGGATAAAGTCATATCTGCCCAATTCCTTTTATACCCATATCTGCCCAATTCCATATCAAACATACCATACCCTATCATATCAAATATCATATCATATCATATATCATATCATATCATATAATACCATATCAAACATATATGATCCTGTCTTTGGGACTGGCAAAAGGGTTACCCACCCCATATAAAGCAATTTTCATGTGATGCTCCTCTAGCATTACCTGAAAATTATTGCCATGGGGCAGGTACCATACTTTCCAGGTCCAGTCATGGGATCATGTAATGCATTTCTACAAATATCTCCAAAATATACATTCCACTGCTATCCGACACTGCCAAACGTGTATATACATAGATATATCTACAAGATAGGCCACAGGCAAATCTTTATTGGCCTGGTTCGGAATTTGTCATTCGGTCAAATATGTATGCTACAAATATAGTATGCAGGCAATCACTAGTTATAAAACATTATAAAATATCATTCGACGTCGGAAAGTCACAGCCCTTTGGCGGGATTGGTTGTCGTCGAGGGAGCAGACAGGGAATATGGTTTGCAAAAAAAGTTTTATACATAAATGCGCCAAAACTCCAAACAAGCATTCCCCCATTAAAAAAAAAATATAAGAAACAAAACTGTAATATCACACTGACAACCATTGAAATAAACTAAAATATATTAGCACACGGGCACCTATTAAAATAAAACAAACGGAAGGCGACACATAAGCTGTAAACTATACGACAGTTCCAAAGTCGTTGATTCTCACTCACAGAATCACAGTCCTGATTCACCTCTCTGTCGAGCACAACAGTTTTGACATGGGCTTGCTTGCGAGCCTCCTCGTTGAAGCCTTTCCTTGCACCGTGCGATGTTCAAAGTCCCCCAGTCGCTCCTCGCTGGCCTTATTTTTCCGCACGGTCCCGAAATCATGCCTTGTGGCCACATGTCGCACACACACACACACACACACACACACACACACACACACACACGCACACGCACACGCACACGCACACGCACACGCACACGCACGCACGCACGCACGCACGCACGCACGCACGCACGCACGCACGCACGCACGCACGCACGCACGCACGCACGCACACACACACACACACACACACACACACACACACACACACACACACACACACACACACACACACACACACACACACACACACACACACACACACACACACACACACACACACACACACACACACACACACGCACACGCGCACGCGCACGCGCGCACACGCACACGCACACGCACACGCACACGCACACGCACACACCATTTTTCGCCGGAAGCAATACAAGATGAAAAGGTCATTACTGCTCCTTGATCACGACGAGGTCACCATTCTTTCCCGGACTAGAAAATGACGAGGGCATCAAATCTTTAACTAAACCCTCAAAAAACGAAAAAACTTAACACATAAGTAACAAAAACAAAAACATGGACTAAATTATAAGAAAAAAAATGAAATAATGAACACACAAGTAAAAAGAATAAAAATACGAAGGACTTACACAGACAGCCGCATTTGGTCAATTTAAAATAACGTTTAATTCTGGTCAAAAATATTCCTGCTGCGCTAAAGATCATCAATATTGTGTGTAAACTAGGCGACATTGAGCTAAGCAGCAATATTTGTGATCATCATGAATAGTCATTGCGAACTCAAAAAGTGTGGCTGCATGCGTAAGTCCTTCGTACTACTGTTCTTCTGAATTCTGTGTTCATTATTTTGGCTGCTCAGGACCAGGCGGAACTTGGTGGTGCTTTTTTCATTCTGACCTTACTTCGTACAGCTTCGTAACCATAGAAAGAAACACTAGCTTCTCTACATAATCCCACCCCTTCTCCTAGAAGATACCCTCCGTGTATGCTGTAATTGGAAGAAAAAACACAATAATCAGCACACATATATTAACTACATTGTTTTTAATAATTTTTCTAAATAGGCCCCTGGCCCAGAACCAGAATAATAGAACCCTTTTTTGTGCTATGTATAGCTTTCGCACAAACGATTTGGCCCACATTTCGCTGAACATACTCTGTATAACCTAGAAGTGCACCATTACAATTTCGGTGTACTTTACACCACCATAGTGCTTCCTATGTGCATGACATTTAAAAGCCAAATCCGCGAACACTTCCCAATAATTCATGCTTATTAAGCCGTGCGCTTTATATGAGGCGTTTAAGTTCAAAGCATCCAAAGTGCGCGTCCGTCTGCATTTGCACAGTATACAAAAGAGGGGAAAATACGGCCGGACTACTGTTCTCACTCCGCGCAGCATATAGCTCTAAGAAAAAACAGTGAGTGCGCAGGCGAGCTGGTGGATGTTGATCATGATGTAGAAAACCCGAAACTTTCGACCACGTTTCCCTGCTTTTACCACAGTCTCGGGTTTTCTACATCATGATATAGCTCTAGGATTCTCTAAATTTTGCTTATAGAGGGCATTTCACCACGCAGAATGTACAAAGACAAGCTTGAAGGTCGCACAGGCCGGTCGCACAGGTTTAAAAAACCGATTACATTGCCCTTTGTTTTCGCACCATAAAACGTTGTGCAATTATAATAATAACATCAATGGGACTCGATAAGATTGCATTAAAATTCCCAATTGGGTGTGTTTTATACCGCACAGCCACTGTGTGTACACAAGTCAACTAGCTCTACACATATTGCTCAGCACACCACTGCTAGGCTGAATCAGATAAGTGTCGCACTTGCCGAGCTTGAAATACATTCGTGATCTATACGAAGGTGAACAAGCAGTCGTCGACTGCCCAGTACTGAGAGCATCATGCAGCAGCTGACTTGCTCTCCTTTTTAAATGCCTTGCGAACCAAGTGTGGCAAGTCGTATGAATCGTTTTAAATTCGTACAGTCCGCTGGGTGTGACGAAGGCAGTTTTTTCCCGGTCCCGTCCGTCAATCTCGATCTACCAGTAGCCACTCTTCGTGTTCATCGACGAAAAGTAACGGGAGTGGCGCAGACGGTCTAGACTATTGTGATGCGAAGGATTGCTAGACGTCTTACTTTTCACGGTATTAAGTCGACGATAGTCCACACACAACCTCAGGGTTCCGTTCTTCTTTACGAGCACGACAGGTGAAACCCATGGACTGCTTGACAGCTGGAAGATTTCATCACCGATCATCTCCTGAACCTGTTCTTGGATGACTTCCCTCTCCTTCAAAGAGACGTGGTACGGCGACTGGTGGACTGAACGGACATCACCGTCGGTAACAATATGACGTTTTGCCCATGGTGTTTGTCTAATTTTTGACGATGTGGCTAAACACTCACTGTATTCAGTGAGTAGATCAACCAGTTGCCGGCGCTTTAGAGCTGGGAGCTCAGGGTCGATGTCGAGCTGCGGCGGCGCCGGCAACGTGCTCTTGCGCTGTGACGACGAGGTTTCCCCAAAAACTGCGGTGACCACAACTGGCGCTTTAAGCTCCTCGACGTGACTTACGGCGGTATACTTCGTTGGGCGCTGCGGTTCCTCTTGAAAGTTCATCGCGAGAACTGTTGTACGTCGTTCTTGGAGCTCTGTGGCACCTCGTGTAACGAAAAGTCCTTTGTCAACAAAAAGATAGACGCTGCCTTTCAGAAGAACTTAACGACACACTGCTGCGTCGGTTATTACGGTTACGACAACACACGACTCGACAGGGGGGGGGGGGGGGGGGGGCAGGTTCACATGATGGGCAATAACGCGGATTGCCGTTGACGTAGTGCGGGGTTCCACCGACGGGAGAACAGTCTTCGCAGAGTGAACTGGTTGGCCCCGAGGTTAATGACGGCGCCATACTCACGGAGAAAGGCGATCGGGAAGACAGTGTCGCTCGCACAATCTTGCAGAACGACAAACTTCACAGGGCACGTCTTACCGTGGATGTCGACGCGGGCAGTTTATCTCCCGGGAGTAGTTCGTATTTGAGGTTCATCTCACGGTGTCATCATCTTTGGCAGGCGGTGCTAAAGCCTGCCACTCATGACTGAGTAGTCTGCTCTGTTGTCCCGAGTGCCGATGCCTCTTGGCCTATGATAACAACGTTTAGTTTGTTTGGCAGTGTTGCAGGAGCGTCGGTGCGATGCGTGTCGCCAGGAGAGATGGAGCGCTCCGGCGGTCTTGGGGGCTTTTTACTTCAGTCGTCTTCGGCTCTTTGGCAGCACCAGCACAACCTTGAGCTGTCGCCGCACTTAGTCTTCCCGACGAGATAGCGTGGTCAGGCTGTCCCACCGGGAGCGGCAGAAGGGCGAAAGCGCACATCGATGCGAAGGCGAACGGGAACCTCGTGGCAGTGTCAGCACCGGGAACAGGGGTCGTCCTAAGTACTCCTCGATCTCCCTTGGTAGTTCTCCAAGTCGGTCAGCGCCGAATCCCGCAGGCCCATTTCTTTTGGTATGAACACCTGCGGTAGACGTGGTCGGCCTCGCCGCATTGATAACACAGGGGTCGTCGACCGACCGTGCGCCACACATCCGTCTTCCTAGGCGCCGGTTGTATGGCGCGGACAAGCTGGGGCCGCCCTTTTCGACGTCGGAAAGCCTGCGACGCCGGTAACTCACGTCTTGGCGACGTCAAATACTGCCGGCCAGCTGGCGTCAGTCTCTGAGCTACCGCTGCTTAGGTCAGGGTGGGCTCCTATAGTGCTGCTACGCTGGCAGGAGCCTCTGGTTGGATTACCCGCTGCACTTCCTCGCGGACAACTTCGGCTATGGACAGCAACGTCGGCTGTTGGGAGCAGCCAGGAGCGCTCTGAGCTCTTGAATGACGTCGTGAACAATCTCGTGAATGCCTTGAATGCTGGAGCCAATAATGCAGCTAGACGGACCGAGGGCAGCAACGCCGGGAAATCGCCGATAGTGACTGGCTCAAGCTTGCAAGGCACGCTTGATGTACGTGGCCTCAGTCACAAAATCTTCGACTGTTGTCGGAGGGCTGCGGACGAGGCCCCTAAAGATGTCGTCTCTCACCCCGCGCATAAGGACCAGCAGCTTCTTGTAGTCTCTGGCATACGGGTCAGCACGTGCGATCAGGCGCAGGGCATCTTCCAGGAAGCCGGTGACGCTCTCGTTTTGGCCCTTAGTACTGGATCGAAGTAGGTATTCGGCTCTTTCTTGCCGGTATTCGTAGACAAACGTTCCTTCATCTGGTTCGGCCGAGCCATTGTGGCGCGCAACGCGTTCGTACTGGTCGATGCAGTCTTCGACGTCTTTGTATTGTACACCCTGGATCAGAGCAGCCGCCCATTGTGCGACTGGCAAGTAAACGGTGGTAAAAACGAATGCCCGATGAAGTAATGGGTAGTCCTTTCTTAAGCGTGCGCTGGAGCCAGAGATGGCAAAATTACTTTCAAAACGTAATTAAATCACATTACTAATTACCTTTCTGAAATCGGCAAAAATATAATTAAATTACATTAAAAATTACCGCAGACTAAAGAATGACATTACATTACAATTACTTTTGAAAAGTAATGAAATAACTTTGAAATTACTTTGACATTACTTTTGAATACCTCGAGGCAGTAATTCGTGCTTATTTATTTACCATATACACCAACACAGTGTTTACAAAACAAGCCCTCGTTTGCTCACACAGAGCGTGTACAGCAACCAGATTCGGGAAAAGCGAGGCGCTGCGCATGCGCAGTGCCTTCAGCTGCGGCAGTGATGTGACTTCAAAGAGCTGAGTTGGTCTATATCTACCAAAACTCAGATCTTTTCGTCTACACTGCAACAGCCTTATGCGCCTCAAGGTGAACCATACTGAACAGTAGTTTTGCTGGCTCACACGACATAAGTGCTAAACATGATGAATAGCTTCTTTGAATGTGGCTCAGAAATACAGTCGACTCACATGTTTCTCTGTTCATTCAACGGAGACAGTTCTTACTAAAACGGTGATATGTTTCCGTCTTCCTGATTTAGAAGTTGCAATGGCAGCTCGGTCTTGCAAGGAGTCGTCACGTGAAACGTGTCCCTTCCACCTCAGACGCTATTTAATTATATCTGGCATCAATGGATAGGAGGGGAGCCCGCGAACAGCTTTATTCAGCGTTCAACATGGGAAAGGGAACGCGTGCCTGTACCCTCCACTGCATTGCTACGAAAACTTGTCGCCGAGTATAGTTGACCTATTCTCGGACATTGCTTTCAAGGAGCATTTTTCCCCAATACCCGAAGAGCCCAAGTTATTGCGCATTGTCACACAAAGGGCCCGGAAAATTCCTAAGCAGAAGCGTCGCCAGTTGAGGAAGCGCGCGAGCTTCCTAAATTGTGTACTCTCCCAACAGACGGAATGCGACATCTGCTTGTAGGCTTATTCCCGTATAAACTTTCCAAGGGAAGGCAGCGACGCATACCGCGAGCGGCACCTATTTTGCTCGAGGACGCACGAAACGTTCTGGGGCTATGAAAAGGCATTTTGAATTAACAATTGACTGTTTATTCCGGTCGTTTGTTCACAATGGTCGAAGCTTACGGTTTGACCTTGCTTGACGAAAGTACAAAACTGGGGATCTGTTTGTCCTGTCCTCTCAGGTTTTAAATTATGTTTAACTGACTGGTGGTCTGCCCGTCGCCTTGTAGCCTATCGGCCGCTCATCCCTAAGCGGACGCGCTGTCAGCTGAGGGATGAACGGTGGAAGCTACGTGCTTGTTGGTGCAATCACACGTCTATCGTTGGCCACGTAACTACGCTCTTGTTCATACCTACGCGAAGAGAATGCGACGGGTCAGGTTATGAAAGGAAGGTGTTTGATTGGTTCTGGTTAGATTGCAGCTTTCACTGCACTATCAGCTTAGGGATGCACGAAGTATAATATCGTCGTGATGACGCGACGCCGTGAATCTGTTGTGCCTGGAGTTCGCAAGCCGTTGCCTTTCAGCGAGGTCTACACGTAAGCGTTTCTCCTTCGCCTTTCCAGCCCTCCTTTCTGCGTCTGTCCAGCTCTTCGCACGAGGTGTTGCGCTGAGGTGGCCGTCGTTTATTTCCTTTGAAGCTCTTTCACAATATTTTACCATGCGAAATAATCTCTCTCTTCTTTTTAAAGCTTACAAACGAACTTTATAATTTATGACAAAATTAATTTCAACAGTAATGAATAATTTTCTGGAAAGTACTGCCTGAAAGTAATTTATTACATTACTGAATTACTAGCTTAGAGAAGTAATTTATTGCATTACTCATTACTCTGAAAAGCAATTTAATTACTATAATTTCATTACAGTAATGTCATTACTGTCATCTCTGGGAAGCACATCCCCCAAAAAATAAGGCATCACAGGAGAAGATAAAAACATGTTTATTTGTCTCAGATTGCTTACGTAACAAACAATTCACAGTCCACGACATATAAATACCTTTTCCTTAGCCACACTTTGACCGGCAACGTGTATATTGGAGTGTAACTTTAAGCGCGCGCTGGAGCATATCTTGGCTGCCATTACAAAAAAAACAGTTCTGTACAGTGGTGTTGGAAACAAACAGACTACCAAATCGCGCGCCAGCGTTTTCTTGTTCGCAAGAGACAAATATTCAAAAGAAAATCGAGCAGACAAAAACCCCACTGCATCAATGACCTCCATTTGAAACCCCACGGGTCGAGTGGGCTCGCCACCACACGAGGAAGCAAGAAATGATGGCAGATGAGGTACCGGTTCGGTCTCGATGAACGTTCGAATGAAGGGATGCTCCTGTTCTTGACGAGAAAAAAATCGGGACACGAGTTGCTCAACAACCAAGAGTGAAAGTCAAAGTCCTCCATGACGCGCCCGGTGAAAGACATTGTCACGCCTCATGCGTTCCCAATTAGATCCCCAGATGAACAAAGCAAAATAGAGTGAAACTTCTGAACTCTCACGCGAGCACAGTGGATCGCTTGCGAGACATACCATATTTTTTAAATAAAAGAAATGTTGCAAACTGTCGCTCTCGAGAAGATGGACAGATCACGTTGCTTCCATTGGTAAGCGCGGTTGGCCTGGTCGGTGGCAACCCCCGACTAATAGGTTTTGTTCTCGCGGTAACAATTTAAAGGGACGCCGAGGTATGCGCAGGGCACGCGCTCCCAGCTAACGCCTTCGTACCCTGAAGGAGTTGTGGCCCATGCGCCGTGTCAAAACCCGCTGCACTTGTTCCAATTTATCGCAGCACCAGCAGCCTCACAGGAATCTGTAGCCAAAGTGACAGCGGCAATTACGCTGGGCATGTCATTGCAAAACACTGCGATAACATCTGTATAACTGATAACCTTTGTCTCGGTATTTTGCAGACGAAAGTACCGACAATTTTTACTATTCAAGACACTTAAACAAAAAAGTTCTAAATACAAATTGAATAACAGCGGTGACATGTCACACCCTTGCCTTACGGTCGTTAGCATGTGAATTTGCTCTGCTACCCCTTTGTTTACGACAAGCCTTTTGGTACAATCTTTACATGTCACTTCGGCACGTTCCAAAATAATAACTCCCACATTTGCATGCTTAAAACATCAAGAAGTACATCATGCCTGACATGGTCGAACGCCTTATCCAGATCGATTTCTAGCATAGCTACTTGGCCCATGCCCCCATCACACTTTTTTCTAACACGCTACGTGCGACATGAACGTTCTTCATTATAGTTCTGCCCTGGATACCAATCGTTTGGTGGTTACCAATATGCCGACTGGCTCCACGTTGAAACCGTCGCACTAAAATCTTTGCCGGAACTTTGTAATCCACATTAGAGGGGTGGAGCGGTAGCCCGTGACTTGACGCAGTTTCACAACATCGACACTCTTAGAGATGAACACAATATACATTCGCGTAAAGGACGGATTAAACTCTGTTCGTTCATACACTCTACAAAAGACATTCAGCAACGCGCTGGCGAGTACGTTCTTATACTTTTTAAAAGCATTCGGCGCCTAGCCCGTCCGGCCCCGGCGTTTTCGCCTTTGGAAGGTCATCCATTGCCTTCACGATCTCTTGTATGGTTATTGGCTGCGAACGACATTCCGTCTCCTCTTCCGCTAACTGCGGCGGTGACTCGAGAAGCTCCCGCTGGGTCCTTTCTTCCTTGACTTTTTCATTCAAGAAGCTGCCCACAGTGTGCAAGAAACACCTGCTGTATGCAACTTGGGCTCGTGCTCGTGAGGGCGTGAGCGTCTATTTCAGTAATATCATTCTGCAACGCGTATCGCTTTTCGTCTACTAAAGCCTGTTTCGTTGGCTGCTCGCCCATTAGGTACTTCTCTGCACGCGCTCCGACCACGGCTCCGCTATAACGTTCTTGGTGAAGCTGTTCTAGCCATTCTTTCACGCTACCTAGATCTTTCGAACACGCGCTAAGATCTAAACAGTGCGCTCTTCAGAGCGCCTGTAAGTCAGCGTTTAAACTGCGTTCGGAACAACGCGCATTGTAGGACAAAACAGATGACCATTCTATCGCAACCATCATAACTTCTTGGTTTATGGTCTCCCTCTTCTCGAAAATATCCCCTCCCGTACTCTCAAAATACAATTTGAAAATTATGTTTATACCCGCAAGAAAGAACTCATCATCGAGCAGCTTGGTGTTAAGCTTCCACAGCTTCCACTAGAACCTCGCCTTTGTTGGAGCCCTATCACCGATCACTGTCGCAACGAGGCAGTGATCGGAGAAATAAAACCGGCGTCAGCCGATATTGGCTTAACAATGCAGAAACGGAGGCGGAAACATAGATCTTATCTAGGCGGGCGTGGGATGACGCTTGAAAGTGGGTAAAACGTATCTCACATCCTAACGGTTTCAGCGTCAACTAGCTCAAAATCTTCGAGCAAGTCACCTAAACTCGTCGCACTTCTATTAGTGTGCTGCCTAGGTGGCGTTCTATCGTTTGTTCGAACAACGCAGTTAAAATCCCCGTGGAACACATTAGTTCTACTGCAATCTAGAAAATGGCGTAAGCCCACAACAGAGGAAACTCAGTCTTTCACCGTACTGGGGGCGTATATGTAAATAAACCGCAAGAGAACTGCTGAAAAAAAAAACTTGCACATAATAAAGCGCCCGTTCGTGTCGGTGCTGACGTCCAATTCCGACTAGGGAAAGGACTTCTTCACAAACAAAAAATACCCCCCCTGAACACCAACAGTGTGCGTAACACCACCTTCATACGAAAGTAAAAACGGGTTTAGTGCGCTGGCTACCTTTTCCTCCTCGGGAATCTTGGTTTCCTGCAAAGACAAGAAATCGGGTCTCTCATTAATTAACAAATGTTGCACTTGGTGCTGTTTTTTAAGTGTGCTGTGACCTCGGACATTTAGCGTTGCTACCTGAATGACTGTGTCGGGTGTACAAATCATGAGTGGTTGTGGCGCAGCACATGCCTTGACCCTCGGACTAAGTCCCTGAAACCAGGCGTTGCCGCCATACTTGCTGTTCCGCCGCCTGCAGACGTCTGGGGGAGGGTCGGGCACTAAATGGTTCCGGCCCTTCTACTCCCACCACGCGCTGGGACTGGGCGCCACGCCCGGCCTCAGGAGTGGCTCGTCAAGACCGCGCTTGGTTGACTTGCTGGCGGTGTCCATGTCGGGGGTTTCTTCCGAAGCCTGCTCCTCGGTTGACGGGGCGCAATCTGTACGGGGGACCAAGTTGTCTTTGGGCAGCGCAACAGAAGGGAGAGGTGTAACGCGTTCCTTGGTCACAGGGGTGTCGGTCGCCGACTCGTTGGCACCCTTTTCTGCGTGAGCCTCCGCAGCACCTTTGGCTTCGGTAGGGTGTACCTGATGTTCCGCGGCTGACGGGGCACCAAGTTCCAGACCGCGCGCAGCTCCCTCCATCTCCTCAACGTCCATGGTTAAGGGCGACATGTCTTCCGCCTGGGCACCACCGCTTACGCAAGCATACGTATTAACGCATTTTTATTTTTCATGCCCAATGCGGAAGCACTCCGAGCACATCGGCACATGGCAGTCTCGCCTAACGTGCCCTCAGCGCTTGCACAGCAAGCAGACAGGCACCTTTCCAGGGATGACAAGGAGCACGTTAACCCTGTGGAGTCGTAGCTGGTGAGAATTGCTGCCCGGCGTTACACTGCGCCTGAGCGTCACGCGGGCGACTCGGGTGGTGGACTCTACGCCCTCAAATCCCGCATTCCGCCACTTTTCGCGCCCGACGTCGGCAACCTTCTAGTAGGGCTCCAGGAGTCTGCGGACCGCGTCGTCCCGTACTTGGAAAGGAAGCCAGTGAAGGCGAACACGAACCCCGGTTGTGCTGGGATGGATGATGGCACAGTAGAGTTTCTTCACCTTGAGTTCTTTGGCATTCGGAAGTCGCTCCTTTGCCTCGGACGTACGTAACGTTGCTAACCAGGCGTGATTTATTTAAAAGGCCCCAAGGGCCGCGATGTCGCTGAGAACATCACACTGTCTCAGTTCTCGCCTGAACTCTTCAATCCTGTACGGGTGTCCCTTGATGTCGCAATGCAGCAAAACAGAGTTTAGATACGTCGCCTCAGTTGGGATGGGCGGCAGAACAACCTTGTAATCGTCGGTGGCAGACGCGCCGTCAGCGGACAAAAACCACGGCCACCAAGGGCCGTTATCGCGGCTCCGGAGGAGCCAGCCATTCTGCGACTGTTCACGTCGAGCACCAGAAGAAGAATCCCCATCCGGTCACGGGCGCTTTTCTTTTTTTCTTTTTTGCATTTGGCCACGGACCCGCTTACTCGGACATGCGTATGGCAATATTATCTAGACTTTTTCTTAACACGCGCTGTACTTTCTTTATGCGTTCTAATGCATGATATATGATGTCGTTTATTTTTACATAACCAGCATTGCTTGATGCATTAGATAAGGGTGAAAGCAAGGAAGTTGTATAGGGTTCCTTGTCGAAATTGTTGTATCAAATGCAATATTGAGCTTGACCAAGGTTTCAATAGCGTCTTTCAGAAATGACTTATCGAAAGCAACTCGTACTAGTGGAATCAGATATTGTAATACAGTTGCTGGTCTTACGCTCCTCGCCATATTACAGATTCATCTCACATAGACAGGCACGTAGCCAGGATTTTGTTTCGGGGGGGGGGGGGGGGGGGGTTGGGGGGAGGGTCGGCTTATTACAAAATGCTGTATGAGGGGAAGTGGGAGAGGGGGCCCCAGCGAAATGGAAGACTTCGGGGGGCCCATCCCTCCCCCCTGGCTATGTGCCTGCACATAGATAACCATTGAACATACCTTGAGTTTGCTTAACAAGTATACACTAATGATCCCACGCAAATATTGATTTATAAAAGTTTCTTAAAACAAATGTGTTCATTGTATTATGTGGAACACGCCATTTTCACATGATACCAATTCATCGTTATCATTGTAAGAACTGTTAATTACAAAGAAATAATAAAATGCATTTTATTAGGGCAGCATAAAGATACTGACACATTATTTTCTTCAACCACGGGCTTTGCAAAACCACCGTGATTTTTTTTTCCATAACAGCTACAAAACGATACGCTTTCTAGCGTAAGTTAGATGATTAGTTCTGGGTATTACAGCTGTTGTCATATTTGTAAAACTTCTGTGTTGCACCACAAAGAAGATCAAAAACGAAATCGCAGCAGGTGGAGTGGTGGCCCAGTTCGCTTTCAGGCACCAAGAGGGCACAGGCGGAATCTGCAATGAGTTTTTATAAGAAAGAAAAAAGAAATGTCAAAATTCGTTCAACGAATCATGGTAACACATAGTTTCTTACTAATTAAAACCAAAAGGGTGTGGCATTTAGAGGTTTGGCACCTATAGGGTTTGTTTATGAGACTCGGCGGGTATTTCATGGATTATACTTATCACCACAAGTTCGGTGATAATTTGAATGTATTATTTATTTTACAATATATGCTAAAGTGTTTCATGTTGCAATCAACTTTATTAATAGAGGCATTTAAATAGAGCTCAAACGTTTCAAATGTATTGTGTACAAAAAATCGTTGAGATATTCTTCAAACAGTTTCGGCTTCTTCCAGCCTGATTGAGAGACTGAATACACGAAGTTCACCGGAAACATTGCCTATCATGATGCGCAGATAGGTGTGGTACTTCAGGCACCTTGCCAATATCTCCGCAGCGTATCTCCTCTGAGTGCGACGGTGACACGCTTTCAAGACATTGAAGAGGTGCCTGAAAAGACTCACTCTTCTACGTGGCATTGTGGAAAATTCGGGATGCCAATTAAATATAGGGAAGTGCGCAGGCTATCTGGTTTAAAACTTAGATTGTAAAATCAATTTATTTTATAAATAAGCTTATATTCATTTAATGGGTGAGTCATGCATATTTTGCACGTAAACATTGTAAACATTTTGCACGCATTTGGCGTGCCTATTAACACTAAAATCATTAAATTTTAAACATTATCAGGAATTACTTCTTACCATTCACATAGGTGTTTCTTAGAAGAACGCACTTCTTGTAGTCCAGATAAGCGACGTATATCTTTAATGTTTCATTTCCTAAGAATAAAAAAAAATATTGATATATATAGGTTATGAGTTGGGCTCCGTGTTTTAGGATAAATCCGATATACTCCGCAAAACACCCGTCGGTAAAATTTGTGTCAATTCGAATTTATCCGATAAACTCCGAGTTGTTATGTGCCCATGCCACCACCCCCCCCCCCCTCCCCCCAAGAAAAATAAAAAGAAGGTATATATATATATATATATATATATATATTTTTACGATTTGAGCAGCGCAGTTAAAATGGTCCTGGGAAAATGACACCATTAGTATCTTTCAAGCTCGGACCGTTGTCAAAAGGGTGTCTTACGGCTTGTCTCGTCAAGGATGGTCCAGGGAAACAGGTCATCGTACCATTCGCGTCATGACAAAAGCCACTCTTTTGGTTTCCAGTTTTAGCCATGGGATTCTCGATTTAGAGATAGGAGAATGTATATTTCGGGGGGTAACAGTTAAGCTATGGATCATAAAGATTGTATAAAATAGGGAAGAGGGGCAGTTGAAACTTCTCTATTACAGCCTTAACCACTCCACCTCGCGCGGCCGCGGGATAAATTGATGGGAGACTACAAGCTTCCTTGCGGCTACCTCCGGCAGTTTATTGATTTTAATGTATCGGCGTTTATCGAAGCCACACTTGTGTGCGACTTTTGTCGTGGGAAAAATTAGTATTGCCAATGACACCAACGCCAAATTAAACTAAAGAAATCTTAATTGATACAAGCGCGTTTTATTTTTTATCTGGCATACGTTTGAATCCGGTTATTATTTATTCTTTTTAATTGGAAACACTCAGAAATCAATCTCCTAATTTCGGAGAATTCGGGATTTACGAAAAATAAACTTCGATAAACACCGAATTTTCGCTAAAAAATAAACTCCAAAAAACACCCTCCGAATTTCACGAAAATAAACTCCGAAAACAGGGAGCCCTAGTTATGAACAAGGTGATTGTGTCTTTTACTGTAACAGAGGTAGCCGCCTCGGTGGCTCCGAGGCAAAGCGCCAGCCCACGGGTCTCCAGGGCTCGTTTGTTCATAGTCGGTTAACTTTACCCGAAGTAAAATGTTAAACCCCCTTCCCTACTAGGTACAGAGCGCGACACTGTTAGCGCGAACAAGCGATCGCCGATTTTTTCAGTTTTTCTCTTTGAAACCAAGGGATGTCATCCAAGTTATTATTTCTACGGAAAGAGCTAGCTTAGTTTTATACTGTAGGCGATAAAATGTCGTGCTCGCTAATTCTATTTAGAAGTAAAATGCGAAAATGCGCCGATGTCGTGTTCGCGCTAACAGTGTCGCGATGTGTACCTGCAAGTACCTAGCCGAGTTTGACGAGGCCTGGATGAGCAATAGCTCCGTGTTTTATTATCGAATGGGTGCTGGTGTCACCTACTCGTTGTAGCGAATATAAGTGGCTTTCGTAAAAACGTTTCCGAAAAGGGGGGACCCAAGAACGCGCGCTACCGGGTTTTCGCGACGCAGCGCGGCATAAATTTGCGCAGACAATTTTTTTGCTGCTCGTGGTACGGATATTTGGTAAGGAAAAACTTATTTAATCCTTGTTTGGACAATGTCTAAATGTTTGACTGTTTGAAGCGAAAACACGCCTCGCTAAAAGTCCCTTCCAAGTTCAAAAGAGGACTACGAAGTTCACTTTTAGAAACGATGAGGAAAAAGTGAGCAATGCAAGGCGTCTGGTACATCGTCAGCACGGTCGGCCAGCAAGTAAAAACTGTATATAACATCATCATAAAATGAAAATCGTGTAATTCTGCTCCAGTAAAATAGACGTATTACTTAATTACCCAAGCACCGAGGAAAATGCTGAAAGTAATTCTACACACCGCGTGCGCTGGCCTCCCCCGTATAAACGATTCGAAGTAAATAGCCGTAATAAAGTCGTAATAGCAAACGCGCGTCCAGGGCAGAATTTGTTTTAGGCTTTTGCTTTGAAACAGTCACAGGCTATGACGTGCAATTGAGCTGTCGGTTGCACGTCAAAAGATCCCCAAATGCTCGAATTTACTCATCAGTCCTCAAGCGGGGCGTTTCAGAGGCCCGTCGTTGTTTTGTCACGTAAAACCCCCCAATTTGACTTTTGGCTCTAACAGAGGTGAGCTCGTTAATGCTAATACGGATGAGTAACCATGACTAAGTGGAAAAGACAGAACATAAAATACTCAGTGTTTTTCGAGCATGAAGTTGTATTCTCAAGGTGGCATTCAAAGGTATGACATTAAAATGGGAGCACCTTACATACGACAGAGCAAATAATTTTACTAAGAACTGTAGCTTTTTATCAAGGCTGGTCCTTAAAATATGTCTCAAAATGTACTCCACCTATCTTTTTATTTTTATTATATTTAGGCTGATTTTTATTGTTCTCGCTAAGCTTGTTCCCGATCTGTTTAGGGGAATATTTTATACGGTGCTGCCTAGTAGAATAACCTTTCCTAACTTTAACCCAGCTGCGGTTGTCATAAAACCACTTAGGTCGTTTTCTTTTCATCTAGCACGAACACAAATTAATTGCGCGAACAAATAACCGGTGAAGTAAACCTAGCTCTGCCTCAGTTCTCGTCTCTGTAAAGTTTTATGTTGTATGATTCAAAGAAAGAGAGATACCACAAATCAACTATGATAAAGGAGAATTCAATGAGTAAGGAGGGAGAATAAAAGTGTAATTAGTCTTGTTAAATATGTTGAACCTTTTACTTGGTGCACTTGAATGTCGTTTCCAAAATTTTGGATCAACATATATTTTACTCAAGGAGAAACAGGACGGCCAGTCGAAAAGAGATACAGTCAGGTCCTTAAAGAACCAATTTATCTCCTCTAATTTATCAAGCTTGTCTATCACCTCCATCTCTGTTTTAGAGTGACGCTAACAGACCTTGTTCAAAGAGGAACAGTCACACTAAAAATCGCGATGCGCGTTTGCTAAGCGTGGTTCCAGAAGTGAACCACTACTCCATGCAAGGTTACTTTGGCCGCTGAGGCCCTGACATCATTAGTTGCTCAGATGGTGCAGATAAGAGCAGTACAGCTTGAATATCAACGACACTTTCTGACCACAAGGACGGGAACTAGGAGAATGACCGAAAATAGACAGAGATGAACATCGATGCCGGATTTGTTCGATCGCGAAGCAAGGCGTGCTGGCATTGAGGAATCCTCTCGATACCGCACAACTTGGAACCAAACGACGCGATTGATATTGGGGCACTTAGGACTGAAGTTCCATATCACCCCAGGAAGGTTAGCGACAAAATCCACGCGTACGTACAGTTACAAGTAAGCGACAAAATGAAAAACAACCATGCGCTAGACAGAAGAAGATCCGGGAGGATATAACACAAAAGCTTCTACTACTTTGGTTCATCATTTAGAACCTTTATATTCGTTAAACTAACTGTGATACAAGACATTGTGGGAATATTATTTACATCCTATTAATTACATGTAGAAGCAAGGTGGAGAATAAAACTCAAGATTTTTTAAATTGTAATTTAAATAATGATTTCAATCATGACTTAAATTAGAACGGTATAACATGATAATCTAAATCTAGCCTTTCACACAAAAAATAATCGCCAATATTTCTATTTTGGTTTGAGTATCTTTTGTTGCTTTCATGTAAATTTGCTTTAGTTTTTAAATCAAGAAACCATCAGGCTTAACAGTGAACACATACAAACCAGTGGTCTTCCGAGGAAATCGGAACTATGGGTCTTGTTTGTACTATCAACATTGTTCGTCAGTTACAGAACGACTTATTGCCTCTAAATAAAAATGCGAACCAAAGAAAAAGAAGCGAAAACTAGAAACGCAATGTCCTATTGCAAGAAATTCAGAACACAAAAGATATACCAGATAATGTTTATTCACTGAAATAAATCCAGCTATTTTCCTTTTGTGTGGCGGGATTTACTCACTATAAAGTTGTGAAATAACTGTATTTTAATTTTCCTTAACTTTTTTCTGCATTGTTTTTAGTAATGGGAGAGAATTCTCAGTCAAACTGCCGTGTTGCAAAATCGATTTAGTGATAGCGAAATCGGATTTTATAGCTACAGTAATTTTAATCAAATTAATTTATTTTAAATAAAATAAATCTGAGTTTAGTTACATAAATCTGGTTAATTTCATTTTTTTAACGAAATCTGAATTTTATTTTTTATCGTCCATCGAAGTAATTTTTTTTTTCGTACTCACACAAAACAATATATATTTTATTCTGATAAAACAAGAAGAGCACTGCTTGGACATAAAATAATAGTACTCAGAGCTATTATATCAGCAAGATTAGGTGCGGAACAACAGTCGACTTTTGGTTATGCACACTATGAAGGGGTTTACTTTGAGTGCATTATGTGAACGCCTCTCTTGCACTAATGGAAGGTAATGTGCTTAGTTTATATCTAGGCTACATTTTTCGATGCCTTAGCGGACTTAGCGAGAATATGAGAAGCACCCAGCTCGGTTATATCGTCAGAACTATATAGTTTATCCTGCGCGCGTAATGATATATGGCGCACCTGAGCTTTAAGAATGTCTAGGCAAACAAACACACAATAATAGAACAATTACTTTTTCACAATGCGTATTGGAACAAAAACGTGCTCACCTACAAGAGCTCTGATTTGCAGGATGTTTTTCGCTGAATAGCCATCGGACGACTCAAGAGTCAAAGTTGTCTGACTGGAGAAAACGAGAAAAGGCACGACATAGGCACAAGCGATCTCAGAATCTGCATCTGGACTTTAAACTCCAGAAATATGCACAACCATAATCTCATTTTATTTTGTGAAACTGAAGTTTTTGAAAGTATAGTGCTGAACAATCAATTAAATTGTAAAAGCTGAAGAAATACTTTGCAGAAAATCTTGCATTTGACATTTGCGGCAAGACTTAGCCTACTTTAGGCGTATAAACTGTGCGCTTTATTTAATATTTTTTTACGAAATTCTTAAAAAAGAAACTTATATAAAAACATGTTTTTAACAGGCCTCGGTGGGACACATATTTTGTTTTATTTACTTTTAACCCACAAAAAAAATGCTTTCGGAGCAGTATTTACGCCGTTAACCGCAATTTAGGTAGGGGTAGCCTTGCTCTAGGCCCCGCCATGTGCTTAGATAACTAATGGTGAATTCCGCTCGCAGATCTCGAGCGCTCCACAAACGCTCCATATGGGGAGCGCATATTCCGCTCGCAGATCTGACTCGAGTTGGCCATCTTCCACTCGTAGATGTCTGGCAGCGCCCGCTCCATGCAGCGCCTCCAACCCCGCCGGCCTTGCTCCGCGAGAATTCAGAGATCTTCGCGGAAGTTGAAAGAGCGCGTTACGTCATTTCCTTTAACTTGGCGATGGCGCATGCGCGACGACCGATTGGCCGCGCTGTCGACGGCGTAATCCGGTCGAGTTGAATCTGCTCGGATGCGTCGGTCTTTTTACGCGGGATTATGAAAGCTCGAACGAGTCTATCTCACGTAGATAAGGGATGCAAAGCCGGGAATGGAGCGTGGCAAATCGCAAGCGCTGACATCTGTGATCCTGAGAGGAAGGACGAGAAAAAGAACGACAGAAAATCGGAAGGAGGCAGACGCAATGTTAGGTCTGGGGTTCATTTTTTCGCCACTGATTGTTTACTTTTTTACACAGCAGACCAGCGGCATTTTTTCGTGGAATAAAGCAAGAACAGATTAGGCAGCGACCGTGCAAGTGATGGTTTGTTTCCTCTGTGCTTATTAAAGTCGTACCAGAAATCGGAACTCTACTGATGGCAATCGCTGTCCGTGCCCTGCCGCCTCGAGGCGGCCGAAAGGTATGCGACTGTCCCGAACGCGGACGTCCTCCTCGTTATTTGTGACATGGGCTTCGTGTTATGCATAATTTCGCCCAACCTGTGTCGCGTGTTATTTCTGCAGCTAAGCAGTAAGAGTTGTCACTGGTTGTCGGTTGTCACTGAGGAGTTGGTGGGCTTGTCAAGTTTGAGCAGCGGCCATTTTGAATGGCCTAGGGGGGAGCGGGAGAAGGGAAGGGTCGCTCCAGAAATGCGAGTCTATCTTCCCCTCGTCCATTGGGAGCGGGTCCCAAGGAGCGGAAGTTCGCCTCCCTCGCGGATTTCGGAAAGCGCTCCGGATCTACGAGTGGAATTCACCATAAGCCCCTTTTCTCAGTTCTGATTAGTTGGAGTGTTTATTGAGGTCTTAAATTTTTGTTTCAAAACTGGTTTACCCTGCCGTAATATTTTTTTTAATACTGTTATATTTGAGAAGAAAAGGAATCGAGAGAGAGTCACTTTCATTTTCAAAAAAATATGGCAAGATTCTCTTTCCGCTTCGGCTTCAAACGGTAACAAACTTGGCTACCGGCGTCTGAGGCGTGCTCAGCAAGAGTAGCTCGGTGATATATTTCTATCAATGCGAGTTGTTCTGCGTTTACCGAGGTGCATAAATGAAGCTCTCCTCAACCGACCTGGTTTTCATCAAACCGTCGCAAGTACGCTCATTCAGAAACGCTGTGTTGATGCTTGAGTTCGTAGCTGGACTGGCCTAAACCTATAGCGTCCCTTGTCAACTACGTTGCTTAAACTTGCTTGATTTGTTCCTTTGCTCGTGATGGTGCTGAACAAGGATGTTGGTTCCAGTAAAAGCGGCCCCGCTGCTCTGTGTGTTTGAAGCCATAGTTTAATACCAAGAATATGCGTACGCAGGCACACATATCTGACCAATTTGGCTGGAGGCAATTTGGCGTTCTGCTCCGAGGCAGTTTGTCAAGGTATGTCCCCGTCATTTCGCTTCAAAATGCAAGTAGCTTTCAAGTTTTCCTTGCACATGGCCTACCCAAGCGAATATTTTACGTCGCGTTTTAATTGCGCGTCATGACGCTTACCCACCTTGCTCGCCCATGCCATGGGGACAAACATAACAAGAGCCGTAAAGCTGGAAGGTATGCCTATTTATTTTGTTGATTTTGTCAGTCCTCTTGGTCACTTATTACCGTACATCGAAAGACGCTGAGAGTCGCTTGTATTTAATTTTATTTCACGGTGGCTCGTGCATGATGGAAAACCAGAACGCCGCTTTCATGGTCGCGACTTGCGAGTGTTGCGGAAATTTTTAGACGGGAGCAGAAGAGCAGGCGGCCAAAGGCGAAAACAGACGCCGGCGCATAGGTTTCAAGTCGGCGTTTAACGGGCATTGCAAACGACGATAGACGGTGGTTGGATAGCAGACAATACCGTAGGCTTTCGCGCGTCTGCTCGCACAACTAGCAGGCTGTATCAGACGCCAGACTAGACACACCGGATGTCGCGAAAGGGAAACACTAGGCTTCTTAGCGTGTTCGGTAGAGTAGCTAAGCCAAGCCACTATTAATGGTCGGGGCCACTGATCTTTGGGCGGCGCTAGAGCGGGCCGTGCTTGACCTACACCTAAAGTGCGTCTAACGGCGCAAAATTTGCACTGATTTTATTTCCGCAAAAAAAAAAAAAAAAAGAAATAGGCGATCAATCTATGCCATTTAATTTTTTTTTCTTCGTTTCAGTGTGTTTTTTTTTTTCATTTGTTTTTAAGTTGACTCAATTTGTATTGTTCATCGTAGGTATCAAAAATGTTGTTTCTAACAATTTCATGAATTTATTTTTGAGTTAAATGCATATTCTAATGTTTTTTTCTCTTTTTATACAGTGTTTTATTTTAGTTCGAACATATTTATAAAACTTTTTTTGCATAAGGTACACTATATTCCACTTATGCATGTGAGTTATATGACCAGAGGGACGTAATATTTAGGGTTACTGCTAATTATGAGTGAAAAAATTAACTAGATTATTCTAATTAACTTTTATTTAGGCGAAATAAACATATGGCCCTATTTAAAGAGTTGCTGAGCGTCATCCAAAACCACTAAATTAGTCAATGTTGTAACTACTTGAAGCACGCCAAACGCGCGGGGGCACACCTTAAGTTACCCCTCATGCAGCAGGCGCAAAGCTAGCGGTGTGAAGACATAAATAATAATCCAATTATCCACGTCTAACCACCGGTAGCTATGCGCCTGTTTCTGTAGGATCTAACCTTGGAGCATCCTGGCTCTTCCGATATGCTTCAAATGTGTCTAACATTAACTGACTGAGTGGTTTTCGATGTCGCTAAACAAGTTTCTAATTGGAGCAGTATGTTTCTTACTAATTCAAAAAGTTAATTTAGAAATCTTAGCGTTATATTCTACCTATCATAAGGATAATACGCCGATATTATGCCACCGTGGCCGTATAATTTACCTAAATAAATTGTGGTAAATTTTACAATTTTTAAAATAAATGTGTTCGAATTAAAATAAAGACCTCATAATACTCCAGAGAATGTACAGTCAATTATCGTTTCCATTCCATATTATTTATTAAATATATAATCTACTCCTCTACGACTTAGGTAATATGCGGTAATCATCGTACTGAGGTCATCCAACCATTTATAATATGCACTACAACTCTTAGTTTAGAAAGAAATCAAAGAAGTTAAACAATCCCGTGTCGGGCTTTCAATCGCGGCTCGATTTGGAAAGCGGACCTTTAGTAACGTCTTCCTTCCAATTGTTATGTGTACGCACATATTGCTATTTTAATAACTTTACCTTTAAAGTAATATATTGACAAAATTAGAGCGGGAAGACTATAATTAAAAACTTGGAAATAAAAATATGACACATGACAGTGTGTCACCACTTCATGAATCACCACAATTGCTAAACTTCGATCGTGTCTCCTTCTAAGAGCTCATTTCACCTCCTTGTGTATTGTGCGGCTACTGCTACTGATAATTACCTCCTCATATGATTTTTAAAGAAGCGTGGTTCAAATACGTTTACACATTATAACGTAACATAAAACACTAACTAGAGCGAAATCTTGTTCCCTCCACATGTATTTAAAAATTATTTAAATGTTTTCTTAACCGAGGTAAAAAAATTGAGAACTAGAGGTTTTCAACACGCATTAACTTAATGGCATTACTGTAAAGGCTTAATCTTGCAAATCAGTGTGTCTGTAGGCTATGATAATTCCCGCCATATAGCACAAAAATAATAACGACTGTAAATATGATTGCACGTCCTACTACCAAGGAAAAATTCTGCATTCAATAATTCCACACAATGATAAAACACAAAAAAAATTACATTTTGTTTCTTGTTTTAAATTTTAGCTAAACTATTTTCTTCAATGTGTTAGTTTTATTGATTTAAAACTTTATTTTGCGTAACAAACTACAACTAAATAATGCGACGCTTTTTAATATCAGAAACTGAATCACCTCTGCCTTAATGAGGCGATTGGGCCACTTGAGACGTAGCTATAAAATACAGCACCGAAATAACACGAGGAGAAAAGCAAAAGGGATCTGCGCCCTTTTGTTACTTAACTGATGCACTACTTGAGCAAAAATTGACCGACGTGAGTCTGGTAGCGGGATTTCGATGAAGAAGCATGTACTTAAATTATATGTGTGGCTTATTAACAGGAAGGTACCCGAGGCACAGCAGATATATGCAATGTTTCGACTGCGTACAGCACTGTTGGTTTTTAATCCCCGAATTCCCCATGTGGTTCGCGCCAGACTTGTACGTAGTTCTACTATAGTGCTCAAGTTCCTGTGGTTGAACTACTTTTCTGAGTAGTTTAATAACTTCCATTTATATTTTTATTTCGGCAATTAGTAGTTTACTTCAATTATTTTTTTCGAGTAACTTCTGCTCAAATTACAAATTGATTTTGAATTTTAGAGGTAGATTTGCTGGTCAACAAACATTCCTGCACACAAATAGACAAGATGTTGGAAGATCAGCTGATATTTGCAAAGAGGGGGAAGCATGTGGCGTAGGAAACGAAACTGGGGGGGAGTGGTTTGGAGAGTCCGAAGCCCTCTAAAAGTTTCACGAGCCCACCACTGCAACAACCCCGCAACGAGGCGAGGGAAGGGACAGACACGTCGCAACTGAGGCCGAGTAAATGCGGGATTAGCGCCGAAGACTGGTGTTTCTTTTTTGTGTCCCGAAAATCAAGGAGATTTGACGCATTTAAAGAAAGGGATTGTCACCGCTTCTCCCCATCGTAGAAACTATCGCATACTACACGAGGTGTATACATACTGCAGCCTCACTCAAAGGAGTCAACAAATTGCAGCACCCGCTCTGAAGCCCATCTTGTGCTCCCGTATTTTGTGCTGTACTTGAAGGATCACGTGCTAAAGGGCAACACAAAGGTGACCTTTTTGCGTTGCCTTTCCCACCCAAACTCAGAATATGCAGATTGTGCAAGATTTGAAGATCGTGCGAGAAGCTTAAAGGGGCACTGACACATCAAAATCATTTTACTTTATTATTATCTGAAACGATTGAAAACGATGCCGGGACATTACCCTCACAATTCGAAACTTGGGAGTGTGTGAAGGAAAAAACAATTTCCAAATGCCGAATTTGAAGTTCCCGCGCGATCCACGCCAGTGCAGTGTGTCAAATTTTGCGGTCTCCTGCGAGTCGAGTTTCTTTCGGACCTCCGCTCCACGCTACGAAGCAAAGCGCCGTTGCCACCGCGACCCGAAGCGAGGAGGAGGTGAGGAGACGGGATAGAAGGGCGCCAGCGCGGGAAAAATTCGGTCTCTTCCCCGACTTGCCGATCATACTTTGCTTGAGCGCCACCAAGTTTTCCGAGGGAGGACACAAATCCAGGAAGCGACATCACAGCGAACTCGATTTTTGGTATTTCAAGAAGAGGGGCCGTAGTGCGTTCGCATTTGCGTTAAAAAAAAAACATGTTTTACGATTGCCGTTATTAAATCTTATAGAAATGTCGCCTACAAAGCTTTTAAATTTCCTGATGTTTGACTTTACCGATCAAACGAAGCAAGGAGGTGAGCGGCGGGGGAGAAAAACGCCAAAAATAAAAAGGCGCGCGCGCGGGCGGGAAAAATTTTTTTTCGCGATGCGTCTTATTTTGCGTGTATATGACTACAACTTGCATCGTTTTAAACAATAAAATTATTCGACCTTTGGGGTGCCAGTGCCCCTTTAATACTTCCGCCAACATTTGTAAAAAAAAAAATCGCAACGAAAAACAAGCTGTATTGGGAAGTAGTTAAAGAACATGGTACTTAAGTTTTATTTCAAGTAGGATTAGAAAACTAGTAATTGAATTGAAGTACATTCTCTGAGCATGTACCTGTACTTTACTAAAGTAGTTTTTCTGGTAATTTCTGAAGAATGTAAAGGTCGCGACTCTAAAGTGCATTCCTCAAATTTAAAAAATGGCGTATCGTCATATGCAAACACTCTATCGTATTTCAAGTCATTATCTGGTCATTTCTCTGAGTGAAGTAAAGGCGGCTATAAGACCGATAAAAAGCTGTCCTATAAGTGTATTGTGGTCAATATTTCGGCTGCAAGAGTAAAACAGCTACTCCTTGGCCAGTTGACTTCAACCAATATTTGCCGCCATTCTCGAAAACAAAAAAACTGAGGATGCTTCTATTACGCCTTCAGCAGCACATGCCAGATAAAATAAAGTAAAAAAGATAGGGTATGAATGGGCATCATGAAAGATTCTGTTAAAAAGTATTTGTACTCTATTTTAAAAGTATGTTCCATTTATGGTACTTTACATCAAGTTCATTGCACCCAGTGTACTTACGATACTTGAAGCACATAACCTTCAATTGACTTTGTACTTTACTACAAGTACTTTTTAGATGTACCTTACGCAACACTGTATATAATCAAACACTGTCTGCAAAATCAACTCAGGCAGCGCTAAGCCTCTAAGTAGAAATGATACATCCGCAGTACATCATTGACTAGAAAAAAAAATAGAAAACGGTTAATCACACAGAAGCGGAACCAGCTATTTAAGGATTTAATTGAATGCACAAGCCACTTTAAAATTGGCTAGCAGAATTTCGCTTACGAATCAAAACATTTATGTACTGCCTTGTTATAAGAGTAACTTCAAAAGCAATTTGCAACATTGTTAGGGAAATGAGTCATTTACTCAATTATTTTTAATTTGAGTAATTTATAGTCTACACAAACTACTTTTCAGGTGAATACTCAGTAACTTAACTTCATTACTTTTTTTTACTAACTTGTAGATGTCTGGTTCGCTCCCAATGGGGCATAAATTGTACCTGGTGCAGGATAAACCGTTATTTCTTACTGAAATCATAGTGCCCGATCCGCAACATTGATTTCAGAAGCGAATGATATACGACACAAATATCCCTCTAAAAGGGGTCTCTAGAGTAATAAGAATATGTGAAACGGCACAGAAGTAGCCAGTACAAAACAGGAAAGCTTCTGCATATTTCAAGGTACAGTGTTTCTTTAGCCCCCTTGAAATTTTTTTCTCAAATTAAAAAAAAAAATGTTGATATAAAATTCACACCTTCTTTTCTCGTAGGTATCGACCAATTACTCCCGAATGTAGACAACAACTGCAATAAATACAATAAATAACCTGGGCTTAAACCTAAAAGCCGCTAATAAACCTAAAAGCTGCTAAAAAAAGAAATAAACAAGTATTTTTACTCGACCAGCCCGCCCCCTCCCTGCTCCAACGTAATACTCCCATATACGTTCACAAGGTACCTTGCTTTCGCAGGCAGTAACAGTACTGAGCTAAGGCTAACATTGAGAGCTTAACAAGCACCATAGCTTAGAGTAGCTTAATCATTTGTTTACTTATTGAACTCACATAGACTGATTTCCAAATTCAAATGTCAGGGGGAATTCGCCATTCACTGGTGGGCCAGTTTCAAAGTCCTTGATGCAATTAGCAGTGCCGCCAAGTACAGCATCCAACTCGTAATTTCTGTACACCGTGTACCATGTCTCAGCTAGCGGGAAGCACTTGTTGTAACAAAGAATAAATACAAATTATAAGCTTAATCAGTATGCAAAAAATGTCATCATATACGTGTGCCAACGAAGCCCTACCATCTTTAAGCCCAAAAAATATATTCCACGAATGTATAAAATGAAAAGCCCCTGAACACTACAAATTTATATTAGAATCGACATGCAATAATGAATACGATTCCTCTCCACGACGTTTGCCGCTATACTTAGACTACAATTATAAAATGAAGATGCAAAATGTAACGATTATTTTCAACCCTCAATAAAAAGATCTTTGATCCGACCAGTATCCTAAATGTTTCCTAGGAAAATAAAAGGTAGACTCGCTATAGTACAGCCAGCAGTAGGTTTCAGAAATGCTAAAATGTCGCATGAAACTAATAGTTTAGGTGAAGTAAAAAAAAAATGAGGCTGTAATGTAGTGAAATACTGTCATTTTGGCTACACCTTGTTGGTAATAATTTAAACGAAACTCTTGTGAAAGCTTTCTTGCTTTCACTCCTAAAGAGCTGCGGCATTAGAGCTCAATGTAAGTTGGCTACAAGAGATACAGCAGTAATGCCATTACTGTAATAAAATACAGTAATGAAATTACTTTTTGTGGTAGTTGGTAAAATATTTATTAAATTTTCTACACTGGTAATTCAGTAATGTAACAAATTACTTCAAGGCAAAATTTTCAGAAAATAACTTATTACGTTCGTAACTACTTTTTTCCGAGTCCCCATCTACGAAAACAAATCGGTGGCATGGTGATCGACAGCGAGACAAACACGTAAAGGCGGGTTTGAAAGGGGAGCTTTTTGAAGAAAAGCTTTCGAGCGAAGACATGGCTGAAAGGCCACGGTTCGTGGCGAAAAGTTATCCAAGGTTATATGGAGGGCACGTCACTACGAAGATAAACACATTTTAAAACCTGTGATGAGGCGTCAGCAGTTAATCTTAAATTTCTTGCAAAAAACAAGAACACCTCATGAGTTGCCTTGTCCTTCGTAGATAAAGATGCTTTTTGTATGCTCCAAAAACCCCTAAGGTGACAGTGCAGTGGAAACTGCGCTCTTGTTGAAGAAGTCGTGCGTCGATCTTTTGCAGCTTGATCACGAGCGAAGTCAGGTGATGAAAGGAAGACGTTTGATTGGGCCGACGAGCTCGTAGCTACCACCACAATCTCAGCTTAGGGGTGAACGGAATATAATCAGAAACGGCAAAAAACGAGAAAAACAGGCTAGACTTGGAACGTTAAAGGGATACTGAACCGAAATTTCGAGCTCGCAAGACAAGGCCGGGCGGACAGGCGGGAAGCTGGAAAATTAAAAAAAATATCACTCATATGGCGATATATCTAACGGATCGCCGTATTTTTCGGAAAAGAAGTGCGCGATTGAACCCGGCCGACGAGGACCACGAGACAAGGCACGTCCCGATTCCCATTCTCTCTCCTCCTCGCTACGTCCCGTCAAGCTGGTGAACCGAAGCGAGGAGGAGAGAAGCGAGGCCGCTTCTCTTCATTCTCAAATTCTCCCGGAGGACAGTTACGTCAAAGAACTCGCTTGATCGCGCCCTTCTTTTCCAAAAGTACGGCCATCCGTTTGAGATATCGATGTTCGAGTGCTGTTTTGGAGTTCGTAGCGTCCCGTTCAACACTTCTGCAGCCTTACTTTGCGAAATACAAATTTCTGTTCAGTATCCCTTTAAGTGAGAGAAAAGTAAACAGGGAGACATAGCCTTCGGTTCTTTGGGGAAGGACACTGTTTTGGAAGCGCCCGCCACCCTTTCCCTTTAGTGGTGGCCTCTCTCCTAAAAAAAAACAGCCGGCCCCCTTGTCTGACAACACGCGATAGATAGCGCTCCTCTGGTGTTATGGAACAATACTCCTTGAGAAGAATGTCCGGGAATGCGCCAACCAGCATACTTGAAAGGAAACAATTCGACTACATGAAAGTCAGAAGACAGTTCTAGTCATTTTCTGAAGATTTCGCGAAACGTCTCCGTTGTTGTTTGGAGATTTGTGTTTGTCCTTTGTCCCTCTTGTTCCCCTTCTCCAGGGATTATTTTCGTCATTCTTGTCCAGCTCGCTTGCACCTTTGCATTTAATTGCATTATAATCAGTCTCCGTTAACGATGGATGCCGTTCGCCAAAGGCAACACGAGGGGCAGTTTAGCACATCTCACAAGAGTCGTTAAGACCTCAAGTAAAATCGAGCTGCAATACCCGACCAACCGGAGTGGACGACGTCTCCAAGATCAGGAGGACGCAATCACATCAGACTTTACCCGACCAACTTCACCGCTGAATGAACAGCGAAACCAGTGAACTGTCGGTTTTATTCATATCTTAAGAAGCTTTACATCATGTTCAAAACCTCCGTCGTCACGGGCACGAATTACTGCCTGAAGGAACTTAAAAGCAATTGCAATACTTTTCAAAACTACACATGCAGTCTATGGTAATTTGCAGCGTAATTTAATTGCATTTGCGTATTTTTGAGGAAAGTAATGAGTCATGTAATCTAGAAGTAATTTTGCTATATTCGGTTACCAACTTGAAACTCGATCTAATTGAATCTAGAGAATGTAAACGACGAGAAAAAATACCTGATCTTCATCTTGATACTTCCCAAGTGCTGGATTTAGCTCTAGCCAAGATGAACTTCCGCAAGTCCCATGGATAAATATTACAGTGATTCCTGCGAACAAACATGGGCGCATGCCTAGCATAACCATGTGGACCCTCAAAATAAGCTTCCGTGGAGTTAGAGCTCCGAGGAAGCTCACTCCGGTTTTATAATGGCGGTGATTCAGGAATTTATTTTATTTTTTACGGCACATAATTACGGCACTTCCTGCGCGGATTCTCTGACACTTATCTGCAAATATAATAATAAAATCCGTTCCCCCCTGTTTTCCGGTTTAATAAATGTTTCAGACTTCTCAAATTGTACTCATATGCTATCCATCATTGGACTTGGTCGGTCTGAATTCTCCTCGTGTGTTTTTTCGGTAAATACCAATAAGACTTTAAAAATAAAGCGAGGATGTAATTAATCATCGATAAATGAAACAAACGTGACCACATGTAGCTAGATTTTTTTTACAATATTTTAAATAATTGGATTAAAACAAATCCTCTCAACAAGGCATGTTAGAACATCGCCTTTTGTTAAACAAAATGATCTTACCCCTTAGAGCTATGAAAGATACAAGGCTCTTCAAAAACAAAGTTCTGTTCAAGCATGAATAACCTAAGTGAATTCACTCTCAGTTATACAAGCGAGGCTCACTTGACGTAACCCTTTACAAGTAACTCATAATTTTTATGTAATGGCTTTTCTGAAAACGAATATAACGCTTCTAATCAATAGAAGGAACGAGTAACGTATTTCAGTTACTTCTTGATGGGGTGATGAGTAATAATATTCAGTAACTTCTGGCTAAGTACGGGTACTACACAAGTTACCTCCGACGGTTTTCGCCCCACCTCGCGCCTGTGACTTTCATGGCAAAACCGTGACAACAAGAAAACAACAATATATGTCAATGAATGTTTTGACACTAGGCATTATTAAACAGCAAAATATATTGGCAGGCGGCAACTGCTTCAAGAAAAAAAAAAGACGACGCATTCAGTGTAATGGAAAATTAACCCTTTACTTTTGAGCTCACGTAACGCGCTCCTTTTGAAACTCACTTACGAGTAACGCATTAAGTTACTTTTTCAACAAGCGACGAGTAACGGAATTTGGATACTTTTTTTATTAAGCCGTAGATGTCTTATTCCTACTTGTATTTTCTCGCATATTAGTTCCAATATAATAATATTTCGTGGAACTGGTTATTTTATAAGGCTTGGGCTTTGCTTTATTTTTGTTTAATTCAATGGAAGCACCATCCGATTTGGAAGTCCAATTTGTCTTAAAGTTTCTCATTGCGACGACCGTCCTGCCACGCATGCCATGAAACATATTTATCGATAAGATTGCAGAAATTATAAAACAAGTAGAGAGAAGAAAATGGCGCGGAATTGAGTTCGAATGTTTGATGAAGGCAAATCGAGCTTTTTTGATGCATTGCGGTAGGTTTTCTTCGGTCGGAGAAGATATGGCGGAGGAAGTCAATAAGAATTATAGACAACCTCTAGGTTTGTACATTTGGTCTTTCAACTTTATTTGAACGGCCGGCGTCTTTGTGGACGGTACAATTTTTTTAATATTATCTAGCAAATGCCCCATCACCAATAAAAAAAGTGGGGTCGTAAATGAAGGTATAAAATTATTTGGAAAAATTATCTTACAATTCTGCGCAACTTTCCTTTTTCAAAGCAGAGCTAAGGTCTTTTTAAACTGCATATGTCTGTCGGTGATGACTCAGTCAATGCAGCGGAAGCTTGGGATTGAGTTTCACTACTTTTAAAAAAGATGCCGATTTGGCACCTCGGCCGTACGCATTGTCAACGAGTGTATCTCGTGTGCGGAAGCACTTGATTCAGCCGGTGAAATCGAGAACTGATATAATGGTAATATTACCGAAATACTTATTGTAGGTATCAGGCTATTCTAAATTTCTTGGCGTAGAAACATTGAACAGAAATAACTATGCATTCATATCTTTCTTCACAATATCTCTTCCCTCCAAAAGTGGAAGACGTACTTCAAAGGCGGGCAACAGCTTTATATCAGTCTCTATTTAAACAGACAATTCAAGCAGAAGAAACATATGTGAAAACACTTCCCCTCGACACGTTTATTTTTCGTGGAATCCACACGTAATTTTGGATATCCATATCAATAACCATGTTATAGAACTGATAGTGTCTTTACATTTGCAATGGGATGATATGCCACTTTTTGACATATTGAAGTTTTCTATTTTGTTATTTGAAAAAAAAGTTGCTCTATAAATAACACCATCATTCCCAATAAATTTACAAACCCTCGTTTATTCTATAGTTTTATCCCTTATTCGCGCCAATGAACTGCTCAATATTTTTTGTTAAATACATTGAACTGTACATTGTACATTAAGTACATTGAACACGATCTCGACATTCAGAATTGACTAAGACGCTAATATTTTTATTAATTACCACGCTTAACAAGTATAATCAGTCGAGCCGTGACATCGTCTGCATCACTCAAAACATGTCGCATCTGTCCAACAAATATATTCTCCGAGGCCAGAGTTGAGGATATTATTATCACGTGCAACATTGAATACAAGCCTGTGTATGCCAAAATTCTGCTGAAGCTTGAGCTTCATTCTTGGGTCGAGAATGCTTGCTTTCAAGCAGAAAGAACTCGAATCGACATTGAGGTGGAACTCCCATGGCTGACTGCGCTTTGAGACAGTCGAGCTATCTCATATTCAAAATGAACCATCTGAAAATGTTGCAACCTGTTTTGTTTGTGGAATCATCAAATAATGTAACATATTGGTTACAATTAAAAAATCAGCCTTAGTTTCATATTAATAGAACAGGTCTATTTAGTGCAAGAAAGGCATCTATATTAAAAACTAGAGTTCTTTCGAACTACTACACGAGACATGTCTTGAGAGAACTGCCAGTCAACGGTTAAATGATAAGCTAGTTTTCGCTGACGTCCTCAAAACTGCATACAGTGAAAATAAATTTAAATAAAAAACCATCTTCCTGCCTTTTTATGACAATAATAGTTGTTGTATTAAAATATAATTTCAAATATAAAAGTATTTTACATTTGCCATTTCATTTTATTGTTTCTTGTTACAAAAACAAATTGGAAACAAATAATTGGATGGCAATCTTCGGAATGTTTTCGGTAAATATTGCAAACCTTGACTCAAGTTGGTAAGCATTGAACTCGAGCTCGGTCATGATAATTATTTAAGTTAATCATTATTTTCTATACCGATGACTACTATTTCTCATCGTAGGTAGCGTTGGGACCCCTAATCGTATTTATTGCTTCAGAAATAGAATGCGCTTATGCATTTAACGATATTCTAGTGATGTTATTGAACGTGTTATCTTTGGGGTACCTCCTTTCGTACACTTTCACGCAAAATAGGCGGAGCGTAACCCAAGTGGCTTTGCAAATTCATTTAATAAATGACTAAAGCCGGATATATAACATAATATTGGGATTAGTGGCGGAAAACAAGCAAGATTATAAAACATTATGGAGATAGGTGAAGTACTTCCATAGGGCACTAATTTGTTCGAAACAAACCCATCATTTTAAGAAGCTGATTGCACGAAACGTTCTGCGGGTAAGCCTATCATCTTCACTGCCCACAGGGTCTTTTACCAGCGGTAGCATGCTAGTGCTGTGGTTAAATTTACGCTAATGCTAAATATTCTTAATAATTTTGCTTTTTTTCTTCTTCGAGACAGATTTATAATGATTCCGCGATATTTCGAAGTTCCTGGTTTATACGTGACGTTTAAACTTATAATAAAAAGAAGGAAGAGAAAAAAAGATAAAGAAACACGTAGCCCTGTGATGATTCTCAAATTATAATTTATATCAATCTAGGCTGAAGGTATATAAATTGTTGCAATTAATTTGCAGATATTTGCCCCGGGCGTATGGAACATGATAACGACCAAATTCTCATGATGTGTAAAAAAATGTTCTTTCACAATCACGTTCTTTGATTTGATTTTATGAGTTTGAAATGCTAAGGAACTAACCGAATCGTGGTATTACAATAATTGATTATACCCCGCAATACTATATTCTAAAGTAATATGCTTGAAGCACACGCTAACAAAAATACTCTTCAATACATTTTTTTTAATTAACATACGCGAAGATACATTTGACACCACCAAATCTTACAGAGCGTAGCACAAGCCGAAGAGCCTAACACAATGTAGAGGCGCGGGCATAATTCTTTCATAGATTGTAAATACATTGGGTAAGGAAGAAACTAAAGAAGTAAAAACGAGTTTATTATAAACCCATTGGTGGGCGAAAAAGTATGTTGCGTTTCACTTTGGTTAAACTTTTTGCAACTTTTATTCCAGAATAGATATCTTTTTAATACCGTTTTTGAATGTAGTCCTGTACATAAAAAGGCAAGGTGGGAAGTTGAATGAATGTATAATAAAAAATTTATTTTGAAGGCTTTAATTGCCAAGAGCTTGTGAAGCTGCCACTCTTTTTAACAGTTTTAGTTTTCATCAAGTACAGCAAGGTTGTTTTTTTGTAGATTTTAATAACTTTTACTTTCCGATGCCAGCACACCGGAAACAGGAACTTTTAACTAAATATATGAGACATGGAAATCATATTTTAGTGCGTTTCTATGTCTATCAAAGTGATTTCTTCGTAAATTTGAAGTCGCAGCTTTTCTATTAAAAAACAAAACAAAAAACAATAACACATCCGTTCCTCATAATGTTTATGAAGCATTTAAAAACCGATTTATAAAACAACTTCCTTCCTCGTGCCTTTTTTCTGACAGGTTAGTTCACTCGTGTGTCCTTTCAGATAAATACAACCATACTTCTACGTCTACCGCTTCGTCATAAGCTTTTTTGGTTTGCATTTTTCCGGGCAGAGTCCTATGTAAAATATATGCGGATTGGATCTGTCTTCTATGTAGGATGATATTTGTTAGGAGCCTTTCAGTCGCAGCCTCTCAAAATATGTCGTGAAGAAAACTGCGCTAGGGGTTCGTTTAGACTTGTGGATTCGCGGGAATACCCGTGTTGGCAGAAAGCTCATTTTGGAGCCGTGTGCAAATATCCACTCGTCGCTTGCGAAAAATTTGTATCGGTCGAGGACCCATATTTTGCGCCAGCAAAGATTGAATTTCGCCACCTCGTTCCATAATCCGCTCACTGCCTGCGCGGATCCGCCCTCGAATGCCGCAAGTATAAGCACACCATAAGTGACTGATTGCAGTAACTAATTAATCAGGCCAATGTGTTGATCGAGTAAGTGAATCTTAATAGCTATTGCGCGGTTTGATTTCTTCATGTGACCTTAGACGTCTGTGAAGGGCCCGAAACAAAAGCTACCGCTCTCAGTGTGCTATCAGTGCACTTCAACCAAACTGAGAGCCGTAATAATTTTACGACTATTTTTAAATATCCTTCGAACTTTTCAAGACGCCGCGCACCAGCAGAAAAATTCGTATTTTAGAGAATAAGTCGAAAATCATCTTTGTTTACTTCATTCGCATCCATCACGCGGTGCCGGGTTACCAGGGAAAGATGACTCCATGCCTGAATGTGTCTTTCCATCTTACTTATTGTTACAGATATATTGCTTCAGGCTGACTGGATTCAACTTCAGTTCCGGCTGACTGAATGCCACTTAATGTTCACCAAGGCACCATTGTACTCCTCGTTTTTCTCTTCGTCTGCCTCTATCAATCTCCCCCTCCCACGTAAAAGAGATATCACTTTACAAAAAAAGCAAGTTACCGGCACTTTGGTTCCTATAGTTCACTTACCGGGAGAAGAAGGAAGAGCACTTGTGCGTGGGATGTACACTTCAAGGTGGTGCACATGCGCTAAAAATGTCCTGGTTTTCCGTGGAGTTTCCCCATCTCGTACTTCATAAATCATAGGTCCAATTTTCTTAGTGACCTCACAGGGGTCCCTACACCTAGGCAGAAGCTTTTGTGCTCAACCTTTCATTCGCTGTTCCCTCCAAAGAAGGACCAAGTTACCCAGACATAGACATGGTGCCGAGCCAGGAGCGCTGTATCGAGATGCCGCACGCTGTTGGAAATGTAATATAGCCATTCTTACTCGTTCTCGTGCGTCATCCAAGTGGTGCTGGAAGCTATACGCCCCGCAAGTGGGCTCGTCCTCGTCTTCTGTGCATGAGAAAGGAAGTAGCGGTGACGTCAGAATGCCGAGCCCTGATTGGCTGACCGCGACCCCCTACCTGAGCGTCGTCTGCTCCTTTGCAACGTCGTCTGCTCGCAAAGTCGTCTGCGTCTGTCTTACCTTTCCTGCGACTTTCGGAAGTTGAGCGAGCTCGACTTCGCCTTTCAGAGAGGGCAGACGAAATAAATCGAGCGGTACGTTGTTTTTGTCTAACAACTAGCAGACGCGCATCAAGGAGGGAGGTCAAAGGACTTACTGGCGAGGTGTCCCGAGGCGCCGAGGTTTGTTTGCTAAGAACCGAGAGTGAGCGTGTTAGTGTCCGCAAGTTCCCTCCCAAATACTTTTTCCCACCTTTCGTGTGCGGCGAGACTCCTCACTCTTTAACGGCGTTGGCGGGTTGGCGCAGTTAACGTCATCTGCTTTACGCCTGCTAGTCAAAGCGTTGGCTGCTTTACCTTTCCTGCGTCTGTCGGAGATTCACTGCTGTTTTACCGGCGAGAGTCACCGTTGCCTCGGAAAACAAGGAGATGACAAGAGGAAGAGATTGACCTCTTAATCTAACATTGAGGTCAGCGATCAAAGTATAAGACGGGAAGGGTTCACAAGGGTCGCGCGGGCATATTCCATTCAGCACGCCAGTCGGTCGTGGGCAGACGGTCGCCGAGTCGGAGTGCCTTCTAGACCTATCTGCCGAGCTCGCTTGGTCGTTGTGGGTGGAATCGTGGCCGTTCGAGCTTTTCCCGGGTGTTTGTGGATCCAGCGTTCTTGTTCGTCATGGTCTGTTTAAGTGCTTTTTACTTTTTTCTTGCTGCTTGAAGTCGAGACGCGTGAGAAGCGCACGTAGAAAAGTAAACGTCCGTTGGTCGTCGCGACTGCGACGCTGTCGGCCATGCTGATTTGATCGTAAGAAGTGCGTAAGACAGCTTCGGGGCTGTCGTAGGATTTTGTCGTAACCTGCGCAAAACTTACGAAAATTTTGTTTCGTGAATACGAAGTTGCTCTCAAGTTTTGTCTTACGTATATTTTTGGCGTAAGATCGTTTTGTGAACCTGGCCTCTGGCCTCTGCACTTTCGAAAGTCGCAGGAAAGGTAAGACAGATGCAGACGACGTTGCAAAGGAGCAGACGACGCTCAGGTAGGGGGTCGCGATCAGCCAATCAGGGCTAGGCGTTCTGACGTCACCGCTACCCCCTGCGCAAGAAGCAGACGAACTTGCCCTCCGCATTGTTAGCAAAATCTTCTCTCCCATTCCGCCACTTTACAGATGACGACCATTCCTAAGGAAGCACCGCCGTTCTACCATGAGCAAGTTAAAATGATGTACAAGTGGCGCTTGATTGCTTCACGGTATTCATCGCGAACGCGGCATAAGGAACAAAAGTGTCCCAATCAGTATGCTTGACATTTACGTACGAATACAGAATGCCAGCGATTGTTCTGTTAGCTCACTCAACCAATCCTTTCGTCTGCGGTCGGTGGGGAGTTACTTTAGCATCAGTTATACCTTGAGATGCTAGCTCTTGTGAAAACATGGCAGAGGTAAAAGCTGTACCTCGATTAGTGATCATCATCCCCGGCACTCCGTGTCGCAGGAGAAGCTGGGTTCTGAGGAACCGCACCACTTCTTCGGTTGATGTACTGGCTACGGGGCGTAACTCTCCCCATTGATACAATGATTTAACGCCACGAGAATTAAGCGGTTGCCGTCCGATGTACGTGGAAAAGGGCCGGGGTGGTCGATTCCCCACACCTCGAATGGAGCCTCTGGTGGCGGTATGGGGTGAAGTTCACAAGGCTAGGTTGTATTTGGTGACTTGCGTTGCTGACATTGTGAGCAAGATGCCACGCAGCTTGCTACGTCCTTTCAAAGCCCGGACCACCAGTACCTTTCTAATATCTTCTGGAGAGTTTTGTCACGGCCTAGACGCCCCGCCGTGGGGTCGTCGTGGCAAAGATTTAGTACCGCTCTGCGTAGTGAAGACGATGCAACTGGCACCCAATGTTTAGTGCTGGAAGTGCGAGGGCGAAGTAACCCGGCACAAATCTGGTATTTTCTATGCAGGCGATTTATCGTGGGCGGTACGCCAGTTGTTTGATGCCAAGACATAATATCCTTGATTTCACGATCTTGTTCCTGGCCAGCGTTCAAGTTAAATGTAGGCGCACAAAAGCAAGCATCGTGGTCAGGAGACTCCGGTGTGTCTTACATCGGGTGACGAGATAGAAAATCTGCATCTGGTGTTCTTTGCCACTCCAATGAAAAATTGTTAAGTTATGTTCTTGAAGTAAAATCGACCAACGAGCCAGTTTGGCTGTCAGATCTTTCTTGCTTTGGAGCCATGTCAAGGCTCAGTTATTGGTCACAAATCTGAAGTGTCGTCCGCTGAGATATGGCCGGAAGTGTTGCACTGATCAGACTAGTGCAAGACACTCAATTTGTGAAAAATGATACGCCTGTTCTGCGTCCGTCAGACGGCGACTTGCGTATGAAACAACACGTTGCGGGTAGTCGTCATCTTGTTGCAACAAAACAGCAGAGTCCCTCTCCACTAGCATTTGCGTGAAGATAGGGCGTCTTAGCAGGGTCGAAGTGGGCGAAAATGGGGGCACTCAACAAGGCACGCTTCAGGTCTTCGAAGGAAACTTTTCCCTCTGCTGTCCATCGACAGGGTACGTTCTTGCGTAGCAGACGGATCATTGGAGCCGCATGGTGCTCATAGTCAGAAATGAATCGGCGAAAGTAGGATGCGAATCCCTGGAAAATTTTTACCTCCTTGAAGGATGTTGGGGCAGGGTACTCTCGGTAGGCTTGAAGCTTGACAGGATCGGGCGTAATCCCTCTCTTCAATACAGTGTCCAAGGTAGGTTACTTCTTTGAACCCAAAGTAGCACTTTTCTAGTTTCAGGCATAGATTGGCAGGGGATAGCGCATCCAATAATAATGTAAGTCTTTCGAGGTGTTCATCGAATGTGCATTCATACACAATTACATCATCTAAGTATACGAGTGCCATGGTCCACTTCAGGTGGCCTAGCACCCTGTTTCTTAGTCTCTGAAATGTTGCAGGTTCATTACAGAGCACAAAAGGCCTTCTTGTAAGCTGGTAGAGTCCATTCAGTGTCACGAACACCTGCCAGTACACTGGCAGGAGATCGAAGGTTGGGAAATACTCTGATCAAGACAAAACCGGTTAGTACCATCTTTTTTCGGACGAGCACGACTGGAGAGGACCATGGACTTGATGAAGTAACGACCACCCTTAGTTGAAGCTTGTCATTAGCTTGCGTTCGAATAACAGTCCGTTCGAATGGAGCAAATCTACGCTGTGACTGGTGAATAGGACGACTGTCCCCGATGTCGATGGAATGCTCGACTAAAGATGTGCAGCCGAGTTCACTTGGAGAAAATGTGATGCAGGTTCGATGACGTTGAAGGCGCTGTTGAAGCGCTTTCCTCTTTTCAGCGTCAATGTCAGGATTAACATTAACTATCTCCCATGGAAGGTTGGTTATGTCTGCCTGTGAGACCGTATTCACCTGCACTTCAGGGCATGAGGGCTGAGAGGTTCCGACTTCTTCCCCAGTTTTTATTGTTATATCGTTCAGTCCAATATTTACAGCCAAGATGACGAAGGTTTCCCGTAGAGAAGACACCAACGTGTGGGGGGAGACAAACTCGTGTCCAGATTTAGCATGAAGGAGAGACTCGTAAATGACTGCGCGGGTTAAGCTTTCACTGGAACCCACGCAGCAGAGCTCAGGGGGATGGCGACCGTTTTTCACACGTAGACGTTGCTTGTAATACGTGTGATACTTGCTGTGTCAGTGCAAAGTAAAGCTCGAAGCACTTTCTGGACGTGATTTAGCAAATCCCTCAGAAGGGCAGTTGTGGCCTTCCATACTTTCAAGAAAACTCGAGCGGCACCAAGATCTAGCTTGTGCCTTCGTAAGAACTTACAGTGATCAATCTTTGATCTTGCGGTTCTGCTGTCTCTTGAATCCGGAAACTCATTATTACGGAAGTTATTTTTTCAGCACCACTCGTAGCGAAGCACCACCGGGAACACAGAGTTCTCGAGCACCACGAACTCCACTGGTGATGTGTTCTCAACAGGTTTCACTTGCAAAGTGAGCATACTCAGGGTGTGAATTTAAGTACCGTTCACAGCGAACAATCCAAGTAACGTCAGACGAAGACGTTCGTCTGCTGGAACCAGGGACGATGCCAGAAAAGCATCTTGGTATCCAATGCATTTCATCCAAACAGTAAAATTTGGAACCGACGATTGGTTGCTTGCCACTGATGTCAAAAAAATTTTTTGTGGAGTCACGGAAGAAAGCACCGTGCTCGCTCCGACGTTAACCTAGGAAGCTTGATCAGTGGCCGTCTTTTTGGCGCCAAAAGTAAGGCATAAAGTAGTGATAATGGCTCTTGTAGTTGCCTAGCTAGCCCTCTGCACGAACTCTGTGGCCCTTTCGGCGCTTGCCTCTTTTAGCGCTCGATCCAGGGCATCTTTGACGTTTGTATGTCGTGAAAGACGTATAAACACTTGACCCTCGGGATCAGCTACTGCGTCTACACAAGCGTAGGTGCCAATCTTATCCTTTGCGTCTGTTAGGCTCCAAGATGTGCCTTCACAATCAAGCGCTGGATGTCGGAAGCCAGCTACAGTAGGGTTTCATGAGAGCGCTGATGGCGAAAACTCAACTCCCAGCTATGCACTTGTTGGAGATGTCCATCACCAATACGTCCCTCCAGTGTCTCACATAGGGCCGGAAATAATAGGTGAGCACCATCGGATTGGTAAAGCACGTCTAGAGTTGGTTATTTCAACTGGAAAACGAGCGCGTGAACTCTTTTGTCTACCGTCCAGCCGTTGGCTTGTGCAATAATTTCAGCCTGGTACAGACACAGATGAACTGGTACGCTGCCATCGAAGGGTTTTAACTTCAGTGACGAATTGGTCCTTGTACGGGTACCTCGGTTCACATTCGTTAAGGGGCTAACTGTAGAAATGATCTCACCTCTATCCAGAGCCGGTTGACAGGTATTGAGTTCATCCACAGAAATCCCCAAAGCGGAACTTTGCGGCCCATTGACATCACTTGGAAAAACATTCAAGCCATTTTTAAGGCGTTCTAGCGGCGTTAAAACGCTCATGGGGAAACCATTTTCAGCTGCTCGCTGCGAGGTGTTGCCGGAGTGAGATGAAACGTGCAGTGGATTCGCCACTGAAGTTTAGAAGTGATCCCACCGCTGCTACGGAAAATGTTACAGGCTCACGGGAGTCAACTTCAGTTCCGGCTGACGGAATGCCACTTAACGTTCACCAAGGCACCATTGTACTTTTCGTCTTTCCCTTCATCTCCCTCTAACAATATTGTGTTCGTATTTTAGATATTTATAACATTTTTTGCAGCTTTATTCTGCATTCAATATAAACCCTGTGTAAACCCAGTGTAAACCCAGGGTGAGTGGACCATCCGACTTTTCTTTAAAAAAGCAAATAACAGAACTTTCTTTATTACCTCCGTCCGTCGTCGAGTGGTATTTACATTCCTGCTAAGAATGTTCCAATGCGAATTCTATTAAAATGTTACTATTGAGAAGCACCAAGTACACTAGTATATGTTTTTTTTTTAGGTTTTGACGCCATTCTTGGGTTTGGCTCGTGGAGGCGCGTCCGAATGTTTGACACGTCTCGTACTACAACTTCCCCGGCACACCTCGTAACTAGGAAGACACTACCTGTCATTCGAACACTACTGTAAAATAAATGAAATTGTAAGCTTTAACAGTGTTTAATTTCTACATCTTAGAGTTTTTTAGCGTGGTCAGAAAGCGTTCTTAATAATTTGTTTCTCTCTGTCTTTTCCTACCTTCGCGTGATATTGCCTCGCGCGTCAGCGAGCTACCGCATGTGTGGCGGAGTGGTTACCGCACTTGACTATGGCCCGGAAAGTCTTAATTCGATTGCAGTCAGTGGAATGTTATTTTATTTAATATTTCAACATTGTGTTCTCGCGAGTTCGAGATCATTCTCGTCCGATCGAGTTCCGAATGTTCTAGTCGTCGAAAGTTCTAGGCCGATTATTCCAGAAGCCAACGCGTGTACATAAGGGGCTCCGCGTGGCGATCTGCGGTCAGTGTCGCACCAGCGTTCGACTCTGCGGTTACGCCGACTTTGACGCCCGCGACGCGCTGCGGTTATCTTCTGTTTCCTTTTTATTTTTGGGCACAAGTTCGCCCCATTAAAGGATTCGTTTACCCAGTTAATATTTGTTTCCTCGGCTGTTCATTCGTGACATTTCGGTGGAGGTGCGGGGTACCGTATGTCGATACAGCATTCCCCTTTAAGGGCCCGCTGTGCAAGTCCGATTCCAGGCTTGGTGAGAAGACCACTCAACGCGGAACCTGAAACTCGGACCAGCCGCCGCACCAAGGGAGAGGATCCTGAGTACGGTTTGCTGCTGGACAAGCCCAAGCCGAAGAAGACGACGATGTCCAACCAGTCGCGGACCCCCGCCGCCTCTGCCATCGTCTACCTACCCGTCGCTCCTCGGACACCAGCTCCCTTCCACGGCGAAAGCCACGCAGACATCGACGACTGGGTCCAACAGTACGAACGAGTGGCCCGTAATAACGGGTGCACAGTGGAACAGTGTCTTCAGAACGCTTACTTTGCCTTGAAAGCAACTGCCCGGAACTGGTTCGAGAACAACGAAGCATCGATCACCTCCTGGGAGCAATTCAAGGCTGAGTTGCGAAGAACATTCACGAACCAACAACGAAGAGAGCGCGCGGAAGAGCTTCTTCAAGCGAGGATCCAAGGCCCTAACGAGAGCGTCGTTAGCTTCGTGGAAGATGTCCTGCGACTCAGCAACCTCGCCGATCCTCAAGCGTCCGAAGCAAAGAAGCTGAGAATCTAGATGCGAGGCGTCAAAGAAAACATCTTTGGCGGCCTTGTGCTAATATCTCCGCAGCGTATCTCCTCTGAATGCGACGGCGACACTCTTTCAAGACGTTTGCGAGATTCCCCAAAAAGAATCAACCTTCCACGTGGTATTTTTGGAAGTTCGGAATGCCAAATAAATAAAGATTGTAATCTCTATTTTCTTTATAAATAAGCTTACATCTATTCAATGGATGAGTCATGTATATTTTGCGCTTAAACAATAGGAGCGATGTGATTCCATAGCGTATTTCGGGATACCCAATGAAACGAGCTGAGTAGGTAATGACACAGGCTATGCTCTAAACTATCGTGTAAACGTATGAAAGCTCATCTTAACAAGGAAAAAAATTGTAAAGACTTTTCACGTATTTGGCGTGCCTACTATCGTTATTGAAATCATTAAATTGTAAACATTATCAGGTATTACTTCTTACCATTCACAAGGGTGTTTCTGAGAAGAACGCACTTCTTGCAGTCCAGATAAGCGACGTATATAATTAAAGTTTCATTTCCTAACAATAACAAGGTATCGCACCGACTTTTACTGCTTAAGTTAAGTAAACTTAACATCGACTCTAACGTGTTTAACAGGCTAGTTTCGTTTCTAACGAATTGGTCACAATTTGTAACGTGTAATGGTACTAACTCCTCCTCTGCACCAGTTTCTTCCGGAGTACCTCAGGGGTCCGTTCTGGGACCTCTACTCTTTTTAATATATATTAATGACATGCATGCGGTGGTTTCTTCTTCAATTAAACTTTTTGCTGACGATTGTGCTATTTATCAAGTAATATATATTGACTCTGACTCACAAAAACTGCAACATGATCTAGATGCCATACTACACTGGTGTGAACTCTGGTCAATGGAGCTCAATATTAATAAATGTAAAATAATGCGCCTAACACGTAAAGCCAACTTCAATTTTGCTTATAGTATTAATAACACACCCCTAGAACTTGTAAACTCATACAAGTATCTGGGTGTGATTTTAAGTGCTGACCTTTCCTGGAAACTTGATATTAACTATGTGACTAACAACACCAATCGAATGCTTGGTTTCCTCAAACGTAACTTTTATCTCGCAACGTCATCATTAAAACTATTTCTTTATAAACCACTAGTTAGGTCCAAGCTAGAGTATGCAGCTTCCATCTGGGATCCTTCTACTCTTTACCTCGTTGATTCACTTGAAGGTATTCAGAACAGAGCTGTACGTTTCATAATGGGTAATTATAACCGCACCGCAAGCGTTACAACAATGAAAGATAATTTGTTACTCCCAAGCCTCGCACATCGTCGCACAGTCTTTCGTATTTGTCTTTTTCATAAAATCTATCACCACTTTTCTCAGCTTAAATCCCAACTAATCATCCCCCCCTACTTTGTTTCAGCACGCCTTGATCATCGTCACAAAGTCGAGGTCCCATTTTGCCACTCTAACGTTTATTATGACTCTTTTATTCCCAAGACTTCCAAAGACTGGAATCGCTTACCTGCATCGCTCACATCAATTGATGATCACGCACTTTTTTGTACATCTATTGCCAATTTCATGTTCCCTGTTCCTTAAGTATTGTATATTTTGTACCAATTGTTTATTATGTTTACTATTGTTCCCACTCCCCTCTGTAATGCCATGTGCCCCGAGGGTAAAATAAATAAATAAATAAATAAAAAAATAATAATAAAAAAATTGTTATATATAAGTTATGATCAAGATGACTTTACCGTAACAAAGGTAGCCGTCTCGGTGGCTCCGAGGCAAAGCGGCGGCCTACGAATACCCAGGGCCCGGTTGCTCGAAGCCGGTTAACTTTAACGGCGGTAACAAATTAACCGCCCTTCCCTACTAAGTACCTACAAGCATCTAGCCAACTTTCATGAGTGCTGGATGAGAGCATTACAGCTTGAAAATGGACGACACTTTTTGACCACAATGACGGAAACTATGAGAATGAACGAATATAGACGGGGATAAACAGCGAAGCCGGATTTGTTCAATCGCGAAGCAAAGAATCCTCGAGATACACTACTTGGTACGAAACCAAACGATTGATATTAGGGTACGTAGGACTGTAGTTCCAAATCACACCAGGAAGGTTAACGACAGTATCTCCGCTTACGTAAAGTTAGAAGTATGGGACTGAAAGGAAAACAAACATGCAGTAGACGGAAGAAGACCCGAGAGGAGATAACCAAAAAAAAAATGCTACTGGTCTTGTTCACCATTTAGAACCTTTATATTTATTAAGCTAACTGCGTCAGAATGCATTCTGGAAATATTATTTGCATCCTATTAAGCACATATACAGGGTGATACAAGGAGACGCCAGGCTCTTTAAATCGACCGGAAAATTCAGTTTCTTAACCTGTCGCGATACGACTTTGTGCAGCGTTACCCACAGATGGTGCATTTTTTTTTGTAAAATTTGCAAAGAGCGAACTTACCTGACAAAAAAGTTAAAAAAAAAATAGGCTTGGTTCCTATGGAAACAAAGCGACACCACGGGTCTGCAAACAACACGGCGCCGTTTCGCATGGGAGACAAGAGATGGCGCAACTAACGCCGCCAACGAACGAGCATACGGCGTCGAGAGTAGGCGTTTTTAGCAGACGGTCTTTTCGGCTCAAAAACTGCGCGCGTTCCGCAGGCGGCGGCAGTCGCAGAAACAAAAAAGGCAGGCGCGGTAACAGCAAGGAACTGCAGTTCCTTGTCTGCTAAAGGGCCGGCTCTCGGCGTCGTCTGCTCGTTCGTTGGCGGCAGTAGGCGTCGCGACCGCTTGCGCCATCTCTTGTCTCGCGTGCGAAACGGCGCCGTGTTGTTTGCAGACCGGTGGCGTCGCTGCGCTTCCATAGGAGCTAAGCCGTTTTCTTTCTTTACTTTTTCCTCAAGTAAGTTCACTCTTTGCAAATTAAAAAAAAAAAAAATGCACCATTTGTGGGCAGCGCTGCACAAAGTCGTAGCGCGATAGGTTAAGAAACCGAATTTTCCGGTCGATTTAAAGAGCCTGGCGCCTCCTTGTATAACCCTGTAGAACCCCAGGCGGAGAATAAAACTCGATAGTACTTATATTATCATTTAAATATTGCACATAGCTTTGTATTTAAATTAATGAACCATTAAATAAAATAGACGTATGTCAGGCTATGGAGTGAGCATATACAAACCAGTGGTCTTCCGAGCATAAAGGAACTATGGGTCTTGTGTCTACTATCCACTTTGTTCGTCAGCTACATAACGACTTATTGCATCTAAATAAGAATGCAAAAAAAAAAATCGAAAACTAGACAAGTAATGTCCTATTGCAAGAAATTCAGAACACGAAAGATATACCAAATAATGTTTACTCACTGAAACAAATCATGCTATTTTCCTTTAGTGCAGCGGGGTTTACTCAATATAAAGTTGTGAATTAACTCTATTTTATATTTCCGTAGCTTTCCCTGCATTCTTCTTAGTAATAAGAGGGAATGCTGAGTCCCTTTGTCATGTTCCAAAACCGATCTATTGATAGCTAAATCACACTTTTATAGCTACAGTTTTTTAATGGAATTAACTTAATTTAAATGAAATGATTCTGTTTTGAAATTCATAAATCTGGTTCATTTCATTTTTAAATAAAGCAAAAAAAGAGTAATATTGCTTTACGTGCTCACACAGAACAATAAATATTTTATTTTGATAAAACAAGAAGAGCACTGCTTGGACATAAAATAATAGTACTCAGAGCTATTATATGAACAAGATTAAATGCGGAACAACCGTCGAGTTTTGGCTATCTTCTTAGCTCAAGCTTCACGGCGAGATTACCGACTGCTGCTAAGAGTATGCACATTATGATTGGGTTCACTTAAAGTGCATTATAAGAACGCCTTTCTTGTACCAATCAACGATAATGTGTTTAGTTTATATCTAGGTGATATTTTTCGATGCCTTTACGGACTTAACGAGAATATGAGAAACACCCGGCTCGGTTAGATGGCAGCACTATATAGTTTATCCTGCGCCCGTAAAGATATAAGGCGGGCCTGAACTTTAAGGGTGTCTACACTCTTAGAAAAAAGGGTATCGATAATCCTCGCTGAGGGAAGGAACGGTCTTGTAACCTAGATTCTTGTAGAAAGGGAGAAACTTTCTTCCCTGAAGAAGGAGAGCGAAGTTCCGCCGTCGCCTGCGTCTCAAGATGGCGACCCCGAATCGAGCAAATCGAGCTCAATAAGGCTTAACAGGGACGCTACCTCCCGTGTGTAATAACGCACACGGGGGACCGGTTGCCCGTAAAAGGGAAGTGTCATCTTTCTGTAGTCTACCGGGATCAAGCCATGATTCTGCCAGGAATCGTGGTTAAAGATCAAGGAAAGAAACTACCAGTTTTACTGGGGCGGAACTGGTTGGAAAGGCTTCGGCTAGATTGGAAAGTGCTGAATTGTGTCACGACGGAAGATCGGGTGGAAGGAGTGCGTAAGAAGTTTCCGGGCGTGTTTTCAACGTATCATGGTGTTATGAATCACTACGAAGCAAAAATCTTGTTAAAAGATAGCAACACGCCCGTTTTTTCTAATGCGCGTTCTGTACCGCTCGCTCTGCGAAGTTCTGTCGAAATGCAATTAAACCAGCTAAGGAAAAATGGCGTTGTTAAGATGGTGTCACAAAGCTACTGGGCTACGCCGTTGGTGATTGTTCACAAAAAGGACAGTGACGGTTTGAGATTGTGTGGCGATTATAAGGTCACAATCAATCCGGTCTTAAAGACAAATCACTATCCTTTGCCGCGCCACGATGACTTGTTTACAGCCAATTGTGGCGGTAATGTTTTTTGTGTACTAGACTTGTCATCATCGTACCAACAGGTGTCACTGAGCCCAGAGTCCAGGCCACTCTTGACGGTAAACACTCACATAGAGCTTTACGAGTTCCAGATGCTTTCGTTCGGTGTGGCTAGTGCCCCACCCATTTTCCAATCTTTCATAGATGAATTTCTGAAGGACGTACCAAGCATCGGGTGTTACATAGACGACGTCATTATTGCAGGGGTGGACATCGACGATTGCCACCGGAAGCTGGAGTTAGTTCCAAAGCAATTAAGTGAGGCTAATGTAACGCTAAAAGAAGAGAATTGCAAATTCTTCAAAGACACCGTGACGTATCTAGGTCACAAAGTTTGTGGTCACGGGATTTACCCCACAGAGTCTAAGGCAAAGGCAGTAAAGGAAGCTCCCGCACTCACTTGTGTCACCGAACTGAAGGCATATTTAGGAATGTTAAATTTCTATACTAAATTCCTAAAACAACGCGTCCAATGTCGCAGAGCCAGTGTATAAACCTGTTAAAGAAGGGTCACAAGTGGTCCTAGACACCAGTGTGCAGTAAAGCGTCTCTGGCGACAAAAAATCTGCTGATGAGCAGCAGTGTATTGACATACTACGATGTGCGTAAACCGATAGGCCTCATGTGCGACGAGTCAGCCTACGGGTTGAGGGCAGTCATTTTTCACGTGACATCTGAGGGTTACGAACGGCCTGTCGCATTCGCATCGCGAACGCTTACGAGCGCTGAAAAGAACTACGCTCAGTGCGAGCGGAATGCGTTAGCTCTCATTTTTGGGCTGAAAAAGTTCCACCGATTTTTGTATGGACGCGAGTTTGTCCTCTACACAGATCACCAGCCACTTCTGGAAATCTTGGGTCATGACAAACCCATCCCACTACTGGCGGCGGCCAGAATGCAGAGGTGGGCGTTAATTCTGGTAGCGTATCGTTATAATGTGAAATGCGCCGTAAGGGTCGAAACGTGGAAGTGGCTGATGCGCTGTCAAGGCTTCCAAGAGATGTCTCTGGGGCCAAAGAGTCGGCCGAGAGTCTTTCAGTTTTTTCCTATATGGCCGCAGTCGTAGCGAAAGCAACAAAAACAGATCTAACATTAGCTAAAGCGGTTGAGTTCACGCTCAATGGGTGGCCAGGCCAGGTTTCTGATCCTGAGCTACAGTCTTACTGGGTCCATCGAAATGAGCTTTCCTGGAACAGGGCTGTTTAACCTGGAGAACGAGGGTCTTTGTGCCAAAAAGGCTACGGAAATCTGTCTTGGCACATCTCCACGAGGATCACCCAGGCACCAGCCGGATGAAAATGCTGGCAAGGAGCTACGTCTGGTGGCCGGGCATGAATAAAAACGTAGAAGAGTATGCACAACAGTGTGCTATTTGCCAGACAGCACGACCCGCGTAACAAACTGTAGCGCTGCATCCTTGGACGTACCCAGCGGGGTGTTGGCAAAAAGTTCATGTCGGTTTCGCATCAATGGGACCGAACTCTTTCATGGTACTGGTGGACTCGTTTTCGAAATGGGTTGAGGTATGGGCAAGGAGTACTACCACAGAGGACAACGCAATCGAAAAGCTAAAGAGCGCATCTGCTGCGCTCGGGTTGCCAGAGGAACTCGTAAGCGATAACGGGCCGCAATTCGTTTCACAAGAGTTTGCTGAGTTCCTGGCTGTTAACAATATTAAACACACCAGGACGCCACCATACCAACCGGCCTCGAATGGAGCTGCCGAAGGGCTGGTACAGACAACCAAGAAGGTGCATCTAAAACAAGTTTTAGAACAGAAACTAACATAAGTGACGATTTCGCTCCAAGTAGGCCTCGATAGCTACTCGCTAAGTTACCGAAACACACCTAACAGCGTCACGAGAAAAACACCGGCTGAGTTGCTTTTGAAGCGGTAGCCGCGTGTAAAACTATCCCTACTAAAACCTAACTTTGTTGCTGACGTGCGAGAGAAACAGGTGACGGTAAAATGACAACGAGAACTTTCACGAGCGGCAGACCGCTTTTTTGCGGTTGATGACTTGGTTTGTGTCAAAACGGTGAGGGGGGAAGAAGTGTCTTGGAATGACGGAGTTGTGCAAAATGTTAGCCCAATGTTGTACTTAGTAAGCTTGGTAATCAGGTCAGGTTTACGCATGCCGACCACATTCGCGCTGGTCCTGAGGGTATCTCGAACCCTGAAAGGTGCAGTGCCTGACTGTGCAAAACCGGCCGAGAACAATGCAATGGAGACTTCTCAGGTGCCACTGATGGTGGCAGTTCCACCCCAAGACAAGCCAAGTGACAATGAGGGCAACACCCCAACCGGAACCCCACCGACTGCAGAAGTCGCGTCGCACTCGCCAACGCGGAGCATCCAGCCAGACGCACCAACGGACAGTGTTGTGCGAAGGAGCGAACGTTCACGTCGGCCACCCGAGCGTTTTGTGTCCGAACATTTCCGGAAGTAATGGGTTGGGAATTGTAGGGGAGGAATGTGATAATGTGGGCCTTGAATCTGCGATGTCGTGTCACGTTCTCTGGAGAGACCTGATAACAGCTACTATACAAATGCGTGTTTCCCTTGAATAGAGATTATTCATCGTTTGGCTTCCAATCTACGAGTCACTACACATTGTACGGGACGAGAGGAGAAGCAGATAAAAGCGTAACACTAGCTTTCCGCGAACTACGGGTTTATTTCCGAAGCCAGATTCCGTCCGCAGGTACAAAAACTTGCGTTTCAAAAGCAGTTACTCAGTCTTCTCATCATCAGCACTGCGATGTTAAGCGGAGAGAACCGATGCACAGTTACTTCGCGCACTTTACGTCTTACATTTGCTGTTCCTCGAGTCACAATTCCTTCGTCAACCGCATATCACGGAGGACTGGCAAACCAATCCGCGGAACCAAAAGGCGCTCTCAAAAGAACAAACTCGAAGCCGCTGTTTATCGCGTAGCATGAAAGAAGTTTAAATCGCTTGCCACCAGATGGCAGGGTCAACCAGAGTAATTCGAAGTAGCTCAGCTAGGTAGCGCTAGGTTCATGTTCATTCATGTTCCACAAAAAAATATTTTTATTTCCTCACGCCACCATTGCGCTTCGGAATCTTCGGGAACCTCTAGTATAATCACATGTAGAAATATTACGCATACTGCAAGCATCCGGTGAACTACATTGAGCGCATACACATACATGGCACATACAAACATCAATACAACAGCACACTAACCCGATGACTACATTCAATGTTACTAGAACCACTCAGTTGGGAAACTTCCATAGAGCCTGCTCTGAAAAAGTGTCACCGATCCGTACTCAAGAACCGAGCTAATAGCGATCGTAACGCCGCCATTTCTCCCGCAGCGGCCACTCGAGGAACTGCACGTGACTTCTACTTTGGATTAAATCGGCCATTTTGTCGCCGAAATAGATACGGTGGAAAGGGTTTCAAGGGCGCCTTTCAAGCGGACGCGCCGCGACTTACTACCGAATTTAGGATGCGCCTAGGTCGGGACGCGCTACCTGAAATCACCGCTGAGGCACGCTTGTATAAAAACAATGTTAATTGTGCTGCAAAACCTTGTATACAAAAATTTTTAGAAAACATCACGCGGCTTTTATATTGTACTTAACTTCAAAGTAGTTACTTCAAAAAGAATTTTTTCCCGTTGTCTTTTTACACAAAAGCATGCTTTCTAAAAGCTGAAGGTGACCATAGTATAGACAAACGATAAATATTGGCGCTGTTGTCGTATTTAGCTCGGTCTCGGTGGACACCAGCGGCACAGGTTTCAACGGTGAGTTTCCTAACTGAGTGTTCTGGTAAGGTTCACTACATCGCTCTGCGTTTTCTTCTTTAATACTGGTCGTTTTGAACGTACGGAATTTCTCGGCGACTGCCTCAGCAAAAAAAAAAAATATTCCCAGCATGCTGATTTTTTTCCAGTAATGTCATTCGTCTGAGAGTATTTTGAATGGCTCAGGGGATGAGTATCTTAAAAAAATAAAAAGAACGCTCGATTATGCCGTGAATATTTGAAAGCCAATTAATCAAGCCACTCCAATGCGGTTCCCAGCTATGAGTTTGTTTCCCCGCACGGCACGTCGTAGCCAGTATTTCTATTGTAGTACTTGTTTATCTATTTGTGATGTTTGTGCACGGCTGCAATTGCCGTCTTGAATTAATCTCTGTAGAGACGATATTCACTCAGCTGGGAGTGATGCTTCACGGGCAGAGAAATCGCTTTTCGATCAACTTGAATTTCGTCAAAGCCGCGACTTCCGGAAGGTCTTAAGGAGCTACACCGTGCCGAGCTCAAAAACTTTTAGCGCTCATCCCAGCGCGCCACTTGGGGGGCAGTTTCTTAAGGAACCATAGTATATTTCAACAGCAAAATGAAGGGTAGTTTTTTTTTTTCAATTTTACCTATTACTGTTTTTTAATGCTAAGATTGCACACTCTAAATACACGTGCTTTCCGACATAATTTTGTAGTGTTCAGTCCTTTCCACAGAGCGCAATTGCTCCCGGGGAGGAGACAACCGACAGTCACATTGGCCGCCGTACGATAGGAGCTTACTTATCAGACCACCGTTCCAACATGACTATTCGCACGTCGATCGATTGCACCTAATCCCTCAACTGGTCTTAAACTATCTAATGTAAAGCAAAATGTCAACCTGCGACACCCGCCCCTACCTCGCTTCCTCCGATCACGGCCCGAGTAGCGGGATCAATGCTCGACAGTTTACGTCGTCTCATTTTGTTGTTACACCACTGATACGCGAACACACGGTCACATCGGCGATAATTCCAGTCTTCTGCTCGCAACGCACGAAACTGCCATGACGGTGTTGCTGCTATGTTGTTGACACGCAGAAATACAGAACCACGTCGATTGCCGGTTGACACTCGGCATCGGAAAACAGAACCGAACTCAGCACGGAAGGAACCCAGGCAGCCGGCAGCAAAACCTGCCTGTTCTGGACGCAGTTCCTGCGATTTCCAAAACGTCGAAAACGTCGACACAGTTCCCCGTGGTTCCGCCACTGTAGTTTCGCGTGAGTCCCGCAATCCGGAGACGGTCATCTTGCTTAGTGTACGTAGCGCTGCTGGCACTGCTCCGGAACTTTAATCTTTCTAGCGTCTTCGTTTGCTCTTTTGATAAAATTAGTGGTAAAAACGTCAATGCAACCGACATGTTCTGCACGTTTAGACTAGAAGACGGAATTACAGGCGGCCTTCGCTACCGCTGAAGCTCAATCAACTCAACAACATTTATTAAACAACATGCGCAACGTCCTCAAAAAACGAAACCGAAAGAAGATGAGTCGGGAGGGCGAAACCTTTCTCCCGTCTGCCTGGAGAAGTAGAAAAACCTCTCGTCCCACCCGTCTTCCCGTGTCCGCTTGGGGGCGCGTCTGTAGAAGAAAGGAAGACTCGCCGTTGCTACCTTTTTCCTCCATTTTTCTTGGAGAGTAGGCAAACAAGCACACAATAAAGGAACAGTTACTTTTTTACACTACGTATTGATATAAAAACGTGCTTTTCTTCGAGAGGTCTAATTTTCGCGAGGTTTTTAGCAGTATAGCCTTCGGACCACTCGAGAGTCAAAGTTCTCCGACTGGAGAAAACGAGAAAAGCGATCTCAGAATCTGAATCTCGAGTTTAAAATTCTGACATATGCACAACCATAAGCTAATCTTATCTTGTGAAACTAATGTTTTCGAAACTGTAGTGCTGATCAGCCAAGTAAGTTTTAAAACATGAAGAAATACTTAGCAGAAATTCTTGCATTTGCATTTTATGACAATATTTACCCTGTTTTGAGCCCATAAATTGTGCTCTTTATTTAATATTTTTTTCACTACATGCTTAAAAAGAAATTTAAGTCAAGAAACATGTTTCTAAAATACCTAGATGGGACACATATTTTATTTTAATTTATTTTCCCGCAAAAAAAAGCGCTTTTTGGGCAGTATTGACGGCGTTAACCGCAATTTAGATAGTGGTCGCCTTGCGGGTCCCGCCCGGGGCCGAAATTACGTCTGAAATTTTCGTCGCAAAATTGGTTATATTATTATTGGTTAAATTGGTTACAATATTTTTATGTTTGAGAAACAAAGGATACTCACAGAGACAACTTGTTCGCCGATGCCCTGCGTACAAACATAAAAGGAACAGTAAAGCTGAAAGGAATAATATTTATTTTTTATTTTTTTCATTACTACGGTCGTTTATCACCGCACATTAAAATACGCTGACGGACGCTTGTATAGCGCCGTGGCTCCTGCATGACGGAACGCTTGCGCTATCGTCTCGCGTGCTTTAATGCACGGTTATTTCTGGACGAATTTGATTTAGCTTTGTCCTCTCTTTCGTCTGAAGAGCTTGTATGTGTAAATGGCGATATTAATACTGACATACTTCGTCCCACAGTGACCATAGTCCCAGACTACCTTGAGGTCTTGTCTAAATGGGGCTTAAAAGCAACAATTCAGAATGCGACACAAAAGAATTTATATCTGGCCAGTTGATGGTATCTAACGTTTATCATGTAAACTTACGAGCTCAGAACGCAGTAATCCAGTCTGCTATTATTGAAACTAAACTTGCTGAATCTTATTTTGTCTGTTGTTCATTAACACAGATATCTAAGCCATTGATTTATGCTGGCGCTGAGAGGGAGTTGTCAATTGTTGATTTCAGGCACTTCGATAAACTTCTGGAGCAACATGATTGGAATACTTTTCTTCTAACTGCATCTCCAGCTGACGGTTATGAACACTTTGTAAGTCAGTTTAACCTTTCTCAAAACGCGGCTGCGCGCACCGTAAAAACTAAACAACGTAACAAAGACCAGAAATTGATGTCTTCAGAAATATTGGCCGCCACCTTCATGTGCTTTCAACAATTGTGTCTTAGACGCGGCCTATCCTCCTCTTCTCTCTGAAGAAGAGCATAGGTCAATTCTCTTTAGCCTTAAGCCCAATAAATCTCCAGGTATCGACGGTGTTTCAGTTAATGATTTGCGCACAAACTTTGAAGGGATTAGGGCTGTTCTACTTTCGATTTTTAATCACATTATATCTAATGGTATCATTCCATTAGAAATGAATGAAATAAATGAAGGAATGAAAACAGCTTTGGTAATTTCATTATTCAAGGGAGGCGCGCGAAATAACGTAGAACATTATCAACCTATATCCATTCTGTCTTGCTTTGCTAAAATACTGGAAAGACATTTGTGGATAACTATAAAGAGCTTTTTAGATAAACATAGTTTACTACCTCCTTATCAGTGCGGATTCACACAAGGTCGAGGTAGTCAAATTCTCCTTGAGGACTTTTCTGACATGCTCAATTTATCTTTTGAACGAAATAAAGTCGCCTGCGCACTGTTCCTTGATGTCCGCAAGGCATTGGACAGTGTTAGCCATCACATTTTATTAACAAAGCTTTCAAAGTTAGGCTTTCGAGGCTCGTTTCTACATTTACTGCAAAACTTTCTACAGGATAGGCGTCAATGTGTTTCATATGGAGGGTATCAAAGCGGATTTTTTTCAATCAAAGCTGGTGTCCCACAGGGCTCGTTCTTAAGTCCATGGTTATATATATAATCTTTATGTTAATGACCTCTCCATGGTGGTACCAATTTCACTATTTCAATATGCCGACGACACCGTTATTTTATCTGGAGCGTCAAATTATTCAGATGCCCTTTCGTCTTTACAAACTGCGGCAATTAAAACTATGGACTGGTCTGAAGCTAAATTAATTAAAGTTAATGCATCCGAAACGCACCTAATATGTTTAACAACCCTTTGAAAAAAGTTAAACTGACCTCCTCTTCACGGTTACATACGTCACGTCTAGATGTGTATCATATGCATGTGAGCCTATACATCCTACATCTTCTATAAAATATCTTGGCCTATTCTTTGACAGTGACCTAACCTGGAACACTCATCTTGCTCATGTGTGTAAGAAAATTTGTGCAGTGTCTTGTTTGCTACACAACACGAGATATTTTATGCCACTATCCGTTCGAAAAATTTTTCTAAACGCTCTAGTCTACAGTGAGCTCCGTTACGGTATTACCGTGTATGGTCATTGTGCTCTGCGTTGGAGAATTAGAATTAATTCAATTCTGCACTCTTTGTTATAGAACATTTTCTCATATTTATGCCCTGGTAAGAACATTGACATGCTTAAAGCACTGCATTTGACTGATTTTAACTCGGTATTGATGGAGACTGTTGTTCATAGGCATTTTTGGGGTAGTCAATTTAAAAGTTATATGTGTACCTTCTCGTATTCTAAGACCCAAAGAGCGTTACCGGATACCTCGATGCTCGACGAGATTTGGAAAAAGAGCTCGTAGTTACTATGTACCAGCATTTATGAACAAACTACCTTCTAGTATTCTAAATTTAAGAACAAAATACAAGCTCAAGAAAGCCCTGAGGAATTTTTGTTTGTAAAGTGCTCACTAGTTCGCTTTTGTTATTCTAATTTCTTTATGTGGATTGTATTTTACATGTTTCCTTTTTCAAAAGGCTGGTTTCACTGATTGTAAGACGCTGCCAGTCAAGACCAATGTGGCTTAGGCAGGTCTGACTTGACATACGTTTTTGTTTCATTTGCAATGCGATTAATATTATTATTATTATTATTATTATTATATTATTACTAATTTTTAAATGCTGCATAACTTTCTTCTTTCAAAGCAGAGTTACCTTTTTGAAATACATATATCTGTTGGTGATGACTCAGCTACATACACCGGAAGCTTGGGATTGCGCTTCACTACTTATAAAACAAATTCCGATCTGGCAGCTAGGGCGTAAACATTGATAATGACTGTATCACGTGTGTGTAAGCACTTGATTTAGCCGGGGAAATCAAGAACTAATATAATGGCAGTATAACCAAAATAATGCTTATAGGCATCAGACTATTCCAAATTTCTTGGCGTAGAAAGATTCAACAGAAAAAACTATGCCTTCATATTTTTCATCACAATATATCTTAACTCCGAAACCGGGAGACGTCCTTCAAAGGCGGGCAACAACTTTTTTTATCAGTCTCTATTTCAACGAACAATTGAAACAGGCAAATAGTATGTGAAAAAACGTTCCCCTCGAGATTCTTATTTTTCATGGAATGCACAGGTAATTTATTCATCTCAATTGCCACGTTATGCAGCTGATAGTGTCTTTACACTTGCTGTGTGATGATTTGCCACTTTTTGACAAATCGAAGTTTTTTCTTTTTTTATTAAAAAAATGTGCACTTAAAATAGAAATTTAGCGTGATCGTGATACAGAAAACAGTCCTATTTTATTCGTGATCTCTCACCTTTGCAACACCATCATTCCCACTATAATGGCTAACACTCGTTTTATTGTATAGTGTTATTCCCTATTTGCACCAACAAACCGTTAAATATTTTTCTGTTAGGTACTATGAACTGTGCAGACAAGATCTCGAGCATTCAGAATTGATTAAGAACGCTTTCATTTTTATTAATTACTACGCTTGACAAAAAGGATCAGGCGAGCCGTGACATCGTCTGTATCACTCAGTACATATCGCATATATCCAACAAATTTATTCTCCGAGGCCAGAGTTTAGAATAATATTATCACGTGCTACGGCGGAACGCCTCTAGGGACGGAAAGGGAGTTTGCAACACCCACCATCGTCTCGCGCTCGCTTGTAAGGCGAAGGGCAGGATGCGCTTGAGCACGTAGCTCTCCGAGGCGCCGGACGCTCGGGCGTAGACGTCCAGCTCTTCCAGGAAGTCGGCGACGGACTTCCTGTCGTCGAACCCCGTGTACACGGGGACCGTGAGCCGAGGGTGAAGCTCGGGCCCACGCTGCTGCACATGGCCGCCGGCTCCTCCCGTGCCGGTTGCGAGGCGCTCCGTCACCAACTGGAGGGTGGCGGACATTCGGGCCATGAGCGCCAGGACCTCAGCCGACGACGGACCGGGCTCCGCGTCTTCTTCGCTGGAGTCGCCGTGGTCGGACGGGGGCTGGGACTGTTTCTTGGGAGGCATGGAAAAAAGAAAAACGCGCGACAAGGGAAAAAAACAGCACACGCGAACACGAGGGAAGAAAAAAAACGCGCCAACAAACTACGCCAAGAAAACCGCACCGTCAGCGACGTGCAGACCGCGGTGATAGGCGAGCGCGCAAAAAGTCACAATGAATAAGAAAAACACGACGCGATATAGAAAAAATGAAAAACGCGAACCGCGACGAATCAACGACCGAAAAGAAATTAAGAAACGCAAAGTTGAAGTAAGAGAGGACGAACCGTCTGGTCGAGATCACCGACGACGGACGACACAATCCCCGTTGGGCGCCAGATGTGGCGTTCGCCTTCCGCCGTCCGCCGCAGGCGATCAACCAGACGACTCGTTCTTCGGGGTCAAGCAGGGTTTATTACCATGACTCTGGTCCAGACTCGGGGCAACCACTGCTCTCGGCCACACGGGCCATCCCTTTTCTACCCTGTCGGCGCCGGGTGCCGCCCCCCCGCTAGTCGCCGGTTTGGCCGCCGTGTGGCGGGCCGAGCACCCCACACATTGTATATATGCCTGTGTATGTCCAAATTCTGCTGAAACTCGATCTTTATTGTGTCGAAAATGCTTGATTTCAGTCAGAAAGAACTCCAATCGACATTGAGGTGGAACTCTGATGGCTGTCTGCGCTTTGAGACAGTCGAAGAGTCTTATGTCCTAATTAACCATTTGAAAATGTTGAAACGTGTTTTGTTTGTAAGCTTAGCCATAGTTTTATCTTAATTGAAAAACTCTTTGATTCCAAGAAAGACATCCTGATTAAAACCTGAAGTTCTTTCGAACTACTACACGAGACATGTCTTGAGAGAACTGCCAGTTGAATGATAAGCTAGTTTTTGCTGCTGTCATTAAAACTCCAAACAGAGGAAATTAATTAAAAGAAACCCACTTCGTGCCTGTTTATGGTATTATTAGTTGTCGTGTGAAAATAGACTTCCGGACACAAAAGTATTTTTTATTCGGCCTTTCATTTTAATGCTTCTTGTTACAAAAAAAAAAAAATGAAAACAAACATTTGGCTTCTAATGTTCGGAATCTTTTCGGTAAATATTGCGGAAGTTGACTCAAGCTGCCACGCATTGAACTCGAGCTCGGTCATACTAATTATTTAAATTAATTATTATTTTCAATACCGATGACTACTGCGTCTGATTGTAAATAGATTCGCGACATCTAATCGTATTTATCGGTTCAGAAAGGGAATGCGCTTATACATTTAACTATATTTTAGTGATGTATGACCATGTGTGATCTTTGGGGTAGTTTCTTTCGTACACTATTGCGCAAAACAGGCGGTGCGCCACCCAAGTTGGTTTGCTAATTCATTTATTAAATGAGTAAAACCGGGCATATAACGTGATATTGGGATTAGTGGTGCAAAACAAGCAATATTATAAAACATTCTAGAGATAGTATTATTGGCCAATAATTTGTTGGGGACAAACGTATCATTTTAGGGAGGTGGTTGTACGATACGTTCTGCGGGTAAGCCTATCATCTTAACTGTCTATTTAGAGTCTGTATACCCCCGGTAGCACATGGTAGTGTTATGGTCAAATTTTTCCTAATGCTAAATATTCTTAATAATTTAGCTTTTTTTCTTCTTCAAGGCATATTTGTAAGAATTCCGCAATTCTTTTCCAAAGTCCTGGTTTATGCGTAACAAAAGAAGGAGGGATTGAAACTAAAAAAAAAGCACAAGATTGAAGAAACACGCAGCCCTATGATCATTTTCAAATTTCAATTAAAAACATTCTTGGCTGCAGGTAAATAAATTTTTGCAATTAATTTGCAGATATATGCCCCACCCCGTATAGAACACTATAGCGATTAAAGGGCTCATGGTGTGCCATAAAATGTGATTTCACAATCACGTCCTTTGATTTGATTTTATGTGTTTAAAATGCTGAAGAACTAACCGAATCGTGGTATTAAAATATTTGATTATACCCCGAAATAAAATATTCTAAAGCAATATGCTTGAAGAGCAAAAATACTCTTCAAAATAATTTTTTTTTCCAATTAACATACGCGAAGAAAAATTTGAGACTACCAAATCTTACACAGCGTAGCAGGAACCGAAGAGTGTAAAACAAAACAGAGGCGGGCATAATTCTTTCGTAGCCTGCAAATAGATTGGGTGAAAAAGGAACAAAACCAGCAAAAACTAGCTTAATATAAAACCATGTTCGTGTGCGAAAATGTATGTTGTGAGCTTTCACTTTCGTTATTCTTGTTGGAACATATATTCTGGAGTAGATACCTCTTTAATACCGTATTTTTATTGTAGTGCTGTACATGAAAAGGCAAGGTCTGAAGTTATGATGACTATATAATAGAAATTGATTGCGAATACTTGCGTTGCCAAAGAGGTTGTGAAGTTGCCAGCTTCGTTAACCTATATGGCTTTTGAATTCAGCTGCAGTAATAATGCTGCAAAGGCTGAAGGAAGCGCTCACTACAAAGTATTTTTGTTTGTTTATGCAGCTTGTAGCATTTGACAACACCTCTAGAGACGCACAACACGACTCACTAAAATATATATATAAAATCTTCGAACAATGCTATATAATATTGAACTTCATTATTAGGGAACTACGTCAACACTGATCAATTTTGTAGATCTCCTCTCGCAAGGACCAACTCGATTTTGACAGCACCTAATGATTTGTCATAGAGCTTTGGGTAGGCATACATCATTTTTAGGTTTCATGAACTGTAGAAAAACTGTTTTTTGTAGATTTTAATAACCTTTCCTTTCCGATGCCTGCACATCAGAAACAAACTTTTGATTCAAAACATGGGACGTGTAAATCATATTTTTAGTGCGATTCCATGTCTATCAATGTGTTTTGTTTGTAATATTTAAGTCGATAGTTTTTCTATTAACAAAAGAAGGAACAAACACGCGAACACATCCTTTGCTCGTAAAGCTTATGACGCATTTAAAATCTGATTTATACAACAACTTCATCCCTCGTGCCAGTTTTTTGACAGGTTAGTTCACTCGTGTGTCTTTCAGATAAATGCAACCATGGTTCTACGTCGACCGCTTAGTCATAAGCTTTGTTGGTTAATATTTTTCCGGGTAGAGTCCAATGTAAAATATGTGGCAGCCTCTCAAATATCTGTCGTAAATAACACTGCGCTAAGGGTGCGTTTAGACTTGCGGATTCGCGGGAATACCCGTGTTGGCGGGAAGCTCATTTTGGAGCCGGGCGCAAATGTCTACTCATCGCTTGCGAAAAATCTGTATCGGTTCAGGACCCATATGGGCGCCAGCAATGAAATTCGCCGCCTTGCTCCATAATCCGCTTGCCGCCTGGGCGGATCCGCCCTTAAATAAGTCAAATGTAAGCACACTATAAGTGACTGATTGCAGTAACCGATTAATCAGGCCAGTGTGCTGCTCGAGGAACATAATCTCAATAGCCATTTCTCAGTTTGATTTCTTTTAATGACCTTAAACGTCCGTGAGGGACCCGAAACAAAGCCTGTCGCTCTCAATGTGCTGTCAATGCACTTCGACTATGCTGACAACACTAATATTTTTACGACTATTTTTAAAGATCCTTCGAACGTTTGAAGACGTCGTACACCGGCAGAAAATTTATCTTTTATAGAATAAGGCAAAAGTCATAATTGTTTACTTCATTCGCCTTCATCACTCGGTGCCGGGTTACCAGGGAAAGATGACACCATGCATGAATGTCTTTCCATCTCGCTTATTGTTACATGTATATTATGTCCGTATTTTAGATATTTATAACACTTTTTGCAGCTTTATTCCGCGTTCAATCTAAACCCAGTGTAAAGCAGGGTTAGTTTGCATCTGAATATTCTTGAAAAAAGCAAATAACGGAAGTTTTTTTATTACCTTCGTCCGTGGTCGAGCGGTATGTGCATTCGTGCGAAGAATGTCCCAATGCGAATTCTATTAAAATGTTACTATTGAGAAGCACCAAGTACACTAGTAAATGTTCTTTTCGAGATTTTGATGGCATTTTAAGGATTGGCTCGTGGAGGCGTTTTCAAATGTGTGACATGTCACGTACTACAACTTTCCTGGCAGACCTCCAAACTTGGAAGACACTCGCCGTCATTCGAACACTGCTCTAAAATAAATTAAATTGTAAGCTTTAACAGTGTTCAATCTCTGCACCTTAGAGTTTCGGAGTGTGGTTCGAAAGCGTTCTGGTTAATTCGCCTCTCTCGGTATCTCTCTACCTTTGCGTGATATAGACTTTGTCCCAAGTCACCATGCTCAATCTAAGATGAAGAGTGAAAATCGACACCGGCACGCAGCAATCTAAACTTTTCGCCGAAGATGTACTTGACAGGTCGGTTTTTCCTTGTAAATTTGCAAAGCATTTTCTGTAGAAAATAGGGTCACCAAGAAACTTTCCAGGGTCAACGGCGGACGGCGACGCAGACGAGCGAGTCGAGTTGTGGGGCGCATTTGGAGCGCGTATTGATAGATGCCATCGGAAGCAGCGTCGGAAGGTGTAGCCGACCAGCGAAAGAAAGATTCGTATAAAAAATATGTTCAATGTTTTATGTGAAACACGTTATCTTCACATGATACCAATTCATCGATATCACTGTAAGAACAGTTAATTATAGAGAAATAATAAAATGCATTTTATTGATGCAGCATGAGGATAGTCACACATTATTGCCTTAGCCACGAGGTTTGCAAACCCACCGTGATTTCTTTCTCATAACAGCTATAAAACGATACGCTTTCTAGCGTAAGTTAGATGATTAGTTCTGGGTATTACAGCTGTCGTCATATTTGTAAAACTTCTGTGTTGCACCACAAAGAAGATCAAAAACGAAATCGCAGCAGGTGGAGTGGTGGCCCAGTTCACTCTCAGGCACCAGAAGGGAACAGGCGGAATCTGCAATGCGTTTTTATAAGAAACAAAAGGAGAAATGTAAAAATTCCTTCAACGACTCATTGTAAAACATAAACTTTTACATAATGAAAGCAAATGGGCGGGGAATTTAGAGGTTTGGCACCTATTGCGTTTGTTTCTCAGGCTCGGCGGGTATTTGTTGGATTATATTCATCATCGTAAGTTCGGTGATTCTTCAAATATAATATTCATTTACTATACATGCTACAATGGGTCATGTCGCAATTAACTTTATAAATAGAGTCATTAAAAAACCAAAAAAAGTATTGGAGTATTTGTGCGAAAAAAATCTTTCAGATATTCCTCACAGAACGTTCAGATTCTTCTAGCCTGATTTAGAGACTGCATACACGAAGATCACCGGAAGCATTACCTTTCATGATGCCTAGATAAGTGTGGTACTTGTTTCAGGCACCTCGTCAATATCTACGCAGCCTAGCTCATCTGAGTGCGACGGTGACACGCTTTCACGACATTCAAGAGGTGCCCCGAAAAGACTCACTCTTCTACGTGGCATTGTGGAAAAGTAAGGGTGCCTAATAAATATAGAAAAGTGCGCAGACAATCTGGTTTAAAACTAACATTGTAAATTCTATTTTCTTTATAAATAAGCTTACATTCATTCAATGGGTGAGTCGTGTATATTTTACACCTAAGCATTAGAAGCGGATGTGATTCCTTCGTGTGTTTAGGATACTAAATAAATCGAGTTGAGTATGTAATGACACAGGCTTTGGTCTAAACTATCGCGTAGACACACTAAAGCTCATCTTAACAAGGGAAACAACTTGTAAGCACTTTGCACGTATTTGGCGAGCCAATCATTAAATTTCAACCATTAAAATGAATTACCTCTTACCATTCACATAGGTGTTTCTGAGAAGAACACACTTCTTGCAATCCAGATAAGCGACGTATGCAACTAAAGTTTCAGTTCCTAAAAACAAAGATAAAACAACATTGGTATATATAAGATATGAGCAAGACTATTGTGCCTTTTACTGTAACAGGGGTAGCCACCTCGGTGGTTCCGAGGCAAAGCGCCGGCCTACGGATCCACAGAGCCCGTTTGCTTGAAGCCTGTTAACTTTATGCACGGTAAAACGTTAACCGGCCTTCGCTATTAGGTACCTACAAGTACATAGCCAGGTTTGATGAGGGCTGGATGAGCAATAGCTCCGTGTTTTATTAAAGAATGGTAGCCAGTGTCACCTACTGGCTGTAGCGAATATAAGTGGCTTTCGTAAAAACGTTCCCGAAAAGGGGGGACCAAAGAACGTGCGCTGCCGAGTTTTCGCGACGCAGCGCGGAATATTTTCGAGCTTAAGAAACACTTCCTTTTGCTCGTGGTACAGATATTTGGCAAGGGAAAACTAAATCCTTGTTTGGGAAATGTCTAAATGTATGGCTGTGTGAAGCGAAGACGAGCCTTGTTGAAATTGTCCTTCAAGTTCGAGAGAGGACGACAAATTTCAGTCCTAGAAACGATGAGGAAAAAGTGAGCATTGCAAGGCATTCGGTACACCGCCAGCACGGTTGGCCGTCAAGTAAGAACTGTATATAACACCATCATGAAATGTAAACTGTGAAATTCGACTCCAGTGCAAATATACGTATTACTAAATTACCCAAGCATCGAGAAGAATGCTAAAAGCGCAATTCTGCACTCCGCGCGCGTTGGCCTCCCCCGTACAAAAGATGCGAAGTAAATAACCGTAATAAGCTGTTGACGAAAGTGCGTGCAAGACAGAATTTGTCTTAGGCTTTTGCTTTAGAACAGTCCTGGCTATAGCGTGCAAGCGAGCTTTCGGTTCCACGTTAAAAGATCCCCAGGTGGTTCAAATTTATCCTCAGTCCTCCGCCGGGGCGTGCCAGATGCCCGTCGTTGTTTTGTCACGTAAAACGCCCAAATTTGACTTTTGGCTGTAACAGAGGTGAGCTCCTTAATACTATCATGGGTGAATAACCAAAAGCAGAAAAAACGAAAAATATAAAATACACAGTGTTTTTCGAGCTTGAAGTTGCATTGTCAAGGTTGTATTCAAATGTTTAATTTGATTTGAAATGGGAGCACCTCACATACGACAAAGAAAATAAATTTACGAAGAACTGCACGTAGCTTTGTATCAAGACTGGTACCTAAAATATGTTTTAATTTATAATACACTTATTTTTTTTTTATTTTTATTACATCTAGGAAGCTTTCTTTATTGTTCTCGCTAAGGCTGTTCTCGATTTGTGTGGGGAAATATTTTATACGGTAGCATAACCCTTCCTATGTTTAACCCAGTGGTTGTTGTCATGAAACCAATTAGGTCGTTTCCTTTATCATCAAGCACGAAAACATATTAAATACGCAAGCAAATAACCGGTGAACTAAACCTAGCTCTCCCTCAGACCTCGTCTCTGGAAAACTATGATTCAGAAAAAGAAAGATACCAAAAGCGAACTGTTATAAATGAGAAGACAATGAGTAAAGAGATAAAATAAAAGTGTAATTAGCTTTGTTAATTTGTTTGAACCTTTTACTTGGTGCACTTGAATGTCGTTTCCGAAAAATGTGGATCAACATATATTTCATTCAAGGAGAAACAGGACGGCCAGTAGTGAAAAGATAAAAGCAGGAGAGTGAGGAACCAGTTTATCTACTCTAACTTATCAAGCTTGTCTATCACCACCCTCTCTGGTTTAGCGTGACGATAACAGACCTTGTTTAAAGAGGAACAGTCACATTAATAATCGCGATGCGCGTTTGTTAAGCGTGGTTCTAGAGGCCAACCACTACTCCATGCAAGGTTACTTTGGCCGGTGAGAACTTGACATCCTTAGTTGCTCAGATGGTCCAGATGAGAGCAGTAGAGCAGTATCAACGACACTTTCTGACCACAATGACAGAAACTATGAGAATGAACGAACAAGGACGGTGATAAGCAGCGAAGCCGGATTTGTTCGATCGCGAAGCAAGGCGTGCTGGCATTAAGGCATCCTCGAGATACCGCACTACCTGGGACCAAACGACACGATTAATATTGGGGCACTTAGGACTGAAGTTCCATATAACCCCAGGAAGGTTAAGGACGAAATCCCCGCGTATGTACAGTTACAAAAGGAGACGAAAATAAAAACCACAATGCAGTAGACAGGAGACGATTGGCAGGAGATAAAATAAAACTGCTACTAATATTTTTCATCATTTAGAACCTGCATATTTGTTAAACTAACACACACAAGGCATCGTGGGGATATTATTTACATCCTATTAAGGACATGTAGAACCAAGGCGGAGATTAAAATTCAACATTACTTAAATCGTAGTTTAAATGAGGATTTCAATCCTGACTTAAATTAGAACGGCGTCACCATGATGATCTGAATCAAGCCTTTCTCATAAAAAAAAAAAAAACCGGCAATATTTTTTTGTAGCTCTTGTTGCTTTTATGTAAAATTGCTTTGTTTTTGAATCAAAGAACCATTAAATAGATTAGACTTATGTCAGTCTGAACAGTGAACAAATAGAAACAAGTGGTCTCTCGAGCAAATCTGAAGTGTGGGTCTTGTTTGTACTATCCACTTTGTTCGTCAGTTACATAACGGCTTATTGCATCTAAATAAAAATGCGAAACCAAAAAAAGACAAACCTAGAAAAGAAATGTCCTCTTGCAAGAAATTCAGAACACGAAAGATATACCAAATATTGTTGATTCACTGAAACAAATCAGGCTATTTTCGTTCGCTGTGTGCTTGTGCGTGTGTGTGGCGGGGGGGGGGGGGGGGGTATTCTCAATATAAAGTTGTGAAATAACTATATTCTAAATTTCCATAACCTTTTTCTGGATTGTTTTTAATGATTGGAGGGAGTGCTCAGGCACTCTGCCATGTTGCAAAACCTGTATGGTTATAGCGAAATCACAATTTTATAGCTACAGGACTTTTAATCGAAGTAATTTAATTTAAATGAGATAGATTTGATTTTAAATAAATAAATCTCGTTCATTTCATTTTTCAAATAAATCACATCTTTTTATCGTCTATAGAAGTAAATTTTTTTTCGTGCTCACACAAAACAATAAATATTGTATTCACCTAAAACAAGAAGATCACTGCCTTGGACATAACATAATAGTAATCAGAACTTTTATATCAACAATAGTAAATGCAGAGCGAGCGTCGAGTTTTGGTTATCTTCTTAGCTCAAGCTTCACGGCGAGATTATCAACTGTTGTTAAGAGTATGCACACAATGAAGGGGTTCACTTAGAGTGTATTATGTGAACGCCTTTCTTGTACAAATCGAAGATAATCTGCATAGTTTATATCTAGGGGACATTTTTTTGATGCCTTTTGGGGACTTAATGAGAATACGGGAAACACCCAGCTTGGTTATATGACAGCACTAGATAGTATATACTGCGCTCGTAATAATATATGGCGCGCCTGAGCTTTAAGGATGTCTAGAAGAAGAAACACACAATAAAGGAACACTTACTTCTTTACAATACGTATTTATCTAAAAACGTGCTTACCTTCAAGAGGTCTAATTTTCACGAGGTTTTTAGCTGTATAGCCATCGGACGACTCAAGAGTCAAAGTTGTCTGACTGGAGAAAACGAGAAAAGGTTCGATATAGGCACTAGCGTTCGCAGAATCTGCATCTGGACTTTAAAGTCCAGAAATATGCACAACCATAATCTAATTTTATTTTGTGAAACTAACGTTTTTGAAAGTATAGTGCTGAACAATGAAGAAAGTTATAAAACCTGAAGAAATACTTTGCAGAGATTCTTCAATTTTCGTTTTGCGGCAAAACGTACCATGCTTGGAGCACATAAATTGTGCGCTTTATTTACTTTTTTTTACCAAATGCTTAAAAAGAGACCTAAACGGTACACATATTTTATTTTATTTGCATTTTCCGCAAAAAAGAAATGTTTTTGAGCAGTGCTTCCGCCGTTAGCCGCAATTTAGATAGTGGTAGCTTTGCCCTAGGCCCCGGCCGGTGCTTAAATAACTAAGCCCCTTTTCTCAAATGTTATAGGTTGGAGTGTTTATTCACGCGTCAAAGTTTTGTCGCAAAATTGGTTCACTGTGCCGTAAAAGTATTTGTATTAACAATATTGTCACGGGTGGTGACCAAAAGAAAACAGGAAATAAACAAGAAGAAATAAACGTTTAATGTGGCGAACTTGTGCCAAAAATAAAAGAGTACAAAAGATAATAATAGAGCGTCGCGGGCGTCGAAGTCGGCGTGGCAGCAGAGTCGAACGCTGGGGCGAGATTGACTCGACAAGGTCGCGGGCGGCCTCTTATCTAGAGTGAGTCACTGTCTCGAAGATTCGGCGGAGAAGGTTCGAGCGTAGCGCGCTCGGGGCGGGAATGAACAAGCACTTTCTAGAACAACAAAAACAAGGATGAACGATAGTTATGGCCGCAGCAAGAATGAACGAGAACTTTCTACAAGTCCGTGACCCTGCGCGCGGCATTATCCCCCCCCTTTAAAAAGTGCATCGTCCCGATGCAGCACAAAACGAAGAACAACAAACAAAAACAAATCCAAAACAAAAAGGCAGCAGAATTGCGAGTCGCAGTTCACAGTTCACAGTTCACCCGTCGACGAGAGTGGGAAGTTCTATCGTTCGTAATACGGCTTCAGCCGGACGACGTGCACCACCTCGGGTCGTGGCGGGCGTCTTGCAGATGGGCGCGTTCCGTCGGGTAAAACTTCGTAGTTCAGGTCGCCGAGGCGTCGGATGATTTTGTAGGGTCCGAAGTAGCGTTTGAGAAGCTTCTCGCTGAGACCACGGCGACGAATGGGAGTCCAGACCCAAACCCTGTCTCCGGGCTGGAAGTGGACGTCCCGACGGCGAAGGTTGTAGCGGCCAGTGTCGACGCGTTGTTGGGCTTTAATCCGGAGTCTGGCGAGCTGACGGACTTCTTCTGCCCTTTGGGCAACCACCTGGGCGTCGTCGCTTACGTCGACAGCCGGTTCATGGGGCAACATAGCGTCCAGCATTGTCGTTACCCTGCGCCCATGCACCAGTTGAAAGGGTGTCACTCCGGTGGTCTCTTGTACGGCCGTGTTGTAGGCAAAGGTGACGTACGGCAGCACCTCGTCCCATGTCTTGTGCTCCACGTCGACGTACATGGAAATCATGTCGGCGATGGTCTTGTTGAGTCTTTCCGTGAGCCCGTTGGTTTGCGGGTGGTACGCCGTGGTGCGACGATGGCTGGTGTGGCTGAGACGCAGGATTTCTTGGGTCAGCTGTGCCATGAACGATGACCCTCGGTCTGTGATCAGGACTTCGGGGGCGCCATGCCGGAGGACGATGGACTCGATGAAAAACTTGGCGACTTCCACAGCAGTCCCTGAAGGGAGGGCTTTCGTTTCGGCGTACCGCGTGAGATAATCTGTGGCGACGATTATCCAGCGGTTTCCCGATGTTGACGGCGGAAAGGGGCCAAGTAGGTCCATTCCGATCTGCTGGAACGGTGCGGTCGGAGGAGCAATCGGCTGCAGGAGACCGGCCGGTTTCGTTGGCGGTTTCTTACGTCGCTGGCACTCGTGGCACGATCGGGTGTAGAGGTGGACGGCTTTGGGGAGCTTTGGCCAGTAATACTTTTCACGAATACGGGCCAGTGTTCGGCTGTAACCGAGGTGTCCCGACGTCGGGTCGTCGTGACATGCTTGAAAGATCTCCTCCCGAAGGTCGGTCGGGATTACCAGCAACCACGGTGCGCTGTTGTCGCCGAAGTTCTCTTTGTAGAGTACACCTTGTCGAATGGCGAAGGTCGGCAGTACTCGTGAGAAAACACGTGGCACGGTACCCAGCAGCTCCACCAAAATGTCACGGGTGGTGACCAAAAGGAAACAGGAAATAAACAAGTAGAAATAAACGTTTAATCTGGCGAACTTGTGCCAAAAATAAAAGAGTACAAAAGATAATAATAGAGCGTCGCGGGCGTCGAAGTCGGCGTGGCAGCAGAGTCGAACGCTGGGGAGAGATTGACTCGACAAGGTCGCGGGCGGCCTCTTATCTAGAGTGAGTCACTGTCTCGAAGATTCGGCGGAGAAGGTTCGAGCGTAGCGCGCTCGGGGCGGGAATGAACAAGCACTTTCTAGAACAACAAAAACAAGGATGAACGATAGTTATGGCCGCAGCAAGAATGAACGAGAACTTTCTACAAGTCCGTGACCCTGCGCGCGGCAATATTTTTTGTGTGTCGGAGAAGCAAAGTATCTAGACAGAGTCACTACTGTTTTCAAAAATATCCCGAGGACGCCATTTCCCTTCGGTTTCAAACGATAACAAACATGGCTGCCGGCGTCTGGGACATACTCAACGAGAGTCGCTCGTTGAGCTCGGTTATTTTTATCAATGCGAGTCGCTCTGCGCTCACCGAGGTGTATAGAGGAAGATCTCCTCAACCGGCGAAGTTTCCCGCAAACTGCAGCAAATCCGCGCATTCCGAAACGCTGTGTTGATGCTTGGGTTCGTAGCGGGACTAGCCTAAGCCTAGCGTCCATTGTCAATTGCACGGTGTTGTGGAAAAAAAATTGCAGGCTTTTTTTTTTCACCATAAAAATGAACTACGCATCGCCGAAAGCACATTCTCCGCCAAAGGATAGCGCCAGAGGTCTGAACCAGATGAAAAAGTTTCAGCGCGAACCGATATTTTATTCGGAAGCCATCAATTACTTTCTGAAAATGTCAATTGGAAAATGGTGGCCAAAGGAGCTCTCGAATGTGTGGTGCCTTTTGGCGAAAGAATGCGAAGACGGGCAAAAATTGGCCCCAATATTACCACCTAGATATCCAGGAAATCGTTTATAGCTTTTGAATAAAATATCAGTTCGAGTTAATACTTTGGCGCGTGAATTGGACCTCTAGTTCTACCTTTAGCAGGAGAATAAGCTTTCGGCCATGCATTGTTTTTTGGGGGGTGAGGATAACCCTGTAAATGTTTATTCGGAAAACTACGCCTGTTGCTTGACCAGGCTTCATTTGTTCCTTTGCGAATGTTGGTGCTGAATAAAGATGTTGGTTACAGCGTCCCGCTGTTCTGTGAATTGCGCAAGCGCTGTGTTTGCAGTTGTAGCTTAATTCCAAGGATATATCTACGCAGGAAAATTTTTCCGAGCAATTTGCCTGGAGGCAATCGTGTGTTCGGCTCGGATGAAATTTGTCCAGGTATGTTCCCGTCATTTCGCTTCGAAACGCAAATAGCTGTCACGTTTTGCAGTGCAGATGACGTACCAAAGCGAATGTTCTTATGCCGCGTTTCAATTTTGCGTCATGACGCTCCCTCACCTTGCTGGCCGACGCCATCCGAACAAACATGACAAGAACAGTACACCTGGCAGGAATGCACATTTTCTTTGTTATTTTTTTTTTTATTTCTCTTGGTCGCTTATTAGCGCAGATCGAAAGACGCTGATAGACGCTTGTATTGCGCCGTGGCTCGTGCATGACAAAACGCTATAAGGCCGCTTTCGTGGTCGCGACCTGCGAGGGTTATGAAAGCTTTTAGACAGAGGTGGAATAGCAGACGGACATAGAGAAAACGGACGCCGACGCACAGGTTTCATGTCCGCCTCCTACGGGTATTGCATACGACGATTGACGGTGGAGGGATAGCAGATGTTACAGGAGGCTTCCGCGCGTGTGCTCGCACAACTAGCAGGCTGTGTCAGACACCAGACTAGACCACCGCATGTCGCAAAAGGGGGATACTAGGCTTCTTCGCGTGTTCGGTCCAGCAGCCAAGCCAAGCCACTATTAATGGGTGGGGCCACTGATCTCTATTTTAGTAGGCTGGATCACAGATCGGAAGCCTGTCCGCGTCGCCACCGGCGGTCGCCGACAGGCTTCCGCCGGTGTCTATGGGAGAAACGCACAAAGTAAGAATATTGAAGCACGTACGCGGAGCTCAGAGACGAGTATTTTATGGTGTGCTACGATCCTTATGTTGGCGTTTGGTGATCGAAACGGTATTTGTCAAACGTTTGAACGCGGATTAAAAAAAATCAAACGTTCCGGTGCACCTACGGCTGAGCTGGCAAGCTTGCTCTCGTAGTGGTGTAAACAATGTAATTTGCCGGTCAATGAGGCCGTCCTCCGGGGTGAGCGAATTCCGCGTAGCAAAGCCTTCGAGCTTGTCGTCTGCTGAACCCAACGCAACGAAACCGCCACCGACTCCGCGGTAACTCTAGGTAACTCTCGCCTCATTGTGCTGCACTACATCTTTCGCCCAGCGGAGTCACCCTCGACCACAAAATATTTATTAATAAGAACGGCGGGGGCTGTCAGTTTTAATGTGTGTACGCAAGCTATTTGACGGGCTTATAGAAAAGCACCCAAAATGTTTCAGTACCGACAACACCTTAGAAACGGGGGAAACGGCACTTTTACTCGTTTTTCTCATAAACTCCCATGCATTTGGTGTTGGCAATCAACGGTCGCCCGTGGCGACACTCGGCCCCAGCTGCCGAGGTCGCGGTCCGCGATTTAGCCTACAACAATAGAGATCAATGGGCGGAGCCACTGATCATTGGTCGGCGCTAGTGCGGGCCGTGTGTGAGCTCCACCTAAAGTGTGTCTAACGCCGCAAATATCGCAGATTTTATTTCCCTGGAAAAAAAAAAAAGAAACATGTGTCCAATCTATGCCCTTCAAATTTTTTTTTTTTTTCAGTGATCTTTTAAGTTGAGCCAATTTTTAATTGTGCCTTGCGGGTTTCGAAAACGTTTAGTGTAACAGTTTCGTGAATTCGTTCTTGAGTGTATACTTCATAATATAACACTTTTGTTTGAGTGTTTTATTTTAATACGAACATATTCATAACGAATATTATGTGTAAGATATATCATATGCCGTTTATGCAGGTCTGCTGTATAGCCTGAGTGACATATTATCTAGGGCTAATCCTGATGATAATTCGAATAATTAACTAAATTATCCTTTTTCACTTGTATTTAGTCAAAACAAACATATGGTCTCATTTAGAAACTTTTTGAGCGTCTTCGGAAACCATCCAATCAGTCAATGTTGTAAAGACTTGAAGCACATGCGAAGCGCGGGGGCACACCTTAAGTTACGACCCATGCTGCAGGCGCAATGCAATTCATGTGAAAACACGGATAATAATCTAATCATCCGTGTTTTCACACCGGTAGCCATGCGCCTTTTTCTATGTGTACTATCCTTGAGCATCCTCGCGCTTCCCATGCGCTTAAAATGCTGCTAAACATTACTGATTTAGTGGTTTTCAATGACGCTCAACAAGTTTCTAATTGGAACATTATTTTGCACTCAATTAAAAAGTTAAGTTATTAATTTAGGCCAAATATTCTGCCTGTTATGGGAATAATACGCCTATATTGAGTCAACTTTTTCAGGGGTTAATTTCCATAATTTTTTCCTAACATTTTAATGTGGTATTTTTAAAATGTGTATGTGATTTGGTTTTATTTTAAATTTCAAGTATTTTCGCCTCTTTCATTTCTTTGGAGTTCACGGTCGTAGTGTCACGGGAATCTCATAAATGTACGTTTCTCATTGAAAGAACTGTGTGTGTCTCTGTTCGTTCTTTACGTGTTTTATTCCTTCTGTGTATTCTGTTGTTTTTCAACGCCCTCTGCTACGCGTATTGTATATTATGTCACCCTGGCCGTATAATTGACCTAAATAATCTGCAGCTCAATTTACAATTTGTTTTAATAAATCTCTGAATTAAAATTAGAAACTCGACAATGCAAGAGTATACGGTCAATGTTTTTTTTTGTTTTTTTTACATCTAAATTAATTAATAAAATATAACATACTCCTCTACGACTCAAGTAATATGCCGGCATAATCTAACTGTGTTCCCTGAAACATTTATAAATGCACTACGTGTTCTTAATTAAGAAATAAATTAAAGAAAATAAACAATCACGTATCGCTTGCAATCGCAGCTCAATTTGGAGCGCGGACCTTTCAAAACGCCCACCTTCCAATTTTTATGTGTACGCACCTAATACTACTTCATTGAATTTTAGATAACCCTTATTTTGAAGTAATGTATTGACAAATTTAGAGCAGTAAGATTATAATTGGCAAACTGGAAACAAAAATGACACAAGACAGTGTATCACAGCTTCATGTATCATCAGAATTGCTATACCAAGACCGTGTTTACTTTTCAGAGCTCACATCACTTCCTTTTATATTCTGCGGCTGCCGAGACCGATGATTACCTCTTCATATGAATTTTAAAGAAGTGCGGTTTCACTACATCAACTTACTCTAACGTCCCATGAAACAGTAGCTAGAACGCGGTCTTGTTCCCTCCACGTGCATTTGAAATGTATGTACACGTTTTCCTCACCGAAGTAAAACAAAATCGAGAGCTAGAGGGTTTCAACATGCATTAACGGAATAATATTACTGTAAAAACTTAATCTTGCAAATCGTGGTGTCTGTAAGACATTATCATTCTCGCGGTATGGCAAAACATTATTAAAGCATATTAAATAGGATGATTGTACTTCCTATCACAAAGGAAACATTCTGCATTCTAAATTCCTCACAACATTAAAAAACTAAAACATAATTTTTGGCTTTTTGTTTCTAAACTTTGACTAAATTATTTCACAAATTACAAATGAATTATGCGACCCTTTTGGTGTCGGAGGCTGAATTATCTCTGCCCTAATGAAGAGATTTGAGCCACTTGAGACGTAGCTATGAAATACTACGCCAAAATAACACAAGGAGCAAGGCAGGAGGCATATCTGCCCTTTTTTACTTAACTGATGCCCTACTTCGGCAGAAAATTCTCCAACGTGATTCTGATAGCAGGACTTCGACAAAGAAGCATATATTTAAATTCAATTTGTGGCTTATAAACACGAAGGTGACCGAGGCACAGCAGAGAAGTGCGATGTTTTGGCTACGTATAACCCTATTGACTTTTAATCCCCTAATGCCCCATGCGGTTTGCGCTTAATTTGGTAATAATTGTATCTCGTCTAGGTTAAACCGTTATTTCTTACCGAAGTCATACTGCCCGATCCGGTGCAGAGTTTTGAGAAGCGAATGATAAATAACAGAAATGCCCAATAAAAGGGGTCTTCAACGTGATAAGATTAACTGAAACGGTGCAGAAATGGCCAGTACAAAACTGGAATGGTCCTGCGTAGTTAATAGTAAAATGTTTCTTTAGCTTCCTTGAAATTATTTCCTTTATGTGGTATTAACAGCGGAAATACGAGACTAAAGGATAATAATAATGATCAACCAACTAGTCCACCAGATGATCGTAATGAAATACTTTTCTCAAATCAAAAATATGTTTATATGCAAGCAACGCCTTCTTTTTTCGTCCGTATCATCCGATTACTCCAGAATGTAGATAACTTCAATAAATACTTTAGATTAACTGTGCTTAAGCCTATACACTGTAAAAATAAAACAAAATATCCAACTATTTTGATTTGACAAGCTCCCACCCTCCTTCAACATAACACTCGCGTACACATTTACAAATTACCTTGCTTTCGGAGGCGGTAACAATACTCAGGTAAGGCTGGCATTGAGAGCTAAAGAAGTATCAAAGTTTAGAGTAATTTAATGATTTGTTTAGTTTTAGTTCTTGAACTTACACAGACTTATTTCCAAATGCAAATGTCAGGGCGAATTCGCCGTTAACTGGTGGGCTTGTCGGGAAGTCCTTGATGCAATTAGCAGTGCCTCCAAGTACTGGATCCCACTCGTAGTTTCTGTACAGCGTGTACCAGGTCTCCGCTAGTGGAAAGCACTTGTTAAAAAAATATTAGCTTGATTAGTACGCACAAAATTTCATCGTAAACTAATGCCAACGCCAGCTCTACCATCTTTTATCAAAAACATATGCAGCGAATGTGTAACATGACCAGCCACTAAACAAAAGATCGTTATATTAGAATCGATCTGCCGTAATGAATATGCTACCTTTCCACAACGTTTGCCGCTATAGTTACATTCCAATTATAAAATAAAGATCTCAAATGGCACGATTATTTTCAATCGACGATACAAGTCTTATATCCAAACAATCTCCTGAATTCGTCCCAGGAAAATAAAAGGTAGAATTACTATAGTACAGCCATCAGTCCGCTCAAGAAATTCTAAAATAGGGCATCAAGCATATAGTTTAGGTTATATCAACAAAAACATTGAGGCTCTAATTTATTGAATTACTGTCCATCCAGTTACACGCTATTGGTAATAATTTAGACAAAACTCTTCTGGATGCCTTCTTGCTTTCACTCCTATCAAGCCGCGGCCTTAGTGCTCCAGGTAAGGTGTCAACAACAGATATAGCAGTGATGCTGTTACTGTAAAAAACAAATTGCTGTTATTAGCAAAGTAAACTATTACGTGTTTATACTTGTAATTTAGTAATTTAACAGTACTGTCAGGCGGTAATTTCTAGAAAATAATTTACTACTTTCGTAGTTATTTCTTTTCGAGTCCCATCTTTGAAAAAAAATTATGGATCACCAGTCGACAGCGAGGCAAACACACACGGACGGGATCAAAATGCTAAGCGAATGAAGAAAGGCTTTCGAATAAGACATGGCTGGAAGGCCACGGTTGGCGGCGAAAACTAATTGAAGTCCATTCCAGGCTATAATATCGAGGGCACGTCGCTACGAAGATAAAGAGATTCTAAAGCCTGTCACGGGGAGTCACGAGTTAATTCTAAATCTCTTGCCAAGGATCCACGACTTCTCCTATGTTTCCTTGTCCTGCGTGGATAAAGATGCTTTTTGTATGTTCCAATCACCCCTAAGCGGGTAGTGCGGTGGAAACTGCGCGCTCGTTGAAACAGTTGTGCGTCGATATTTTTTTTAAATAGATCACGCCTCCGCCAATACCGAAGCGCCGAGAGCGTGGGTAGTGCCAGGGGATGAAAGAAAGACGGTTGACTGGCCCGACGAGCTATAGCTACCACCGCACTCTCAGCTTAGGAGTGAACGGAATATACGCTTAAACGACATAAAATGAGAACAGCAGGCTAAACTTGGAAAGTTAAGTCAGGGAACAGCAAACGCGCAGATATAGCCGCTGGTTCGTTTGGGAAGGACACAGCTCAGGAGGCGCTCGCCACCCCTTTCCTTCTGTGTTGGCCTGTCTCCTCAGAAACCACCCGGCCCCCTTGCGTGACAACGCGTGATAATTAGCGCTCTTCTGGTGTTATTGAACAATACTCATTTTGAAGAATTCCGTTTATGCGCCCAGCAGTGGTCTTGAGAGGAAGCGATTCGACTACGTCCAAGTCAAAAGACAGAAGTTCTAGTCATTTGCTCAACCTTGTGCAAACTGGCATCGTGAACGATGGATCCCGTTCACCAAAAGCCCCACCAGGGACAGTTTAGCACATGTCATAACAGTCGTTAAGGCTTCATAGAAAATCCAGCTGCCATGGCCCGATCACTCGAAGTGTACGACTTCTCCAAAATCAGGAGGATACAATCACGTCAGACATTACCCGATCAATTTCAGCGTTGACTGAACAGCAAAATTAGTGAACAGTCGATTTTAGTCATTTCTTAAAAGGTAACTGCAAAGAAAAAAAAGTTTTTTTTTAAACAGCCTAATTGGGACAAGCATGTCACAAAACAAACGTTCCGCGAAAAAAATAATTTTTTTTATCAATATTTACGCCACAGGACGTAATTTAGTAGAGTCAGAACCTCTCCACATTTGAAACTCCCGCTCTTTCCACCCCCGCGGAAGAGGAGTACGCCCCGCCCCTCACTCTCCTTGCGTTGCGGAGTTGAACGACGCAGCGTCTTGACTTCCGGCAAGATCTGGCAACTACGCCAGGCCGCGGTATCGTTTTGGTTTGACGCGGTTTGCGAGCACATGTAGCGAAGACGTGACCGGACAAGTGCCCCTGTGATGTTCCCGGAAGACGGAAAGTATCGTTCGTAATCGTCGTGCGCACTTTGAAAGCGAAGGAAGTCACAGAATCCACGAGTGCGCAACCACAAGCCAAGGTTCACGACAGCGCTGCGTTGGTTTCGGCGATCTCGTTCTGTTTGGTGCAACACGGCGATGCGACAGAGCTGAAACGTTCGTGGTGTGTGTAATGCGGTGCTAACACGGAGCGCAAATTGGTTGTTCGTCAGCTGATCCAGTCAAACTGGTCCGGGAGGACGCTGGGAGCGTTTTTAAAAGTAAATCTGCCTCGTTCTGTTTCAAAATGTGGAAGTTTCCCGACGCATACCGTGAGTAGAAAGCTGCGGGCGTTTTCAACAAAATTACGTCGTTTTAATTGAACATTGGACTCCGAATCGTTGTCCTAAATCTGCCGTTTTTATGCTTCGTGTTGTTGGACTGCGTTTGCACAGCGACGTGTTGCGCTCGCCATGCGGTGTGAATAAATTTGGGCAAGATTTCGTACCTGTCTACAGATGCATGAACTGAGACCACTTTTTACGTAGTGAACATGGTGCTTTTTTATTTTGTGTGTCTAGTTGTGGACGTTACGTGCGCCCGGTGCGAATCTCGATGGCCTCCGGAGCGATATGACGAGAACGTAACTAGGCACGTTGGTCGCTACGCGAACGCCCGATTGCCTCCAGCCAAATAGCATTCCTTTCGGGGCGACATGGCTGCTGGAAGGCTCACTGTCGGGATCACGCATCTGACATCTTCGAAAAGTCAGCATTTCCACGCGCAAACAACAAAACAAACGAAAAAAAAAAAAAAAAAAAAAAAGCACGCTAAGCAAGCAAACAGGAAAACGAAAGAACCGCGCTATGAAAGCCAAAACCCCGCGTCGCTTCCTATCACTAACACCTGCGACAGCTGCTGAACACACACTACTTCACTTCAAGAAGTCTCACTCAAGCACCTGGGTCAGCACGAAACGACGAAACACTGATCACTTCGGCGAAACGATTAGTCGAGGTAGGCGAGACAGGCGGGAGCAGCGACTTCGGCGGCCATGAAAGAATGGCGAAGCTTTTGTTTGTATGAATCCAAACGGAAGTGCCCGTCTTGTAAACCTTTTGTAAAGATAAATAACTCTCATCACATGGGTTATTCTTTAAACGTAAAAATATGCCGCTCAAAAGGAAATTGCAACATGTAACAAAGGTTTAACAACCAAGATCTAAGCTGTCAATCAAACTCTTAGCCAATGAGAACCTTTTGGGATTGACGTCACATAATCACAACTTCGTGGCGCGCGATTTAAAACGGACGAAATAGCCGCAAACTAAAATGAGTCTCACGCAATAAATATTGCTGTAAAAAATGTTTTTTCTCGCGGAAAAATTGTTTTTTGACATGCTTGTCCCAATTAGGCTATCTAAAAAAAAACTTTTTTTTCTTTGCAGTTACCCTTTAAGGGACTCTGTATTATGTTCGGAACTTTCGTCGTCACGGGCACAAATTGCTGCCTGAAGGAATTTAAAATAATTTGGATACTTTTCAAAAATGAACATTCAGTCTGCGTTAATTTGCAATCCTATTTACATGCGCGTATTTCTGACGAAAGTAGTGAGTAATTTAATTACTTTTCCAGAGTAATTTTGCCATCTGTGGTCGACAACTTGAAACTCGATCTAGTTGAAACTAGGGAACCAAAACGCCAAGTAAAAAATACCTGATCCTCATCTTGATACTTCCCAAGTGCTGGATTTAGCTCTGGCCAAGACGAACTTGCGCAAGTCCCATAGATAAATATTGCAGTGATTCCCGCGAACAAACTTGTGTACATGCCTTGCATGGCCATGTTGACCCACAAAATCAGGTTCCGTGGAGTTAGGGCCCCGAGTAAACCCACTCCGGTTTTATAATGGCGATGATTCACTAAATTGTTTTATGCTTTACTGAACAAAGTGACGGCACATCCGGCGCGAATTTCCAGAATATTATCTGCAAGAAGAAGAATAAAAAACCTTTCCACCTGTTTCTCCCTTTAATAAATGTTTCAAACTTTTCAAATTATCCTCGTAGGCTATCCATCATTTGACTTGCTGGTTCTGAATTGTCCTCGAGTTTTTTGTCAGTAAATACCAGTAACGCTATAAAAATGAAGTTAGGATGTAATTCAGTGTCCATAAAAGAAACAGACGTGACCGTACGTAAAAATATCTTTTTTGTTCTTAATGTTTTAGATAATTGAACCAACACACACCGTCCAAACAAGACAGGTATGAACATCGCCTTTTGTTAAACAAAATGCTTTTACCTCTTGGAGGAATGAAAGACACGGGGCTCATTAATATCTATGTTCTGTTCTAGAATGAACCACCCAGCTCGCGCTTGTGAGTTTCGTGGAAAAAAACGTGCCAACAAGAATACAAAAAGATGTCCATGAATGCGTTAAAACTAGGTATTATTAACAGCACAATATATTGGATGGCGGCTACTGGTTCAAAAAGAAAACGACGGATCCAGAGCAGTGGCGTAGCCAAGATTTTATTTCGAAAAGGAGGGGGAAGGGGTTCAACGCTTTTTCTCCCCCCCCCCCCCCCCCCCCCCCCCCCCCCCCATGGCGCAGGGTGAGCTTGGCATTACGGACGCTCAGGCAAAGATTAGGGAGGTGCTGTTAAGACAATTCAGGTAAAGCTGCATTGTCATTTTTCAAAACGGAGCAGGCTTCATTTACAGGAATACGGGCGTGGTGGCTCACTGTTCTACTGTCGTCGTAGTTGCGGCCCACCAACTTTCAAAGCTTCCTTAGAGCAGACAACTCCGTCCGCTTTTTCAGGTAGCATTGCCTTACCAACGCTTAAAGGCCAGACAAGACACTAGGATAGCCATACTTTCACAAAAAAAACAATTAAGCAGCAAGAAAAAAAAAGAAATCGACGCTGGAATGTTAGAGCAATCTACCGCCCACAAACACTAGGGGCCCATATATTGGGCGCAGGTAATTGAGAACAATCACAAAATGAAAACTGATTATCTAATAAACGATTAACGAATTTGTGCTACAGAACCAGATGACGAAAAAAAATGTTATCTTTGCTGGGTCGCTTTATTTCTCAGCGTGGTCCAAAGACAGCTGCAGCATATTCTCAGGGTGATTAGAAGTCATCAGTCCAAACTCGTCGGTCCGTCATTCGGAGAAATTACATGACACACCATACACAAACTCGCAAATCACATGCCGAACGTGGAAAGAAAGTTGACTACCCTTGCGCCTATGCGTAGTTGGAATATGAAGGCTCGTCTCTTCGGAGTTTTTGATGTTCCGTGCAGCAATGACATTAATCTAATAAGGAATTACATCGGATGCCACCTACATGCAAAGCAGAAAGCAAGACGGACTTCGCATCTGTGAGCGACCATCGAGATGGGCGTTTCGATGGAGGGAAATTTCGCAAAGTGAGAGAAATTTCGCAGAAAATAGGAAAATTTTAGGCGTCCAATGAAAGAAAGAAAAACATGAAACGCCCGTCACGTCTGCGCTACAGGCAGTCGCCCTCTTTGCGGAGGCCCTATTTCAGAACGTCCATCGTCTCCTCAAAATCCTATTTACTCTGCCCGTAACAACGACGGAAGCCGCTCGTTCTCTTCCCTGAGACGTTTGAACACATACCTGAGAGCGTCCACTTCGAATGAGTGACCACTCGTTGTAGCGCTTTGTAATGTTTACCGCGACATTGAATTTCAAGCGGAGGACGCAATGGATATTTGTTTCTTCATGAACGCAGGCGGCTGCATTTAACTGTGCAGGCGCTTGGCATAAATGAGATTATCAAGAGAGCCTGTAAATCGCTTTCTGAAATAACTAGTCACAATTACCTTTTTATTCGAGGTAATTTCTAGGCGAAAGCTAATACTTTTGATACACAAGGTGTGCGTGACCGCAGCGCCACCCGTTTGTTACAGTGCAATTGTTTCTTACAATTCATTTGTTATTCTTTACATCCCTGACATTGTTTTATATTATCACCATGTGTTTTTTTTGTTGACTTTAGTTTTATCAAACTGTGTATTTCAGTGAAAATAGTTTTCTATAATTTGCTTTGAAATTGCCATCCTTCACCCCAGAAATATTTTGAAATATCCCCTTCTCTATATTGTGTGACCAAGTTCTGCACCCCATCTAATAAACATGAATGAAGCAATATTGCATATTTTATTAATTTGAGCACTTCTTACCTCACAAATATTTTTCGCGAAGGTATATATTTTGGAGAATATCCGCGCTCCTCAGTTCCTCCGTGCCTCGCGCAAAACTTACTACAGCGGCAAGCAAGCGAGCAGGGGGGAGGGGGGGGGGGGGTGATGGATCCCCAAACATTCCTCCCCTGCCTAAGCTACTGATTCAGAGTAACGGAAAATTAAGCCTTTACTTTTGAGCCCACGTAACGCGACTCTTTCGAAACTCATTATTGAGTAACGCTTTTAGTTACATGTTGAGCGAATAACGAGTAGCGGTATTTGGACACTTTTCTTATTAACGATTGCATGTCTTATTCCTATCGAAGACAGGCACCGAAACAAACACAAGGACAAGAAGAGACGTAAACACTGGGCTTTTTCCTGTGGTTCTTTTCTCGTGCATTAGTCCCAATATTATGATATTTCGTGAAACTGGTTATTTTATAAGGCTTGGGCTTTGCATTATTTTTGTTTAAGTCAATTTGAACACCGTCTAATTAGGAAGTCCGGTCTATCATAAGGTTTTTATTGCGACGAGTGTTCCACCACGCATACCATTAAAAAATTACCAACAGAGTTGCAAAAATTATAAAACAAATTAAAAGAAACAATGAAGCGGAATTCAGTTCGAATGTTTGATAAAAGTAGTTCGAGCTTTCCTGATGCATTGCGGAGCAGTAGGCTCTCTCCGGTGGCGGACCTTATGGTGAAGGAAGTCAAAACAAACTTGTAGATAACTGTTACTATTTTACATTTGATCTTTCAGCTCAATTCGGACGGCCGATGTCTATGTGAATGGTATTAAACTTATTTTTTTGTGAGGTGACAAATATTTCATCATAAAAATGGTGGTGTCATTATTGAAGACATTAAAAATTAATTGAAAAAAACGTATTTGACAATGCTGCATAAATTTCCCCATTAAAAATAAAACTACTAGTTTAAACTTCATATATATGTTGGGAATGACTAAGTCACATTCAGTGAATCCAGGGATTGCGTTTCCTTTCTTATTAAACAAAGGCCGATCTGGAACCTAGCCCGTAAGCATTGGTAACGAGTGTATCTCGTGTACGTCAGTACCTGATTTAGCCGGTGAAATCCAAAACTGATAAAATGGCAATATAACTTTCTTGGCGCAGAAACATTGAACAGAAAGAGGTATGCATTCATATTTTTCTTCAAGATATATGTTCACTCTAAAAGCGGGATACACACTTCAAAGGCAGGCAACAACATTCTATCAGTCTCTATTGAAGGACACAATTCGAGCAGACGAATCATATGTGATAAGCCGAGATGCTTATTTTTCATGGAATTCACAAGGAATTCCTGATATCGATTTCAATTATCATCTTATACATCTGATCGCTACACTTGCAACATGATAATTTGCCACTTTTTGACATATCAAAATATTTTCTTTTTCTTATTGAAAGAAAATTGCTCTATAAATACAAAATTAGCATCATAGTGATACAAAAGACCATCCTCTTTCATTCCTGGTCACTTAATGTTGTAATACCATAATTCCCAATATACTTACAAACCCTCGTTCTACAGTACAATGCTATCCCTTATTCGCGCCACAGAGCTGTTCAATATTTGTCTGTTAAATACATTGACTGTTCAAACGAATCTCGGCATTTAGGATGGGTTAAAAACGCTATTATTTATATTAACTACCACGCTTAACATACATGCTCAGGCAAGCTGTGACACCGTCTGCATCACTCAGAACATGTCGCATCTAGCCAACACACATTCATTTTCCGAGGCCAAAAATGAGGATATTAACATCACGTGCAACATTGTATAGAAGCCTGTGCATATCTAAATTCTGCTGAAGCTTGAGCTTCTTTGTAGCGTCGGGAATGCTTGCTTTCAGCCAGAATGAACTCCAAACGCCTTTGAAGTGGAACCCCCATGGCTGACTGAGCTTTGAGACAGTCGAACGGTCTCATATTCAAAATTAAACATCTGAAAATGTTGCAGACTGTTTTGTTTCTGGAATAATGCAAAGAGTGTATGTAACATATTCGCTACAATGAAGAACACAGCCACACCTTTATTTTTAAAGAATAGCTCTACTGATTCCGAGGAAGGCATCCTCAATAAAAAATAGAGTTCTTTCGAACTACTACACAAGACATGTCTCGAGAAAACTGCCACAATTAACGGGTAATTGATTACCTAATTTTCGCTGACGTCAAAACTGCATACAAAGGAAATGAATTAAAATAAACCCTATTTGTTCCTTTTTTCTGTTATTAAGATTTGTCGTCAAACACAAAATTATTTAACACTTGGCCTTTTATTTTGACGTTGGTACAAAAAGAAATTGGGAAAAAATGTGGCTGGAAATTTTTGGAATGTTTTCGGTAAATATTGCAAAATTTTTACCCAAATTGGTAGCGATTGAACTTGAGCTAGGTCATAAGAATCACTTAAGTAAATTATTATTTTCAATACCGATGACTACTCAGTATGATCGTTGGTAGCATTGGGGAACCGAATCATATTTATCGCTTAATAAAGGGCATGCACTCATGCATTTCTCGATATTTTAGTTGTGCATGACAACGTGTGCTCTTTAGGGTACTTTCTTTCGTACACTATCTAACCAAACAAGCTGGGCGCCACCGAAGTTTCTGTGGAAATTGAAATAATAAATGGCTAAGGACCGATATATAATATAATATTGAGATTATTGGTTGAAAATTATTAGGATTATAAGACATTCTCAAGAGAGGTGAGGTAGTTCCATAGGCGACTAATTTGTTTGAAACAAACATATCATTTTAGGTAGCTGATTGCACAAAACGTTCTGCTGGTAAGCCTATCAACTGCACTGTCCGCCCAGTGCAGTTGATAGCGGGTAAGCCTATCAGCGCCACTGTCCGCTTCGATAGCATGCTAGTGTTATGGTAAAATTTACACTAATGCTAAATATTTTTAATAATATAGCTTATTTTTCTTTTTCGAGACATGTGTTTGAGCATTCCGCGATGTTTGCAAATTTCTGGGTTGTACGTCGCATTAAAACTTATGAAAAATGAGAAGGAAGGAAACTGAAAAAAAAACAAAAAAACTCATCCCTGTGAGCATTTTAAAATTACATTTTGAAACTTTTCTTGGTGGACTGATGAATAAATCGGTGGACTTTATTTGCAGATATATAGGTATGGCCCGTGATAACGACAAACGCGCCCAGGGCGTTCCAGTAAAAGTTGTTTCGCAATCACGTTCATTGATCTTATTTTATGGCGTTGAAATGCTGAGGAACTAACTGAATCATGGTATTATCATTACTGAATATACGTCGAAATAAAATTTATTAAAAGCAATACTCTTGAAGCCCACGCTAGCAAACAAACCCCTCAAATCATTCTTTTTGCAATTAATATACGTGAAGATACATTTGAGAGCATTCAATCTTACACAATGTAGCAGGCGCCGAAGAGCGTAACACAAAACAGTGGCGGACATAGTTCTTTCGTGGTCTGCAAATACATTAGGCGAGGAAGAAACTAAACCAGTAAAAACTAGTTTAATATAAAACCATTTTGGTGGGCGAAAACGTATGTTGCAAGTTTTCGCTTTTATTATTTTTGTTGCAAGTTATTATCTAGAGTAGATACTACTTTAATACCGTCTTTTTAATGTAGGCGTGAAAATAAAAACGCAAGAAGGAAGTTGAATAAATATACAAAAAAAAAGTTTATTTCGAAGACTTCCATTGCCAAAAGAGGTTGTGAAGCTGGCAGCGTCAACAGATATGGCAGATGAATTCAACAGCAGTAATAATGCTGCATAGGCTGAAGGACGCGCGTACTACACAATATTATGTTTGTTTATGCAGGTTGCTGCGTTTGGCAACACCTCTAGCGACAAACAATATGGCTCACTAATATACATATCTAAAATCTTCGGAAAATACCATATACTGTAAACGACTTAGTTTTAGCGGGCTCATATTTTCGCGAATCGGGCCAAAGCTCAAAATTTGAAATTATTCGCGGGTTCTGATTTTTGCGAATCGAGTGTAGCTTCCGTAGCGTTCACATATTGCCCGAATTGTTCGCGGGACGTATTTTTTGCGAATCGTAGGTGATTCGCGAAATTCTAGAAAATTAGGTCATCGCGAAAAATTTGTCGTTTACAGTAATATTGAACTTCATCATTAGGGAGCCACGTCAACACAAATACATTTTTTTTAGATCTTTTCTCGCAATGACCAACTTGATTTTGACATCACCTAATGTTTTGTTGTGGAGCTTCGGGAGCGTATACATCACCTTTAGTTTTCATGAACTATACAGCAACGTTGGTTTTGGTAGATTTTAATAACCTTTCCTTTTCGATGCTTGCACACCGGAAACATAAATTTGAACTCGAAATAGCAGACGCGTAAATCATATTTTTAGTGCGACTTCATGTCTGTCAATGTGTTTTGTTCGTAACATTTAAGTCGCTAGTTCCTCTATTAAAAGAACAAACATAAACACGAACACATCCGTTGCTCGTAATGTTTATGACGCACTTAAAATTTGATTTATAAAACAACTTCCTCCTTCATGCCTGTATTCTGACAGAATAGTTCACTCGTCTGTCTTCCATTTAAATATGACCATGTTTCCACGTCGACCCCTTAGTCATAGGCTTTTGTTGGTCTGCCTTTTTCCAGAGAGAGTCATTTGTAATAAATATGCAGATTGGATCTGCCTTCTATGTAGGATTATATTTGTTGGCAGCGTTTCAATGGAATTTACAGGCTCGCTTTTAGCATAAGAATATTTGCAGAACACGTTGCTTACACACTTGATTTAAGTTAGTATATTAGAATACTGTTATATTTTCAATTATTCCAGTAGCAAGCTCTCAAAAATTTTTCGTGAACAACACTGCACTAAGGGTTCGTTTAGACCTGCGGATTCGCGGTGCATACCCGTGTTGGCGGCAAGCTCATTTTGGAGCCGGGTGCAAATATCCACTCATCGCTGCCGAAAAATTTGTCTCGGTCCAAGATCCATATGGCCGCCAGCGACGAGTGGATTTGTCCAGCTGGCTGCATAATCCGCTCGTTACCGGCGCGGATCCGCCCGCGCATACCGCAAGTGCAAACGCACACTAAGTGTTTGATTGCAGAAACTGATTAATTAAGTCAATGTACTGATCGAGTAGGTCAATCTTAATAGCCATTGTACGGGTTGGCTTTTCATGTGACCTAAAATGTCCGTGAGGACCCGAAACATAAGCTACAACTCTCAATGTACTATCAATGCATCTCAACTATAGTTGAGAGTCCAAATAATTATACGGCTGTTTTTAAATATGCTTCGAACTTTTGAAGACGTTGTCGTACACTAGCAGAAAAATGCCACATTTTATAGAAAATGGCAAGAGTCATATTTGTTTACTTCATTCGCCTTCATCGCGTGGTGCCGGGTTACCAGGGAAACCTGACTCCTTCGCTGAATATGTCTTTCCATCTAATCTATTGTTACATATATGTTATGTTCGTTTTTTAGATCCTTATAACTCCTTTTTCAACTTTATTCCGCATTCAATTTAAACCGAGTGTAAACCGAGGCTAAGTGCTCACCCAATTCTTTTTGAAAACTGAAAATAACAGAGATTTGTTTATTCATTCCGTCCGTCGTCAAGTGGTCTTTATGTTCCTGCGAAGAATGTTCCAATAAAAATTATATTAAAATCTCATTATTGAGAAGCACGAAGTAAGCTAATGAATGATCTTTTCGAGATATTGATGCCATGTTTGGGCTTGCCTGGTTGAGGCGTTTCCGAATGTCTGACACGTCTCGTACTACAACGTCCCAGACAGACCTCCAAACTAGGAAGACACTCGCGGTCATTAAAACACTACTGTAAAATAAATTAAGTTGTAAACTTTAACAGTGTGCAATATCTGCGTCTAAGAATTTCGGGGTGTGGTTAGACGAACGTACTGATTAATCCGTCTATCTCTGTCTTTCTTTACCTTCGCGTGAGATATTTTACTTTTCGTGAGCAAAAAGGCGTTGTATTGCTGCAATCTTGAGTATATGGTTACTGGCAGCTGAAAAAATGCAACGGAGTGGCAAGTTTTGGAAATCTTCTTATCCCGTGGCACTCGATGAGATAGCAGCCTTTATTGACAAAAGCGCGGAAAACGAATCTTGAATAACAAAAAAGCGCGAACATAATCTACAACGCTTACAGGCATCCTGCTGGGTTATAGAGATCATTTTCATCAGGAGAGGACGCGCTTAATATCTCTAAACATCTTGTTACAACTTTATAACCCTAACGCATTTTCTGCTGCTGTGTTGTGGTGTATGTAAATACAAGAAACATCTATCGCAAATTAGAATTCTTATTGATTTTGAACAAATTATAACACAAATGAGAGACTTGGACAGTTTCCTTGTTTATGATTGAAACGCCTTTTTTCCGTAATTCCTCGTGACTTTCTTTTTCTGTTCCTGTCAGAGATATTCCTCTTTTTAACGCATGACCATTATTATTGCGAAATGATATTACTCATAACCTGCGAAGTCTAGCTGTCCATATCAATCCTCATTATTTGCATTTCAACTCGCACGACTGTTTCAATGCAGTCATCTTAACAATCTTCCAAACTAAGCTGTGCAGAAAACGTTTAACGTTTTTTGTTGCCACTGAAGGACGGGTTTACATTTTAGATCGCAAATGTCTCGAAGCTAATTTGTCGCATTATATAATAAAATAATTCAGAAGGTAAATACACCAGTTTTATTTTCCGGCTGCTGTCGCTCCTGGTATACTTTGGTGCAGTACATCAGAAAAGATAGAAGAGAAAATCACTGCAAGTAACATATTTATCTACATGGCTCTCGGGAACAAGATCGCACGCGTTATCTGTCCTGGTGAAACGTAAAGCTCGGGGGGAACCGAAATATATTTTTTACGTCAGAGGATATCCGTTTTTGTTCTTCAGATACGGCAAAGGCAACTGAATTAAGCTTGACAACTTTTTTCTTGGTAAATGTTTAGCTTACTGACGACAGTGCAAACATTGCTAACCCGGATATTATAAGTATATTAAACGGTCAGGACGACTAAACATTGATGACACTGAGTTGATCACGGCACAAAAGAAATTGTATTTATTACTACGTGCACATCCCATACAATCCTCTGAACTTTGCAAGGTATCGTTTTTCCTAACTGTTCTTTTTAATTTTTAATAAACATACCTTTTAAAGCCCCTTATACCGTCCTTAATGCAATTCTAGGACATTGCGACTGCGCAACAAAAATTTCCTGCGTCATTAGGAACAGGGCCAAAACAAAACCATAGAGTGTGTCTATTTTGATGGACGGTACAAACCATAGAGTTATTATAATAAACGCTAGAGGCTCAGCTGGCGCTAGTGTCTATGGGACTTCCGGTTGCAAATTGAAGCAGACAGCATGCAGTCTACTTTTCCAGTCTTCCTGTGTCTTCCTATGGCAAAACGCGCATGAATTTTGTCTCGTCGTCGGAAAATAACATGAGTAACGCTTGTTATTTCAGTTGTACCGGATAGTATGCACCTTTATTACTATTGTAAAAGTGTAATTGCTTTAGTTACAGCAATTTTCTTTAACCACTGAACGATGTTAAACTTCGCTATATTTCAGGCCCAAACCTCTCTTCCATGGCAGGTATGTAGAAACGACCGACGATTCTAGGCAAAATAACGATCGAAAGGAATGTAGAGTGTGTTAAAAGTCCGCCAGCATTCCGTTGGTGCTTATATATGGCTAATATGCCTGTCCTCTCACTATAAGAAAATAACCCCGTCGTGCATCTTTACAAGTGGCTAAAAAAACGTTCGAAACGTAAAGAATAAAGTACATGGGCTACGAAAGGTGTGTTTTCTTATTATTTCCTATGTCGGGCAGTTTTTATCGCGCACCTGTTCTCTGACTTCCCCCTATTTTCAAAGATTTGGAGCGCGCTGGTGATGATTTGTGAGCACAGAACAAGCATCTTCGCACATATTCATGAGCAGGAAGAACAAAGCAGCCCTCATTTATTGCAAATCGGACTATATTACATGACTTTCAATTTATTTTGATCGCCTGCATGCAAAAGGAGTTACTTATCCAGTGTTATTGCGTAGTTCTTGTCGTCTCTCTTGGTTTTCCACATGTCCTTCGTTCGTTTGGCACGTAAATCCCCCATGCTGGAAAGCGCCGACGCCGTGTTCGCGCTAACAGTGTCCGACAGTCCACATAAGTACATGTACCAAACAGTTTTAGTAACGTTTTTTATGCCACGATTTTAAAATAAAAACGCCGTAACTGACCAATTATTTCATCTGCGTGACTGGGAAATCTTCTAATGTGCCTATTAGGTATGAATTGTTCGTGATATTTGCTCTTATAATCGAGCGCGGAGAGGAAATGCACCCGTTTTTTTCCATAGGAATACATTACCGGAAGTCAATTTCGGACTGCTTGCTGTCTGCTTCAATTTGCAACAGCACACTAGCGCCAGTTGAACCTCTAGCGTAGATTATAATAACTATATCGTACAAACTGGCCGGTCTTGCAAAGTCGTTTTTCGGCCTTGTGCGTGTCTTGATCAGTATTAAACAGTATTAAAACTTTGCGGCATACCCATTTGAACTTTAGCAAACAAATTTTGAAACAACGTATTTTTAATGAATTGAAAGTTTGTCAATAGTAATAGAATCTCTTGGAAGCAATTCCAGCTTAGTTTATTATAACACAGATTGTTTTTTTTTATCGATCGAATACCCTCAATGCTATAAGACTGGTATTTTAGGAAAAAAGAATACACATCAGTGGTGTGCGAATATTCAAAATTTTGAATAGTAGCTTCGAAAATTTGTTTATATAATTTTCGCTTCAAGAGCAGTTCTAATATTTGTGCTGTTCGAAGTGTTGGGAAACTGACGGCCGCGACCTTGTTTGCAGTCTAAAACTCAGTAACAAACGAGTTATAAAATAAAAATATATACTTCCACATGTGGCAAGACGTTATAAATATTAATTAGATTGGGAACTTTTAAATATTATCATTGTAGTCTTTTCATCAACTTCACTTAATAACATGCAAAAGAAACCGAGCAACTAGCACCAGTGACGCCAGCGCCATCTTTGCTAATCTTCGCGCCCTGATTGCATGCCCTCGTTTCTCACCACCCCCGTGTAGAGACATAAAGTTAGAAAAACAAGTTTAAAATAAAAAAAAAAGCCTTAGAAATTTTTTATATCCTGCATAATTGCTCAGCTATATTTTTTGCGAGAAACTCATAAACACCATTTCAAGGCATTTAATATAAACGATTCCGAAAAAATATTATATTATTACAGCGACAAGATTAGGGAAGGACATCGACACTGTAAAAATGGCGGAAGCTCGGATGATTGGCAAGATGAACTCAAACGACAGCGTGAAAAATCCAGTTCAGAAGTATTTCTCTAAACTTCCTTCTCAAAATGAAGTCCGGGGTGAACAATGCAAAAAATGACTGAAGGCACCAACCGGAACAAAAACCCTTTCAAACCACCCGAAGGAGCTTGTATTCGGCCTACGAAAAAGAACGCGCTTCACGTGAAAAATAAAAAAAAAGACTGCTGGGCAGTCTACGCCGCTGCCGTCCGCTTCATCAAATTTTTGACTACACCGAAGGCGAGACAGATATCTCAGAAGATTGCACCCGTCATCGCGAGCGGCTGGCACTCCAACAGTATCGTCAAGGAAAATGGCTTTGTCGAAATGCTGAGGTGCGCTACGCCTGAGCATAGCGTTCCTTCTAGCACCACGTTCTTGAGGTCGGTAATTCCCGATGTGTGTGCCGCAAAGAAGGCTCAAGTGATGAAAACCTTCCGATCAATCTTTGATGCTGTAGTCGACTGCTACTGTTTGACCACCGACAGCTAGACCTCGCTCGCTTGTCAGAGCTACGTAAGTGTAACGTGACACATAATGGACAAGAAGTTCACTCTAAACAAAGAGGTGCAATATTACACCCTTTGTCCCATATAATAATACACCCCAAAGCTTCAGTTCGACGTACATCGTCAGATCGACTTACGTCGATTCGACGGTACTAACTTTCACGAGAGGCTTGAGAACCGTGTGGTACAACTTATTGAAATTGTTAATCTACGTGTTACTGTCTACGAAAATAATGGGGTTTTTCTTGGCCTTACTGCAAAACCTCAGTGTTTTCTTTCTGTGGTCTTTGATACGTCTTTGGCTATTTAAAACGTTTTATCGCACCGTTTTCAAGTCCCTCGTAAAGTTTGGAGCCGTCTGTTCGACTCTAGTGCGCTGTACGTCGAACTAAAGTTTTTGGGTGCACTATATGGGACAAAGGGGTGTAAGATGATATTCTTTTTTTAGAGTGTTCGTGCAGCACATTTAAACTCTCACATGTGGTCCAATGACCAAAGACTACACCGCAGGGAACATTCGCCGGTTTCTGCAGAACGTGATTAAAGATTGGGGAGTTCCAAAGATTTGCCAACCTATATTGTCCCTGACGATGGCAGAAACTTTGTCGGTACTGTGGAGCATTCGCAGTGGCACAGAGTTCAGTGCTTTGCCGACACTCTACAGATTTTCATCACTGTCGCAAAGAAGCATGCACCTGGATTCTTTTCAGCTGTGTGTAAAGGCACGTTCAATAGTTGGCCACTACAAAAGAAGCACCCGAGCACGTGCCCGATCCAACATACCTCGGCAAACCTCACTCATGAGGGCCCTCACTCACCCTCACTCACCCTCATCTTCACAGGTGAGGTGAGGGTGAGTGAGTTTCTGAACCAGGAAAATTCATGAGTGTGAGGGTGAGTGAGGGCCGTGAGGGCTGCGAGGGCGGTGAGTGCCGTGAGGGCCGTGAGGGCCATGAGGGCCATGAGGGCGGTGAGGGCGGTAAGCGGTATGAGGGCCATGAGTGCGTGAGGGCGGTGAGGGCCATGAGTGCGTGAGGGCAGTGAGTGGCATGAAAGGCGTGAGGGCCGTGAGGGCCGTGAGGGCGGTGAGTCCATGAGGTGGTGTGAGGGCCATGAGTGCGTGAGGCCCCTTCAGATCGAGCATCTTCCTCAGCAATTTTGGTGGTAATGGCGGGTTGTTCTCTAGCTTTCCCTAGATCGACACGAATTGCTGAGATCGGGTCCGGCTCGAAATAAGCAAGCAACTCGGAGCAATTCCACTGCGTTTGAAGCGGCTGCATCCAGTCAGGACGCAACATTTTCACGTGATACCTCGTGCTGGTGATGATGACACCGGAAGGCTTGGTTCTGGTTTGAAATCCTCGTTTTTTCTTTTTTAATAAACTGTTTCAGAAAGGTGCATTAGTATTCTTAACGTGATTTAATTGTATAAAAACACGTTCATAAAGCGTAATTGTGTCTAAATAGTGCAAGAAAAATAAAATTTTATGATAACGATGGCAAATTGCAGCAATTGGTTGCTGCGTGTGATCGCGGGCGGCCCGTGTTGCTGGTGTTGCGACGTAAAGTTTCTGGGCGAAATTGCCCCATCTGAAGCTGGCCTGAGTGGCGTGATGGCCATCAGTGCGTGAGGGGCGTGAGGGGTGCGAGGGCCGCAAGGGCGGTGAGGCGCGTGAGGGCGGTGAGTGGCGTGAGGGCGGTGAGTGGCGTGAGGGCGGCGAGTGGCGTGAAGGCGGTGAGTGGCGTGAGGGCCGTGAGGGCGGTGAGGCCCGTGGGGGCGGTGAGGGCCGTGAGGGCGGTGAGTGGCGTGAGGGCTCTTAGTGCGTGAAAGCCGTGAGGACGGTGAGGGCCGTGAGGGCGGTGAGGGCCGTGAGGGCCGTGAGGGCGGTGAGTGGCGTGAGGGCGGTGAGTGGCGTGAGGGCCATGAGTGAGTGAGGGGCGTGAGGGCCGTGAGGGTGGTGAGGGGCGTGAGGGCCGTGAGGGGCGTGAGGGCCGTGAGTGCGTGAGGGCCGTGAGGTTCAGTGAGGGTGAGTGAAGGGCTGAAGGTGAGTGTGACTGTGGGGGTGAGGGTGAGTGAGGGGCTGAAGGTGAGTGTAGCTGTGAGGGTGAGGGTGAGTGAGGGGCTTAGATGAGTGTGGCTGTGAGGGTGAGGGTGAGTGAGGGCGACCTAAAACGCCGACCCCTGCGACCCAATACATGCAAAGAAGTATGCAGATGGAACCCCTCGAAGTCATGCAAGACGTGCCTACGCGATGGAACAACGAACATGCGACGATGTCCAGGCTCATTGAGCTTCGCACTGCCTTCTCTGCAGAGCGTTCTGAGTTAGTGTGGAAAACCTGTCATTTGCGAAGTGGAGGCTAATGGCTGGACTGGTCAGTGTACGTCATCTAATTCAGCAAGCAACGACGGAACTTTCTGCGACCTAATATCCAACACTCTCGCAGGTGATTTTTTTGCCAGAGTGCACTGAGATGACTCAGATATGTACATTTCAGAAGCCAATGAAGTAGCCTCCTCTGCAATCAGCCTGCTGCGAAGTCTCAAGTCCAGGTTCGTAGATGTGAGGATCTCTCCGCTATTGGGGCTGGCAACACTGGTCGATCCTCCCTACAAGGCAATCTTTCACTCCACACAAGCCAAAATTGTGGGTGAGTATCCTGCCTTTTTCGAAAGTTGACAAACTGCACTCAACTGGAACAGCAGAAGCCAGAGGGCATGGAAGTGCTGCAAGTACCCCAGAAGAAGCAAACTCTGTGCGGACGGCATAACTAAAGTCAAGATAGCTTCCGAAGAAACACGGCAGTTGGCTGGAATATCCCAGTGCCAGAAGAAAGTAAATGAGTATCTGAAAACCCCACTGCTTGGCCGTTCAAAGGTGTATATGTATTATTCCTACTTGTCTTTTCTCGTATATTAGTCCCAATATAATGATATTTCGTGAAACTAATTAATTTATAAGGCTTGGGCTTTGCTTTATTTTTGTTTAACTCAATAAAAACACCATCTCATTCGGAAGTCTGGTCTGTCATAAGGTTTTCTTATTGTGACAAGTGCCCTACCATGCATGCCATAAAAAAATTATCAACAGGATTGCAAAAATTATAAAACAAATTAAAAGAAAGAATGAAGCGGAATTGAGTTCGAATGTCTGATGAAGGTAATTTGAGATTTCCTGACGCATTGCGGAGAAGCAGGCTCTCCGCGGTCGCGGAACGTATGGTGAATGAAGTCAAAACAAACTTATAAATAACTGCTCATTTTGTAAATTTGATCTTTCAACTCAATTCGGACGGCAGACGTGTATGTGGATGGTATTAAAAATATTTTTTCTTTTTTTTTATGAGGTCACAAATACTTCTTCATCAAAAAATGTGGTGTCATTATTGAAGATATTAGAAATAATTGAAATAACATTTGACAATGCTGCATACACTCTAAGAAAAAAGTTGGCCTCAAGGGACTAACGGCAGCATTTGGTCCTCTGAACTCCCAGTAGCTCCCCGAAAGGACCATCTGGTTCAAGCTAGGTACCGTGCGCAAAAGCTGGGGACTAACTGCGCTCGACTAGGAATAATCGATAGGCGTGCGCGAGCAAAAGCAGCCATTAGTCCCCCTCAGACAGGGTGCATCTGTATGATTTAGTCCCCGAAGGAAAACGGAATGTTCGCCAGGAGGGCGGATGATATTTCGCTTGTCTTGGGGATCGGCGAGACTCAGCCCAGCACGGCTGAAAGTGTTGACAAAACTCGGACGAAACTGGCAAATTTGTTTAATTTGCCACGAACGTTCAGACATTACATGGTACAGCTTCGCGCATATTGCGAATGCGAGTTAACGAATGTGTTGACTCTACTTCACCCAACTATCTCGTCAAAAATGATCTGTTGACATTTCACAAGTCCCATTCACGTAATTTGCCTTCGCGCAAAAAATGAGAATTTATCCAAACGCAACACCTCCAAACACTAAGACTTTTTTCTCCTTAATGAATCTTAAGAGCTTGTAGAAGACGCGCTTTCAACACCGGAGTCTTGCAGTCAGAATAAATGGGCACTTCAATCGCTAAAACTGAGTTACTGGAACAAGTCGAGCCTCGTCTCCCCGTCTCTTCTTAACCAACCTCTCTAGGTAGTCCAATGCCGAACTCAAACTTTGCAACGACAAACTTGATGCACGACACGTTCTACATAAAAAGCACAATCAGAGGCAGTATCTAGACGCCTTCATACGATCGTCGTCGCAGTTTCAGATAAAATTCCAGATGAACAACGAAGAACGAACCGCGCCCGGAGCATCATCCATGGCAACACCCTGCTGATACAAAACAAATGCGAACTAAAAAAAAAGGCCCCCGAGAAAACTGAAAAGAGAGAAAGAGAAAGAAAAACGTGTTTGCTTGTACATCAGTTGACCGGCGTGTTGAAAATGGCGACCTTTGACCTTCTCCTGCCCTTGGGGCATTGCTTTGACCGTCTGTTGTGTGTAGTGGGAGGGGGAAAAGAGATTTTCGTGTGCGCGCCCTTCCCCCTGCCACCAACCCGCTACCCCGCACTCTTTCTCCCTCGGGTCCCTCGGGAAAATGGGAAGGGGTCTTTGTTTGAAAAGAACCTGCTTTTAGTACAACCTTCGTCAGAACTTAGAAGCTGGTCGCCGTTTTTTTCCCTGTGTCGTCTCCGACCATTGCGGGATCCGGTTTGGATTCGTGGTGCTGCAACACTGCGCTTTATCTGTTCTGAAGCCACAAGACAAGGGAACTCGATTAAGGTATGTCAAAGTAATTTTGTTTATGGTATATTCATTAACTCCGGCTTAAGAGAGTGTTTTATTTTGAGCGCGTTCTCTAGCTCCCAAAGCGGGCGCCGTGCTCTATTCTTTTTGTCACCATGGTTGCTTATATTGTTATGCAGCACAGAGACATGATATTCAATTGTATTGAGCAAAACGCCAGTTTTACCGATGGCTTATTTTTCTGCGTCTTGCAGACCCTGGCAGCATCGCTTTACCATAAAGGCCTGTTCACACAAGCAGCAGAGACCTACAAGCATAGCGCTGACCTAGCGGTAAGCGCGTGCTGACGGGAGCTTTCACAAGCTTTGCATCGCGCCGCCAAAACTGTTTCGCGGCAGACAAAAAGTAGCTCACGACAGGTGAGCAGCGCTACTTCAGCGGTTCACTGCCTGCGAGAACCGGCCTTAATGGAGACATTGATTCGATCGTACAGACTTTCACGTTGATGGCGGGAGCCCGTTCCGTCACTTTGAAGCATAGTTTGTTCATGCACACGCTGGGTCTGTAATTCGGAGCGAACGGTCTACTAACATATAATATTGCGCTGGTCCGCTGTCAACAGATCGCATGTTAGATGTGAACCATTGTAGCATTTTCATAGCCTATTTGTTACTTTATTATGTGTGTGTTATATCTCAAACTTTTGTTGAGCGATTGGGTATTTCAAGCTGTCCCTGTTGCTAATCATCCAAATTCCTCGCAAACAGGCAAGAAGCTGTCTGTGCCCCAATAAACGGTGCTTGGACGACGACCGGTTTGGACGGACGTCCGAGTTTTCAAGCCATCGTCGACGCAAGTGCACTCTTCGGAATTTCGCCTTATCGTGGATTCTACCGCTCATGAACTTCGACTTCAGTCATCCTTGAATGTGATGTGTATCTACTAGGCAATAAAGCTACGTTTAACCTGAACTGCACTATTTCGTTTCGGAGATGTGTGACTCGGGACCAAGTGTAAAAGATAAACCTTTAGTCCCAGGGGTCTAAATCCGAGGGCGCAACGTTTCGACCCAGGGGTCCAAGTACAGGGGCCTAACAGTTGGTCCGCGGAGTTCATTTAAACGGTGTAACAATTTGTCCTAGGGGTCCAAGTGCAAGGCCCTAACAGTTCGTCCGCGGGGTTCAATTGAAACGGTGTAACAGTTGGTCCCGGGGGACCAATTGCACGGGCCTAACAGTTGGTCCTTGAGGTGCAATTGAAACGGTGTAACAGTTAGCCCCAACGGTGCTACTGCGACAGACTGATGGAGGGGTGCAACTGTTAATCACCTTGCCGTTAGTCCCCGAGGGGACTAATTGTGGCAGCGTACTTGCTCCCCTCAGGGACCCAAGTCGCGCTACCCCTTTTCTCAGAGTCTACCTTTCCACATTCAAAGAATAGCTACCTCTTTAAACTTCATATACCTGTTGGTGATGGCTCAGTCACATTCATTGCAATCCTGGGATTGCGTTTCACTTCTTTTCAACCAACCTTCTTATCGATCAATCAACCACGAGATACAACGAGTGTATCTCGTGTGCGGAAGCACTTGATTCAGCCGGTGAAATCGAGGACTGATAAAATGGAAATATAACTTTAACATAAAATGATTTGCATTCATACTTTTCTTCAAATTATATATTCACTCCAAAAGATGGAGACGTATTTCAATGGCAGGCAACAACTTTCTATTAGTCTTTATTAAAAGAAGCAATCCAAGCCTTCCCTTCGTGATGAATATTTTTCATGGAGTCCTCAAGGGTAATTCAGAATATCGACTTCAATCGTCGTCTTAAAGAACTGATAATGTATTTTCACTTGCAATGTGATAATTTGTCACTTTTTGACATATCAAAGTTTTTTTCTTTTTTCTTATTTAAATAAAATTGCTTGATGAATACAAATTTAGTATCATAGTGACACAGTGGACAATCCTATTTTATGCGCTGTCACTCACTTTAGTAACACCGTTGTTCCCAATATATTTACAAACCCTCGTTTTACTCCACAATGTTATCCCTTATTCGCGCCACTGAACTGTTCAATATTTTTCTCTTAAGTGCATCGAACTGTTCAGACAAATCTCGGCATTTAGAATTGACTACAAACGCAATTATTTTATTAATTACCACGCTCAGCATACATGATCAGGCGAGCTGTGACATCCTTTGCATCATTTAGAACATGTCGTATCTAGCCAACACATTTATTTTCCGAGGCCAAAAATTAGGATAATATTATCGCGCGCAACACTAAACAGAAGCCTGTGTATGTCTGAATTCTGCTAAAGCTTGAGCTTTATTGTTGCGTCGAGAATGCTTGCTTTCAGGCAGAAAGAACTCCAATCGCTTTTCAAGTGGAACTCGCACGGCTGGCTGAGCTTTGAGACAGTTGAACTGACTCTCATATTCAAAATTAACCATCCGAAAATGTGGCAGCCTGTTTTGTTTGTGGAATCATGCAAAGTGTATAACATATTGGTTACAAAAAGAACTCAGCCATAGTTTTATTTTAAACGAACAGCTCTTCTGATTGCAATAAAGGCGTCCTTATTAAAAACTAGAGTTCTTTCGAGCTACTACACAGGACATGTCCCGAAAGAACTTCCACAGTCAACTTTTAATTGATTACCTAATTTTCGCTGACGTCATCAAAACTGCATACAGTGGAAATGAATTAATAGAAATCGTATTCGTTCCTTTTTTATGGTCTTAATATTTGCCGTACAAAAAAAGACTTGCAAAAATAAAGTATTTTTTATTTGGCCGTTCATTTTGATGTTTCTTGTTACAAAAAGACATTTGGGAACAAAAGTTTAGCTGGCAATTTTCGGAATGTTTTTTTGTAAATATTGCAAATTATGACTCAAGTTGGCTGGCATTGAACTCGAGCTAGGTCAGAATAATTATTTAAGAAAATTATTAATTTGAATACCGACGACTGCTAGGTATGATCCTGGGTATCATTGGGACACCTAATCGTATTTATGGCTTCAAAAAAGGCATGCACTTGTGCATTTCTCAATATTTATTGGAGTATGTCAACGTGTGGTCTTTAGGGTACTTGCTTTCGTGCACTATCACGCAAAAGAAGCTCGGCGCAACCCACGTTTCTTTGCAAATTCATTCAATAAATGACTAAAGCCGGATATATTACATAACATTGAGATGAGTGGTGAAAAGCAAGCAGGATTATAAGACATTCTCAAGAGATGTGAGGTAGTTCCATGGGCCACTAATTTGTTTGAAACAAACATATCATTTTAGGTAGCTGATTGCACAAACGTTTTGCGGGTAAGCATATCAACTTCACTGTCCACCCAGAGTCTGTGCCCTTCGTTTACATGCGGGTGGTATGGTAAAATTTACACAAATGCTAAACATTCTTAATAATTTTGCTTTTTTCTTCTTTGAGACATTTGTGTGAGAATTCCGCGATGTTTGCAAATTCCTGGTTTGTACGTGACAATAAAACTTATGAAAAACGAGAGGGAGCGAAACTGAAGAAAAAACAAGATTGAAAAATAAAAAAACACAGCCCTTCCAGCATTCTAAAATTACATTTGGAAACTTTTCTTGGCCGCAGGTGAATATATTGGTGCAATTTATTTTCAGATATATGGAATTATATATATATATATGCAATTTATTTGCAGATATAGGTATGGCACGTGATAACGACAGAAGCGCTCATGACGTGCCAGTAAAAGTTAGTTCACAACCATGTTCAATGATTTTATTTCAGGAGGTGGAAATTCTAAGGAACTAACTGAATCATTGTGTTATCATTACTGATTATAACCCGAAATGAAATATTTTAAAACAATATACTTTAAGCCCACTCTGGTAAACATACTCTTCAAATTATTTTTTTCCAATTAATATACGTCAAAATACATTTAAGAGCACCAAATCTTCCACAACGCAGCAGACGCCGAAGAGTGTAACACAAAACAGAGGCGGACATAGTTCTTTAATAGTCTGTAAATACATTAGGCGAGGAAGAAACTAAACCAGTAAAAACTAGCTTAATATTAAACCAGTTTGGTGGGCGAAAGCGTATGTTACGAGTTTTCCTTTTATTTTTCTTGTTGCAAGTTACAAACTAGAGTTTATACTTCTTTAATACCGTCTTTTAATTGTAGTGCTGTACATAAAAAAGCAAGGAAAAAGTTGAATGAATATAAAAAAGTTTGTTTCAAAGACTTCCATTGCCAAGAGAGGTTGTGAAGCTGCCAGCTTCTTTAACAGATATGGCATCTGAATTAAGCAGCAGTAATAATGCTGCAATGGCTGAAGGAGGAAGCGCGCACCACAAAGTATTTTGTTTGTTCATGCAGCTTGTTGCGTTTGGCAACACCTCTAAGGGCGCACAATATGGCTTACTAAAATATATGTGTTTCGTTATAGAGCTTTGGGTAGCTGTGCATCACTTTTAGTTTTCAAGAACTAGAGCAACGTTGTTTTTTTTGTAGATTTTAATAACCTTTCCTTTCCGATGCCAGCACACCGGAAACATAAACGTTTGACTCAAAATATGAGACGTCTAAAGCATATTTTAGTGCGATTGCATGTCTATCAATGTGTTTTGTTCGTAAAATTTAAGTCGCTGGTTTCTCTAGTAAAAAAAAAGAACAAACACAAACACGAACATATCCGTTGCTCGTAATGTTTATGACGCATTGAAATTCTTATTTATAAAACAACTTCTTCCCTCATGCCTGTTTTTTGACATAATAGTTCTCTCTTGCGTCTTTCAGATACATACTACCATGTTTCTACGTCGACCGCTTAGTCATAAGCTTTGTTGGTCTGCCTTATTTTAGACATAATCATTTGTAATATTTATAAAGATTTGATCTGTCTTCTATGTAGGATTATATTTGTTGGCAGCATTTCACTGGCATGTGCAGGCTCGCTTTTTGCATAAGAATATTGGCACACCACGTTGCTTACACGCGAGATTTAAGTTAATTTATTAGAATACTGTTATATTTTCAATTATTCCAGTAGCTAGCTCTCCAATATTTGTCGTCAACACTGCACTAAGGATTCGTTTACACTTGCGGATTCGCGGGCGTACCCGTGTTGGTGGCAAGCTGATTTTTCAGCCGGGTGCAGATGTCCACTTTTCACTGGCGAAAAATCGATCCAGGACACATATGGCCGCCAGGGATGAGAGGAGTTCGCCACCTGGCTGCATAATCCGCTCGTTACCGGTGCGGATTATGGATGGCCTCGCACTCCTGCAGGAGGAGCGACCAGCGCAGCAAGCATTGGTTCCTTTCCTTGTACCGCATCTCCCAGCAAAGAGGATGGTGGCCACTAACAACTTGAAACTTACGACCCGTGAGGTACGGGCGAAGCTCATCCAGAGCCGACTTGCCGGCAAAAGCTTTCATCTCTTTCTATGAGTTGGGACTCGGAACCTTTGAGGGAGCGACCCATGTACACTACAGGTCTGAAGTATCCATCTTGGTTCTCTTGAAATAGCAATGCTTCTAGCCCAAGCTTGGAAGTGTCGGTGTGAACTTGGACGCCAAAGCGTACGTCTTCCGAGAAAAGCTTAAGAAGAGGTGGTTCCTTTAGGACCCCAAACGCTGCATCTTGTTCTTCATTAATGAAGTCTGTTTCTTTCTTGAGAAGTTTGCGCAGAGGAGCAGCAAGAAAACTGAAGTTCGGGATAATCTTCCGAAAGTAAGATGTTACGCCCACAGAGGATTGAAGTACTTGGATGTTGTGGGGAGCCGGAAACCAATGGACAGCTGCACACTTGGAAGGGTTTCGTAAAACTTCATGCTTCTTGACAATGTGTCAAAGGTAGATGACTGATGAACAAAAAAAAAAACTTCTTTGGCTTGAACTTCAGGTTCGCTTCGTGGAACCTCAAACAAATGGTTTGCAGGTGCATGACATGCTCGCACAATGTTTTGCTGTATACAACACAATCGTCCAAGTAGACAAGTGCGTTGTCGTACTTGGCATTCTCAATGATAGCGTGTACCACACGCTGACAGGAAAACGGAGCACCCTTGAGTACCAACGGCATTCGGAAGTACTTATACAGGCCCCACAAAGTAACAAAGACCGTTTTTTCGACATTGTATGGCCGCATGGAAATTTTTAAAAACCCGGAAACCAGGTCAATGACAGAGAAAATCTTGCTCTCCGTCAGACTTTGCAAGGCGTCTTCAATTCGCGGAAAGGGGTAGACAGTGTCTTCAGTGACCGCTTTGATTCTTCCGTAGTCGACGTACAATCGTGTTGATCCGTCCTTTTTTGTTACTAAGACCAAGGGGGATACCCACAAGCTGCGCGATGGTTGCACAGCTTTGGCATCGATTGGGTCTTTGATTATCGCCCTGACGAGATCACGCTGTACCGGCGACAGTCGACGTGGCCTCTGGGAGACAGGTCTCGCATTACCTGTCGGAATGGAGTCCTGCTCAAGCCGACAATTTTCAACGTCAGTGCTTGTTTACGCGAAGCAAGCCAGGTTTTTCTCAAGAAGATTTTGAGTATATTGAAGCTTTTCAGGTGTTAGCGTTGAAAGAATGTTAAACGTGGCACCCTCAACCGATAGTGGGTGGTCTTCAGGGCCAGCGACTTGGCAGCAGCGGCAGCGGCACAACGCATCACCTAATTGTCTCCTGTATTTACCGCAGGACAGTGCCCGGCGAGCAAAAAAAACCGAAGTAACTGCCGAATTCATCTGCATTTTCGCTGACACATCGTTGCCGGCACAAGCAAGATAGAAGCCTTCGCACGCCCCCGTATCAGTCGCGGCGTCACAGCTGACGACTACCTGTCCGATTGGTTCATCGACATTCCACGTCTCCAGAGGAGGACTACAAAAGCTCAGAACTCAAGCAACGGCGCTTCACTTGGCAGCAGCGGCAGCGGCACAACGCATCACCTAATTGTCTCCTGTATTTACCGCAGGTTGGGTACCGTATCTTTATCTCATTTGTGTGTATAACTGCTGCTGCTGCTGCTACCTTTCCGTGTTCTCAATTGTGTTTCTAGTGTATGTTTTTTACTTTTTTTTAAATGTCTAAGGATATGACTAAGTTGGTAAATGAACTAAAATATGAGCTAAAGAAACAATTTAGATCTATGAAAGATGCACTAGAGAGGGATTTCAGAACTGATCTCCGTGAGATAAACACTGAGCTGAAAAGCATAAGCGATGGGATGAATTTCGTGAACAAGGAGTTCGAGGCAATTAAGCTGAAGCTCTAGTCTGTCATAAGTGAGAACGCCATTCTCAAAAAAGAAAATGCTGAACTCACGCAAAAATGTGTCATGACGGCCGGACTACTGAAAGAAAATGAACTCAGACTTGTTCAGTGCGAGCAGTATTCGCGACGCCACAACATCGAGGTAAAAGGAATACCTAAAACCGAAACTGATAACGTTAATGATCTGGTATTTAAACTTGGTGACCTCATCGGAGAGCAGATCGCCCTTTCTGATATAGAAGCATGTCATCGTGTTCCCACGAGAGATCCGACAAGGAGCAACGTGATAGTGCAATTTCAGCGGCGACAAAAACGAGACTCTGTTCTCGACAAGGCAAAGAAAAAAAGAATTACTTGCCAAGACTTCGGACTGCCTGAAACATCGCCTATCAATGTAAATGAACACTTGTGCCCCGCCCTGAAAAAGTTGCTAGGAATGGCGGTCTCAAAGAAGCGTGAGCACCAGTGGCGATACGTTTGGGTACGTAACTCTAAAATATTTGTAAGGACGGCGGATGGGACCCCTGTCATTACTATTTCTGACTCTGGAGATCTTGATAAGATCCGCTAAATACAGCTGACGTGTCTCTTTCTATTTTTCCCTTTTTACTACCATGGTGAAAAATTTAGGTGTTCTGACGGTAGAGTGTCTAAATATCTTCCTACAAAAACAGACAACTAGATCGTTGAGTTTATTTCATTTAAATGTGCAATCCGCCAGATTAAAAGAGGATGATCTTTCATTGTTTTTTTGACTCAATCCAAACTTCTTTTGATGTTGTCATGATGATTGAAACGTGGTATAGGGATGATGATAATTTTTCTGTTCTTCCAGGCTACACTCATTTCTTTTTAAACCGCAGTCATAGTCGCGGTGGTGGCGTTTCATTACAAACTCGTGCCTCTGGTTTTGAAATACTCAGTGATTATTCTATTGTGACCCGAGATTATGAAATACTTTGTGTTAAAAAAGGAAATCACATTTACTCTGTTCTATATCATCCTCCAAATGGTAATGTTTTGAGTTTCATGCAATTTTTAGAAGCGTTGTTTTGTTTTGCTAATCAAGAGAGGTGCCTCTTGTTTCTGGGTGGTGATTTTAATATAAATATGCTTGAACATTCTCATCTTAAAGATGATTTTCTTGGTTTATTGACTTCAAACAATTTTTCCAATGTAATTATCCCTCCAACACGCGTCACATGCACCACATCGACATTGCTTGATCTATTTCTAACTAATCATGATGAAAATAATATTAGTGCTGGTGTGCTTAGTAGTGGGATCGGCGATCACCTTCCAATAATCATGTTTATCAATAAGAGTATGTCAGATAGCGCAGTTTCAAACTTTTCAACAATGTCTCAAGACATAAGTTCTAGGACACTGGAAGAATTTAGAAAAACAATCAGCACTATAGACTGGAGTCTCATGTTTAATTCTACAGATGCTGATGGGTGCTAAGATTTTTTTATAAGTACTTTCAAAAATGCTTATTCCACTTCATTTCCAATCAAATGCATCCGTCGAAACAAGAAAGCTAGGAAGCCGTGGGTAAATGGTCACCTTTTGAAACTCATTAGAAAGAAAAACATACTTTATGACTCTTTTGTGAAAACACGAGACGAAGAAAAATTACGCGAATTCAAAAAGTTCAGGAATTTTGTTAACGCTCAATTAAGACAAGCTAAACAGCCTTATTACGCGGCTAAATTCGACTCATCCTGTTTAAGGCAGCCCGATATAGTCTGGAAGCAACTGCATTCTCTTCTGCGTAGCCAATCTAAAGATACAGCCATCGTTAACATGACTATAAACAATGAAATTATTTGCGGTAGTGAACTTGCAGATAAATTCAATGATTACTTTGTGAGTGTCGGAAATAGCACTTACAATAGTAATGCCAAAGATAACGTCTCCCGCACTAGCGAAACTATGTTTTTGAATCCCACAGATACTGCAGAAGTATCCTCGGTGTTTATGAATATGAAAAATAGCCGTAGTCGTGATTGTGACGACCTCTTAATCAAACCTGTTAAATTGGTACTAGATTTGATATTACCATGCATAACTCATTTGTATAATCTCATATTATCATCTAGTGTATTTCCTAAAAACATGCAAGTTGCTAAAGTTTCTGTACTCTATAAGGGCGGGGATAAAAATGACATGAGTAATTATCGCTCCATATCGATTCTTCCTGTATTTTCGAAACCAATAACAAAGATAATATATTCTCGACTATTAACCTTTTTTGAAAAATATTCTGTGTTGACGGACTCGCAATTCGGTTTCAGAAGGTGTAGGTTTACAGAAACTGCTTTATTAGTACAAAAAGAGACAATATTAGAAAATTTCGAGAGTAAACTTTTAACGTTGGGGATCTTTGTAGATTTCAGTAAAGCATTTGACCGGATAAATCACAGAACTCTTCTTGATAAATTAGATTGTTATGGTATTCGAGGAGTTCCATTAGCACTCATTTCGTCCTATTTACAGTACCGTTCCCAATACGTTCAAATTAATAATAACAGATCTTCTATGCAACGCATTAGTTCCGGGGTCCCTCAGGGAAGTATTCTAGGGCCATTATTGTTTATCACATATGTTAATGATACTGTAAATATTGAAACGTCTGCTAAATTTAATATATACGCGGATGATACCAGCATATCTTTTTCTGGTTCTAGGGAAGGGGTGCTCACTTTCAAAGCGAATTATGTTTTAAATATATTAAAACGTGGGTAGTTATGAATTCCCTTGTTATTAACACATCCAAAACAAAGGCAGTTTTATTTCAGTGTCCAGGACCACGCATTAGTTTGTCGCGCGATTTGTTTCTGGGGGATTGTGCGATAGAGTGCGTCGATAGTATAAAGACGTTGGGAGTAATATTTTCTTGTCACATGTCCTGGAATAATCATGTTGCCTATATTCATAAAAAGATATGCAAAGTTGTCGGAATACTGAATAAATTCAGGCACATACTTCCGGTAAATATCAAAAAACTAATTTACAATGCTCTGTTTTACCCTGCGCTCTGCTACTCCCACCTGGTATGGGGTTCGACTACAAAGGCAACATTAACAAATTACGCCTATTACAGAAAAAGGCACTCAGGATAATCGAAAATGTTCCGCGTGACTATCATTCCCTTCCTCTTTTTGAAAAACATAAGGTCATTGATATAACCAATTTGTATGCACATAGACTGATAGCTAATTATCAACGATCCGTAAGAGAAAATAATGTCATTTCTTTAGATCTTGGTAATCTAGAAGCAAACGAGTCTGGATATCCACCACGACGTGGGCCCCCCTGGCGTATTCCCTTTTCAAGGACAAATTTTGGTCTACAAAGATATCGCCACCAGTTACCACTTTTATTAAACACACTGTTTTCCCGTGATATTGAAATGCACTCCATTAGTCAATGTTCCATTCAAGAAGCTTTATAATAAGTAACCACCACTTTCTTTGTATACTGTTGATTGCGAAGTTGAATTCTTTATGTTTTTCTCGTGTTTATCCTCTGTATATGTGTATGCCTATGTATGTGTGCACATATTCGTTCTTTTTGTCTGTATGTGCCGGTGCCGCTCTTACCTTGCTCTGGGGCGCTGGGACTCGTCAAGCTGCAGACCTGCAGCTTTTTTTCCAGCGCCCCTGTCACAAATGTACCGTTTGTGGCAAAAATAAACGAATTTGAAATTTGAATTTGAAAGCAATGGGGCGAACCAGGTCCTCCGGCGAAGGCAGCTTGAGCAAGTTAAAATAGACTCAGTTTCGTCGTCGCCAAGCTCGACGTCTTCAACCTTTGTGACGCCTCTAGCGACTGCGTCAGTATAGAGCCTCTGGTCGAGATGACGGCTTGGTCACGAATACGTAGAATGTGCTCTTTGTCTTATTCATAAACATTGGTTCATCTAGAAGACAGCGGAGGTTGTAGAGCAATTTCGTTCGGCTCCCTTCTAGTTTTGTTGATTGTCCTCGGACACGATTCTTCAAGCTTGCTTGAACAAGCTTTCGCGACCGCGGACGTGCCAGCTTCTCCGTAGCCAAGATCACCTTATGGCATGCCGTAGGCGGAGAAATCGAGAGGCTATTTGCACCCCAATCGGTCATGGCCTTGCACGCTGTCAGAAAACGGTCACCAAGGAGCAACTTCTCTTCCTCCAGATGTGGGAGCAGGATGAATGGCTGGTTCAGCGTCTGGCCGTCATTGCCGAGATTCGTGAGGGATTGACCACTTGCAGACAGAAAGGGATAGAAGAAGCTTTAATCAGAAGGTGCAACTGGTCGGAGATAGAAACGTTGATGAGAATTTTCATTGCCCCCGAATCCAAGAAAGCTGTCAAAAGCTGTCCTTTCAGTGGAGCGTGAATTGTTTTTGTGTCCACTGCTGAGCCACATGAGATGCGCCGAACTACTGATATCCTCTCGCAGGCGTCGGAGGCATAATTTTGTCATTTCCTTGCGTCGGTGCTGCAGCGGACTCAAAAGGGCCGTTGCCACTCCAACATTTCCGGTATGAGCTCCTGCCGACACCACGTGACGAAGTGGCCGCTCTTCGTACAATTCAGGCACAGCGAACGAACTTCAGGGCGTCGAAACGGAGACCGCCGAAAGTCCTGCTAAGCTTCTAACGGGCGTTTAGGCGGCACGTGCTGCTTTTTTGCTTCTCGCGTGAAGAAAGAGGCTGCTGACAACTGCGTCGTCCGCGTTCTGACGAGGTAGCGACCGGTCCTGCTTTAAGAGCAGGAAGGAGAGTGCTTTCTGGGTTACCTGCGCAGCTTGAACTGACTCTGCAGTTCAAGCTGCGCCAGACACAGCCGGTTGGCATACGACTATTTGGTCGAAGTGGAGGAATGAGTCCAGCAACTAATCTAACGAAGCAACGAGTCTGTCAAAGTAGTGCTTTCGTGGTTTGTCAGAGAGTATTGCCAGGATAACCCTGTATTTCTCCCCCTTCGTCTCCTGGTAGTTGCAGTCGTCGATGAGCTCCAGTTTGCGGAAAGCGAAGTCTTTGCATGACCTTGCCGAACGCTGTCTTGCGCCGAACATCTTCTGTTTCGCTGCAACTTCGTTGTCCGGGTTGTAACGACAACGGAAAGAGGTCTTCAAGTTCATTTGCTCCCACGTCGTTACGCTAGTTATCTTCAGGCGGTACCTCATCCACATGAAGGCGTTCGATTGTAGCTTGGACACAGTAAATGGGATGGCCTCACTTGGTGCGACTCTAAACGTCTGGAACTAGATATTTATCTGGTGAAACCAAGCGATGATGTTCTGGCCTAGCTGAGGAACCGAGCTGACTGCCACGTTGGTCAGCGACTTTTTCGGCCGGTCTGATGCGACTGCAGTGTCTACGGCTGATTCAGCTTGAACAGGAGCTTTTTCTTGGGTGCCTTGGGCCTCTTTTTCTTGGCGGTATCGATCTCGGATACGTCCTCGGTAGAGATCACGCTGCATAGCGATTGTGCTGACGAAGTGCTCCCCATCTTTGCTTCGAGCTGATCAAGACGATCCATGAAAGGTGCCAGCAGTCCACAGATTGAATTATCTGTTGCCTGTAGGGCGCGACACGTTCTTTAGTTACTAGATCCGTTGCGCAGAGGTCGCATTCTTGATCTCTGTTAGCTGTAGGCGTTACTGTATCACCTCTCCTTTCAGGATCTCCGTGTCGCTGACTACTAATTTGTATGCGGCGTATTTGGCGTCGTCATTGACCCTTCGAAAGGCTTCGATGGAAGGTTCCGTCCTCTTAAAGTTACCTTGAAACTTTGGCCATCCAGGTGATAGTGGTTGGTGAAGACCCAATCGAAGTGAGTGCCGCCCCCACATAGATTGTTAACGTGAATTTTCTGAAGACTCGAGTCCCCGTTCGGCCGTTATGTCTGACTATTCGTTGTGGTCTTGAAGAGAAATGAGCTCCAAACTCAGGAAATTCACGTGATCTCTGAGCTTTCATGCACAACCTCTTTTTCATTTTTATTCTGTTATCCGGCACCAGCGCCAGCGCTCGCACGACACGCGCGATCCGTCTTTCGCGGCAATTCAGACAATCCAAGGTCATTACATAAGGGTTTGAGTTTTTGAAAATGAACATGTTTGCAAAGTGTTTAAAGGAATTGAAGCGGAAACAAAAAAAATGTAGATTACCTTTAAAGTATAAATAAGGTTTAAATAAAAACAAACTTAATACCAGGATTTCGATACAACACAACAGTGCCAAAAATGCTACGAACAGGTTAAGGGAGAGCACGTGCTTTTTTTTTTTTGAACAGGAGACACTGCTTCAAAGCAATTCAACAGGTTCTAGGCCTTGACGTAGAAGGCGGAAAGTGGATGGCCCTTCACCTGCATATGCCTCTTTTTTTTAACACTCGCGGCACGGGTAGTATGTTTCTGCACTGTACAACTGCCGGTTTTAGAAATTTATAACTGAACGCTAATGTGCCTGAAAAAATAGGTTAGAAAAGCTATGAAACCTTAGCACGGGTGAATGTGGAGGTTCCCCTTCACACAATGAATACAAGCCCTTTCCACCTCTATTCACGGTTGTATGAGGATTTGATAATTGGCCAAGGATAGGGAGCTCCCTAGAAGGACCTAAAAACAACCAGAGAATGGGAAAATAAGATGATTGTACTCTTTTACTACGGGTTCGAAACGAAAAGGTGTTTCTGAGTGTGATGCAAAGAACCGTCCTAAACGGGCGCATATGAAATTAAATGAATGACCTGACAAGAATAATTATCAGTGACGCACAGTTTCTACACACAGTTCACAGTGCGCTAGAAGGTCCCCTGTTATTAAATATGTTCAAGATAATACAGAAGACAAAATGTAGAAGTGGACGTTATTACGACGGTAAAATTTTCAATATATATTTTGTTTAATTTTATTTACTCCTTGAATTTCGGAAATGCTTAAACGCACTTAATGTATAAGACTAGACATTACGGCTTCATTTGGGTTAGAAATCCACATCGAAAATTTATAACATCGATAGTGTTATGTATTGACGGGTGGCGCACTCTGCCGAGCGGGCGGCAAACGAGATCCTCGCCACTCCGCGGACACCAGGAATCTCCACCACTCCTCAGCAGCCAAGCCGACTTTGGATGCATCGAGCTATGTGTGTCGCTGTCTTCTGAAGTGCCGATGAACGATGATATTCTACAGAACTGTTGTTAAGCAGGAACTCAGTACTGGCGACTAGAATGGACCACTGAGTTTGCTGAACCGTAAAACCTGACGGCCCTGACGCAGTGAAATTGGGCTTTGTTTTAAGTGCAGGAAAATTGCGACGTTTGGTCGCATCAAAATGTTCCAGCGCGCATTTCCTGAAAAATTGAAAAGTTCAATGTTACCTACGAGGCGAGACTAAACTTTTACCTCGAAGCAAACGACATCACCAAGAGAGAGAAAGTGTATGTTTATTTACAGGAAAGCAAAGAGGTCAACCTGCTTGTGAGTGATGGTTTGCTACTCTGTCTGAAAAGAAAGAGAGTAGAGAGACAGCAGACAGAATAGAGAAGTAAAACAAGAGTGAGGTCACAAATTGATATGTATCCCCCTCCCCTACACAGATCACACATATACACAAGCACATATATACGCACTCAAAGGTTGGCGAAAAATAAATAGCCGCACGTAAATTAAAAAAAAGAGTGATGTTGGTTCTCAGCTCTTGGTCCAGGTGAGTGTTCAAATCAAATAGGAAGCCTACCGCCTTCTTGAGTGTTTGTGGTGCTGCTACTTCGACCTGATCCAGCTGCTACTCACCCCAGCAACACCCGCAGTGAAGCTCTTCGTCCAGATAGTTGCCATCTTGAAGGAATATTTGGCGCCACAACCATTGGAGATGGTGCGCCGCTACGCGTTCTACAGACGGAACCAGGGTTTGGACAAATGGGTGGTTCTAATTTGAACCCGTTCGCATTTTTACCTTCTCGTTCTTACCTTCTCATTTCAACCCAGCGCAAAACCACTTTCGCGTTTCTCCCTTTCTCATGCGCGGCCGCCTGGTGTGAGGAATACGAGAAGAGTAAGCAATGACAGTTGAAGCGGCAGCCTGAAGCACACGCGAGATAAGGGCAGCTGAACCGGCAGTAGAAACAGATGTCAACGCCGTTCGCCAGAGCCAAGACGAGTGAGCGAACTCTCCCAGCGACTCGGCAAGAGAGATGCAGCCCCGCGGGAAGAGTAGGAAAAATGAGACACGTTTACAACTCCCTGCAATGCCGAATTAGAGCGCATCTCTTGCGGTAAAGGAAAGGAGGGTACGGCCCTTCCCTGTCCTGCTTCCCTCACATTTAGCTGGAAATTTTCGCTACATTTCCCGCTAAATTTAACGGAAACAATTCCCCGCTAAATGTAGTGGGGAAGTATCTCCGCTAGATTTAGTGGGGAATTTTTTCCACCAAATTTAGCGCAGAAATTCGTCCGCTCAATTTAGCGGGGAAAGTTTTTCGTTAAATTAAGTGCAAATTTTTTCAGCTAAATTATATTTTCCGTTATATTTATCGGATATTTTTTCCGCTATATTTAGCGGAGAACTTTTTTCCGCTGAATTTAGCGGGGACATTTTTCTGCTAAATTAAGCCGGGAATTTTTTCCGGTAAATCTAGCAGAAAGTTTTTCCGCTAAATTTAGCGAGGAATTTTTGTCCGCTAAATTTAGCGGGAAAAATTATCGTCTCCTCCACCTCCCCCTCGTGATGTCACTACTGAACCTCGTGACATCACTCGTGACCGTCGTGACGTCATATTTGACGTCATTATGGGAAACGTCCAAACGTCCCACAATACAACGCGCGGTTGCGCCGATGCCGGTGGCGACGGCGACGCCACTCAAGCCGGAAAGGCTTTGAGCGGCGTCGCTAAAATGCGCATATATGCAAAAATGTCCAGACACGCGATTTTTTTTTTCAAAGAAGGGGTGCAACGATTTTAAGATTAAAAGAATTTGCACCACGTCATTTCTGCGTTGTTTATGGTGTCCCGGAGGATAGAGAAAACATCTTCCTCATTAGGAAATGTCGCGGTTCCGCTGCATAATCGCAAAGCAAAAGTGAAGCTTTTTCCCCCACCTGCTGCCGCGAGTGGCAGCCGAAGGAACTACGGCAACAAGCTTACGTGATCTCGCTCGGCTCTAAGCTGCAGCATAACAACGGCTAAGGTCAGTAGAGAGAGAGAGAGGAAGCGTCCTCCGAGAGAGCACATGGGAACCTACGCAGCACCCTGAATTACGTCATTAGGAGTGCGACCAGGTGTGACCCTGAAGCTGACAGTGAGTTGAGGGGTGCCAGAAATGCCAATATTTATCTTTTTTTTTTCTTACACAACAACTAGGATACGCAGGTGAAATTTGTTTTCTGTTCTTTACGTCAGATGTGTCAGAGGGCAACTTCCACAAATTTTGACCGAAGTCCGGAAATCGTTGTGCCCCCTCCCCTCCTTTAAGGACGCCCAGTACCATTTGTGCAGAAAGGTCGACCACATCGAGCGCGTGAGTCGCTTGAAGCAACGACGGCCAGTTATGGTGGTGTCCGAGAGGACCGCGGGATTTAAAGCGTCCAGGAGCAAGGCGATCATATTGAGCTCGGGCTAACCACGTGGTGCGTGCTATACAAACCACCTAGGCGCTCCACCGCTGCAACAAACAGTAACCACCGGACGTCTATGACCATCGAAGACACTCCATCTGACAGGGAGGTGGACTCACGGACAGAATTCTCAATTATTTTGGAGCAAACCTATCAGAAGCTCATGAACGAAGATGCCGTACCGTGCGAGCCATTCGAATTAGAAGTTAGAAATTTCCAGGGCCATACAGTGAATGTCAAGTGACGTACGCCATGTCCATGTCCAGTATGGCGATTCCGTGGGGAACCTGAGCTTTCTGTAGCACAGGGACAGCGGAAAAACCTTCTCGTCAAGAACTGGTTTGAGCCCGGGGGAATGATGCTCCTGGGAGTGCATCTGGTGACGGAACCCTCGGTTGAAGGCGTCTTTCCAATGTTTGACAGCGTGTTGAAGCAGGGATTTGGGAAGTTCATGGGGCAATCGGTGATGTTGCACCTATACCCTGCAGTATCTCCGATCTGAATGAAACACCGGCGGCTACCCCCTTTGCGCTCTAGCCTAAAATTAGCGCCTAACTTGATTGCCTGATCGAGCTGGGAATCTTGAATCTGGTCACGCAACCGAAGTGAGAGACACCGATATTGATAGCCATGAAAACCAATGGACGCATCAGAATATGAGGAGACTAAACGTACACCCTCTACAAAACATCGTTTTCTCACCTATACCAAATACATGTCGTGCAGCACCTCCTATCATCGCTCTCAGAGGGTAGTCTTTGCAAAACTGGACCTGGCAAAAGCCTACCAGCTGCTGGTGGTTCACCAAATGGCGGCAGGCGCGCAAGCAACCACAACTCATCGAGAAGAATTCTGGGTAAAGCGACTACAGTTTGGCGTGAGTACGGCGCCGGGAATGTTCGAGAATTAATGAACGACCCCTTGTAGGAAATCACCGGCATTATGTCGTACACTTGTGAAGTCCTCATTGCTGCAGGCATCACGAAAGATTTCACTGACCGTCTCCACAAGGTTCTTCATCGTTTTCCTTCTGCTCGAGTCCAGGAAAAAACGTGATAAGTGTCGTTTCAGAGTGACATGAATGAGGTTTTTGAGTTTCACCATTGATGAGACGGGCCAGCATCCAAAAAACGAAAAGTGAACACGATCCACAACGTACCGGTTCCACCTAACGTACCGGACTTCCACGCATTCCTAGGATTGCTTAACTTCTACCACACCTTCCTAGAAAACAGGGTAGCGGAGGCCGAGCCGCTACACCGGCTGCTCGACAAAAGACGCTCGTGGAGGTGGTTGGCTCTTCCTGAATAGGCTTTTAAGAAGTACAAGGAACCGCTGTCCTCAGCAATTTTGCTCCAGTACTGCAATAAAGCAAAAACGGTTATGCTTACATATGACGCCTCACCTTACGGCATTGGAGCCGCACGCAGCCATCTACTCGAAAACAACCACGATGTTTACATCGCATTTTACACCTACACACTAACATCCATAGAGCGGAACTAAGCACAAATTGATAAAGAAGCACTAGCAATAGTGGCAGGTGTGAACAAGGTCTTTCACTATCTGTGTGGCAAGAAGTTTAAGCTGTAACAAGCCACAAGCCAGTTTTGGGACTGTTCACGCCTGCAAAGCAAATGCAACACATACAGCCTCCACGCATGCTGTGTTGGACAGTCCTGAATGCCTTTGACCCTATCCTAGTGCATCCGAACCGGGATAGACACTAAACGTACCGACGCGTTACGCCGTCTGCCACTTGCTGTGCCGGAGTTTGTTCTGCCACTACCCCTTGCAGTTTTATGGGTGGAAAACACACCAAATCCTCCACTTCACGTCAAGGATGTTGCACAAGTGATAATTAACGACCCCGTCCTATCAAGGCTTCTTAACTGGGCACTGAAAGGATGGCCATGTGCATGCTCTAGGGCAGATTTCCAGCAGTTCAGGATACAGCACAGTGAGCTCCCGGTGTACGAATAATGTATCCTATGGGGCCACAGGGTAGTTATACCCGAGGAAGGAGGGAAAGTGCTTCTGGAGGCCGCTCATATCGGACACCCGGGCATTGTACAGATGAAGGCCCTGTCTCGCGATTGCGTGTGGTTGGCCTAAATTGACGCAAACATAGGAATCAATGTGACCAAAAGCACGACATGCCGGGAGTCACGACCTGCTTTTTTTCGAGCTCCAGAGCACACGGGTGAACTAACCAGGGCGCCTTGGTACAGGTTGCATATAGATTTCGCTGGACCGTTCCCGAGACAAGCATTCGTGATCATTGTGGACTCATTCTTCAAATTGTTGGAGGTAGTTCCTGCGTTGACTGCGACGACGCGTAGCGTCGTGAACATTTTGCGACACCTCCTCGCTACGCATGGAACGCTGAAAGCAATAGCATCAGGCTGTGGAGCTCAGTTTACTCTGAAGAGTTCCGTATGTTGATGAAAGCTGGCCTGATTTGACAGATCTCGTTATTACCCTTCCCCCAGTGAACAAACAGGCAAGCAGAGGGTATAGTGCGCACGACAAAAGACGCACTACGGCGTACCGCAATGGGTGACTAAGGGCAGTCCAGCCGTTTTAATGCGATAGATTTTTTCTTCTACTGCCCCCCCCCCCCCCCTCCCTTCCCGATTTTGTAGACGTTTCTGAATTCCTAATGCGCAATTTTCCCGCTAAATTTAGGGGAAATATTGACGTCTTATGACATATACACCGATTCGGTTTCCCTGCTAAATTCAGCAAAATGTTTGATGTCACGTGCCCTAACGTCGGGGGACCTAGTAACCAATGTAGTTTCCCGGCTAAATTTAACGGTGAAATTGGCGTCACATGAACTATACACTACTTAATTTTCCCTGCTACATTTAGCGGGAACGTTGACGTCACGTGACCTGACGTAACGTGACCTGCAAACCAATTCAGTGTACCCGCTAAATGTAGCGGAAAACTTGACGTCCCATGACCTGTGCACTAATTCAGTTTTCCAACTAAGTTTAGCGGGAAATTTGATGCAACGTGACCTGACAACACAGGTCCGACAAACCAATTCAGTTGCGCGGCTAAATATAGCGGAAAAAAGTATGTCACGTGATCTATGAACCAATTCAGTTCCCCCTCTAAATTCAACGGAAATATTGACGTCACATGACCTATACACTCATTCAGTTTCCTGGCTAAATTTAGCTAGGAATTTGATGCAACATAACATCAAGTCTCGGGACCTACAAACCAATTCAGTTTCCCCGTTAAATTTAACAGAAAAAATTACGTTACATGGCCTCTAGATAGTTTCCCGTATAAATTTAGCGGGGATTTTGATGTCGCGTGACATGTCATCAAACGACCTTGAATCCGATTCAGTGTCGCCGCTATATTTAGCGGAAATATTGACATCACATGACCTCTACACCAATGTCGACAAAATGCGACGAAATGATGCATGAAGTCCTGCACCAGACGGCACCAACCACGGAGAGTGCCAGGCTGCAAGTTGAATACCACTCGGTTAACCGGATAGCAGTAGTGCAGAACAGATATCAGCGGAGGTGCCAGTGAAAGCTGCTAGTGCAATTAGACAGAAGAGACCAGACCTCGCTTGATTTGTTGGGAGCGTTGGAAGAACTTCCCTTAGGGGAACGGGGTGTCATGTACTGACCGGAGGCGCCGTCTGACGAGCACATGACGAACGAGAACGGCGCTACTCCGTGGACATCAGGAGTTTAGTGTTTATTGAAACTTTTTGACAATACAGGATTGTCATGGTGGTGAGGCAAAAGGTGAAAAGAGATCACCTGACCACGCCCCTACCACCAGACTACACTTGCAGCAGATGCAACAGGCAAACGAGTGGTACAGTGATACAGTTACCTATAAACAAAAACAAAGAATACACAGATAGTAACTAGATCACTACACTACATATGCTCGTGCAATGAAAAAATAAACAAGCAGCAATATACAACAAAAACATATGACCTAGATTACTACAATTACATCTGTACACATAATTTAGAAGACCACAATATTATGCTGAAAGCCGAAAATAGGTTTTGATTGTTTTCTGAAAGTCAAGAGGTTGGAATTGTGATCGATTACATCGATTAAAATCAGGATGGAGGTTGAGAAGTGTAGGAGTCTGCCAAGATAGTAATTGCGTGCTGTAATTTGTTCTACTTCTGATTTTTTATTAAATTTATATTTCTAAAATTGTAGTGTGCATCACTATTCGTATATGTAGAAAGGAATAGTTCACGGTCAGTTTTAGCTTGGGAGAATATAACCTCAGACGATCGTTGATTATACAGTGCCTCAATATTCAGCATACGATGTTGTTCAAAGTATTAAGATGTACGATCGCGGCTTCATAGGTTTTGGAAAAACCGTTTGCTTTTTTTCTGTTAAGTGTAAACTAGTCATATAACATTTAGATGTAACCCGCCAGACAAGTAAAGAATAGTGACGTCGCGAACGAACAGTAGTGAAGTAGAGCTGGCGCTTTAGCCATATTGGTAGTAAGGCATGAAATCTAGTCAGCATACCAATAGACTGTGCAATATTACGCTTCACAAAATTTACATGACATGTCCAGTGAAGGTTTTCATGAAAATGAATGCCTAAGAATTTGTATTCGTTAACCCATTCTGGTGACCGCAGCTGAATTACTATTTCGGTCGTAAGGTTCAGTGCTCTATTAATTGAAGAAAAAGCAATATATTTTGCTTTGTTAACGTTTAGAAGCAGTTGATTCGCATCACGCCACTTCGATAAGTTTTTTAGCCACGCGGTTTTGAGAGGGATAAGAAGTGATTAACCTCTGAACAAAAAAAAAAAAAGAAAAACTCTCGTGTCATTGGCGTAGAGTACTGCCTGGTGTATGGGGGATAGCAACAATCCCATTGGTATAAAAAAGGAATAGTACAGGTCCTAATATAGATCCCTGCGGAACACCGAATTTCATATATGTAGTGTGCGAGGCTTAACTATTAGCTACCACAAACGAATACGATTTGACAGATAACTGCGCAACAGATCAAGCGAAAGGCCTCTAGTTCCGTAGTGTGGCAGTTTATCAAATAGAATATTATGTTTGATAGAGTCAAATTAAAAGCTTTGTTAAAATCTACTAAGCTGCCTATAGTGTAGGATTGATTTTTTATATCGCTGATAAGTATTTCTCTGATGTTCAGTAAAGCTGACTCAGTCGATTTACCTCTCGTAAATCCATATTGGTTCGCAGAGATTAGTTGATATTTATGAAGAAGATTAATTATTCTGGAATTTATTACTTTCTCTACTTTTCGTTAGAAAAGTGGGAGTATTGCTATTGGCCTGTAATTGCTGATACTATCAACAGCACCACCTTTGTGCAAAACGGAAATTCGAGCAATTTTTATATTTTCGGGAAAGATTCCAGTAGATAAGACAAGGTTGGTGAAGTCGCAGACTACGTCTGATATTAAATCTGAAACGGCTTTATATGGCACCGCTTTTATTTGATCATAACTGCTGGAACAACTATTTTAAGATCGCTTATTAAACTGACAATTTCTGTAGGGGTAGTAGAACGAAAAGAGTGGAAACTCGAGCCGATTCCCGGCCCAGGAGCTAGGGACTACGACGACTGCTCAGTGGCACCTCAGTCACACACTTAATTTAGACATTTATCATAATTTCACCCTTTATAAATAACTCTACAATATAACCTAACATTTCAAAATTAATAGCAACTCGAAATACTTTTAAAAACATTTTGAACAGCTGCGGCTTTGGCTGCGGCTCAGTGGATTGCTTTGGGGCCGTCGACTCGGCGGACGGTGGCTTTCCGGTCACGTCGCGCAAAAGGTCGGTTGGGCTGCGCCTGAATGGCTCGTGCGGGCTTCTCGTCACCCTTCCGTTGTTAGAAAGGCGAGTCCTTTTACTGACACCGTATTTTGCTTGCTTTTGGCTACAGTTGGACGCACGGGCTAAAGCGCGACCTAATTGCTCTGGATGAAGCCTCAGCAGATGCACATGTGCTGTGTGCTCGTGCAGTGAGAGCGCCAATCAAGGCACTCAAGGCATACTTAATTTCATATCTCATGTGCATCGCTGTCAATGCTGGTGGCGCGAGCGCGTGGCTCTCGCGCCAGCAGCTTTGACAGCGTTGTACCTGGCGCCAGGTATGAAGCAGGGTACAGGTAGCCTTCATGCGATCTTTGCTTAGGGTGAGGCCATCCCTAGCAAAGCGCGCTCACGAGGAAAATACAAAAAAAATGGGATGTGTCTATACCATGAAGGCTTTTCTTTTTCACCACTCTTTATTGTCGCTTCAACAATTTTGGTTTCCAAATTGGTACGAAATGAAGGAACTAAATTCTCGTAATCTCAAATTGACTTGTGCTATTTTCGTTTCCCAGCTAATGCTGCCAGGATGTTTGGCCACAGCAGCTACTGTTGCGTAGCCTGGTGCGGAAACAATGGAAGAACGTGCAAGAAGCTTGGAACAAAGTTCCGAGTTCCACACGAGACGACAGGTTGTCCTTTGTTTTAACAACGTACTGGATGCATAGTTCTAGTGAAAACCGGAGAGAAAGCTGAATGTTTAATCAAAACTCATTTCAAATCTTAAATGTGCTTTACTTCTGTTAGTACTGAATTTAGTTTAAAACATTTCATTCCATGATAACCCGACTGTGGTGGACTTGCTTCCCAGCTCTACAAAGCAGAATGAATTACAACTTTATTGTTACGCGGTGAATTAAGATGACATGCAAGGGAAGCACAACTCGGTATTTTTTTTTTATTGGGACGGCAAGATTTTTTGATGTTTATATAAATGAGCAAGGCAATAAAACTAGCTGATGGTCAATGTCAGCATTAGTATAAAAGTACCGAACACCTAAAAATAGAGTTACACTTCTTTTTATAGCATTGCACACCTTTTAACCAGTCTGTAAAATAGTGTATGTGTGCAGTCAACAAATATCTACAACCTTCTGAAGCACTATTAGCTTGCTTATCACCTCCTTGTGAAACCACAAAATGCAAACCATTGCGGTCAAATATTTTATTTTGAACAAAGAAACATAGTAAAAAATATTGAACTGCACATCATCTTGCAGGTAAATGGCGTGGCTCAAGTATGCCAAAAGAGACGACCTTCTGCGAAAATCGTCCAATGAGCTACATGCGACGTATTTCGTCTGCAGCAGTCACTTCACAGCGCGTGACTTCATGGACCTTGGGCGAACAAAGCTAATGAAAACCGCTGTGCCTTCAGTTCGCCCATCGGCATATTCAGATACTGAGAGAGCTAAACGTAAAAATTTATTTAACTCTCTATATACGAGAAGTATATTACTTGTGTAAAACTTTATTTAAACACCATGCTGCTTCTACGGCTTCGCAAACTAACTTCTAATAGATGAAGCTCTTCCAGACTCCATGGAAGCGACAGCCCCACCGTGCGGCGCAGACCCCATGAAGGCTACAGCTCCATCATACAGTGCAGCCTCCAGCTTCCCGCCCAAAGGTCCTTCAACCGCTGCTCATGGTGAGGAAGGGCTTGTGTTGGAAACAACAGCCTGCGTCTAATAGACAAACTCTTCCAGACTCCATGGAAGTGACTGCCCCGCCGTGCGGCGCAGACCCCATGGAGGCTACAGCCCCATCTTTCAGTTCGCCCTTGGAGTTCCGACCAGTGACACCGTTCACAAGGTCCTCCTCTGAACCAGTTTAGAGCTTGTAAGTGTCCCATTTCTTTGGTTCACCTGCGTGCCCATATGCTACTACTAATATAACTATAATTTATGTGTGTCAAGGTGGATATTAGTTTGTCTACTTATCCGGTGATGGGGCTTTTCATGCAAAACCTGTAATATACCTTATATGTTGTGTTGTCGAGGCATAGGGTAAAAATCTGTAAATTTAGCCAACATAGCTTTGAACGTACATTTTCCCATGACTTGTAATTGTCTGTAGTTTAGGGGCATATTATCTACTTGCAGATTATGCCACTTTAAGGTAATGTTGGCTGTGCTGGTTATAAGCAGAACTGCTTACCTGCTTTGATTTCTTTTTCTTTCTTTTTTTTTGCCGTTTCAGGTGTTTCTACGCCTCCTCTGCGCAGTTTTGCGTCGAGACAGAAGGACATTATAAGGCTTCTCCAGGCCAAGGTTTCAAAGTACCGGAAGACCATCGCAAGGCTGCGGAAGCAAGAGAAGAATATGCTTCGATCAGCTTCGGAAGCTCTCGACATCATTTGCCCTCACGTGACAGACGATGTATTATGGTGTTTCACCTACTGTCAAGCCATGTTAAATTAAGATCCAAGGGCAAGGGAAAACGATTCCCGTTATGGTTGAAAACGTTTGCTTTTCATTTCAACTTCCGTAAGCCGCAGGGATACGTTTTTTTTTTGTTTTTTGTTTTTTTTTTGTCTCCCTATTTTACTCTTCCTAGTCATCGCACCATAAGAAGAGGGCTGTCGGATGTCAAAATGGCACCTGGAATTAAACCAGGTATTATGTCATCCAACTTTACAAAAACACAATCATGGAATAAGCGCGATCGCGTCTGCACTCTCATCTTCGACGAGATAGTGTGAAAAAAAAGCTTGTCATATGACGTGTCACAAGATGTTGTTCATAAATTTACGGATGATGGCTGCGAACGAACCTCAACGATTGTCGACATAGCCCTGGCTATCCTTCTTTGCGGAGTTTCCCGGAGATGTGTTCAACCTGTTACCTATACGATTGGGCACACGTCTGCGCCACCCACCGTAATCCGGAACCTGTTGGTCTCACTCACCGAGCAGTTGCAAGATATTGGAATTACAGTTAAAGCTGAAATTTGTTCCAAAGGGCTTCCAATGCAAGCTTAGCAAATCAGCTTGGTGTCTTTGTGGCGCAGCTTTTTTTTCGTAAAAAGTGAACGTGTTTACTTCATTTACGATGTTCCCCCTTTTAGTGAAGACAACTCGGAACAACCTGCAAGCCCACAGGCTTCATATAAAAATGAAATTGAGGACTGGGCAGATATTTTGAAACTGTACCACTCCACACATGAGATGCGACTGCGGTTGGCACCAAAGTTAACCGAAAGACATATTTACCAGAAACCTTTAAGTAATATGAAGGTTAAGCGGGCGACTCAGGTATTGAGTGCTTCAGTGTCCCTCGCGCTTTTAGCTCTTATCTATGCTAAACAGCTGCCTGAAGCAGCCACGTCAACTGCTAAGTTTTGTGATCGCATGGACAAGCTGTTTGATTGTTTGAATAGCTCCAGTCCAACGAAAACGGAGCACAATTTGCGCCATGCTATTTGAAAAGCGCAGCCGGATTTAGTTGAATTTCTCAGACAACAGCTTCCATGGATTGCGTCTTCGAAGTTCGAAGGCAAACGTCAACCACACACTATCATTGGGTGGCAAATTACTATCAAAGCCGTCTTGCTGCGGTGAGAAGATGTTTGCCATAATTAAGACTTTGAGTTTCTCCTCACGCGCCGACTTTAACAAGACCCACTTGAACATATGTTTGGACAGATAAGACAAAAGCAGGGATGCAACTCGAATCCCAATGTGCCTCAGTTCATATCTGGGCTGAAACACATTTGCATTCAGAAGCTCCTCAAACTGTCACCGAAGGAAAATGCCGAGGAGGATGAGACGGACCTCCTCCAGGAGTTGTCGCCATTTTCACTTAGTAGCGAGTCACTCGTGGATGTTGTGCAACTTGTCCCACAGGACGACTTTCCAACTTTGAACAACATCCCTGAGTTGGCAGCCCATGAGGAGTCCCATATGTTATTGACAACTCTGCCACTTATTATGCTGCTGGCTTCCTTGTTAAAATTTTTACTGAGAAGCCTGCAGAAGGTTGTTGTTCTGACTTGCTTAGGGATGAGCACAGTAACTCTGATAAGCCACATCAGTGTTTTATGATGCTTAAAGCGTGCAACTTCCCAGGGAAGCTGTTCGGCAACTTGACTGTGCCATCAAGCGCAGCTTTCACACTTGTTAAGCAGCTCGAGTCACACTTTCTTTCTAATACTGAAAGTGTAGCGCGCCTCGGAAGTGTTTGTCAATCATTGTACATAACTTTCCCACGTGTTCGTGATTTTAATTTTCGCACTTCAGGGTGTCGTGCACGGTTTTTAAAAAAAGTTTTGGAGGATTCGATTGTGCTGGCATGTCCGTTTCGTCAATAGAAACCTGGATAAAGTTCGCTTTCATTCTCGCGTCTCTGGTGTACAGCTTGAAAAGTTCAGTGGGTAGATCTTCATTCCGGTAATGTGTTTCAGCCTTCATGCGGCATTTCATAAGATACCTGCAAGAGTAAAATTAATTTTTTGGGGATTTTAGAGGCCGTGCAGACAGCACACTAGGCTTTTGTTGGGATTATTTGCAGCAAGTAGGTTGCACTCTGCTGGTATATTGTAGTGACTGCTTTTTTAGATGGTCATGTCTGTTTTTTTCCTTTATGGGCACGTGCATTTTGTAAGTTCCCATTTTGATCTTCGTTAATACTCTCTTACGTCACTCATCTTGGATGCCACTTCCTTTTCTTTTGAACATTGTTTGTGCTTTAGATATATGTGAAGCGTGAAGGAGATTGAGATCAGGCTGTCTACCAACCTGAGGCAAGCCTGAAATTTTCAGGGAATTTCGAATCACCTGGAAAAGTCAGGGAATTATCAGGAAAAATGTCAAAGGTTGGCTAAATCCGGAAAAGTGACCAGTGAAAGCGGCAGAGTGGTGCGGAACGAAGCCCGGCGATCAGGTGTCGCCACGGCTCTGCTGAATAACAATGCCCAAAATGTCATCCTTCGAAGGAAGGAACAGCCAGGCAATTTTATCGAAATAGTCAAGAAAAACTTGCAAAAATCATGGACTTTTGAAGAAGCCATTTGGTAGACACCCTGTAAGATGCATTTAATTAGGCAGTGCAGATTGCATGCCAAGCCTTGGTGGAATCATTTCTGATGAGTGGGTCTCAGGTACACAAGGCACCAGCCTGCTTGTAGCAGTCTTTTTTCAGCCATTTCATGTGTGCTTTTTATGATAGTGGTCATGTTAAACCTTACATGTTAAATGTTATATGTTAAACATGATATGAACGTCAAACCCCCGCAGGGGGCACCTGTGAAAGCAGGTGTTTGGAGAGTGGCGTCTCCACGGACCCCGAGCCCCGCAGGTGGCGCCTGCACCTTAGGTGCTAGGTGCTTGGTGAGTAGCGTCACCACGGACCCCAGCCACGTGGGCCACCATACCCGCACGCAGGGGGCACCTACTTTAGTAGGTGCTTGGTGAGTGGCGTCACTACGAACCCCGAGCCATGTGGGTTCGCCCACCCACGTCTGGCTGTGCGTGGCGTACCTGTGTCCGGGAAAAGGAGACCCTGGTGGTTGAGCTGAGCCCGGGCTATGTTTGGACCTTTCGGGGCCCCCCGGGCGAGGCAATACACCGCTTCGACCCCTGCTTCTCGTAGACGGGTGTCCTGGCTTGGCCCGACCAGGATGATTCAGTCAGTCGCCTCTTCTACCCTCTCCTTCATTCTTTCACCTTTCCTCTCACTTCTTTCTCTTTTCTTCTGCACTCTCTTCCTTCCTTTTTCACCTTCTTAGGCGGCAAGGGCTAACCTTGAGTGGAAACAGGTTCTGTCCCTGGAACCACACTAGGGTATAGTGCCCGGGCAACACTGGTAGAGTAATTGTGTCAGCCAAGCCTTTCTTGCTATGGCACATTACCTAACCCCTTGTTGGGCTCCGTGGTGGGCGGTGCACCCGGGCACTGAATTTTCTCCCCCATCTCTATGGGTCTGCACAAAAAATTCTTTCTTGATCGGCCACCGAAAAGGGGTCGCACCGAAGCTTCTACTTCGCACGAGACACATTCTACACCACCTATATTCCCGAAATTCTTGGTACTCCACTCTGAAGGTGACAAACCGCTCTTGAAAATGTCACCATTTCTTGTTGCAAAAGTCCTTGAGAGTGTGATTGGAAAGAATTTCAAGGCTAAAAAGCTGGCATCTGGCGATTTACTTGTTGAAATTGAGACCAGCCACCAGAGTTCTGTGCTACTTGCACTCAACTCTGTGTCGGACTACAAGGTTACCGTGACACCCCACAAGAGACTGAACACCATCCAAAGAGTCATCTCGGAGGACGACGTTCTGGACGCGTCTGAGAGCGAAGTAGTGGAGGGCCTTTCTGACCAGGGGGTTGTAGCTGCAAGGCGCATCTCCTTGCGTCGTGACGGCCAAGAGTTGAAGACTAGGCACATTGTGCTTACCTTTGAGGCCCCCACACTTCCCGAGTCCGTGAAAGCCGGATACCTTTACTGCAGAATTTGTCTGTACGTTGCAAACCCCAGAAGGTGCTTCAACTGCCAAAGATTTGCACATGGCTCACAGAACTGCCGTGGAAAAGCCACATGTGCTAAGTGTGGCAAAACTGACCGTGCAGCAGACTCTTGCTCCAACGACGCAGTCTGTGTAAATTGCAAAGAACCCCACCCCGCTTACTCCAGATCGTGTAAGTCGTGGAAAGATGAGAAGGAAATTATTACCCTTAATGTGAAAGAAAACCTCTCATACCCAGAGGCGCGTCGCCGCTTCGCGTTTTTGCGCAAGGGTGGCTTTTCGCAGGTGGTGCAGCGGGGACCTGCACCACTGAAGGTTGCAGTGGCAACTCAGACATCCTTCCCGGATGCTAGGAAGCCATTGCAGTCCCCAACACCCCAGCTGAAGCTTCAGTTTCCTGGGCGTCCACTCTAGGCTGGAAGGCCTACATCCTCCTCCAGCGAGAGTTGTTCCTCTTCCACGGGGCAGCAGCCTATCCCCTCTCATGTAGAGGGCTCACAGGCTGTATGTCCTACCCAAGATGGGTCGGCTGTGTCCGCACCTGTCAGTGCTTCGCGGTTTCCTTCCAAGGAGAGGGGACCACGCTCCCGACCGAATTCTTCGGAGGGAGCGTCCTCATCCAAGGAGCGGCACGATTCTTGTGCCACTGCTCCAACACCCAAGGGGCAGGAGCAGGTGGGTTTGGACGACTGCCTGCCCAGTACCTCTGCTCCTCCGGTTGGTGGAGGTCGGGGCCGGGGTTTTCCACCTCGCGCCCAGAGCCTCCCTAAACCGGCTAGAACAGCCTCTGCCCAAAAGGCAGAACCAATGGAGGAGGGTGCCGACCCATCCACTCCTGCGTCTGACCCAGACGACATGGAGTGGCAGGTCCCCAAGGGCAAGCTCAAGAGCAAAAAACCAATTGTACCACCGAAGTGACAATTACACTTTGCAAGACTGGTATGCTCTCTCAACAGGAATATCATCTTGCATCTTCAGTCACTACACTAACCTCACATCACCAAGTTATCTTGCTCATTCCCATTGCTCCACCTACTCCTAGGGACGAGCCAAGACAGAGGAGTAACGGCGACTCCCTCGCCAGTGGTCTCGGCCCAAAGTCTCGACGCCCTTGGAGGTCGGAGGGGGCAGTTCCATAAAGACCAACCAGAGGACCACTGGCGACTCTCTCGCCTGGGGCTTTATTTTAGAGCGCAGCCCTTAGGCGCCCGTTTCCAGCTTGAGCGGCGTCGGCGTCGCCGTCGCCGTCGGCGTAACCGCGCGATGCATTATGGGTAAATTACCCCGCTCAATCTAGCGAAAAATTTCCCCGCTAAATCTAGCGGAAAATTTTTCCCGCTAAATCTTGCGGAATAATTTCCCCGCTAAATCTAGCGGAAAAATCTCCCCGCTAAATCTAGTGGAATAATTTCCCCGCTAAATCTAGCGGAAAAACTTCCCCGCTAAATCTAGCGGAAAAATTTCCGCGCTCAATCTACCGAAATAATTTCCCCGCTATATCTAGCGGAAAAATTTCCCCGCTAAATCTAGCGGAATAATTTCCCTGCTAAATCTAGCGGAAAAATTTCCCGCTAAATCCAGCGGAAACATTTCCCTGCTAAATCTGGCGGAAAAATTTCTCTTCAGGACAGGTGACCCCCAGGTCACGTGACCCCCACGTGACCTTGGCGAGGGGGTCATGTGACCCCTCCAAGGTCACGTGACCACCCCTCCCCCCGATAACACGTGAACCTCAGTACCCTTCCCTCCTCCTCCTCAAGAGCTGCGCTCTAATTCGGCGTTACAGGGAGTTGTAAACGGCTTTCATTTTTTAATTGTTTTTCATTACATCATCATTCATGTCCATTTCGACTTTTACCAAATTTACCTCCTGTCACTGGCTCGGTTTTACTCTAGCTCCCATTACACAAAGCTTGTGACGTTCTGGTAAAAAGTTAACTGCCTAACATTAATCATCTCTGTTTTTTCACAATGGAACTGTCGTGGGCTTTTTTCCAATTATGACGACATCACCTGTTTAATAAGTGAACACCACCCCGCTGCCTTTTGTTTGCAGGAGACGTACCTTAAAGAAAGTCACTTAAAAGTTCTTAGACACTTCAAAGTGTTCAGAAAAGATAGGTGAAACGCATCTGTAGCTTCCGGTGGTGTTGCAGTGGTTGTCCAACGCAAGGTGCCGTTCACTGAAGTGGCTTTGCAAACCTCTCTCGAGGCTGTGGCTATCCGTTTGCTGCTTGACCACGTGATTACCGTATGCTCAGTGTACATCTCCCCGGGATGTCGGCTGCAGTACGAGGAGCTAAATAATCTAATAAGGCAGCTTCCGGTGCCTTACATCATTTTAGGTGATTTCAATGCACACAATCCCATCTGGGGAAGCTATAGAAGAGATTCTCGAGGGGCACTGGTTGAACGGTTTCTTTTTTCGACAGGATTGTGTCTGCTCAATACAAAAGAAGCCACTTATTTTAGTTCAGCAACTTGTAGTTTTACTTCCATTGATCTTTCGTTTTGTCATCCTTCTTTGTACCCCCTGCTTCTATGGAAGGTCATTCCAAATCCATATGGGAGTGACCACTTTCCACTCATTTTAAAGTTCAACCATCCTCCTGCTGGTCTTTTAACACGTACCCCTCGTTGGAAGCTTGAAAAGGCTGACTGGTCAATCTTTACAGAAGCCTCACTTATGGCATGTTCATCCCTTGATGATCTTTCCATCGACGATGTCACCGAGCACATTACTCAGCATATCTTGCAGGCCGCTATGCTAGCCATTCCCATGACATCCTCACATCTTCCAAAAAGGCCAAAGCTGTGGTGGAACGAAGACTGCCGCCAGGCGAAGAAAGAACAGAATCGTGCATGCGGTATTCTCAGGCGTTATCCATCCCACGGCAAATAACCTGATCGGCTTTAAGAAAAAAAGAGCGCAAGCAAGGTATATCCGACGGCGAGCCAAGCGGCAAAGCTTTAGAGGGTATGCTTCCTCAATTAATAGCAGTGCGACCTCGAAGGAAGTTTGGGACCGTGTGCATAAAATTGAAGGCTCCTACCGGGTATTTTCTGCCCCACTCCTGAACCAAAATGGAGTATGCCCTGCCAGCCTAGAAGAACAGGCGAATGTCCTTGGTGAGCATTTCGAATTTGTTTCAAGTTCTCAGCATTATACTCGGTCATTTCAGCGACACAAGCTACAGGCAGAGAAAAAGACAGTTCCTTTGTCAGGTGGCTTGCAGGAGCCCTATAATTCACTATTTACACTTTTTGAACTACAGCTGGTACTTCGTTCATCCAAACAGACCGCTCCTGGGCCAGACGGCATTCATTACAAAATGCTTCAGCACCTCCATTCATCAACTCTTGAGCTTGTTTTATATTTGCTCAACCGCATTTGGCTTGAAGGTTGCTTCCCCTCATCTTGGAAAGTGGCTCTCATAATTCCCCTGCTGAAGCCAGGAAAGGATCCTACCTGTGCATCTAGCTTTAGGCCGATAGCTCTCACGAGTCGTTTTTCAAAGACACTAGAAAGGATGATACATAAAAGGCTTATATTTTATTTCGAAAGAAACAAGCTACTTGACCGTTACCAGTGTGGATTTTGCTCAGCTCGATCGACGGTTGACCATCTGGTCCGCTTTGAGACTGCTGTGCGAGAGGCCTTTGTAAATAGACAGCATTGCTTCTCTGTCTTTTTTTTACTTGGAAAAGGCATTTGATACAACTTGGCGCTACGGCATATTGCAGGATTTGTTCAACATTGGTCTTCGGGGCAGAAGGCTGGGTGCCATCCATAGTTACCTCCGGGATCGCACTTTTCATGTGAAGCTTGGGGCAACTCTTTTTAAAGAATTCTCGCAAGAAAATGCAGTCCCACAAGGCGGTGTGCTCAGCGTCACACTTTTTATCGTAAAAATTAATTCAATTTCTCGTATTATACCGTCATTTGTTCAGTACTCACTCTATCTTGATGATGTAGAAATGTCAGTCTCATCTTGTAATCCGTCCATCTGTGGACGTCGACTTCAACTTGCGATCAACAATTTGGTCAAATGGGCAGATGTAAATGATTTTAGGTTCTTCCGAAGAAACGGTTTGTGTGTGCTTCTCTCGTCGCCGCGGAATTTTACTTGAGCCTCCCTTAACTATGTATGAAGTCATTATTGCAGTAAAGAACGAACACAAGTTTTTAGGTCTCATATTTGACTTCAAAATGACATTCATTCCACGTGTTAAAAGCCTCAAAACGAAATGTGTAAAATCACTTAATATACTAAACGTCTTGTCACACGTATCCTGGGGGGCTGATCGGTGTTGTTTATTGCGCATCTACCGCTCAGTCGTACGGTCCCGATTAGATTATGGCTGTATTGTGTACGGCTCCGCACGGGCATCGGTGCTCAAAATGCTGGACCCCATTCATCATCAGGGGCTCCGACTTTCGACTGGTGCTATTCGCACATCTCCAATACTCAGCCTATATGTAGAGGTAAATGAGCTCTCACTGGAGAAAAGGAGGTTTGAATTAGGCTTCATGCACTCTCTGCGAATTAGGTCTGTTCCTGGTCGCCCGACCCTGGACTGCATAGAACAAGTACACTATGAGCAGACTTTCATAAACAAGCCTTCATTTGTTCCACCTCTCGCCATGAGATTTCGTTCTTCTGCTGAGTCCGTAGGGCTGGATGTGCTACCCTCAGTTGTGCAACGCTTGAACTCCGTAGCTCCTTGGGACCTCACGCCCATCCACTGTGAGTTGAAACTAACAAAATACAACAAGAAAGAGACCCCTAATGAAGTTCTGAGACAAGAATGTTTAGAACTCCAGGACCAGTACCGAGACTTCACAAGTTTCTACACTGATGGGAGCAAAACTGATTCCTATGTAGGCTGGTCAGTGGTAGGGCCTTCCGTGAAGTGTGTCCAGAGAATGAAAAATAATGCCTGTATTCTTTCCGCAGAACTTTACGGCTTACTCCTTGCCATAGACCACATTCTTAAAAAAAAAGATCCGTAAGTCAATTGTTTAAACTGACTCACTTAGTGCTTTACGAGCTCTGGAAACAACGGGGGATGTTCAAAATCCGCTTGTTCTAGAAATAAAGAACCGGTTCCTTTCAGCATCAAAAAGGAAGAAAGAAATAACATTATGCTGGGTACCTTCCCATGTAGGAATTCCTGGGAATGAGGATGCTGACCGTGCAGCGAGCACTGTTAAGGATCGACAAGTGGATCTGCACAAGATACCCTACAGAGATTATAAACATGCCCTGAAAAAATCTACAAAGTTCAAATGGCAGGAGGAGTGGAACCAAGAAATGAACAATAAGTTGCATGCCATAAAACCTTTAATTCAAGAATGGGAGAGTGCACGTCATCATGAGCGATTTTATGAGGTGGTATTATGTCGACTCCGAATCGGTCATACACGCCTTACCCATGGGCACCTTTTGCGAGGGGAGGATGCTCCAGAGTGTGAACACTGTCACATACCATTAAGCATCCTGCACATTTTACTTGTATGCCGTTTGTATGACCAAGAACGCCACAGACACTTTGCTAAGGTTTACCAAGAGCATACACCATTACATCTCGCCCTTTTACTCAGCGATGAGCCGTTGATTCCACACAAGTGTGTTTTCAACTTTCTTAAGAATGTAAGACTGCTGGACCAGCTATAATTTTAATAGTTCGTCATATTCATTGCCACATCTTATATGCTTGTACTCTCATGATCACTGTTTTATTGAATTACAAACTACTATAGCTCTTTCTTCTCTTTAACCTTGATTTCAGCAATAGTTCTAGTTGTTGGCGCATTATAGCCTTGGTCGCTGCTGCGCTATTAAACCCCAATCAACCAACCAACTATGAACGTAAAACGTTTATTAGTTCGTCGGTTGGCTCTCAGTTAGTATTATTTTGGTGATTATTGTTACTTAAATCAGTAGGAGCTAGGTATGCTTAACTCTGCAGTGAAGGCTGCGTTAAGGTTATTTCATGAGTATGTGACAGACTAAGTAGGTCTATACTAGTGGCAATCTCGTTTAGGAATTTTCTTGTCTGTTTTTTTTTATTGTGGTCATTGTGCATCTCAGAATTGTTATGCTGACCTTTTATTTGCATACAAATTTCATTGGATAAACGAGCTTTGATACTGCATGACGAGATTTTTTTCGTATCTGTTGCTGATGTTGCATATGTTATATGTGTGTGTGTGCCTTCCATGGAACTTGCTTGAGAATACAAAACAGGTTTTTAATGCAATTGCCGTTGTAATTCCAGTTGCTTGATAAGATTTTTATGCATGCCATAATATGCTTGTCGTTATTTTTTATGTATGTTTGTGAATACTTGCTACAACCTGCTTGATTTTCTAGTTTTTGTAATTATATCCGAGGCACGAACTGCCCATCATATTTTTTTGTTTCGAAAATAAACTGTCGATTACTTCCTGGTGGTATTCTTCTATACAGCACAAACCTACAGGGCTTTCTGGTTTGTAAAGTCAGTGTTGACTGTTTATAGTATTGTCCATTAGTTTTCCGCATTAGGATTCACACATAGGTGTGAAGCAATTATAGCTGAAATTTGGCATGCGAGAATAGTAGGAAAGACATAACTCGCGGCAAACCAGATGGTGCAGGCTACCACCCAACACACTACGCAAAACTAGATATCTATTCATCCGGTAAGTTTTTTTTTTATTGTGACTCCATTCATTGAGTTGGGGACTACGACGGCCGCTGAGTGCGCTCCTTGCCAGCTAAATGGGCCGCTGGGGCCTATGGAAGTGTCCGCTCTTTACCTTGTGTAGATTACTCTATGGTAGTAGGGTCAAGAAACATAGTACGGGTAAGGTTGTGCTTTATGTGCTTTTCCAAATTTCCAGTGGTCGTTTGACCGGAGGCTCCAAAGGTTAAAAAATGTCGATTAAACTCATTATCAAGAGCCTTTCCACTTAAAGTTTCGTCGCCTATTTTTCATTTTAGTTGGTACACTGTTCCGTGTTCTCTGCAATAGGCCTTTGATAGTACGGCAAGTTTTCTGCGGACCATAGCAAATGTCTGCGAACTTATCAGTATAGTAGCGAATGCGAGACTTCTTAATATCAACCCCTATTTTGTTTCTAAATTTTTGGAACGCTTGCAAATATAGATAAGTCTCTGCTTAATATAAATGCATGATATAGTTTGCTTCGTGCCTTAGTTCTGTGCAATAAGTCTAATGTATCCATGACTTTTTTTTTTTGCCTTTTTATTTTTCTTTAATATTACGACAGAAAATGCACAATCATAGAAGCTGATAACTTTGTTCAGGAACAAATCGAACACATCATTGAGATTTGCCATCTGTAATAAATCACTCCAGTCCACTGAAGCTACAAGTTGACGAAAATGCTGATATTTTTTCTCTGTAATAATTCGCGCGGAAGTGTTTGTAATCATTTGTCTGGCAGTATGCGACAAACTTTCTGGAATGAAACAAAACAGTGATAAATGATCACATATCACTTGTGAGTACCCCTGCCTCACTGTCGTTTTTATAACAGCTCGTTAAACATATGTCGATTAGTGTTTCTCTAGAATCTGTAATGCGAGTGGGTATATCAATTATATTTGAGAAACCGTTTGAGTATAGAATATCAATAAATTCATTAACCACAATAGATTTTTGCAAAATGTTAATATTAAAGTCGCTCATTACTATGACAGTCAATTTGACGTCGAAAAACATTCTAGCACAGGTTCAACAAGTCTCCACATTGCTCAGCGGCCGCTCCGACATTGGCCGCATTAAGCTATGATTGCCGGTTATCTCCTAAACCACTGGTAATTTATAATATTGTAACAAACAGTTGATGTAAAACAGGGATTAACTAGAAAGTATACATATAATTTTATTCTTAAGGAAAAGCAAATTCGTGTTCGCAGTTCGAAAAATAGGGGCATCGTATTTGAAAATAGATAAATGAGCATGATTACATTCTAGGATGCACGAATACTGAATTATATATAGTACTAAATGGCCTAAATATTTATTCAAACTGTCGCCCGACGTATTGTATATCCAGCTGCATCGCTAAAATAAAAAGAAGGCATTGTGATACAACATATTTGATACATATTTTGAACAGAAAGAAAAACTGTATACACGAACTCATCTCTGTTACGTCACGGCGCGGTAGTGGCGCGTCGGGCGCATTTCCGGTCTTGGGCTGTGGGCAGAAGGCCCCAAGTGAGGCATGTATTCCTGCGTTGTTTTGAAAGGAATTTCACGAAAACCTATCTTCTTGTGAAAACGCCGCGACTGGGACTCTACCAAAAGAGTCGAGAAAGGTTTGAAGATCAGTTTTCATGTGCCCGGTTCGTCCGAGAACGTGGATATGTGCCGTGAAAATGGAAAACCAGACGCCGTCGGACACCGATTGCTTGGGCGGAAAGCACTTTGGGTTGAATTCACGTATATCTGAGGTCATCACATTTATTTGTGTTGTTCCAACATGAACACCGGAAAACCCTCAAGTTGTACGGACCACCTGCGGACGACGTTCAGTGCGCCTTCAATTTCAAACGGCCGCCTGATCGTTCGAACTGTCGTCTGCTCTTCCACACGCTACTGCTTGTCGTCTGGTCTTTTAGACGACACCCGCCCGTAGACTAAATGTTGGCCCGGTACTTGCGATAAGAAGTAAGTGCAGGCCTCAAAAGACTTAAGTGGTGCAGGCCTCAAAAGACTTAAGTGGCCTCAAAAGTCTTAAAGTTGGTAAGCAAGTTCGATGTAAACTCTAGACACTGGGAGATGTTGATCATTGTTACCAGTGGCCATTGTAGTGTGCTGTAAATAATCCAGATGACGTTTTCAGCTGCATTTGAGATGGTGCCGCGCGCCGCGTGCTTGACAGCGGCACGCGCTGATTGATGTAGATATTGAAAATACAAACAGTCTTGATCGAAACTCCGAGCTGGCGTGTCGTGTCTTCCTTTACCGGTGTGCCCGCTTGGTCCTCAGCCACCGACCATCTCGCGTCCCACGCGCCACGGCAATGTAAGCCTTTCCAGCATCTCTACTGGCCTTTCGGGGCGCTGTCTTTATCCTAGCTTTCCCTGTCTCTTACCACCCACCCGTAATGGCCCCACGCGACCACTACATTTTGGCTACGAGGTCTTTTCTTTCATTTTTTTTTTTCATTTTCGCCTCTCGTGAACATTTGATCAGACTCCGTGCCGGAGATGAGTGGTGGCAACACCGGCATGTATGGTTTTCTTTTTGTGTGTTAGTTAATATTGTAGCGTTCAGAATGTTAGGTCCTTTTGGAATATTTGCATCCACCACATCTTTTCCGTGCGAAATGTAGTACATAAAATAATGTCGACGTATCGCGACACTCGTTCCATTTCGTCCGTCAACGTTCCATTTCAAAAATCAGTAGTGGTTACGCGTAACGCGTTCGAATGGTTCTTTTCCTTTTACGCATGTAGTGCGCACAGCACGGAAGCGTCCATCTCTTTTTCGTAACTCAGAAAACTGTTCCCGTTCTCATTTGGGGTGAAATTTCTATTATTTTTGTCAATCTTTCAAACTATCTCGCAACGGTAAGAGGATGGCGACGGCTTCCTTACCGACGCTACCACCATTTCTTCCCACGCCAGGTGCCCCTGCGCAGCCTTGGCTAAGTTGGAAAACGTCGTTTTTCAATTATCTTGTGGCCATAGAGGCAGATGAAAGCTCTCCTAAGCGCAAGCGCACACTACTGTGGGCGTTGCTTGGCTTGGAAGGCCAACGAATAGTTTCGACATTTCCTTCAACAGTCCCCGCCAGCAGCGCGGCCGTTTCTGAATTTGATGAGCTCGTAGCGGCACTTGATGAGCATTTTGCTGCCAAAGCTAACGTTGTCGTCGAACGCAAGCAATTTCTCAACCGCGTCCAATCACCGGGAGAGAGCGTCCTCGACTACCTTAGCGCACTCAGGCAACTTGGTTATTTTTGTGATTTCGGAGAGTCCTTTGAAAACCGCATCGCGGAAGTCTTTTTGGCCGGTTTAAATTCATCGGAGGTACAAGATCGGGTAATCCGAGAGTCTGCGGAAGCTGGACTACCCAGCCTCGAACGTATTGTGCTTCTAGCACAGCAGTTCGAACAGGCGTCTCGAGATTGCGATCGGTACCGCCAATTTCCCTCCAGTTTATCGCGTTCTGGAACGCCGCACGCCGTTCAGGTCGTACAAGGGGTTTTTATTCAGCGTGAACAAGATGGCCGACGATCGAATTCGAATTTGAACATCCAAGATCAAAATGGAGAGCGGCGGCATGCCATTTCCTGCTCCCCCGCAAATGTTTCCTTCTCGCCGCAACACCAGTCGCGCGAGTCGCGCGCACACACCCGCACTTTCGTGAGCCGAGTACCGCGTGATGCTCCGCCGGGCGCGCGCGCTCTTAGGCACGGGGCAGAGTTATGTCATTTCTGCGGTCGCCGACCCCATTCACGTGAGGAATGTCCTGCTTCAGGATTGTCTTGTTTTTCTTGTGGCAAACTAGGTCATTTTTCAAATGTTTGCCGGAGTTCTCCTCTATCGTCCGCTGCCAGCGATCGTCGTCAGCTGGCCTTTCCGCCGAGACGTGGTCGGGCCGCCGGTCGCCGGTACCAGCGGCTTGGAGTTGGCCGTAACCAGACAACCAGCCATGAAAGCGTGGCATTTTCTGACGAAGAGGAGCAGCAGCCGAAAATTTGCACCGTCGGGTCACCGGAGGTCCTTCCAAAAGGACGCGCCGACAGTCGCCCACGGAATTTCACCGCTGATGTTCATGTGAATGGATCTACATTACCATTACTCATTGATACTGGCTCCGAAGTTTCAATACTTTCCGAGAGCATGTTTAACAAGATTAACTCCCAGCAGCAAATCCGGCTAAGGAAACCACCGCGCACTCTTGTGCACTACCTCCGAGGGTCCATTCCAGTCGTGGGATGTTTCCAGACCAAAGTCGGCTTTAAAGAGCGATCCGCCGAGATACTTTTCTACGTTGTTCGCAATGGCCGATCCCTGCTTGGGACAGATGCCGTGCATAAACTTCGTCTCATTTTGTCGGGTGCTCCACTCAAATGTTTCCATATCAATTCTGCGGACTCTTGCGCAGCCATCCCAGGCCATGTAAGGTCGGCCGAAGTTCCGCAGTCCCCAGGTGCGGCGGAGCCCAGTCCTCCGCCGAGTACTTCAAGTGCTCCCTGCAAGCACCCTCTATCATCGTCCACTGTTCACGGCTCTCAGCCATCCACGTCGTCTGAGTACTACTCAAGTAGAGGCGTCTTCGGAGACCAGACTTCAAGGGATCCGTCGACGTCGCGACCGTCTTTGCAACCTTCCTCGGTGAGCGATGCATCGAAGTTACCTTCTGGTTTTGAAGAATTTGAGGATCTTTTTTCTCCTGAATTAGGATTACTTAAAAACCAAACACACACAATCACTGTCCGGCACCATGTCCCGCCGGTACAGGCTAAACTTCGCCGCTTGCCGATCACGTTGCGTGATGCCGTCAGTGCGGAAATTCAGAAGCTCGAGTGCCAAGGCGTTATCGAGCGCGTAAACGCGTCGGAATGGGTATCCCCCATTGTAGTAGTTAAGAAGAAAGACGGTGGAATCCGTATGTGTGTCGATCTGCGAGCGCCAAACCAGGCTGTCGTTATTGATTCTTTTCCACTTCCGCACATTGATGAGCTTCTGAACTCCCTCAGTGGAGCTTCCCATTTTTCTAAGTTAGACCTTGCGTCTGCTTATCACCAGGTCCGTCTCGACCCCAAGAGTCGTGACTTAACGGCATTCATTACCCATGAAGGGCTTTTTCGTTTCAAACGAGTTTGTTTCGGTCTGGCGTCTGCACCAGCGGCCTTCCAACAGATCATGTCTAAGATATTAAAACATTGTCCAGGAGTCCAGTTTTATCTGGACGACGTCATTGTCTATGGCTCCTCTCAGAAGGAACATGATAGAAATCTCAGACAAGTCCTCAAATGTATTAGAGAGGCCGGCATGAAGCTAAATAAAAAAGCCGTTTTCAATGCTACTGAACTGTCATTCCTTGGTCATCGTCTGTCTGCGGAGGGTCTAGCACCCCTTCCGTCGAAGATTGACGCGGTCCTAAATTTTCCAGTTCCATCGGAACCTTCGCAGTTGAAGGCCTTCCTAGGTCTAGTAGAATATTACAATAAGTTTGTCCCCCATTGTGCTACTCTGGTAGAACCCCTCCGAAGGCTTCTGCGCAAGGGCGCATCTTTTGTCTGGTCGACCGACGTAGAGGCCAGTTTTCAAAGTGTCAAGTCCTGCCTTCAGCAGGCTCCCATTCTTGCAATGTTCGATCCAAATCTTCCAGTTGTCGTCTCCACAGACGCGTCCAATTAGGGACTAGGTGCTGTTCTCCAGCAGCAGCATGGGAGGAAACTAAAGACTGTTGCTTTCGCTTCCCGCTCTCTCTCCGAAGCAGAGCGGAAGTACTCAGCAGGAGAGAAAGAAGCTCTCGCAATCCTCTGGGCTTGCGAGAGATGGCACGTTTATCTTTGGGGTAGACATTTCGAAATTCACACCGATCATCAAGCTCTAGTCACATTAATGTCCACTCAAGGGACAGGTGTCCGTCCACGGCGCATCAGTCGCTGGACGGCTAGACTTTTCAACTACAATTTCACCATGAAGTATCGCAAAGGAAGCGACAATGTAGTTGCCGACGCTCTGTCTCGCCTTCCGGTCTCAGATACCGAAGAAGGCATGGCTTTTGAGGAGGAAGTGGTTTCAATCGTCTGTGCATGCCTCACAGAAAAAGAATTCAAGGAAGAAACTGCAAAAGACCCTGTATTGCCCATTGTCATGACATATCTTTCCAACAAATGGCCTTCAGAGGACAAGTTGCCTCCAGAATTCAAGCCGTATTTCGTTGTAAGAGACCAGCTCTCAGTCACCGATGCCTTGTTGTTCCAAGGAGAGAAAATAGTGGTTCCGTCCACTCTCCGCGATCAAGTGATTGATGTAGCTCACGAAACCCATCAAGGTATCTCGCGCACCACCAGTATCATCAAGGAGCTTTACTGGTGGCCGCATTTAAGTCAACATGTCAGGACGAAAGTTCAGAACTGTTCGGTATGTCAGTCGACAGACAAGCCTGCAAAGGCACCTCCAGCACCTCTTCAACCAGTTGAATTCCCCAACCGTCCATGGGTAAAACTGGGCATGGATATAGTAGGTCCCTTTGAACGAGCCCCAGCTCAAGAGAGGTTTTTCATTACACTGGTAGATTACCACAGTAAGTGGCCTGAAGTGGCACCAGCCCACAACGTCACGACTGCCACAGTCATAAAGTTTTTGAAGTCTGTCTTTGCCCGCGAGGGTTTGCCGCAAGAGATCACGACAGACAATGGTCCACAATTTATTTCAAAGGAGTTCAGCGATTTCTTAAAGACGCATGGCATCAAGCATGCAAAGTCATCCTTCTACCATCCCCATGCTAACGGGCAGGTAGAGCGATTTAATCGAGTTCTTAAGTCTGTCATTCAGTTGGCACTCGTCCAACATCGTCCGCTTTCTGAAGCCATTACGGAATATCTTAGTGTTTACCGAAGTACTCGCCATGCAGCGACAGGAGAAACACCAGCATTTCTTCTACATCGTCGCACTCACCGAACGCGACTGCACCTCCAAGGGCGAGGGACCCCAGAGTCCACCGTCCCTTCACATGTCATTCAGGAAGAACTTCCTGACAGAGTCAAAGAGTATCAAACAAAGATGAAAAAGTATTCAGATGCCAGGCGAGCAGTTAAGCACCCTGCTTTTGCTCCTGGTCAATCAGTAAAGGTTTTCAAACCCAACATTAGAGGAAAGATGCGAAACAAGTATGCTCCACCGCAACGCATACAGGAACAAGTAGGGCCAGCCACATATAGATTAGATGACGGAACCACATGGAACGCAGCCAAAATGACACGTACCACGTGGAAACCGCACCAACGTCAGCCGTTGTGGCTTATGGACGATGACATATTCCCCACTTCAACTAGTGCGGCCCCTGTTGCCGTTCCTGCATTTGCGGCCCCTGTTGCCGTTCCTGTTTTTGCGGCCCCTGCTGCCGTTTCTGTTTTTGCGGCCCCAGTTGCCGTTCCGGTTCTTGCGGCCCCTGCTGCCGGTCCTGTCCCGACGGACCCTGTTGCCGCCCATGCTTCTACGGCACCCGGTCCTGGCCATGTAGCTCTGGTGCCTGGCGCTGCCCATGTACCGGATGTACCCGGTGCCCTTCACGTTCCTGCTCCCGCGGCACCCTGTGCCGTGCAAGGTGCGGTGGTCTTCGGTGGCCTTCCCGCCACCCCAGTCCCCGGTGCCATTCCTGATTTCGGTTACCAAGCGGCTTTCCGCGCCGCCGTACCAGGCAATCAAGCCAGCAGCCAGCCACCAGTCCCGCCGGCTGCCCCGGCTGCAGTCTTCCAAGAGGCCCCCAGGGTCGCTGTCCAGGAGGGTTCTGAACCTTCCGTTCCTTCAAGTGGTGCCATATTGAGCACCGCATCAAGTTCATCTCAACTGGGACTCGGGTATTGCAGCGAGCTGCCATCATCTAGCTCCGCAACGGTCTCGGCGGAGTCACTTAACTCCGTGGGACCAGAGGTCGCCACACTTTCCGAGCCTCCAATGGACCATACTTTAACAGAGGGCTCTAGAGATACTCTTGACGTGACATTAGAATCGTCACCAACAGCAAGTGATCGTGATGGATCGGAGCCATCCACCCCTACGACTCCCCAGGCATCTCCATCGGACAATCATCGCCCAAGGCGACAGAGACGTCTGCCGGCACGATTGAGAGACTATGTGTTAGAGTTTTGTTCACCCAGTCCCACTACGGGTAGAACATTTGACATTTTGTGTTACTCCCGTATGCAGTATTTCCTTTCGTTATTATATTAGTTTCTGTTTATTTTTTTCGCTTATGGTGATTAGTAGGATTTTGTGTGTGCGTGAACTCTGTATTTTCTTTAAGGAGTAAGCTGTTTTCTTCTCTTCCCTAATAAATTATTTAACATTTATTTTTCTATTAAGGGAGGAGAAGATGTAGTGTGCTGTAAATAATCTAGATGACGTTTTCAGCTGCATTTGAGATGGTGCCGCGCGCCGCGTGCTTGACAGCGGCACGCGCTGATTGATGTAGATATTGAAAATACAAGCAGTCTTGATCGAAACTCCGAGCTGGCGTGTCGTGTCTTCCTTTACCGGTGTGCCCGCTTGGTCCTCGGCCACCGACCATCTCGCGTCCCACGCGCCACGGCAATGTAAGCCTTTCCAGCATCTCTACAGGCCTTTCGGGGCGCTGTCTTTATCCTAGCTTTCCCTGTCTCTTACCACCCACCCGTAATGGCCCCACGCGACCACTACAGCCATCACCGACTTGTTATGCCTGATTCACTTGGTCCGATTCTGCTTGCGAGTTTCAGTATCGACGTCGACCATCTCAGCTACGGTCCACGCTTTTGCAGCGCGAGCGACGTCGCGACTGAAAATTACCAGCGAAATCTCATCATGCGAATCAGGCTTTAGCGTACATTCTGTGGCGTCCACGCGGAATGAATCACCGCATGCCAGATTATTCACGCGAAGTTTTGCGGTGTAACGAGCCTCGGTAATTTCGCTGAGGCCACTCAAGTAGTCAGGCAAGGTCAGGAAGACGTAGAATTAACAATTCGAACGTGAAAAGGGGCAGGGGACTGACACCGACGTCGAAAACATCGCATTTCAATGGTTTGTTCATGGGCGACGCACTCTAAAAAAAAAGGGTGTAGTCGGGTGCATCGGGCGCAGATGCACCCTTCTTCTGAAAGATGGACCCCGCGTTGCCCAGCCAGTGTACTTGTACACCGACAATGAGCATCCTCCCCTCCCTTAAAAACCTCTAGATGTATCAGTGCACCCCCACGCTAGCCACGCGCCCAGATCAGCTTGTGCTTGGATTCCCCCTTGGGGGTCACTTGTTGGGTTTCGAAGTTGCTTAGGAAGTATGAAGCTATCTTGTTCATTCGATATTGACAGTAGAGTGGATGCTATGCTTGTTTTAGGCCAATCAGGTCTCCGGGTAGGATCACGTGACTACAGTCTCCATGCTAGAGAGAAGGCAGAGCACGGCACCTGCCTGAAGGCCAAGGCCACGGCTAACATCCACTGCACTATTCGGGTTGAACTTTTCAGAGGATATAAGTCACAAATCCTCCCGTTGTGTTAATTTTTGGGCTGCCCCTGAAGATAAGCCTTTGAGAAGTCACCCCCCCTTTGGCCTTGAAGAAGCTGCAATTTTCATACTCCTCTCTTTTTTTTTTCTCCCCAAGCTGAAAGCATCGAAGAAGGAAAAGGTTTCACGGATGGCGCAGTAGCTTTGTTCGATCTCGGTGCTTCCCGGCCTAGTTTCCTGTGTGCTGTGCCGCAACCTGCGGGGCTGCCGTAGATTTCGTCCACGACGACGTATTCGAGTGTACCAAGATTTCCTGTGTTTGAAAAATCCTACCCGTATATCGGCAACAAGCGAGCAACCCCAATATTCTGGGACACAATATACTTGCGCCCTCTCTTGGTACCCTATTGGAAAACCCCAATATGAACAGCGTATTATGGATATTGGTAAACAATATCTTTTTATTGTATTGCAATACAATATAGACAGTGTATTGGAAAACATTACATTTATTGTATTGTATTACAATAAGGATTTGTTATGGGATTCCAATATCCATAATACGCTGAAAATATTGGAATCCAATATTGTATAAACCCTTATTGGATCCCCATGTGTCGTATCGGGATCCAATAAGGGTTTACGATTCCAATATGCTCAGCGTATCATGGATATTGGAATCTAATATATTATATCGGCTACCAATAAAACTATATACGGGTTGCAATATCACGTTCAGCGCAACATTTCTCTGCAACGCAGTTTCTTCTTGTGTGTATTTCTGAGTGATAAATTTAAAAAAAAATGTTGCTGTTGTCAAATTGTGAATAAAGAAGCAAAACACTGGACTTATCCATACCAAATATATTTAACATATTCCTGAACTGGAGGATCTGGCATTTACTGCAAAAGAAAGTTAATTGTTTAGGACTCTCATTCAAAAACTCGATGTTTGAAAACAGATTGTGAAATCCTCACCCTAATGAAAACAGCACCTGCTAGCTGTAGCCATATAGAAACTGCAAAATAAAAATTTGTGATTAGTTTGCGACAAGTAGCAATCCTTCACCAAGCCGGATAGATTCAAAATTATGTCTGCGTATGATTGTGGAAAAATAAGCTTCAATGCCACTGCTACAGGTCAGTCTGAGCTCGGTCAATTAAATATACGTATCCGCTCGTCTGGCTTCACTATTCCTGCTTCGCACCTAACTAGAGTATCTGGAATGCTCACCTTTGAGGAAAAACGAACTGGTGCTTGCTTGTTTGTAGGCCGTGGAAACTGGAAGAGAGATTTACGGTTAGTTGCGTCCAAGTAGCAGTTACTTTGAGTAGCCACGTAAAGTACACTAAGTCTGAAAGATTCAAAATTACATGCGCGGGACATAGATATCCTCTTGCGACGTAACTGGGCACGTGTCAATGTCGCCCGCTTGTATTACAGAAAAATAAGCTTCAATGCAGGAGCTCCCAGTCGTTCTGAGCTCCGTCAAATAAAAATGCTGTACCGGTCGTATGGCTTCAGTATTCCTGCTTCGGGAATCTGGAATTCTCACCTTTGAAGAAAAGCAAACTGGGACCTGCTGGCTCATAGGCTGTGGAAACTGCCAGAAAGATTTGCGATTAGCTGCGTCCAAGTATCAATTTCTTTGACCAGCTACCTACAGCACACTAAGCCGGATAAATTCAAAATTACATGTGCGTGACATAATATGCCCCTTGTGACAAAACTGGGCACACGTTTTGTCGCCTACAGCAACACTGAAGCCAGACAGACAAGCGGTACGGCACCTTTAATTGACGGAGCTCAGAACGAGTAGGGACGCTTTCACTGAAGCTTGTTTTGCTGCAATACACACGTGTATTGCAGCACAACAAGCTTCAGTGAAAGCGTCCCCAGTCGTTCTGTCAATTAAATATGCCGTACCGCTCGTATGGCTTCAGTATTGCTGCTTCAGAGGAATCTAGAAAATCTAGAATCCTCACCTTTGAACGAGAACGAACTGGTGCCGGCTGGCTTGTGGGCCATAGAAACTGCAAGAGAGATTTGCGATTAGTTACGTCCAAGTAACAAATTTTTTTTGGTAGCCACCTACAGCACGTTCAAAATTACATGCACGGGACACAGATGCCTCATGCGACGGAACTCCCTTCGTCCTTGTTTTCTGTTAACTCTGCTCACCTTCACCACTCGCCTCCAATTTCTGCGCTACTTCTTTAATCTCGATTCCCTGGTTCCCAAAGGCCATGCCACGGCTTGCACCAGTCACGGATCTGTCAGCTCTGCGACTGGCGCTATTGTGGCAAAGACGCCACAGCACCTGGCGCTTGATGTGCTCTTTCAATATTTTGAGCACGGCTCAAAACAGGTGGATGGGTGTCTGGTATGCCCTTTGCTTATTTGCGGATCGTTCCGAATCAGAGGGTAGGCGCTTCTGCGACCTGGGCGCATGCTCGGTATTTTACAATAGTTGAAACCAAACTCTGCAGGAATCTTGAAACATAACAAACATAATGTGCACGCCAAAAGGCATAGCAAATGAAACACCCATCATCTATCTATTTTCGTTTCTTGTCCGCAAGAAGCTGTCGTATATGTAGCTTCCTTGCTTAAGCCGTTCCTCCCTAGTGTCCCGGTTGGGTCTCGTCCTGATGAATCGTCGGTGGAGACCTGAGGAGCGGTCAACATCAGATTAGACCTTTTTGAGACAGAACCATATACTTGCTGAGAGCAAGTACACCCAAACGAATCTCAGGCATGTATTTTATAGTGCGTTTCAAATTGAGACGCATGATGTAAAATGAGACGTCAATACTGCCGCACCCCTTTTGCGAACCCAAACTTTTGAAGGCCTTGTCCCCCTTGCTAGGGCGACAAGGCACATGAATCCCGGCACGTGGATGAAATTTTTACCTTAACATCCCGACTCAATGCCCATCCCTGAATATTCGACCACCACACTTTTAGAAAAAAAATTTTTTTTTAGAAAACACCGAGTCATTTACCACCCCTACAAACGCCTGAACCAAGCATACTCGTACCGTGGCTTGTTTGCTCCGTGCCGCCCCCGAGTTAATTCGGGCTGACAATGTTTTTTTTTTTTTTTTTTTTTCAAATTGAACCCACATTCTTAGTTCTGGGTTGTCTTGTAGAAACAGGTGGATACTTTTATAAAGCTTCCTCCCTATGCGCTTCCGAGTCAACATTTTTGCAATGGCCAACCCCCGGGCTTTGATTTTGCGCTCCTTGATGAATGCTGAAACTCATATAGGCGGGCAATAGCTCGCCTTGAAAATACTAGCTTTTGGTGGCCGAGAACAAACTCGTGTTCCTGATTGGCAGACACTTGCTGCCAAGAATTTCTGCACATATCCTAAAGATTAGTCTAACACAGATGCTTTGGCCGGACAGAGACACAAAAGCCTGAAACAAGACCACTATACAGACAGGACATAGAGTGTCTGTGAGGAATGAAACGCACAACTCAGATAGGCGTCAATCATTCACCTTGAAAACACATGCCATGCGCGGCGAAAAACAAACTTCTGGCCTTGATTAGCTGGTTCTTGCCACCAAGACCTGCATGTATAAGAAAGAACCCGGTCTTAATTAAACTTGGGTGCTTTTGCAGAAGAGAGACAACAAAGTACTAGTGCAAGACCACCAAACATAGGAAATGACATCCAAAAGGAATGAAACACAAAACTGATATAGGTGGGCAATAGCTCACCTTGAAAATACTTGCTCCTTGTGGCCGAGAACAAACACGTGTTCCTGATTGGAAGCCATTTGCTGCGAAGAATGCCTGCAGATATCCTAAAGAACCGAGTCTTAGTCTAACACAGATGCTTTGACCGGATAGAGACACAAAAGCCTGACACAAGACCACTATAAAGACAGGACATAGAGTGTCTGTGAGGAATGAAACGCAAAACTCAGATAGGCGTCAATCACTCACCTTGAAAACACTTGCCATGCGCGGCAAAGAGCAAACTTCTGGCCTTGATTGGTTGGAGCTTGCCACCAAGACCTGCATGTATAAGAAAGAAGCCTGTCTTAGTCAAACTTGGGTGTTTTTGCAGAAGAGAGACAATAAAATACTAATGCAAGACCACTACACATAGGTTATGGCATTCAAGAGGAATTAAACACAAAACTCATATAGGCGGGCAATAGCTCACCTTGAAAATACTTGCTCTCGGTGGCCGAGAACAAGCTCGTGTTCCTGATTGGAAGCCATTTGCTGCGAAACATACCTGTAGATATCCTAAAGAACCCAGTCTTAGTGTAACACAGATGCTTTGGCCGGACAGAATACAAAAGTCTGGTACAAGCCACAAAAAGCAGGAAATAGTGTCTGCGAGAGATGAAAAAAGACCCAAGTGGAGAGGCTCGTTCTGTTTCAGGTTAGTCAAATAGTGTAGCTCATTTTGCTAGAACGGTGCATATTTGCTAAGAAAAGTATCTATATTTTGCCCCATTTAGCAGAGTTTACTGCCAAGGGTACCTGCACACCAGAATAAGTCAGAATAAGTCAGTTTTTTTTTCTTCTTTTGATGAGCGACAACAGAATCCTAAACAGGTGATGAAACAAAATATGAACCCAGCAAGACAGGCTAGTTTGCCTTGATGCAAGCACAGTGCCTCGGCCAACCAAATGAGGTTCTATTCTTTATCACTGGTCATATTTGGTGGGAATAGTAAAGTAAATGAAAATAAGGCAATCTCTCTTGCAGCCGACAGCTGCAAACAAAATTCATATACCTCGATGAACGACCTGGAAACAAAATTGGGTGGTGGCCAAGTGGTTTAAGGTGTCAAATTTCAAACTTACACACTGTAGTTTTGGTTTAAGTCCTCCTGGTGTATATTTTTATCCTTATAACTATATTTACATTGTTTTTTTGTATTTTTGAGGCACAAGTACTTAATTGATACGCTAATTAACCTTTAGAAGCGTTTTAATTACACTCCATGCCTTTCTAGTGCTCGTAATTGATTCTTGGTGAAAGCGGTCTTAAATTTTTCTTTTCTTGCTGTCGCTGCTGCTTGCTTTCTCACCTTTAGAATGCTGACAACTCGACACAAAAGTAATGAAAAATGTGTTTAAAATGTCACGAAGATCAGCATTTCCAAGCTGTACCCCTGCTTCATGCCCCGACCATGCCACCATACCATAGCTGAGTGCAGTGACAAATGGTCCCAGGTTTGTCACCCGACCGTATATGGGCTTACGGTGTGGTGCGACTCATGCCGCACCTATGCTTCGCGATGGAGCCAGTGAGCGAGGTGTGGCACACTAGAGCTGTGCAAGCCACAGCTTTACAGCCTGCAAAGCGTGGGAAGATCTCTCTCCCTTTGCAGAGCTGGCATTAGCTCACCGAGAAGCTATTGCAAGCACTAGAAAGCCACCGAGTGTGAATAAAAGCTCTTCTGAAAATGAATTAGTGTGTAAATTATGCATCTATATGTTAAAACTTAAAAAAAGTATATATGTATATATATATATATATATATATATATATATATTTAAATACTAAAAAAGTCAAAAAAGAAAAAAAAATGTTTCCAAGTGGGTTTGCACCCAGAGCTCCACGGCCCTTGAATTCAGTTCCCTAAAGCCCTCTTCAGACGGAACAATTTCGCCCAGCAACTTCATGTCGCAACACCAGCAACACGGGCCGCCCGCGTTCACATGCAGCAACCGAATTGCTACGACTTGCCATCATCATCATGAAATTTTATTTTTCTTACAGCATTTAGACGCACATTTATATCCTAAAACATGTTTTTATATCTTTAAATTGCACTGAGAATACTAGCTCATCTTTTTGAAACAGCTTATTTTCATAAATGATCCATTTCAAACCAGAACTAAGTCCTCAGTTCTCATCATCACGACCACAGGGGTGTCACGTGAAAATATTGCATTCCTGATTGGCTGCTGCCGCTTCAAACATTTCCGAGTAGTCAGAGTTGCTCGTCCGCTTCGAGCCGGACCCGGTCTCAGCAATTCGTGTCGATCTAGGGAAAACTAGGGAACAACCCGCCAGCAGCCCCAAAATTGCTGGAAAGGTTGCCCCGTCTGAAGCGATCCTATACTCTGTTTCATACATAGAGTGCAACGCAGTCAAAGCTAGCGCACCGGTTTGCATTGCTGACCGTGCCTACGTTCGCTCCATAAGATAGTGCGTCCCCAGCAAAAAAATTTTAAAAAGTCGGAAAATGTGCCTCCTCGGGGCTAGTAACTGATAGTGGCGTTATGATTTCTACGGAGCACAAATGTTTTTCAAGGAAGAGGAAAAGATAATGTAAAACCACCTTAAATTGTTTTCGTGTTCATCCGTGCAACAGCCGCTGCGGGTTTTCGGGTTGTGTGGCACTGGCTGGTTTTGAGAAGATGGCGTGTTACGCAGCGAGCTCAAGTACCTCTCCTGCTCGGATGTTTTCGAAGATTCGTGAACACAATCCCCGGAGAATTCGGTCGTGAAGTCCTGGAGACGGCCAGTAACGACACTGGAGTGTGCCCTGTACTGTCGCGAAGTGCAAGGCGCAGTACCTATCTGGCAAGGTGGCGTCCCCGAAGCAAAGACCTTGCAACGTGAAAGTTTCGAGCACGGGGACCGTCAAGCATGAAGAGTTCACACAGAACGCCATTCGCCTGAAGGTGCATCGCAAGTGCTCCGAGAGGAAGATTGCTACCCTTGACAGCTATTTCAAAATAAACTGTACAGGCCACAACTATTGTCGATTAACGTCTTATTATAAATTTTGGGACAAGGCCGCTATCAAAGCGATTCCTCATTCCACGCTGCACGAAAGAAAAATATAACTCGGTGCTGGAGACAAATAACACTTGCAAAGCGGCAGACCAGATGGTAGAAATCTGGCCTCTCGGCGACTTATAAATAAAAATCAAGAAGGAGGAAGTGAAATATGCACTTCGTCAATGCGCACAATCTTGCAGGAAAAGTATGTCTAAAAAAAAAAAACTGATCGTAAAATGGGTTCGAACCACGGCCACCGAGACGTCAATATCGCCAGACCAGCGCGTTCTACCACTCGTCCACGAAACGCGCGGAGTAACACTTTTTCTATTTTTTCATGCGCACCACTTTAGTACCTTTGACAGCGTTGCACGCTAAGTATGAAACAGAGCATAAGACACCCTATTGTCTGGTACAGAGACCATTTAGGAACGCTTGGTTGTTTAAACGATGTACTACACATGTTACAAAAAGAAAAAAAAAACATTGGGTGTTTAAACGTTGTACTACCCTTTTTTCAATAGAAAAAAGCAACAATAAAAAAAAAACACATTTCAGAAGAAAAAGGTTAAGGAAACGGAATGTACCATTATGTTCAGTGAAGATTGGTGACAAGACTCGGGACTCAAGCAGGAATGCAGTTATCCTTGGTGTGGCCCCATGAGACTGTCTTGCTGCCTTTGCTGGGGTTTATCTAACTGAAGTACCCGTACGAAAAGTAGAAGAAACACATGTGCATAACACTCATTATTCACAAGAAAATTTGTCAATGTCCAAAATGACCCATGAAGAAAATTATGCGAGTAATTTTCAGGCTGCGTTGGCCGAGTCACCTCTCGTGGCCAATGTTTCATAGCAACTTCAATAGTAGTGAACAGTTATAGGGTATATTACGAACAAAGTGCAATTTGGTTTTGTAGGAAACTATAACACACAAAACGACACTTGAATACAGCATGTTGAGGTACCTCTAAACAAACTCCAGGGTTTCATGGCGCCTCCTTCAGATACCTGATGTTGAACATGAAATATGTGCACCAAGGAGTGAGCAAACAGCGACTTCAGATTTGTCTCTAACCCCAGCGACATGTCGACAAGGAGTGCAACGTGTAGAAGGTCGTCTAGAAGTGTGCCAAGATGAAAAAGCAAGATGTAACGATATCAGAATAAGATCACACCAACGAGGCACCATTGTGGTGAGACAAACTACGATGTAGAGACAGCAATCGGGAGTCAACCGACGTACGGCCGCGATTTACTTTGCGGCAACTGAAATGAAACATGGCAAAAAAAAAATTGAAAATTAGAAAACGCGTTTGTTTTATATTATTCGTTGAGCGCAGCCGGTAGCAGAGCAGTTGGGCGGCGTCACGAAAATCTGACAGACTCGCTAGCTTTTCTCAACTTCGTACGGCGCCAGTCGGCACCACAGATGAATGGTCGGCACTCTTAGTCTACCAGGGAAGAAAAAAGTACGAGCTCAGAGCCCAGCGTCGATCGCGACTTTCGTAAAGAGAAGCTCCGGTAACACTTCGGCGACTCGTGAGCGTTAAACAACGCCTCTTCGAACGAGCCCACGAATCCAACACGTCGAACGGTTTGCGCCGGTAAGCACGCTGGGAGCCAGGGTGCTGGAGGTGGAATATCCGAAAGAGACGAGGCGCTGGTTTCTACGTCTATTTCGCACATGAGATAACAAGATAGCGAAGCTAGCCGAGTGTCAACACTGACTGACGTTACATCAGAGTACACGCAGTCGAAATGACGTCTGCAACAGAGCACAGCCAGACGCTTTCAGCAGGGGACGCATGCGTTCAAATAAGCTGCGACTTCAAAACATCATGTCTCCCTTCTGTCCTTCAGTGTTCACTTTGATCTGTGTATACCAAAGCACTCAATGCTGCAAGTAATAAAGTCGTCTATACGTACCTTTCGAAGCGATTGAAAGTGCGTTGGTTTCACTAGGAACCCGCAAGCAAAGTGCGCGACGAACTTGACGAGCTGTCATCCGTCGGTCCCGCCATCGCCGCCGTCTCGCCGGGTTGGCGCGGTCGCGGTCGCTGCGCAATGGCGCAATCGCGCAATCTCGGCGGCTCAGCTAGGCTTGGCTGGATCGGCGTATTCGGCCACTCGGCGGCTCGCTCAGCCCCTCGTCTGGCTCGATGGGCTACTCGCAGCTCGCTCGGCTCGCCACCCTTCGGAGTTCGAACTGCCTTCGAAGCTCGAGCGCTCGAGCTTTCGCGCGCGCGGGTTGACGATGGAAACTTTTCAAATAAAACGAGTCTAACGTATCGTTTGATGGCGCAAATGCACGTATTTTTCCCGTCGTTTTTTAGTGTGTGAATCTTGCGAAACAGGCGACGAAGAGTGGTGGGTGAAATGTGCTCGTGTGTGTTTGTGGATTTTGTGTACGACGTAGGATTACCCAGAAAGGTGGGTCAATATCGATAAATCTGCGGGTAAGAAGCACGTGACCTGTCAAGCCCATTAATCCTCATTATTTTATCATGCGAACTGACATTATCACGTATCGCGTTCGATTTGGGTTCCAACATCGGTAACCTAACTTTTGTTGCATTAAAACTGCAATAAACATTTGTTTGAAAACGATCACTCCAATGAGCACGTCGTTATTGGGCTTTCTCATTGAAAGGTAGGTCGCGGGTGTCCCAGCTAGTTATTCTCAGTGGTTTGGTGGTTGTCTAGCATTTCAAGCGCTCGAGGCTGTGTGTACTGTGTGCCGTACGTACACTTGCGCTTTCGATCAATGTGAATGTGTTTGCAACGCGGAACGTTTGTGTTCTGTGTGTATCCACCTCCAAGATCGTTCTCTCTCGTATTGCCGTATGGTAACTCCTGCTGTTCTACGATATCATTCACGCGATGTCGTATATGTGGGCGTACCGATATCCACATGTTGCTTCACGGGCGATCAATACTGTGTTACGTATCCTCTTAGTCCGCAATATATGCCGACGTAATTTATGTTGGTAACTTGGAATTCGTTCTGAGATTTATCCACGCGATATTGTATTCTCCTTTGGGCCCGTGATCGACGACCGATATTTATATATCGTGTGGCCGCACAGTATGTCCATGTCGGTCACCAATATGCACGCGGTGTCGTATTTTATTCCAATAACCGTAAGTTCTGTCGGGATATTGTGCTTCGATATCGTGTCGTATACCAATAACCGCAAGTTATATCGGGATATTGTGCTCCAATATCCTGTTGTATACCAATAACCGCATAGTATATCGGAATACTGTGCTCAGATATGAATTCCCATCGCGCGTATTGGGTTATTCGGATAACAATAATTTTTTATTGGTTTCCATCAACTTCATTGGAATACAATATTTACAATAAGCCGAGTTCATACTGGCCTTTTTCAATAGGGTAGGTGGGCAACATCGCTGAAAAACAGTCGAATCTATCGATCCGATTAAAATCACGCAAAGTTCCCCCGGAATTATTGAGACCATTGTGATTGACAACTTCAGGAAAATTTTCACCACTTCGTCACTCTTTCTCTAGGTTCCCAGGAAATAAGAGTGATTTCCCCCATAGACTGCTATTGAAATCTCGCTTTATTTTTCACGTTCAGTGAGTTAATAAAGCAACCCCTCAATATTTCAATAAGTTGCCGCAGGTATATATTCTTGAAGATTTATGCTATCGAAATATTCAAGCAGTTCTCATGTCTATCAATTATCCCAGGTTCCCAGCGAGATAATTACACCTGTAGCTTCCGCCGCGTAAGGCATCTTTCCAACAAGAAGAGGAGTGGTACGGGAAAGACTACTTTATACTCCTCAGCAAAGGCGCACTTTTTGGCGATGTGCGCCTTGCTGGGAACCTACAAAAAATACCTCAGACGTTTGAAAGTTCTTAAAACATGTACCCTGGTAACTGTTCAATATGATTCCCGGGGAACTGTGCGAGATAGGTCTTGGTTGCCGAGATACGTAGCACTGAAGTAGGCTCCTTTGACAAGATCTCTCCCCGAAGCAGTGAAGCGCGTATTTTTTGGCGAAGTGCGCCTCCGCTGGGAACCTACAGAGAACGCCTCAGACGTCTGAAAATTCTTAAAACATGTACCCTGGTAACTGTTCAATATGATTCCCGGGGAACTTTGCGAGGTACGTCTTGGTGGCCGAGATACGTAGCGCTGAAGTAGGTTCCTTTGACAAGATCTCTCCCCAAAGCAGTGAACCGCGCATTTTTTGGCGAAGTGCGCCTCCGCTTAGAACCTACAGAGAACGCCTCAGACGTCTGAAAATTCTTAAAACATGTACCCTGGTAACTGTTCAATATAATTCCCGGGGAACTTTGCGAGATACGTCTTGGTTGCTGACGTACATGGCACTGAAGTTGCCTACGTTTATGGAAATGATCAAACCGCTGAGTGTTTTGCCAAGTTAATGCTCAGCTGTGGAAAAAATTGCTAAGTCTTTGTCATGGCGACAAAGCTGAAGGGCACAGAATGTTCGTGCGCAAAGATTGGCGAAGATTGACATATGATGTGTCAATGGACGTTTTGCAGAAATACGGGTTCGAGAGTAAATGGATCTGTCGCCCTTTCTCTCTTCGGGCTGGCCGAAAGGAGAGGGACGAAGGCTTCTTTGTATTTACCTCAGGGCAAAAGATAATCGTAAAGATAAACAAAAGTGGTTTTAGAGGGAGCTTCATCTAGGTCACCTCGACACAATAGTCTATTCACTTGCTGAGTCAGCGCCCACAAACATGGCCGCCACACGATAAAGCAACGCTTTTATTCAAGAGCTCTGTAAAAAATAAAAGGCAAAGCAAACTCGCCAATCGGATAACCGCTTTTGCCTTCAGCGGTCATGCTTGTGTGTAGTGACTCGACATTAAAGACGCAGTGGACATGCCTGCGGCCAGGGGACGCTCGTCTTCTAGCCATGTACTCTCGAACCGATATTTCTGGAAAACGTCCATTGTTGTGTAAGCTTTGCGTGGTAGGACGTCATGCTTTGCGTTGTTGGCGTTAAGTATTGCGTGGTGGGATGTTATGCTTTATTTGGTACTTTATGCTTTTAAAGTGCAGTATTTTATCTAGTGTGGGAGGTCCGATCTCTCTCTGCAACTGCGTACACAAATAAAATGTCAAACTTTGCCAATGTTTGCGCGCGCACATTTTATGCCGTTCAGTTCTGTCAGCATGACCAAGACTGCAATTTTTTTCTTTCGCTCTCGGCATGTTCGTACACGTTCCGCGTTGGTGTGAGGTGCTGGAACTGGCGGAGGCCCGCCTTCCTGCTATTCCCTCTCAAGCTTCTTCCGTCTGCTCTACTTTCACATACATTCGGCATTCGTCTGCCTCGTAGGAGACCCAGCAGTGCAACGTATTGGACTCCAGCTGCTCTTTATATAGGCTGAAAGGTAGGAGCACTGCAGTCGATTTTGCCTTATATTGCCGCGCGCTCGGTTACTCGGTTCTAGAAGATTCGCGTCTATAGGGTCTATTCACATGCTGAGTCATCACCCACAAACATGGCCGCCGAGCGATAAAGCGGAACTTTTATTCGTGAGCTTGGTGAAAATAAAAGAAGGCAAAGCAAACTCGCCTATCGGCAAACCGCTATTGCCTTCAGCGGCCATGCTTGTGTGTAGTGACTCGACATTAAAAGGCGGTCTGACGTAATGTGAATAGACACTTTCTCCGGGCGTAGCGTCTATCATTTCGTTCCCTTTCCTGGTTCTGGAAAGTTCCAACTCATTCTCACCCCGCACGCCCGACGCTCCAAGCTTCCGCGCCGAATGTTCGAGATGGCGTTGTCACGCTTGGTAAGGAGCCGCGCGTGACCTCGTCGAGCCAGTCTTGCTCTCGCTCGCTCTGACGCCGCAACTCGCCGCCGCGTAACCGCGTACTGCTGTTCCGACGCCCGTTACTTCTTTCGTTTTGGTTAGCACAAGTTCGCCCCATTAAACTCTCAGTCTAAACGTGACCTTCGCCGCCTCATCGTTTGTCCTTCGCGACAATATGGTGATAACGTGATATCAGGCGACAGGTGGCTTGATACAACGCTTTAACGTATAGAGTGTATTCATATGACGTCAGAGTGTCTTTTAATGTCCAGTCACTACACAGAAGCATGGCCGCCGAAGGCAAAACCGGTTACCCGATTGGCGGGTTTGCTTTGTCGTTTTTATTTTTCTCAAAGCTCACTGCTAGCTTTATTGTTTGGTGGCCATGTTTGTAGGCGATGACTCAGCACGTGAATAGACCTTATACACATGACGTCCTACATCGTCCATCTATTGAAACGTCTGGCGCAGTGAACGCCGACGGCTCTGCCAATAGCTCAGTTAGTAAAGTGCTTGGCTAGCGATATCTTGATCCTGGGTTCGAATCTTCGAATCCCGTTGGGGTGGGACTCCAATAACCAGTATTTATTTTCAATTTATTATTCATGTATTTTTATTTGACTCTGAGCTGTGTAACGGTCAAACGTTACAACCCTACATTACTATTTTCCATTACATTCCAGCGTTAGATTTTTCATGTGAACCAGCCCTAAACCACATTCGGTGTTAAAAACCTTCAGTGTGTTTAAAGTTAAGGATGCATGTAATCACGCATGCGACCTTGTTGCAAGAATAATAAGTGACACAAACAACCGCCCGAATCAAATATATGCAAGAAAAACAAATTTAAAAATATTTCATCCTTATTAGAGGCCGTCTCATGTACCGCAGTTTGTGATTACACTGATGAATTACCTACCATAATACCTATAGCTGTACATCAAATATACAAATCGACAAATTAAGGAATAGGGTTTTGACAAACAAACGTAAGTTCAAAGTTTCGACGCGTTCAAAGAATTAATTTCAAAGATAGACTCACTAAAAGCTTGAAGTTTAATATATTCACATATTTACAAACTTGACAAAAGAGGTTTTCATGCCGCGTGCATACTACTCTCTACATAGTAGCATGGCACTAAATTGCTGACGTGAACAATTGCAAATGTTGGATCAAATATCGGTAAATCATCATAGGCGAAGATCAAAGCTGACGTGACTTACGCCGTGTTCTGCGGTAAACACACATAGCCAAGATATGAGACGCACGGTCTACGTAACTGTAAACAGTACATAAAAATAACTGTACTTCAGACTCTTGGGGTGTTCGGTGCTCTGGAGCCTTAACTCAATAATCCATAAGACAGAGCAAAGTTGCTGTATTAATCTTTAGCGGAGCTGGCCAACATGGTGCGTAGTTTTTTTTGCACATTTTACTCTGGTTGTTACTCCGAGATCGCAATTCTGCCCGCTGTTCTCCTGCACTCATGGACTCAATATCAACACCCGGCTTGCAGTCGTCAGTTCCATAGCTGAACGCTCTCGTTTTCTCCTGCTGTCCTGTATCCCTCCCGACTTCCAATACTCGTCGTCGTGCTTTATGTAGCTGCGAACGCTCCCCGCCTTTGGCATAGCCTCAAACCTTTTCGCTAGTTTCAAAGCATCAGCTGCTGCGTTCCATTTGTTGCTTTTTCCGTGGTGTAGGGTTTTGAAACGTCGGTTTTTCTATCCTTTGAGTTGAATACCACCCAAGACACCTAAACTGCTCATGTTTTATAAAGGCGTGATGAGTAAGTATATGTATGTAAGGCGTAATGCGGCTTTTTCCGTAGCCTTTTCGGGATGTATGGCCCAAATCCAGGAACGTCTTGAGAAATTGCTGTGTTTTCTGGTCAACCCTTTCTCCTGTTGCGTTTTTCTCAAAGTGGGTCATAACATCAGAAAAGATGCTCCAGAGCGAAAGGACTGCAGATTCAGTATCTGAGTGCAGTAACCCCTTTGCTTTTTCGGGAATACTTCGCAGGAGCAACTTGCATTCGTCTCCCGTTAGTGTAGTGAAAGCATGCCCCTTCTTATCGTCTTCCCAGACATCGAACCTCGCCCCAAGAGTGCTAATCAGTGCTATAAATGTAGCCATATGCTTGTTTTTTGAGGTCGGGTTTTGGACTTTGGCCTGGCAATCAAGGTCATCAAGTTCGATTACTAATGCATCTGAAAAGACGATGGCAAATTTCTATTGTCATATGCGATGTATCGGGGACGACAGCGTAGGGTTCAATATCAAAAAGAGGTGAGAACTGAGCTCCGTGTTTAAGCTCATCGCAATCGTACTTCATCTTGTCGCGAGTCCTACCAATAGGTGGCGCATTGAAATGGGTGAATTCCAAGTCAATGTTTGTTCGCTCATTTGCATCAGCGATGCAAGACGGGCAGGGGAAGTTCGAAGAGGCTGACTGCAAGTCAAGCGCTAACAAAATAAACTTCAGGTCAGCGCCTAGACACACCTTCACGCTGAAAGTGACGCCCTCCAAAATAATCTTTTCTTTCTTAATCATGTCATTGATTTCACTTATTAGTGATCGGAATGACTCCCTTATGGCAAAATAACACTCGTGCGTTTCGACTACTGCGAGCAAGCGATGCCACCTAGGGCTCTGCAGTTACTTGTCGGAGCGAATGACAACAAAAGAAAGTGTCCTCCAGGACGTTTTCTTGCTGTCTTTGCAGCCGTCTCCTTCTATCTTGATTACAAGACGCTGGACACTTATAGCCGTAAGCTTTTTCTTTTCGTCTGCAGCAATTTCTTTAATTGCAGTTTCCAAGTCTCTCAAAAACGAGACTTACGCACCTTTGGCGTTTCCTGGAGCTTTAAAAATCTCTATGTGGATGGTAAGTGTTTCTCGGTAGCTGTCGAGAAGTTTTACCGAAGGTAAGTATTTTACTGTTCTACACAGCTGCTGCCAAAATGTGTTGCTAATTGCGTGCTCGTCTAGAAGCACTGCTATACCGCGTACCATCTGCTGGTCTGAGGGATCCAGGTCACTGTAGGAAATCTTACCACAACCATCATATAACCGATTTGCTGCGTGTTGGACAGACACGCGTCCTTCATCGAGATATGTAATCTTTGAAGTAAGCCCTTTAGATCACTTACAAAGATATCGTGAAGGTTCAACCCGAAACTGCTTAACAAGTCATTCACTGCGTCATCAATACTGGCTCCGGCAGCTATCAGCTTCCTGCAGTCGGTTTTTTTACATCCCTCGCCCATCTTTTTTCCACAATTTAATGTTCCCTCGCGAACTACTAGGGTAGCTTGCAGGGCCGTCTTCTCTTTTTCGAGAACACATCTCTGTTTTAGTTTTTACACTTCACGGCCAAGCTTTGAGACTACCTCCTTTAATGTGTTACTGTCATCGGCCTTATCTGCAAGTAGTTCGTGCACAGAACCACTCCCTTGGTCTGGAATGAACTCGTCTTCCAGAGGAGCGACATTAACGTTTTCGGCACTTTGAATCGTAGGAGAAGGGATCGTGACTGTTATGTAGTGAGTCTTCAGCAAAAAGCTGGCCTTGCTCCGTCCTTTTTGCTTTGCGTAGGCATGTTTAACTTTCTTACAAAGCGCTTTCACCCGTTCCTCAAGACGTTGGCGGGCACCTACGTCCAGCATGTGGGGTAGCTTTTCTTCAATCTTCCTCGCATAAAACTGCGTTGAAAGATGCTTTTCATCGTCTATTTCAAGAACGCTTTGATTCCTCAAAGTTAATGTGAGTGTATTTTCTTTTAACTCAACTGAAGGTTCACAGTCACGACCTGCCATCTTTATTCTGTTTTTTGTCCCTGTGTCACAAAGTACACATGCAATCTCTCCAGAGGAAAGCCGAGCCCAAATTTTCTGGAAGATTTCTGGCAACGCAGAGTTCCTTTTACCCTCACTAGGAAAACGATGCTCACAGCTTCACCAAACTTATCCTCTCTGCTGTCCCACCCTTCTGGCAGGTCGAGCCTGTCAAAGTCCTTTCTCTCGGATAAAATCCAGTCATTGGCTAGCTTTTTTTGGTTTTGAAAAACCCAACGATATATATCAAAGTCAAACTCTACCCTTATGAGGCCATTGCTCTTACGGCAGTTTGCTAGCTTTTTTTGCACTTCAGACAGTAGCTTGTTTGCGGCGTCTTGAAGGCGCTCCGGGGATGGCTTCCTTGGCTGCTCCAGTTCCTGAAGACAGGCCGCATTCAGGTGGCGCCGAGGCTCGAACGTGCATTCCCACTTTGGATATCCTTTCCATTTAACCAGTATTCCCTCGCGCTGCCAACACAGTAGGAACATGATTTATATAACACATTGAAACAGTAAGCACGCGAACGGTTGCTTACACTGATTTTGTGTAAGCGCGCAAATTGTAACACAATTAGGTTTTCGGTTTTCAAATTTACCTATAAAAAACATCTTCACAGCTGGTTAACGTTAGCTTTTCAGCTTGAGGCTAGAATGTAGTTTGCGAGTTTTATGGCGCAACAGCGACGGAGGCTATACTGCACATGTAATTTGCTGCTTTGGGTCAGAAAACCCCTTTTATGAGCGCGTAAATTTGACTTTTCATGCTTGCATTATTGCTGTATTCTCCCACTGCACTGCTGTTTGAGTGGATGTCCGTGGACACGACAATTTCACAACCTGATCTGTTCCCTCGCCGAGTCATATACAAACAAGCGATTTTCAGCGGTTAGAATGCAAAACAAAATATCAGAAAGCATAAAATCACAATTATGCTGATCATGTAGCCATCTACAGGGCATAGAGATGCATAAAAATTAACAAAGGCTTAATATAAAAATAGCGAACGGCGTAACGGTCGCATACGGGAACGCAAGCGCTAACCGCCTGTGGAGTCATACCGGTAACACTACACTGTAAAAAATTTTCACCCCATTTTACGGGCAAAAGTTGCCGGTTCAATATTGCCGGTATGGTTTGCCGTAATCTAGAAACGGGACTGTCTGTAAAACCAAGGCATATAATTCCGTAAAATGACGAAACGTCCGTAGTTCACTTTACAGACAGTTATCCATTTTCCATTTTACGGGTAAAAGTTGCCGGTTCAATATTGCCGGTATGGTTTGCCGTAATCTAGAAACGGGACCGTCCGTAAAAACAAGGCATATAATTTCGTAAAATGACGGAACGTCTGGAGCCCACATTACGGGCAGCTATCCGTAGGAAATGTGAAAGCTGCCCGCACTAAATACCGAAGGACTATACCTTTCCGAATTATATAAGGCCAAAGCCTCGAGCCATCCGTACCACCTGCACCTCCGATACATCAGGCGACTCACCTGGCAGAGCTCTAGATCTGCCAGGGGTGTCACCTGACTTATCAGAGGTGCAGGACTGGTGCGGATGGCTCGTAGCTTTGGCCTTATATAATTCGGAAAGGTATAGTCCTTCGGTATTTAGTGCGGAATGCTTTCACATTTCCTGCGGATAGCTGTCCGTAATGTGGGCTACAGAAATTTCGCCATTCTACAAAATTATATGCCTTGTTTTTACGGAGAGTCCAGTTCAAAAAGACGTAAATGTCAAGTGTTTCATTATTTAGTGCAAAAAGCTTCCATATTCAAGCAAGCCTAAGTCACATGAAGCTTTTGGGGTAGATTGGTATGGAGAGTTCATAGCTCCGTCATTGTAGATATGAACTTGAATAATCTTTCATCCTCAGCCAAAAAGTTCATGTTTTGCAAAAGAGAAAGAGCACACAACCGGTACTTCTCCCGGCCAGGACTTTGTTTGTGTGAGCTCAGCTGTGCCTATAGATGCCAGCTCAACAAACGAACCAATTAAGAAGTTTCGTCACAATACCTTTATTGGAAAAAGGCATGCCTTGCTTTAACTTTGGAGAAAATTTAAATTATAGTTGTCCTTGTGCTGGCCATTTAGATGCCCCTCCATGCTTGTGCTTGAAGTTGTCATTCAATTGAAGACCTCCTCGGTATCTTCATGGTGCATGTAAGGGCAGCTTGAAATAAAGAGCAGAAGAGGATTTGCATTCAAACACAATCGCAACAGATTGTATATGACATGCATGCTTAAAGTAAGTGAGCAACGTGCTTACTAACTAGCCTAGCTCCTACTAAACATGACATATAAAATAAACCCCCCATAAATTGAACCAAAGTAAAAATTTGCATTGATTTGAATACCGAACATATCAAGTGCTTGAGAAATAAAACTAGCCAATTAAAATTGCACAACTATTCAGTGATATTAAGCACATTGGATTGAGCCAGATCTCCCTTAGTATATAAAGTAGGCTCGCGATATAAGCATCTCCCTTAGTATATACAGTAGGCTCGCGATAATTCAAACTCGGATATTTAATACTTCTGGTTAAGTCAAACAAATTTCAAAACTTTGGTTGACCCGCTACGTTTTCAATGTATTTATAAGCCGCTTAACTCGAACGATGTTTTCGTGTAATTCATACTTTTTGTTCTCGCAGCACCATTGAGCGCACTTCTTTCGGAGCACCGGTGCACTGCGGAGAAGCAGCACCCGTGGAGCTTGCTTCCGCTGGTGTTGCTTTTCCGCAGTGCACCGGTGCTTGGTAAGAAGTTTGTTTAACGGGGTTAAAGCAGAGCAGAACCGTGTATAAACTGTTTTACTAAAAGAGTGCGAGAGATAAAAGGGGAAAGGGCTATCGGCGCTTTCCCCCTTGCTGGCGCGTTAAAGACAGTGAAAGCCCCAGATGAGAGGCTTTGCCAGTGTTCGGTGTAAGCATTGCCCGAACTTTGCTCGTGTTTTGTTCTCTGTTTTAAACTCCCAAACTTAATTAGAGCCACGGGCTTGGATGGCAACAGTCCCCCGGTCATCAAGACACCATTGCTCAGTTATTCGGTGCACGAATAACGACAGAAAGCGTCGAATACTGTCCGAGAGCCTGTGTAGCTTGCACGAAATCCGGCAAGGCGAGTGCGACTGCAGTGTTTTTAAGCTCCATCGCTTTCGACATGACCCCGATTTCCGGCAGTAGTGGCTTGCGTCCCTAAATCGAAAAGACTTTTCCCCAACGCCATCCTCTCGGCTGTGCTCGGAACATTTTGTGAATGGAGTGGGCATCACATTTAACGCTGTACCGTCGATGAACACGGGGTGCGCTCGCGAGGTGTGTGCAAGTTTTCTCTTGATATTTGCTTTCAGCTTGTAACATTTTGGAACTGAATTTATTTTTATATAGATATTTCGAAGTGATGACATTGACTCAATTTTATTATCTACAGCACTTAGTTGAAGGCTGATTTTCGTTGCCAGGTGTGGCTGGCGATTGCCAAAAAATTAGTTCTATTGCTTTGCCTGAATCCCAATCTCCTGCGCAATACCAGAGAGCCATGAGCCCATGCTGACCGTCACAATGCGACTAGAGCCTTCTTATTTTCAAAATTAGTACATAATGTAGCTGGAAAGAAACTTTCAATTTCTGTTGCTTAAAGTTGAAACATGCTCATGCATCACTGTTGATAAACATAGAAACGTGCTCATGCATCGGTGTTTATAAACGTTTTATTCGAGGATCCCGTGCCAACGAGTGTGTCTTTTGTCGAGAACTGAAAACAGCAAAGTCGAGATGGGCCTTTTGCCGGAGCGAGTCGGTCAATGATTCAACGATTCGAAATTGATGCATGAGCATATTTCAACTTTCAGCAACAGAAATTGAAGGCTTCTTCCCGGCTACATTATGTACTAATTTTTAAAATAAGTATCTAGTCGCATTGTGACGGTCAACATAGGTTCATGGCTCTCTGGTATTGCTCAGGTGATCGTGATTCAGGAAGACCAATAGAACAAGCTTTTCGACAATTTTCAGCCACACCCGGCGGCAGAAATGAGCCTTCAACTCAGCGTTGTTGATAAAATTGAGTCATTGTCAACACTTTGAAATATAAATATTAAGATAAATTCAGTTAGAAAATGTTACAACCAGATTTTGTTGTGTTCGTCCGTTTTTTTATCGTTCCCCATCTCAGGGTTTACAAGATGACGATTGATTACCAGCTCGCCTGCACTCTCTCACTGCTTACAGCCATTATCTCGAGAAAACTTGCACGCACCTTGCGAGCGTACCCCATGTTCATCGACAGTACAGCGTTAAGTTCAATGTGCGCTCCATTCACAAAATGTTACGAGCACGGTCGAGAGGATAGCGTTGGAGAAAAGTATTTTCAGTTTACAGAAGCAAACCACTGCCACCGGAGATTGGGGTCATGTAGAAACAGCCGCACTCACCTTGCCGGATTCCGTGCAAGATACATAGGTCCTCAGACTGTATTCAACGCTTTCTGTCGTTATTCGTGTACCCTAAAACCGAGCAATGGTGTCCCGATGACCGAGGGACTGTCGCCATCGATGCCCGTTGCTTGAATTAGGTTTGGGAGTTTAGAACAGAGAAGAAAACACAAACGAAGTTAGGGCAATGCAGATGCCTAACACCGGGACGCAAATAGAGGGCTTGACAAGATCTCTTGGCCAACCAGAAGCCGAAAAGAATCTCCTAGCCGCGGTTTGGGATTGGAGGGCAACGTTAAAGAGCACCTCATGTTTAAGAGAAAAAAAAAAGCCGCTCACCTGATGTGCATTTCTGGAAACAGGCTTTGACTAGCAATAAATTATTGCCTCAGGAATGAAGTGCTGCTTCAGTAATGGTTCCTGCACAAACAATTCAAGTGTAAAAACACAAGCCCCAAAATTTTCTTGCCATCCTCCTCCGTCTACTTTTTTGTGCATCTAATTAATATCATCCCTTGGCAAATCCTAAAGATTTCGAAGTGCTTATCCTATGTCTTTCTCTTAGAGCCTAGTTCATGTTGCAGAAACTTGGCTGAGTGGATAAGCTGGAGCGTTCATTGTTCATTGAGACACTTTTTCTTTCACCCCATCCTGTTCTTGAAAGCAGAAAATCCTCTCCCTTGACCACGGTCATTAAGGACTTTTTACAGATCATACACAGGAGGTTGGCATTGCCAAGACAAACTCATGTCTTTACTTTGAGCATGGAATAAATGTATGTCTGATCTACGGAAAGTTCCTGTTATACCAAGGCTCGTACTATTTCGTTGTCAAAGGAGCAGGCATTGTTTATAAAAACTTAGCTTCATTACATTGTTTCAGAGAACAATTGTTCTTTTTTTAATAGGGATCAATTAATCATATTAGGACAATTGTCAAATAATGGCAGATTCACGCGATAGATTGAATCGCAATTTTCATCCGTGGACCGTTTGTCACGTTACCATCATGTCGGCTATTCCTCCGATTTGCACCTCGTCAGCAGACGCCCAGACTTAAGGGCAAAATGCCCTTCCATGCCCAGATTTTTAGCGGGTGAGTAAAGGCCCGTTCACACTCTTGCGACCGAGTTAGACCGAGAGAGACCAGACCGATTTTTTAAGCCTCTTGCGACTTTTTAGGACCAACTCCGCTGCATCGCATCCGGTCCTAAGAAGTTGCAAATGGCTTAAAAACCGGTCTGGTCTCTCTCGGTCGAAGTCAGTCGCAAGAGTGTGAACGGGCCTTAACAGCCTTAACAGTAAAAGCGTTTATGGTAGAGCACCAACAGCAGAGCAATATTTTTGGTTTTCGAATAAGCCAAACAAAGATAGTTCACTGTACTTTGTCCATTCACTGTTTCGTTTTGTCGAACCATTCTTATTTTCCACTCGTGAAAGAAGCTGCAAGAACTTTGCCCAGCCGACAAGCCGCAAGTTCTGGTACTCCTCCGGGTTGGTGTCGAGAAGCGTCAGTGAAAACTTGCCTAGCAAGCTGCAAGCTTCCCTGCATGTCCATCCAGTTTTCAACCCAGCCAAGATCTTTCTTACGGCTGTAGTGTGCTGAAGAGTGGTGCACAAGCAAGCAGTGCGCGAAGGTATTTCCAAATGCCCCTCCGCAACACCAGGACTTCATCACTTAGACGCTGAAGCCTCTTGGAGCAGGACGATACTTGTGTCATATGGTTAGTAAAGCTAGTAGCGCTTCACGTTAAGCCTGTCATGATGCTTTGTCTTGCTCGGTATATAACAGCAGCACACAATACTTTTTCATAATAGCACAGTGATCGTAGTTGCAAACATCACTTCTGACCTTGGAAAACTGTGCCACAGTGCGATGTTGGCATTTTGCGGGGATGCAGGGCCGGGTATAGGTTCAGTTTGTCCTCGCTGTCATCTGCTCGTCTCCTCCGTATGGATGTGCTTGGAGGACTGATGTTCCGTGGACGTCTTGTCACTTGATCAATTTATCTGCGGATAAGTTCATGTGAATCGGCAATAAGTGGACAGCGGAGTCTGCGGTGACTTAAAGGGTTTATAACACGAAAATTAAACGGATCTATTATTCTTGAAATGGATTGCTCAAAGACTACTTAGTATATACACCAAGTTACGCAATTTTAGAGCTCTGCTAATTGCACTATTCAATTTACGAATTTGTATCATTTTCATCTGGCGACCAGGCAACACTGCCCAAGTTAGTCACATCATGGTGCCCATAAAGCATGCGACCATGAACGCTCTTTCATTCTAGGGGCCCCCATGATCGCCCAAGCTCTCCTCGCCGCGGTACGATCAAAACCGCTCGCGCAACTCGGTAACCCAAATGCTTTTCTCGCTCTCGCCGCCGGCCCGTCGACCTTCCACCCTGCATGCGCCTGCGAGATATTCCCGGGCGACAGTGACCACAACGAGTTCGTCCGTAACTTTCCGTCACTGGAGTTTGTCGCCAGCGGGTCGCAGTCAAAATGAACAGCTTTCAACATCTCTTGATAGCAATCATACTCATCGCTGCTGCAATCAATGTCGAACACTCTGACAAGGCGAGCGATGTCGTAGACGTAATCATCACAAACCGCATGCTTGAAACGTGGAAGGTAAACGAGAAAACTGAAGCTCGAGACGCCAAAATAGCCAAATCTGTCAGTGCTTGCAAGGAGACATCGCGCTGGAGGCTGGCTACAAAGCCAGCCTCCAGTTCTGCTTGGATCCGCCCCTCCGAGGAATTCACATTTAAGTGGATTTATCCACGAAACTATTGCGCCATTCTCAAAACAAATCTAGCAGGGTTACAGGAACATACAATGGGTCCTAGCAGTATAGCTATCTTATATTGTATTTTTGGCGTGTCATTTCACGCCAAACATTTTCGTTGACGTTGCCTGCAAGTCATAAAAGTGTGTCTCGTATCCAATTAGACATTGTCGAAGGAACGAGGAAACTGCATAATAATGTCGCACACTGTTTACCTTAACCGTTTCCTTTTTCTTCAGTTTTTGATCCTATGTTGTTTTTTCTATATTTATTGCACGTACAGCCCAAGCAGCACATGTCTCCACAATCAGTCGCCATCCTTAAAAATGTGTACAATAAAAAAAATACATGCTGCCATCTTTGAGCAGCACCGCAAACTATGCTCGGAACAAGCCTGGGATGTAAGAAAAGAGCCAAGGGGCGAGGTATAGTGCGCGGATGAGTTACACCCATCCTAAACGGTTTAGGAACAACCCTAGGTGGACGAGCGCGGCTCGTCCAAAATGGGTTAAGGTGCACCAACACCTTCCACGTTGTTGAATCTTATGTAGTCGTATATGATCCTAAATTACCAGACTAGGTTACAGAAAGTAAAGAGTAAGAGGAGGACGGGACGTCATACCTTTTCATGTTCTCATTATTTCGCCAGTCCTGTATTAAAAGGTTTTCATAGTAAAAGTGACGGTTGTATTTTATCTACCCTTTTGTTTCTCGCAATCTCCTGCCTACCAACTCAACCAGCAAAGTAATGCCCCCCTCCCGTCCCCCCCCCCCCCCCCCCCAACACACATCCAACCCGCAATAGATATTTTTGCATACAAGATGCCATGAATGTGCTGTGCATGTGAACCAAGCTGAAGGCAAATTTGCGGTCTGAGGGAATAAAGAGTTACAAAACTGACAAACATGGCAGTAGCATACTTTTCACTTTTGCACATGTACAAGAACCGCTAATTTCTATTAGAAAAGCGGAAAAGCCCAAGGCTACCAGGTTACTCACCGACAGCAACTACCAGGAAGAGAAAGCGGGGGGTCATGATTGTGAGGGCAGCTGGTCTGTAATGCTTGTGCTTTCCTGAAAGTTGCAAGTAAGACTTTTAAAGAAAAATGACCCAAACTATTGCAACAAAATATTCTTTCATTTCATTTCTCATACCAAAAAGGTTGGCATGAGGAACTTTGCCCAACTGACACGACGCAGAATCTGGTACTCATCTGCGTCGGAAAGCTTCTGTAAAGACGCGTCTACCACGCCGCAATCACTTTGAATCTCCAATGAATCTTTCACCCAGCAATACCTTTCTTGTGGCTGTGGTGTACTGAAGGCACAAGTGCAAAGTGAGTGGAGGCATCTCCAAATGCCACTTAGCGGGCCCAGGACTTCACCGCCTCCACGCCAAAGTCTCCTCGAACAGGACCATGCTTGTGTCTCTGCCATGGTTTGGTTTAGTAAGGCTAGTGCCAATTCGCACTAAGCCTATCATGGTGTTATGTCTCACTCCGCACGTAACAGTGGCGCACAGTTCTTGTTCAAAGCAGCAAATGTCGATTTCGAACTTGGACAACACTGCCACAGTGTGGTCACAAACATGTTCGGCTCGTCCTGGCTGTCATTTGCGTGTCTGCTCCTTTGTGTGGATGCGCTTGGGAGACGGAGGTACCGCGGACATGATCAATCCGTCTGAGGATCAGTTCGTCGTGTGAATCAGCCATCAATGAAAAGTGCTGTTCATTTTGAACTTGATATAAATAGCCCTTTTGCAAAATCCCCCAAGCACGAAGATTTGTGCGAGACTGTCCCTCGCCTAGCCGCTCTGCTTTGAGATTGCACTGCCTTGTCGCTTGCCTCCTCTTAATCCTCTGTTTTTCGATTCCATTACCTGTCCTTATCTATTCCAATGTATATTTTAGTGCTTCTAAGCATAGGCGTAGACTTCGGGGGGGCATCGAGGCTCGTGCCCCCCCTGGTGAGATCCGCGGGGGGGAGAGGGGGGCAGGGCAGGGCCCCACCCTCGGGCCCTGCCCTGCCCCCCTAAGATACGGCGGTGTGCTGTATCTTAGTTAAGTAAGCAGCAGTCGAAGGCATGCGCTACAGCGCGAGTAAATGGAGCGAGCGTGGGTGGCCAAATCACAGCGCGCTCGGCTCTCGTATCACGATAGTCGATTCAGAGCTGTGCCTATCCCTATGACATGCGCGCGGCTGTTCATAAACGGCTCCTCTCGACTGTACGCGGGTCTAATTGAACCAACACAAACACCTAACAGTGCGATAGGAATCTGTAGCAATGGTAGTACTCATACCGGGAAACGACACGCGAAGCGGCGTGTTGTCCGTCGGCACTCCCATCGAAAAAGGCAAAATAAAGACACAAATACTACGTATATACAAGAACTATTGTGCACAGAAGAGAATAGAAACCCTTAGAAGCGATAAAATATACACTGGAATAGATAAAAATATGTAATGGAATCGAAAAACAGGATTAAGAGAAGGCAAGCGACAAGGCAATCCGATCTCAAGGCAGAGCGGCCAGGCGAGGACAATCTCTCCCACAATTCCTCGCGGGCGGGCCGAGGCGCTCGGGAAAATAGCGAATCGTCTATTAACTGAGCAGCACCTTTCTGTAGGATGGCTAACCCAACCTAAAACCCCTGGATATGTTTGTGTTATTTTCTTAAGTGGTGCCAAAGTGCCAGTGCACGAGGCCCGTGCAGCACTTGGACGCAAATGGCAGTGTAGCCCTGAAATGAAAGGCATTTGGAGGTGAGTTGCATGTGTCTCTCGCGTTTATACAATTCAAGCTGAACCCTATGTACGCGATTTAGCGAGCGACGGCAATGAGCGGCGGAGAGCTCTCATTGCTCGGTTTTTGGATTTCTAGAAAGCTTTGCTCATCGCATCGGTCGCTTGCTCCCGTCGCTTTCATGTGGCTTGCCTCGTCGTGCAGCTGATCGAGCGATAGCAAAAAGGGTCGCCATCACTTTTCTTGTTGCTCGCTAAATTGCTTACATGCGTTTTATACTTTATAGTTGTTGGCACTTGCCAAAATGTGAAGCATGCATTTTATTCAGGGCTTTGTCCTTGCTGACTCTCAGACTGCTGGGATAACTTTGGGTTCCAGTGAAATACGACCACATGATTTCTCCCTTTGCTTGTGAGCTGAGGAGGAAGTAGTTGTAAACACTTTTTTTCTCTTTTTCTTTTGACACTAATCAATGCGCGTTTTTTTTTCTCTCTCTCTTAAACTTTACAGTGAAGTACTGCCAGAGGGTTAGTAAATAAGTGCCCCATACACAGAATTTTTTTTTATAAGAAGTCAGTGCCCCAGTCGAGAGAGAACTCGTTTATACTCTTCGAAAGCACATCATCAATACAGACTTTATTTCTAAAGCCGCACGTCACGCAATGTTTCGAGTAGTTTCCTAGGACGAAAATCGAGCTTGAATCTAACCTCCCACAGTGGAAGCGAATACAAGCGCCATCACACTAACGGGTACCTTTAGCAGTCATGGGTTCCGAAAAACACACCGCCTAGATATCTGGTACCAAGCCGCCACCCCATTTGCAGAAATCAAGCTCCCTGATACACTCACCAAGTCCCTCGCTTGGCCCCCTTTGCCTCCGGTGGGACCGTTGCCTTTGGTTGCGTTCCCGCAATCTGAGTGCCCGTGCAGTGACAGGTCGGTTCCGTGGCTTCCTTGGCGAAAGCTCGAGGGTCATCCAATGCGGAAAGCACCTGTGCGACAAGGAACCACACACGTTCGCTTTCACGCCGACTCCACATAAAAGGATCACGTCATAAACGCTCCGAACAGAAAGGACTCAAAAAGTAAAACGAGCGAGCGAGCACTCACCAATTAGACTCATATCAACAGCTGGTTTTATGGGCACGCCGGCACCTAGGACACTTCCTTTTTCCAAGAACGTTCTTCGATGTTTGTCCCTAAAGTCTGAAAGCGCCTAAAAGTTGCGAAAGTTTTGAAACTCGCATCGTTTTTGAAAGTTTTTGCGTTTTGTTACGATGGCGATGGCGAAGCGGCGATGCTCGTTGGTTCCGAGTTCTGACCAAGTTTATGTGACGCAACGTGAATTTGCTTGTTTTATTAGACTTAAATTAAAACTTTAAGATACAAAACATTGTTTTAAGATTTATCAAATTATTTGTAATAAAGCATGTCGAAGCGCATTGTGTACTAAACTAGAGCTTGGCTTCGTCAGCTTCGTTTCAATTTAACATGGCGGCGACCACTATTGTGCCGTGTACCGTGCTCGACCTATTTGCTGTGCATTGGTTGTCTTGTTATCCGCCTCCTGCGACCCTCATCAGCCCCAAGCATGCTGTCTAAGTATTGTGTCCTCGCCGGAAAGAATATCCAGTCTTCTTAAAAGCGTTGCTCGAATGTCGTCGGCACCCACGAACCGACTCGGCAAGCCTCACGTAGTTGCTTGGTTCCTCCACGTTTCCGGCGATGGATCCCCTAGCCCTGGCCTCAGCCCTACATGACGTAGCCGGTGAAAAACGATCTACGGCAACGCGGTGTCTTTGGAATGCGATTGCTACGATCAGTGGCTTTTAAAACCTCAGTAGCCCCCCTTCAATAGTGAACTCTTCGATGTGAACGCCCTTACCTTCAGTGTCCGGAGACTGCTGCAAACCTCCGACGAGAGCGGACGTCTTCTCCGGGCTCCGCAAACCCCAGAGAACTGTACACGACTGTACGTGATCCTGGTATAAACATCGCCGCGCTCCGTCGGCCCGCCGCAGCACGTCCGCCGAGAGATCGGTTCGCTCGAATCTCGTTCTGCGAGCGGCACGCCCGTTTCTGCTTCGAATATGGCTACAGCCGACATCGCCGCTTCGCAGCTCACCAATATCTTTGCGTCCATCCTGAGTCAGGACATGAAAATCTCTCTAGAGCGAGACGACCAAGGTGGGAAATGGAACACCCCTGGAAAGCCCCGCAAATCTCGTCTTCCGGCCGACTTTGACCCCGAACTTCACGTAGTTATAGTGCATCTCCCAGTCCGTCCTGCTGGCGCAGCTGCGCTGCCTCTTGACAGTTTGCCGGCGTTCTTGCAAGCCGCACAGCTCCCTGCTCATACATGTACCGACGTGTCGCTCCACCTCCGGCAAAATAACCGTCCTCCGCACCCATCACGAAGCGATCGTCAACTGGCTACTTCGCATCACCAATATCACCTTACAAAACACTTCCCCTCCCGTCCACTCCTACCTAGCCGCTCCAAACAACTCCTGCCGAGGTGTTATACGCGGAATTGCCTTGGAGACCACCCCCGACGAGATCATCAATGATCTGGAGTCTTATCAAGGTGACATCCTTCACGCAAGGCGAGTAGGCACAACAGGTTCAGCCATCATCACCTTCATCGGAACCCATGTCCCTTACACAGTGTACTACCGCCGCCTTGAATTTCGCTGCCGTCCCCACAAACCTCGAGCCCATCATTGCAACAGCTGTGTCGAGTACGGACACCGTACTCTGGCCTGCCCGGGCAACCAGCGACACTGCCCCCCGTGTTCCACCACCCAGGCCCGCCCAGACAAACCCCATCCCTGTACTCCCTGGCTTGCGTGGCTTCAACTCGCAGTGTGGTTCTCAAACAGGGCACTTGGTCCTGAATAAGCTGCTGCACCTTCACTCACTCCATGAGACGCATCCTTCAACAGTTCTAGCGGCATGTAAAGCGTGGATGCAGGATTCGGATTATGGCAGTCACCTTGTCAATTGCTACAGTGGAGCACACTGCTTACAGAAAGGATCGTGCTAAGAACTGTAGGGGTGGGCTGGTCGTGGTACCTTTTCTATTACCCTTTTGGCGACGCCACGACCTGGAGCTGGAACCTCTCACAAGCATGGCAAGGGGCTGCTATACTGTGCATGCTACCTGCCTTCCGTGAAAGCTGAGTCCTATGACCTGCCCAGCGAGCCACTGGTGCTCATTAACACGATTCAATTAAATGTGTGCATACTAGACGTCTTCAAGTTGAGTTGCTCAGAGTGCAGTGTATACCATGGAACCATTTACAGTGACCCCAAATACTCGACAGTTCGACGGTACAGTGTGCTTGGTCCACTTGTTCTCAACATGTTCATTAATCGTGATCCCTGCAATCAACTCCACTGATGTTACGGACGACCTGATACTGGTGCCGCTTATCAGGTGGTCCCAGAAACCACCAGGGTTTGCAGAACAACATCGACAAGGTCTACTATAAACAGCCAGCTATGCTTCTTCGCACAGCCTGACGACAGTTTTGTTCAAAACGTGCGGAACACTGGGTTTTGTACTTAGCGTGTCCAGTAGACCAGGCCATAACAGACTTAGGTGCCTTTCACCAGTGGCGTACCAACTTGGTTTTGAGTGGGGAGGAGCAAACTAAACCCCCTTCTTCTCCCCTCCTCCCCCTCCCCCCCCCCCCCCCCCCCCCCGGGGCCGAGGAGCGGTGCCCTTGGTATTATTGGGCGCTGCCAGCCAGTGTTTGCCCTGCCCAGTGGTGGCTGTTTTAGGGGGGGGGGGGGGGGGGGCAAAACACATGACTTGCCCTCCCGCCACTCTAGGAACTGGGGCACAAGCGCCCCCTTGACCCCCCCCCCCCCCTCCCTTGGTATGCCCATGCCTTTCACAGCCCTGGTCCTGCCACACCTAGAGTATCGCAGCTCCATATGAGACTCCTGTGAGGTTGATCTTGTAAGATCGGTTGAAAGTGTTCATCGAAGGGCAACTATACACTATTCTTCGGCAGCCAAGCTCACTCCGGATCACTCACTGCTTTGACATTGGCTAGAATTCTGGCCCTTCACTGGACGACCAGGGTTGATCTCAAGTGTGGCCCTCCAGCGGGTTGTCTTATTATGCCTCCTAAGCAGCGTTGTGGAACTGCAAGTTCACAAGACAGCACTGAAGGGAGTTGTTTGCAAGAATTGTGCTGGTGCCTTTCAACCATTTCGTACTGTAGAGCAACAGCCTTCCTTCTCTTCTTGGTGTGGTCTTCACTGTTCTGGCAATCCCTTTATTTGCACTCCCGCAGAACCCCCCTAACAATCATCACAAGCTCGAAAACATCTGTAGACAGGAAACTCGCTACCTTCACTCCCGCTGAGGTAGAGCAGTGCCTATGTGCTTTAATGAGGATTGCAGACTTTTACTTGATTTCTATTTTGTGTTTCCCCCCACTTTTATTTGTTCCTTCTGCAGGGTACTGCGGGTTTCTTGGTATAGTCTTTGGGCTCTTTACTATAACGAATTGCTCTTAGCAGGATTAAACGATAAAAGCACTACTAACACTTTTATCCTCTACTATGGTACTTTGTGGCACACAACTGTACTATTTTATTCAACCTGACGAAAAACGGGTTTTATGTCCGTTAACTAAGAAACGAACACACTGTCCGTCAGAATTACGACAAAGTGTTTGTAAAATTACGGAAAATTTTTTACAGTGTATGCTTAGAAGCAATAAAAAATTCATTGGAATAGATAAAAACAGGTAATGGAATGGAAAAACAGAGGATTAAGAGGAGGGCAAGCAACAAGGCAATGCAATCTCAAGGCAGAGCGGCTAGGCGAGGGACAGTCTCTCCCACAAATCCTCGTGCTTGGGGGATTTTGCAAAAGGGCTATTTATATCAAGTTCAAAATGAACAGCACTCTTCATTGATGGCTGGTTCACACGACGAACTGATCCACAGACGGATTGATCATGTACGCGGTTCGTCCGTCTCCCCAAGCACATCCACACGAAGGAGCAGACGCGCAAATGACAGCCAGGACGAGTCGAACATGTTTGCGACCACACTGTGGCACTGTTGTCGAAGATCGAAATCAACATTTGCTGCTTTGAACAAGAAACTGTGCGCCACTGTTACGTGCGGAGTGAGACATAACACCATGATAGGCTTAGTGCGAAGCGCCACTAGCCTTACTAAACCAAACCATGGCAGAGATTTTAGCATGGTCCTGCTCGAGGAGACTTTGGCGTGGAGGCGGTGAAGTCCTGGGCCCGCTAAGTCGCATTTGGAGATGCCTTCACTCACTTTGCACTTGCGCCTTCAGTACACCACAGCCACACGAAAGGTCTTGCTGGGTGAAAGGTTGATTGGAGATTCAAAGTGATTGTGGCGTGGTAGTCGCGTCTTTACAGAAGCTTTTCGACGCAGATGAGTACCAGATTCTGCGTCGTGTCAGTTGGGCAAAGTTTCTCATGCCAACCTTTTTGGTATGAGAAATGAAATGAAAGAATATTTTGTTGCAATAGTTTGGGTCATTTTTCTTTAAAAGTCTTACTTGCAACTTTCAGGAAAGCACATGCATTACAAACCAGCTGCCCTCACAATCATGACCCCCCCCCTTTCTCTTCCTGGTGTTTGCTGTCGGTGAGCAACCTGATAGCCTTGGGATTTTTCGCTTTTCTAATAGAAATTAGCGGTTCTTGTACATGTGCAAAAGTGAAAAGTATGCTACTGCCATGTTTGTCAGTTTTGTAACTCTTTATTCCCTCAGACCGCAAATTTGTCTTCAGCTTGGTTCACATGCACCGCACATTCATGGCATCTCGTATCCAAAAATATCTATTGTGGGTTGGATGTGTCTTGGGGGGGGGGGGGGGGGGGGGGGCGGGGCATTACTTTGCTGGTTGAGTTGGTAGGCAGGAGATTGCGAGAAACAAAAGGGTAGATAAAATACAACCGTCACTGTTACTATGAAAACCTTTTAATACAGGACTGGCGAAAAAATGAGAACATGAAAAGGCATGACGTCCCGTCCTCCTCTTACTCTTTACTTTCTGTAACCTAATCTGGTAATTTAGGATCATATACTACTACATAAGATTCAACCACGTGGAAGGTGTTTGTGCACCTTAACCCATTTTGGACGAGCCTAGCTCGTCCACCTAGGGCCGTTCCTTAACCGTCTAGGGTGAGTGTAACTCATCCGCACACTATACCTCGCCCCTTGGCTCTTTTTGGACATCCCAGGCTTGTTCCGAGCATAGTTTGCGGTGCTGCTCAGAGATGGCAGCATGCAGTTTTTTTATTGTACACATTTTTAAGGATGGCGACTGATTGTGGAGACATGTGCAGCTTGGGCCGTACGTGCAATAAATATAGAAAAACAACTTAGGATCAAAAACTGAAGAAAAAAGAAACGGTTAAGGTAAACAGCGTGCGACATTATTATGCAGTTTCCTCGTTCCTTCTACAATGTCTAATTGGATACGAGACACACTTTTATGACGTGCAGGCAACGTCAACAGAAATGTTTGGCGTGAAATGACGCGTTAAAAATACAATATAAGATAGCTATTCTGCTAGGACCCATTGTATGTTCCTGTAACCCTGCTAGATTTGTTTTGAGAATGGCGCGATAGTTTCGTGGATAAATCCACTTATATGTGAATCCCTCGGAGGGGCGGATCCAAGAAGAACTGGAGGCTGGCTTTGTAGCCAGCCTCCAGCGCGATGTCTCCTTGCAAGCACTGACAGATTTGGCTATTTTGGCGTCTCGAGCTTCAGTTTTCTCGTTTACCTTCCACGTTTCAAGCATGCGGTTTGTGATGATTACGTCTACGACATCGCTCGCCTTGTCAGAGTGTTCGACATTGATTGCAGCAGCGATGAGTATGATTGCTATCAAGAGATGTTGAAAGCTGTTCATTTTGACTGCGACCCGCTGGCGACAAACTCCAGTGACGGCAAGTTACGGACGAACTCGTTGTGGTCACTGTCGCCCGGGAATATCTCGCAGGCGCATGCAGGGTGGAAGGTCAACGGGCCGGCGGCGAGAGCGAGAAAAGCATTTTGGTTACCGAGTTGCGCGAGCGGTTTTGATCGTACCGCGGCGAGGAGAGCTTGGGCAATCATGGGGGCACCTAGAATGAGAGAGCGTTCATGGTCACATGCTTAATGGGCACCATGATGTGATTAACTTGGGCAGTGTTGCCTGGTCGCCAGATGAAAATGATACAAATTCGTAAATTGAATAGTGCAATTGCCAGGGCTCTAAAATTGCGTAACTTGGTGTATATACTAAGTTGTCTATGAGTAATCCATTTCAAGAATAATAGATACGTTTAATTTTCGTGTCATAACCCCTTTAAGTCACTGCAGACTCCGCTGTCCACTTATGGCCGATTCACATGATGAACCTATCCGCAGATAAATTGATCAAGTGACAAGACGTCCACGGAACATCAGTCCCCCAAGCACATCCATACGGAGGAGACGAGCAGATCACAGCGAGGACAAACTGAACCTATTCCCGGCCCTACATTTCCGCAAAATGCCAACATCGCACTGTGGCACAGTTTTCCAAGGTCAGAAGTGATGTTTGTGACTACGATCACTGTGCTATTATGAAAAAGTATCGTGTGCTGCTGTTACATACTGAGCGAGACAAAGCATCATGACAGGCTTAGCGTGAAGCGCTACTAGCTTTACTAACCACATGACACAAGTATCGTCCTGCTCCAGGAGGCTTCAGCGTCTAAGTGATGAAGTCCTGGTGTTGCGGAGGGCAGAAGTGATATTTGTGACTACGATCACTGTGCTATTATGAAAAAGTATCGTGTGCTGCTGTTACATACTGAGCGAGACAAAGCATCATGACAGGCTTAGCGTGAAGCGCTACTAGCTTTACTAACCACATGACACAAGTATCGTCCTGCTCCAGAAGGCTTCAGCGTCTAAGTGATGAAGTCCTGGTGTTGCGGAGGGGCATTTGGAAATGCCTTCACGCACTGCTTGCTTGTGCACCACTCTTCAGCACACTACAGCCATAAGAAAGGTCTTGGCTGGGTTGAAAACTGGGCGGACATGCAGGGAAGCTTGCAGCTTGCTAGGCAAGTTTTTCCTGAAGCTTCTTGACACCAACCCGGATTAGTACTAGAACTTGCGGCTTGTCGGCTGGGCAAAGTTCATGCAGCTTCTTTCACGAGTGGAAAATAAGAATGGTTCGACAAAATGAAACAGCGAATGGACAAAATACACTGCACTATCTTTGTTTGGCTTATTCGTAAACCAAAAATATTACTGTGCTGTTGGTGCTCTACCGTAAACGCTTTTAGTGCTACTCACCCGCTAAAAATCTGGGCATGGAAGGGCATTTTTCCCTTAAGTCTGAGCGTCTGCTGATGAGGTGCAAATCGGAGAAATAGCCGACATGATGGTAACGTGACAAACGGTCCACGGATGAAAATTGCGATTCAATCCATCGCGTGAATCTGCCATTATTTGACAATTGTCCTAATATGATTAATTAATCCCTATTAAAAAAGAACAATGGACCTTTTTCCAGTGAGCGTCTGCGCACGCGCACACCCTTTTCCCTTGACCTTCAGCGCCCTTTCGCCATTCTTGGGGGGCACTGTTTTCTTGCGACACTAATCTGTTCCTATGGGAGAAGGCGAGTCCGGTTGCCCTTCATTTGTAGTAGGCGGCGAAACCGCCATGAGGCACTCCTTACTGAAAAAAGGTCCATTGTTCTCTGAAACAATGTAATGAAAGGAAGTTTTTATAAACAATGCCTGCTCCTTTGACAACGAAATAGTACGAGCCTTGTATAACAGGAACTTTCCGTAGATCAGACATACGTTTATTCCATGCTCAAAGTAAAGACATGAGTTTGTCTTGGCAATGCTAACCTCCTGTGTATGATCTGTAAAAAGTCCTTAATGACCGTGGTCAAGGGAGGGGAGTTTCTGCTTTCAAGAACAGGATGGGGTGAAAGAAAAAGTGTCTCGATGAACAATGAATGCTCCAGCTTATCCACTCAGCCAAGTTTCTGCAACATGAACTAGGCTCTAAGAGAAAGACGTAGGATAAGCACTTCGAAATCTTTAGGATTTGCCAAGGGATGAAATTAATTAAATGCACAAAAAAGTAGGGGGAGGAGGATGGTAAGAAACTTTTGGGGCTTGTGTTCTTACACTTGAATTGTTTGTGCAGGAACCATTACTGAAGCAGCACTTCATTCCTGAGGCAATAATTTATTGCTAGTCAAAGCCTGTTTTCAGAAATGCACATCAGGTGAGCGGCTTTCTTTTTTTTTCTCTCTTAAACATGAGGCGCTTTTTAACGTTGCCCTCCAATCCCAAAATGTTGTCCATCCGTCCGTGCGCTTTGCCTCTAAATTTAGTGGGGACATTTTTGTTGCGTGACCTCTACACAAGTTCAGTTTCCTCTCTAAATTTAGTAGAAAATTGATGTCACAGGACCTACATACAATTTCAAGCCCTCTGATAAATTTAGCGGAAAAATGGAAGTCACGTGAACTATGCAGCAATTCAGTTTTCCCTCTAAATTTAGCGGAAAAATTGATGTCATCTGACCTATGCACCAATTCAGTTCCCCTGCTAAATTTGGTGGGAAAATTGATTTCACATGATCTGACGTCATGTGACCTACAGACAAATTCAGGTTACCTGCTAGATTTAGCCGAAAAATTGATTTCACAGAACCTATACACCAATTCAGTTTCCCCACCAAATTTGGCAGAAAAATTTATATTGCGTGATCTGACGTCATGTGACCTAGAGACAAAGTAAGGTTCCCGCTAAATTTAGCAGAGCGATATACGTTACGTGACCTTTGCACCAATTCAGCTTTCCCACTAAATTTGGCAGAAAAATTGATGTCGCGTGATCTGACGTCATGTGGCCTATACACACATTCAGTTTAAAATAAAATGAACAAAATAAAAAGAACTACCTTTTAAATACTTCATTTCATGCATTATAGCACTTTGAAGGTAAAAGTCACTTCCAATTTTAAATAATGTTTTTGCTTTAAAAAAACAACTTTTCTCTAATTGTTTTGATTGAGCACCAGTGCTGTAAACTGCTAATAGCAGCCTTGAACAGTAAAGTTTGCACATCAGAAGGGTTGCTGATTTTTAGCAGTGTCTTTTGTCTCTTCCAACTCTTCAGTTCTGGGGGGAATAAGTCATCGCAAGTCAATGCCTAATTCCACAGATGCATATCAGGTGAGCACCTCTTAATAAAACAACTTTGCTCTCATTGTTCTAATTTAACACTAGTGTGAAAAATCTTGTTTTACTACGGTTTTTGAGGTGAAAACGGGCATAGTATTTCAGGTTAAAAAGTCAAATTTGGGTGTGTTACGTGCCAAACCAACGACGGGCATCTGGCACGCCCCAGCGGAGGACTGAGGATTAATTTGAACCACCTGGGGATCTTTTGACGTGCGACAGAAAGCTCGATTACAGGGCGCCTTCTCCGCAATAAGCCTCCGTCAGATTGCGGGCACCTCGGCCGGGATTCGAACCCGCCACATGGGGATCCGTAGGCCAGCGCTCTCGCCTCGGAGCCACCGAGGCGGCTATTTCAGGTTAATGAAGTACTTTATAGCCCATGTTTAAAGAAAAACTAAAAAAGTCCTTGAATTACAAAAAAAAAAAAGTTAGAATGTGGACATCTTAAAAATGGTGTCCTAAGTTTTCTTTTGATCCTGTTAGTAGGAGCGTCATAATCATTCATTAAATTTTCAGCGGAGCCCTGCATGTTGCAGCACACCGAACAAAGCAGAGCGCAAGAACGGTGAAAAGAAAACTAGCAAAAGTGACGTCATTGGCAGGGTCCGATAACTCTTGTTCACCAATCGGCTGACTTGGGGATGCCAACAATGACGTCACGACGCTTTGGACAGATTACAGGTGGAAGAGAGACTCACTGCATGCCCTGCTGCAATCACTGCACATATTTTTGAAAAATAAATGGAGTTTACGTTGACTTTCGCCCAAGTTTAGTGCGATCACTGAATTCATGGGACAAAATGCTATGGAAGTCCACCCTTAACTCAGATTTCTTAAAAAGTGCTTCAGCTTCGTTTTAATGCTACTTTGACTTAGTTGCACTAGCCGGTTCCAGTTTACATTAAGCCCAAGAAGCTAAGCTATTAATTTGAATGTGACATACAGTAAAACTCTCATTAATTCAAATTCCAGGAAGCCACGAATTTTGCATGAATTGTCGAAAGCTCGAGTTATCAGTTCATCAAATATGTTGGAAGATAAATTGTGATTTGCTATATGGATGGCTGCACACACAAAACAGATATCTGATGATTTCCTCTACATAGGCCTACTAATAATAAGCAGGTATGCCACTCATGAAACATTGGTAACATTTATGACACAAGTTTATTCAACCCTCAAAAATGTTGTTTATCGGGGACTGTTTAGACAGCGAATGACACCTCAAAACAAAATTTTGTTCAACCAGCAAAAATGTTGTCTCTTATACAGGGTAATTCAAGGAGAGGCCTGGCTCTTTAAATCGACCTCGAAATTCGGTTTCTTAACCTATCGCGCTACAACTTTGTGCAGCTTTGCCCACAGATGGTGCATTTTTTTTTGTAAAATTTGCAAAGAGCAAACTTACCCGAGGAAAAAGTAAAGAAAGAAAAAGGCTTAGCTCCTACGGAAACTCGGCGAAGCCACCGGTCTTCAAACAACACGGCGCCGTTTCGCACGGAAGACAAGACATGGCGCAACGAATGCCGCCAACAAACGAGCATACGGCGCCGAGAGCGGGCGTCTGTTGCAGACAATCTTTTCGACTCAAAAGCGGTGCGCGTTCCGCAGGCGGCGACAGTCGCAGAAACAAAAACAGGCGCTGTAACAACAAGGAACTGCAGTTCCTTGTCTGCTAAAGACGCCGGCTCTCGGCGACAGCTTGCGCCATCTCTTGTTTCCCGTGCGAAACACTACCATGTTGTTTGAAGACCGGTGGCTTCGCTGCGTTTCCATAGGAGCTAAGCCTTTTTCTTTCTTTATTTTTTTCTCGGGTAAGTTTGCTCTCTGCAAATTTTACAAAAAAGATGCACCATCTGTGGGCAACGCTGCACAAAGTCGTAGCGCGATAGGTTAAGAAACCGAATTTTGCGGTCGATTCAAAGAGCATGGCCTCTCCTTGAATCACCCTGTACTTGTGTGAACGCTGTGACGTAAAGTCACGCCTCCACATCACAGCGTCCACGCAAGTTGCTGTTGAAACTGCCGTGCAGCACCCCTTTTTCGTCGCTCATGTCTCCTCTGCTTCAGAGACGTATATAGGGAGAGTTTAACCATTCGTTGTAATGTGCACGAGGCAAATGAGGAAGCACCATTGGCCGAAGGTGGGCTGGGCATGTTCCAGAGCATTTTCAGAACTGCAAATATTGTCACGGGTGGTGAGTCGTGACCAATAAACAAGAAATAAACAGAAATAAATAAACGTTTAATGTGGCGAACTTGTGCCAAAAATAAAGAAGGAAACAGAAGAAAGCAGAGCGTCGCGGGCGTCGAAGTCGGCGTGTCAGCAGAATCGAGCGCTGGGGCGAGACTGACTCGACAAGGTCGCGGGCGGCCTCTTATCTAGAGTGCGTCGCTATCTCGAAGATTCGGCGAAAGCGGCTCGAGCGTCGCGTGATCGGGCGAGAATGAACACGCACTTTCTAGAAAACAAAAGCAGGAATAAATGATAGAAGTTACATGCGGTACATGAATAAACGAGAACTTTCTGGAGGTCCGTGACCGAGCGTTGCTTTCTCAGCCCTGGGCGCGGCAATATGGTCAACCAGAAGCTGCGCATAATACCCTGGCGGTGGTTGCGAAAAGCAAAATTAATAAGTGCGTCGTTGTAACTCTTGGTGACTGGAAATATGGTGCACATGATGTTTTGATCACGGTCATGCAACATCATGGTGGAAGATACATAAAGATTTAGAAGATATAAAAAGCATGCACGACCAACAGAACGATTGACATAATCCGAGCGCCGGGAATCTTCCGTGGAAGCGATCAGACTTTGTTTGAGCAAAACAGAAATCAAGTGGCACAATCGTTTCTTACATCTTCTTGCATAACCATAATCGAAACATTGTGTGCACCATAACCATGAAGAGGTACTGCATTTAACCCTAACACACTTATTAAAACGGTTTCTCACCACCTCGGCTAGGAGATTCTTTTCGGCTTCTGGTTGGCCAAGAGATCTTGTCAAGCCCTCTATTTCCCGGTGTTAGGCATCTGCATTGCCCTAACTTTGTTTGCGCTTTCTTCTCTGTTCTAAACTCCAAAACTTAATTCGAGCAACGGGCATCGATGGCGACAGTCCCTCTGTCATCGGGATACCATTCCTCGGTTTTAGGGTACACGAATAACGACAGAAAGCGTTGTATACTGCCTGAGGACCTATGTATCTTGCACGGAATCCGGCAAGGTGAGTGCGGCTGTTTCTACATGACCCCAATCTCCGGTGGCAGTGGTTTGCTTCTGTAAACTGAAAAGACTTTTCTCCAACGCCATCCTCTCGACCGTGGTCGTAACATTTTGTGAATGGAGCGCACACCGAACTTAATGCTGTACTGTCGATGAACATCGGGTATGCTCGCAAGGTGCATGCGAGTTTTTCTCGAGATAATTGCTGTTTCAGGTTGTAACATTTTCTAACTGAATTTATCTTAATATTGATATTTCAAAGTGTTGACAATGACTCAATTTTATCAACCACAACGCTGAGTTGAAGGCTCATTTCCGCCGCCGGGTGTGGCTGAAAATTGTCGAAAAGCTTGTTCTATTGGTCTTCCTGAATCACGATCTCCTGAGCAATACCAGAGAGCCATGAACCTATGTTGACCGTCACAATGCGACTAGATTCTTCTTATTTTAAAAATTAGTACATAATGTAGCCGGGAAGAAGCCTTCAATTTCTGTTGCTGAAAGTTGAAATAAGCTCATGCATCAATTTCGAATCGTTGAATCATCGACCGACTCGCTCCGACAAAAGGCCCATCTCGACTTTCCTGTTTTCAGTTCTCGACAAAAGACACAGTCCTTGGCACGGGATCCTCAAATAAAACGTTTATAAACACCGATGCATGAGCATGTTTTTATGTTTATAAACTGTGATGCATCAGCATGTTTCAACTTTAAGCAAAATAAATTGAAGGTTTCTTTCCAGCTACATTATGGACTAATTTTGAAAATAAGAATGTAGTCGCATTGTGACGGTCAGCATGGGCTCATGGCTCTCTGGTATTGCTCAGGAGATTGGGATTCAGGCAAAGCAAAAGAACTAACTTTTTGACAATCGCCAGCCACACCTGGCGACGAAAATCAGCCTTCAACTAAGTACTGTAGATAATAAAATTGAGTCAATGTCACCACTTCGAAATATCTATATTAAAACGAATTCAGTTCCAAAATGTTACAAGCTGAAAGCAAATATCAGGAGGAAACTTGCACACACCTTGCGAGCGCACCCCGTGTTCATCGACGGTACAGCGTTAAATGTGACGCCCACTCCATTCACAAAATGTTCTGAGCACAGTCGAGAGGATGGCGTTGGGCAAAAGTCTTTTCGATTTAGAGACGCAAGCCACTACTGCCGGAAATCGGGGTCATGTGGAAAGCGATAGAGCTTAAAGACACTGCAGTCGCACTCGCCTTGCTGGATTTCGTGCAAGCTACACAGGCTCTCGGACAGTATTCGACGCTTTCTGTCGTTATTCATGCACCGTATAACTGAGCAATGGTGTCTTGATGCCCGGGGGACTGTTGCCATCCAAGCCCGTTGGCTCTAATTAAGTTTGGGAGTTTAAAACAAAAAACAAAACACGAACGAAGTTCAGGCAATGCTTACACAGAACACCGGCAAAGCCTCTCATCTGGGGCTTTCATTGTCTTTAACGCTCCAGCAAGGGGGAAAGTGCCGGTAGCCCTTTCCCCTTTTTATCTCTTGCACTCTTTTAGTAAAACAGTTTATACACGGTTCTGCCCTGCTTTAACCCCGTTAAACAAACTTCTTACCAAGCACCGGTGCACTGCGGAAAAGCAACACCAGCGGAAGCAAGCTCCACGGGTGTTGCTTCTCCGCAGTGCACCGGTGCTCCGAAAGAAATGAGCTCAACGGTGCTGCGAGAACAAAAAGTATGAATTGCACGAAAACATTGTTCGAGTTAAGCGGCTTATGAATACATTGAAAACGTAGCGGGTCAACCAAAGTTTTGAAATTTGTTTGACTTAACCAGAAGTATTAAATATCCGGGTTTGAATTTTCGCGAGCCTACTCTATATACTAAGGGAGATTTGGCTCAATACAATGTGCTTAATATCACTGAATAGTTGTGCAATTTCAATTGGCTAGTTTTATTTCTCAAGCACTTGATATGTTCGGTATTCAAATCAATGCAAATTTTGACTTTGGTTCAATTTATGGAGGGTTTATTTTATATGTCATGTTTAGTAGGAGCTAGGCTAGTTGGTAAGCACGTTGCTCACTTACTTTAACCATGCATGTCATATACAATTTGTTGCGATTGTGTTTGAATGCAAATCCTAATCTGCTCTTTATTTTAAGCTGCCCTTACGTGCACCATGAAGATACCGAGGAGGTCTTCAATTGAATGACAACTTCAAGCACAAGCATGGAGGGGCATCTAAATGGCCGGCACAAGGACTATTATGTAAATTTTCTCCAAAGTTAAAGCAAGGCATCCGTTCTTCCAATAAAGGTATTGTTGCGAAACGTCTTAATTGGTTCGTTTGTTGAGCTGTCATCTATAGGAACAGCTGAGCTCACACAAACAAAATCCTGGCATTGAGAAGTATAGGTTGTGTGCTCCTTCTCTTTTGCAAAACATACACTTTTTGGCTGAGGATAAAAAATTATTCAAGTTCATATATTCAATGACGGAGCTCTGAACTCTCCATACCAGTCTACTCCAAAAGCTTCATGTGACTTAGGCTTGCTTGAATATGGAAGCTTTTTGCACTAAATAATGAAGCACTTGACCTTTACGTCTTTTTGAACTGGACTCTCCGTAAAAGCAAGGCATATAATTTTGTAGAATGGCGAAATGTCTGTAGCCCACATTATGGACAGCTATCCATATGAAATGTGAACGCTGTCCGCACTAAATAACGAAGGACTATACCTTTCCGAATTATATAAGGCCAAAGCTACGAGTCATCCGCACCAGTCCTGCACCTCTGATACGTCAGGTGACACCCCTGGCAGATCTAGAGCTCTGCCAGGTGAGTCGCCTGATGTATCGGAGGTGCAGGTGGTACGGATGGCTCGAGGCTTTGGCCTTATAAGGCGGAAAGGTATAGTCCTTCGGTATTTAGTGCGGACAGCTTTCACATTTCCTACGGATAGCTGTCCGTAATGGGGGCTACAGACGTTCCGTCGTTCTACGAAATTATATGCCTTGATTTTACGGACGGTCCAGTTTCTAGATTACGGCAAACCATACCGGCAATATTGAACCGGCAACTTTTACCCGTAAAATGGAAAACGGATAACTGTCTGTAAAGTGAACTACGGACGTTTCGTCATTTTACGAAATTATATGCCTTGTTTTTACAGACAGTCCCGTTTCTAGATTACGGCAAACCATACCGGCAATATTGAACCGGCAACTTTTGCCCGTAAAATGGGGTGAAAATTTTTACAGTGTAGCCCACGCAGAAACGAAGAGTCCCGTCTTTCTTTTTCACCGGGACTACCGGTGAAGCCCACGGACTCTTTGAGTGCTGGACGATGTCGTCGTCGAGCATTTCTTGGACCTGCTTCTGGATGACTTCTCTCTCTTTCACAGAGATACGATACGGCGACCGATGAGCAGGAAATGCGTCGTCATCAGTAATAATTCGATGTTTCACAACCGTCGTTTGGCGCACCTTTGACGACGTGGAGAAGCGCTCACTGAACTCGGCGAGAAGGTCACTGAGTTGTCGTCTTTGTGGGTTAGGCAGGACTAGATCGATGTCAAACTGCGAATGCGGCGTTGTCTCGTGTGGCCCCGAAGAGATGTCTTCTGCTATTCCGGCGATTGCGGCTGAGTCCATGAGTTCCTCGGCGTGACCCACGGCGGTGCCTTTCGTAAGGTGCTGAGCCTCCTGTCGGAAGTTTGTTACGAGTGCAACCGTGTGTCCGTCTTGCAGCTCCGCGATGCCTCTTGCGACACCGATCCCTCTTCCTAGAAGCAACTGAAGGCTTCCCTCGAGCAGAACATCGCCGAAGAAAGCCCCGTCGATCCCGATGGGTACGAAAACACTGGACCGCGGCGGTAAGTTCACGTGATTTGCGAGGACTCGGACCGCGGATGACGTCGCTTTGGGTTCGTCCAACGCTGGAGCAGATTTTCGTAGCGTCAGTCGGTTTTCTCCGAGGTCGATGACGGCGCCATACTCGCAAAGGAGGTCCATTCCTAGGATAACGTCTCTCAAACAATCTTGCAGAACGACGAACTTGACAGGGCACGTCTCACCGTGGATCTCGACGCGAGCAGTGCAAATCCAGACTGGTATGATCAGGTGCCCACCGGCGGTCCGTATCTGTGGGCCATCCCACGGCGTCGTCACTTTCCGAAGGCGTTGGGAGAGCCTCCCACTCAGGACGGAGTAGTCTGCTCCGGTGTCGACGAGAGCCGATGGGTCGTGGCCGTCGATAACCACGTGTAGGTTATTCTTCACCGTTGCAGGAGCGTCGCTTCGGTCTCTGGTAGTGTTTGAGTGGGGGCCCTCCGACGTTCGTGAAGGATCTTGGCGTCGGTCGTCTTCGGCAACTCCACCTCCAGGGGTTGCCGCGCCTATTTCCCCGGCGAGGAGTGAGGGGCGACAGGCTTTCACGTCGGGGACGGTGCATCGGCGAAGCTGGCCGTCGTGGCGAAGGTGACCGGAACTCTCGGCGGGACGCACGCTCAGGGGACTGAGGTCGTCGCAGGTACTCGTCGATCTCCCGAGGTCGTTCACCATAACGGGGGCGCGGGTCGTTCGGGTGGAACCCGCGCAGCCCAAGTCGTCGGTATGGGCATCGGCGGTAGGTGTGGTCTGGTTCCCCGCAGTGGAAATACAGAGGGCGTCGGCCGGGCGTTCGCCACACGTCGGTCGTCCTAGGTACGCGGGGCTCCTGGCAGGTGTACTGGACTTGGTCGTCGTGGAATCTGTCGTGTTGCGGCGCAGGAGACTGGCGTCGGGGCGGCGCGACATAGGTGCGAGGAGGAGGCGGTGGCCGTCGGGCCACTGCGGCGTAAGTCAACGTGGGCTCCTCGGTGGCTGCCACGGCGACGGGAGCCTCTGGTTGGATGGCTCTCTGAACTTCTTCCCGCACAACTTTGGCAATGGAGAGCGTCGCTGGTCGGTTTGCGTCTGGCAGCAACCGGCGAATTTCCTCCCAGACGACCTCCCGGATGATTTCGCGGATGTCCGTACCAGGAGCGTTTTCGCTGCTAAGCAGAGCGGTTGCAGTGACGCTTGGGTGCCTCTGGTAGTGGAAAGCGCGCGCTTGGAGGGCGCGCTCGATGTTTGTTGCCTCGGTGACGAAGGCGTCGACGGTTGCCGGCTGGTTGCGAACGAGGCCTCCGAAAATGTCGTCTCTCACCCCGCGGATGAGTTTTCGTAGCTTCTTCTCTTCGGTAGCCCGAGGGTCGGCGCGGGCACTCAAGCGCAGAACGTTCTCTACGAAGCCCGTGACGCTATCGTTGGGGCCCTGGGTTCTGGTTCGCAGTAGGTCCTCGGCTCTCTCGGCGGTGGTGGTTACTGAACGTAGCCTGGAGATCGGTCTTGAAAATGTCCCTCGACGTCAAAGAGGACTCATGATTCTCGTACTAGTGCTTGGCGGTACCCTCAAGCGAAAAATAGACGTTGTGCAGGCGCTGCTCTTCGGTCCAGCAATTGTGGCGGGCAACGCGTTCATACTGGTCAATCCAGTCTTCGACGTCTTCGTATTGCTCGCCGTGGAATGGAGCAGCCGTCCGGGGTACGACGGGCAGGTAGTCGACGGCTGGAGCGGTCGGGGTCTCCGACGGGTTGGCCATCGTTGTCCTCCTTGTTTGCCTGGTCGTGGGTGGCAAGGGTCCTAACTCCGGGGGTAGGCCAAGGTTCCGGCGACCTAATCGGATCTCGGTATGGTCTTCGTTGGGTTCTTGGGGGCTTGTGTTCGGACTTGCACTGCGGGAACGCGGAGTGGAGCGCTGCACGGGTATGCGGTTACCCCGCACCTCCACCAAAATGTCACGGGTAATGGCCAAAAAACAATAAACAGGAAGAAATAAACGTTTAATGTGGCGAACTTGTGCCAAAAATAAAAGCGAGCGTTGAAGTCGGCGTAGCAGCAGGGTCGAACGCTGGGGCGAAGCTGACTGCGGCTTGCCACGCGGAGCCCTTTTTGTACACGCGTAGACTTCTCGAACAATCGGCCGTGGAAGGCTCGCGCATCGAACATTCTGACCTCGAACATTTAACAGAGTTCTCGAATTTCCGACAACAGTAAATTTCAACAATAAATAAAAGACATGTCACGACCAGGAATCGAACCCTGGCCTTCCGCGTAGAAGGCAAGCGCGATAACCGTTAGGCCACGGTCGCTTTTTTTTTATGTGTCTTTATTCAACCAACAAACATATGGACAAGCTATTTACACAGATTTACATTGTTTCCTTCAATCGGACCCAGTGCTTATGGGCGATTTTCTTTTAAAATTTTTTAATTCGTGTAAGGCTATTGAACTCCGTTATCCACTCCGGCGGGCACTCGTTCCGTTCGTATACAGAGCCTATCTGTGCAATTAAGTCAATAAAGAAGATGCGCGCCGTTTTAGGGTGACGCTCCGCATGTCTGCAGTCATCCTAGACTTCCACAGGCTAAACAAACCGAGGAGCATTATCATATCATATGGTAGGCTCTCGTGCTGTTCGGTAGATAAAAAGCAAATAGAGTGGGCTGTTATACAAAGTTATTTCTTCATAGTTCGTTTCAACACATCCCCAAAAAAAAAAACACTGCGTCCCAGCAGTACATAAAACAGTGTTCAACAGTTTCGAGGACTTTACACAGCGGGCAGTTGACGCCCCTAGGGACAACCATGCCTCGTTTACTCAGCCAGAGTTTAACAGGCAGGGTATCGCTATGCAAACGAAAGAAGAAAGCTTTGCTGAGGGCGGAATACACATCTTTTTCACATGAACTAGAACATCTTTCCCTGGTTCATCCGCATAAAGCGTCCGATACATCGGTGCGGGGAATAAATTATCAAGGAGATCGCGGTACAGCTTTTTTCGCGAAACGATGCACAAGTAATCAAGCGAGTACCTTGCTGTCAAAAATTTGAAAGAGTCGACCACAATTCTTTCACAAAGCCCACCAGGCTAGCAGGACGATCAATGCCCGAGGAAACAATAAAAGAAGGAAGGTGGGGAGCAAGCCTCGTATGGAGCATCACCTGAATGAGGGGGTTCGTCTGGTCTCTCAAAAACAGGAAACGCGAAACGGTCTGACGGAGAAATAGATGCGGCAATGCTAGGCCACCATTTTGGACTCGACGAAAAAGGTTGTCCCTTCGCATGGATTCTCCTGCATTCTTCCACACAAACAAGGCAAAAACACGGTGCATCTTTTGTATACATATTCGCGGACAACTAGAAACTTGAAGCACAAACCACACCTTCGCGGTCAGAAATATGTTACATATCATGGATCTCGTGAAAATTGACAGGTCGCAGGAACCCCAATTTGTTGTACGCTCTTTCATTTCAGAAGTTACATTTGTCCAATACATCGATGTCTGCCTTAAATGCTGGAAAGGTGCTCCAGGGTACTTGCTGGGCGAGCAACTCCATTAGATACCTTCGTAACTGGGTGCTGTGGCCCACTCGCCATGCCATAAGACACTGCATTTTCTCATGTTAATTACAGCGCCTTTAGAGACGCAGAATGCCTTGCACAATTCCAGGGCATACGCGACGCTTCTTTTGTCAGAACAGAAGACGTCGTCTGCGTACGCCAAAATTTTTACTTCTACGCCTCCCATAACATACCCGTGCACTAGCTCGCTGCGCAACACACAAACAGAGAGGCTCCAGGTATACAGCGAATAACAACGGAGACAAAGGACAACCCTGGCGCACGGACGACAGCACTTGTATTTTAGGGTTTAAAGCGTTGTTCACAAGGAGGTTTGTAGTACAACCGGAGTAGGCCATTCTAATCCCCTCTAAAACAATTTTGCCGACGTTCGCGCGTTCCAGAATTTTCCAAAAAAACTCGTGACAGACGCGGTCAAAGGCTTTATCTAAATCAATTTGAATTAATGCCACTTGGTTTCCTTCGGATTTACAACTTTCGAGAATAGACCGAGTGAAGTGTAAGTTACTCTGAATTGCTCTTCCCCTGATACTGCAGGTTTGATGCGGTCCTACTAGCTCAGTAACTGCGCGTTGTAGTCTTTCGCTAAGAATCTTTGCAAATATCTTATGATCTACATTACAGAGCGTGATAGGTCGGTATCCAGTAACTTGCCTTCGTTTTACTTCGTCATCTGATTTAGAAATCAAAAACTGTATGGCTTTGAAGGAAGGAAGAGGGCAGCGCTTTAAGTTCGAAAGCTTCGCTTATATCCTCAAAAAGAAAAGGACACAAAGAACTTTTGAACGTTTTATAAAACTCAGCACAGAGACCGTCTGGCCCAAGCGTCTTATGCATAGGAAGGTTTTCAATCGCGCGTCCTATCTCGCTTTCCGTGATTGGTTCTTCCACCCTTCCTTCGCCTCTTGAGACAACTCCGGTGCAGTACGAAGTAAGCCCTCGAAGGTCGCTGTGCCGCTCGGTTTTTTGTCGCCCCTGAAGAGGCTACAATAATGTTCATGGAACGCACGCTGGATGACATCTTTGTCATTGCTGACACACCCGTTATGTTCAATACTCGCGATTTCTTTTCCGAGCGCGTACTTTTTCTCCTCGCCTAGAGCATTCTTTGTGAGCTGCTCCCCGAAAAGAAATCTTTCAGATCGCGCTCGTATCACTGCTCCGCGATAACGCTCTTGCTGGAAGGCGTCCAGCTTGGCCTTGACCTGCTTTATGTCTGCAACGCATGACCGCGGTTTATCGCTTTCACTTTGTAGTAAATCTATCCAACATTTGCGCAGCACCTTTTCTTCGTTTGAGGCCAAAACTTGGAGCTGCAAGGACCTTTCTATTGCGAGTTGTTTTATTTCCTGCTTAAAATATTCCCATCTCTCTAAGAAACTAAATTGTTTCATCATGGTTAATTTTCCACAAGTCTTCGTCACTCACTCAATAAAAATATCATCTTTGAGAAGTCTAACGTTAATTTCCAGAGCTCCCAGTCAAACTTTTTTTTTGGTTGCATATCTTTACTACCCGTAGTCACTGTTACTAGACAGTGATCACTATAGAATATCGGACTCACGTCGTAGTTCGTTACTTCGCTGGCAATATCGGCTGATACATAAATACGATCCAAACGCGCGTGTGAAGAGGACTGAAAATGGGTGAACCGAAGTTCGGGTTTCGCATCTGTCAGTGGCGCAGCGTTTTCTAAGCCATACTTATTCAATATGTTCTTCAAAAATTTTGCGCACCTGTCTGTATGCATCTCTCCTGGCGCTCTGTCCTCCCTTCTGCAAACGCAATTATAGTCCCCTAATAAGACAACCGCACGATCGCACTCCAGGTATGGCTCGAAGTCCGAAAAGAACTCACATCTGTCACTGACTCGGTTTGGTGCGTATATACACAGAACCCTCCACTTTTGATTGTGCAACGTGAAGTCGCCTATTATAAACCTACCTCTTGCGTCCGCGACTATATTTAAATCTCTCAGTTCTACTGCTTTAGAGAGAAGTAAGAAACAACCGGCCGAGAGACCCGCAGCATGGCTGACACATACTTCGTATCGGCTTAAAAAAGGTCTTAAAGCACGCTCAATGTTGTCGTCATGTTCCATTTTAGCTTCCTGAAACGCAAGTATGCCGATGTTTAACTCGCTTAGTAAACGCTGTAACTGGTACTGTCTTTTCCCCCGAGTTAAAGCCTCGAATGTAGAGTGTTCCGATACGAATTGGGGATGGTAGGTCCGTTATTCTTTGTTTGTTTGTGTGACGCTAACTGAGGGTTACGCACTTGCTGAGAGGTTACAAAGAAAAAAAAAAAGGAAAAGAGAACACTCGAAAATCGGGCTGACGTACACTCACTTTGAGTCTTTGTGTCTACGTACGTCCTTGGCAGTACCTGGCTTTGTTGTTTTTCGGCTCTTTTTCGTGCCTTTCCCGTGATCCTGCTGGGTTTCGTCAAGAGTGTCTTCCACTGACGCCGTCGGGGAGACTTGTGCGAGCGTCCGTTTGTCTAAATGGACCGACGCGTCGATCATGTCCACTTGATCTGTGTCCTCGTCTCCCTCCTGGAGTGGATGGTGTACGAAGTCGTTGTCGGTAGCCTTTGCCACTTCCTCGACCGGCTTTGGTTGACATCTGGGGGGTGGTGGCGATGTTTCATGCGCCTCCCTTACGGCATTCGTGGGTTCCTTGGCATATTGGGACGAAGTCGCTGCCTCGTCGCTTGGACGGGTTGTGGCCGGCTTCTTGGTTCATCTCCGGTCTGCCCCTCTGGCAGGTCGCTCGCAGCGGTGTCTTCAGCCTCTACCTCATCCATTATTAGGTCATTCACGTCTTCGTTTCGGCGTTCTCGGGCGATGAAGGCGTACGTCTTTACGCAGCTTTCGCTGTCGTGTCCATAGCGATGACACTCGTTACAACGCGGAACTCGACAGTTACGGTGGATATGTTCAGTACGGCGGCACCGGAGGCACAAAGGAGCCCTACCAGGAACGATGACTAGCACTTTGCATCCTTCTATGCGTGGCTCGTGCGGAATGTCTTCCATAGTCGTACCTTCCTTTAGCGTCATTTGGACGAGTCGCGTATTAGACTCGACGTTCTCCAATCCCTTCTCACGCAAATGGTCACGCCTAATGTCCGTCACCTTGCCGAAGCGTTCGAGGTCTCGACGTACCTGGGAGTTTGGCACGTCATAAGGAACCCAATGCAGCTTGACTTTCACCTCCGTGTTGGCGGGGTCAAAAGCGAGGCAACGCCCCCCTTTGATCCGAAGTTCTTTGGCGTCTACCAACCGTTGCTTTGCGGAGAGCGAGTGCAGCCGAAGCATCCAAGCATGATTCATTTCGTGGGCTCCCGCCGACGCCAATTTTTGCAGGATGTTCAGCCTTTCCAATTTTTCCTTGAAATCTTGAATCTGATAAGGCCGGTAGCGCATATCACAGTGCAGAAAAACTGCGTTCTTTGCCAGATAACCGGTGGGCAGGGGTGGCAGAATGATCTTGTACTCCTCAGCATTTTCAGAAACAGAAGAACCGCGGCCAGGCCTGGCCGTTGCTGCCGCTCCGTGGGAGCCCGACATCGCACGTCCGTACTCGGCGGAGGCCAGAAGTGAACGCCTGGCCAGGCCAGAAGTGAACGCCTGGCCAGGCCACGGGCGCACCGCCTAATTGGTCTGCTGCGCTCGCGGCACTATGGTCTGGGGCCTGTGATTTTTTATGAAATGCCGGACGGAAGTCAAAAGCCAATAGCATTTGCCTCGCGCACTCTCACAAGCAGTGAACGTAACTACGCTCAAGGAGAGAAGGAAGCGCTTGCTATTATCTTCGGCCTCAAGCGATTTCATCGCTATTTGTGTGGACGTCGCTTAAGTCTGTACACTGATCACCAGCGTCTGTTGGGCATTCTAAAACAGGCGAAACAAATTCCAACACTAGCAGCCACAGAATCTAAGGATTAGCTGTGACACTTCCTGCATATCAGTACAAGCTCAAGTTCCGGAACGGCCACGACATGCAAGTTGCGGATGCGTTATTAGGGCTGCCACCAGCGGCGAAAGAGAAGGATGACGTCCAGAATGTCTAGTTGCATTCGACGCAACGCCGCTCATCGCCCAACAAGTGACGAGGGAAACAAAGCGTGATTTGGTCCTCACGGCAGTTATCAACTACACGCTCTCGGGGAGGCCAAGAAAGTATCCCGAAGAAATGCGAGCGTTCTTTGTGAATAGGTACGAGCTGTCAGTAAAAGGGGCGAGGATGTTTGACTTAAGGACCTCGAGTCATCATCACCAAACCATTGCAAGCCCACGTATTCGCTCTACTGCATGAAGCCCATGCAGTAGAGCGAATGTGTTAGCCCTATCTTACGTTTGGTGGCTTTTTCTCGACAAGGAAGTGGAAGACACTGTACGCCTTTGCCGTATTTGCCTAGGCGTCCTTCAGCGAAGACTCCCGGTCCACTGCAGCCGTGGCCCTATCTAACCAGAGTGTGGCAAAGCGTTTACAAGGACTATGCAGTCAAAAACAGAGTTAACTTCCTCGTGCTGGTCGACGCTTACTCCGAGTGGATCGAAGCTTCTTGCATGAGTAAAAGGACAAGTGCACAGACAGCCGAGAAATTAGACATACTCTTCGCAGCCTACGGCTACCCGGAGGAACTTGTAACCGACAAAGGCCGACAGTTTACCTCGGACGAGTTTCAAGAGTTCCTGCAACACCGTGGTATCAGGCATACCAGGACACCTCCCTACCACGCTGCATCAAACGGAGCCGCTGAAATACAGGTGCGAACCACTAAAACTTCGCAGCTCAAGCAAGCGCTTCGCCACAACTCAGCAGGAGCGTAGCGCACAACACAAGAGCGCACTAACGACTTCTTGTTGTCGTACAGGTGCACGCCAAACTACACGACAGCACAGACTCCAGCCGAGCTCTTGCTAGAGCGAGTGCCTAGCATAAAGTTGTCTCTGCTCAAGCCATGCATTGCAGGTGACATAGCGGATCGTCGGCAAAGGAGCGACGACCAACTCAGCCAGCAAAGAGGTACAGCGGACTGTTTCTGGGTCCACGAGAAGCTCTACGTCAAAACAACGCGAGGAGAAGCCGAATCATGGCAGGAGGAAATCGTCGAACAAGTCCTCAGCCCCGCTACGTATCTCGTCAGAGTAGACGACAACGTGCAATTCGTCCATGCTGACGACCTGCGGAAACGATCGTGCATTGCACCGAGACCACCTTCTACACCAAGTCAACACGTCACAGCGGTCCCGGACTGTCGATGAGATGATCAACGCAAACCTTGGTAGAAACTCCAGCCAACAGAGGCCAGTGTTGCAGTTGAAGAGCTGCGGACCGTGCCTGATCGTCAGCGCAAGAACCCTAACGCCTCAACGAGGGATCACAGTCGTTCGATGGCCAAGTCGAAGGCGACATGATGTCATCACCAGCAACCTCATCTCATGGCGTTGCAGACTTCAATGGGAATCTGACGGCTTGAAGCATCCCCGAAGAAAGGACGTCGACCGCCGCAAAGGATCAAGGTGAAGCACCGGCAAAGCGGCGAAGCATTCGCACCCGGCGACCTCCCGACAAGTACCAAGCCGATGATCAGAGAGCGAAGGCCAAATAGTCTAGATTAATTTACAAACCTTTCTTTTGTTAAGAAAGGAAGAGTGTCATGTCTAATTAAAAACGCTACCTTGACGTCAGCGCCCTGGCGTCATCGCCCCAATAGCGGCGGCTAAATAAAGAGAGTGTCCAACAAATAAACACCCTTCTTTTGTTCCATTCCCGCCGACTGGGTTTGGTCTTCCTATCTCGGCCACAATAGAACAGCGTGTCCGCGATCTCTGAGCATTGTTTTTGTTAACAGAAAAACAGGCCACGCACAATTGTAATCGCAGTCTTCTATGGTTACCACCATAAAAGCTTGCGACCCAATAAAGGCGTCGGAGCAAGGCACCTGGCAACACTGCATGTTCGAGGCCACGGAGGCCTCGTTACCGCCACAGTAACAGCGCCGTGTGCAACAAAATATAGTTCTTGTTTTTCTTTAGTATTTTTTAACGGCAATTCGATTCGCGGGATATCATTTCTATTGACACTACGCTACTCTAGACGGCAGAAAGGCGAGGCATGACTTTTCAACGAAACACAATTCGGATCAACACTTCTCTAGAACCACGTGGGCTTTGAAGGATGGTTGAACGATCACAGCCCTGCAATCGACCACTTCCGCTCAAAGCGTCGCCATTGCATTAGCCCCCCCCCCCCCCCCCCCCCAACACACACATACACAGATTCGGTGATATATTGAGCGAATGGTTGCCCCACGAAATGTTCCCGAAGAGCTCGCTACCTTAGCGGACGGCAATGTTGCGATGGTAGACGTTCCCCTGAAGTTAGTCGGTTTTGCAGCAGGCGACTCTTGGTGAGCAGACGGCAGCCGGTTCCTCCGTGCCTCGAATTTGGTGCAGTGACACAAACGCTCCCGTGACGTGGTGTCACGCGCGTAGCTCCGACGACCCTATTGGGTAGCGGTGGCCGTAGCCTCAACAGTACGCCAAGATTGCCACGGCTGCTGCCGCCAGAGTCGGTGGGATTATCGTCGTTCTTTCCAGAATTCGTGGGTAGATCGGACTTTACAGAGAATTGTAGTTTTGAGTAAGTATCTATCTTTTCTCCGCTTAAAGTCGGGAAGCATGCGATGAGTACATAAAAGTATGCTCCTTGGTCTCTAGGGCGAAGTATCCGAGCGGTGTTGGCGGCCATGAAATTACTGTAGGATTCCATCGTCACCTACAGAAAACGCTTCGCGTATTCGGAATTACTTATAGATTTCGTCGTACGCACGTTTTGCGTAATAGCAAAAACAAGATATACGTAGAAAACACTTCCTGCTGTTACGCGTTCAATCCCAGAACGAAAGCAAAGCAAAGCGGAAAAAACACCTGGTCCCGTCACGTGATACCGGTATCTACGGCGTCATTGAGCGATCGCAACGCTCCAATCGGTCTCGCTCAGGGCTAATAGACGCTGTTTCCACGAGCATCGGCCCCTCCCTCAACCCCCACGGCCCGCCTCCCGTCGTTCAGCGCGCCACCCTTTTGAGGACGGCTGCTAGGGTAACTGCAATGTATTCTAAGCACAACGTCTGGATGGCGTTTCACTGCACCCCATCGAACACGTAGTTTTGAAACAAATCTAGATGGCGCTTAAAACGACAAGAAGCAGCCGAAAAAGCCGCAAAAAAAAAAGAAGAAAACTGCGGACCAGTGTTGTTAAAAAGGGCAAGTCGAGTTCCTTTCATTTTATGACACGTCCAACAAGAGCGCTCGAAATCAGAACTCATAACTACAGCGAACCTTATCTTATCGGCCAGCAAGAGCACGCGTTTTACATTCTTACAACCTCATGTCACAGATATTTTCGTGTACAGTGGACCCTACAAAAATAACACTCGCTCCTGTCCTCACTTCAGTCTGCCAGCATTTCCTCGTGCGACCCCTTGTCTCAGAGAAGAAAACAAAAAAGGAAAAAAAGAAGAGCGGTGTGCATCTGTCCGGGTGAGCCAATAAGTATGTAATTTCTTTCTCCGGAGAGCCTAAGCTATACTTCGTTTTAGCTTCCGTCCGACCGCAGCCAAAGCTGCGTGTGGCCGGAGCCAATCAAAAGCCGGCAATAGGTCACGCGATCTCGCCTGCACTTTGTATCACTCCGCCGCGCCGCTGGTCGGCCGCGCCGCCTGCGCTCGCCGAGTATTTCGTCTGCTACGGGTGTATCAACGATATCGTCTGCTACAGGTTTAAAAAGTGCCCTTTCACGTTCTAAAACTTAGTGACAGGGGATGTCATTACGTAGGCTGGCCGCTGGCGTCTGTGTCCGAGCTTTCCACCTGGGTAGCTAAACTCGTGGAGCAAAACATTCTTCGCTTTCTGACGTAGCGGGGGGAGTGACCAAAAGAACTCCGCAAAGTTTCCTCCTCCCTGCGCGCGCTCAACCTCGCAACTTTTGACGAAAAATCCCCCGCGATCCCTAGGCGGTGCACGAGAACACGAGACAGCGCGGGGAGGCGAGCGTTCACGCCGCTCGCTGTACGCAGGCTGTACGTTGTCTTTGAGCCCTCTAGCGCCGACAATCCCGCCATGCCTCGCCCGGGCGAGGAGCGAGAGCAGACGACGAGAGTGAGTCTGCTACGATGCGGCATTCGCACAGCGGAACTGAAAGAAAAAGTTGGTTTTCTGTTCAAAACCGCGTCCCGCGGGTTACAAACTCAAACGCGAGCTTGAATTGTAAGCGTCTGATATTTCATGAAGGGAGGAATTGACGACACGTGTTTTATTTGCAAAATTTGAGTCGCTTTGTTGTCGTACAGACGCTGAAACCTACCGGTGTGTAATAAAGGCTCAGGACCAACACAGAGGCCGCGAGATCTCGCATCATCTGTGTCCGGGTGAAAAGTGGAACATTTTTCGACAAAGCTCCCACAGCAGAAACCTGTGACGCATTCACTCAGCGTCCGGGAAGGCTAAACATGGAGACGTTGCCCGAGACTCAAGCAAAGTCATATTTGAACGGCAGCTATCTTGCCCCTTCGTATTTTTTTTTTTTTTTGAGAAAGCTCTCGTTCCTAATGCCCTCACCAGGAAAATAAAAAGTCCTACGAAACGTATTGCTAGGTGTTTCAAAGAACTAGATTTAAGCCGTACCCTTTCAGTGGTTCACTCATATTACTAAGCTTAAAGCGAAGCAAGCTCTTGCGCGTACAGTGCCATCAATTTCCTCAAGTGTATGCTGTTTTGTAGTCAGCTGGTTTCGGAAACTTACGCCGTCTGTAGATATCTCTGACAGCCGAGTTCCTTAATTGGAAGTCATCGCAAATATAAGTTACACGTTGTAGAAACCAACGTTTATAGATAAACGATGACAGCGACTGGCGCTCTCGCATTCCCACCCATCACGTCGACCAAAAAGGCGCTAGTTTCGGTTTGAGGTCGGTACTTTTCTACAAAATCTATGGCGACAGCATCAGTCTGCACTCGGTGCATTTGGCAAGTTCGTTCGGGGCATGTTCTCCGTGCAGCATTCCGCGGGTGCAGTGCATTAGAACTATCACAATGCAAGTCTGGATCGCAGATCGGGAGCCCGCCACTGGCCTCACCAACGGCCATTGCTTGACAACAGGCAATACGCCGCATCCTGTCTAGATCTCACTTCGGTTTCGTCCTTGTTGTTTTGGCGTATTGCACCATGAGGCAATACACGCAAGTCTAAGGGAGAAACACGCAAAAATATGAAGCTTGTACGCGGTGCTCGAGGGGAGTATTTTATGACGTGCGGCGATGATTATATCTGGAGCTTGGAGATCGAATAGACATTCGTCAAAAGTTCGAACATCGATTAAACACAAAATGGGACAGAGGACCACAGACTTTACCGACGTCGCTTGCTTCGGTTGCAAAATAAATGGCACGTACAGCGCCTGAATGGCATGCTCCGAGTTTCAGTTTGTCACGGAAGTCCTCACAGCAGTTCAAAGAAAAAGCTTTCACCATGAAGTACTGTGCGTGCACAAGCGGTTAAAACGATGCGAATGCCCCCAGTAAAGGCCTTCTAACTTATCGTTTGCTGAGCTTTGATGACTCCGGAATCACGGATGACTCCACAATAACTCTCGGTAGCCCTTGTCTCATTTAACACATCACAGTTAACGCCCAACAAAGTCGCGACCGCGACCCTCAACCACACAACATTTAGTTAAACAAGATTGGTATTCTAACGCGTTTAATATTCTTGCCCACAATATTAACTGTTATTTTCGGAAACACGATAGAAGTTTCATGGTAGAGAACAACCTACTAACGTAATAAAATTGAGTTTTCTCGTTTCTCCTATAGCATGCATTAGATCGTGTCAAGCGATGACTGCCGGTGGTGGCGCTCGACCCCAGCAATACAGGCCTCTATCCGCGATCTAGCCTCCTAAGAAATCAGTGGTGGCAATGCTATTAGACAAAAATCGTTTATTTGCATCGGTACACCCATACCTGCCGGATGTCGGGACGAGGCGCAAAACCGCACATCCGGCCAATATTGAAGCCGGTTTTCGGCCGAAATTGCCTCGACACTTGCCAAGAAGCAACGTGCTGTTTCGGCGACCCGTTGGTGTAATTTATTTGTTCAGTCATATTATTGGGTCCCGGACCACTGTGTACACCCCAAACAAGAAAGGTACTGTGTAATTACACCTTGACGAGAAGCAGGCACGTAGCCAGAATTTTGTTTAGGGGGGGGGGGGGGGGGGGGGGGGGGGGCGGGCGTTCATAACAAAGTGCTCTATGAGGGGGAGGGGGGGAGAGGAGGCCCCAGCAAAATGGAAGATTTCGGGGGGGGGGGGGGGGTGGCCTTATGCCCCCCCCCCCCACCTGGCTACGTGCCTGACGACAAGGGGTATTGTACTTTTCCATCTTTATAAAAAGGTGTAGTGCATTATCACACGTTTTAAGAAACGTGTTTAAAAAATCACACATTTTCGAAGGTGCGAGGTTTACATTTTTTTTATACCGTCTATTGCTACAGTTATTAGGTTGTTAGTTATGGGACACCCCACTTAAATGTATAGCCTGACGAGAAGGCGTATTGTAGCTTTACGTCTTAATAAAAAGGTGTAGTGCATTATCACACGTTTTAAGAAACGTGTTTAAAAATCACACATTTTTAGAGGTGTGAGGTTTACATTTCTTTTGTAAGGTCCATCGCTACACTTATTAGGGTGTTATTTATGGGACACCCCACTTACATGTATAAAGGTGTGAAAATGTTTAATGTGTATATACCTCTAACGAAAGAAAATCTCTTCCATGTGATTACATCGCGTGCCGATGAAACGATCTGTCGATGACACGTCGTTCGATGAACTGATTTGACCACCAATGAGTGACGACTGCCAGTAGAATTTCGGGGAAATAATTCTGCCGGCTGCCAGGAGACTCGACCCTGCCCAAGAACTACCCCGGTCCTTCTTTGTTTCGCAACACTCTGAATTGTATACCAGCTTATTAATACCTCTTCGGATATTACAAAAAAAAAAAAAAGAACGATAGCAGCCGCGAAAACTCTGACAGCCCGGCTCACAGTCATGTGGGAGACTGACAGGTGCTCGTCAGTCGCCACCATGCCTTGAAAGCTACCAGTTCCGAAGAACCGGAGCGCGCAGAGAACTTGTTGTTCCACGGTCATGGTAGACGCGATTTTCCGCCGCCTCAAAGTCCGGGCGCCGAACGAAGCTCGTCGCAGTCAACGCACAACGGCTTTCGATAGCCGGTACTGTCGCCGAAAGTCGTCGTCGGGGAGTTGAAAGGTGTCCCCGATGGTTTCAGTAGCGACGCCGACGGTGGCGGAAGATAAGCTCGGCCGCAGCGTACGGCACCGCCATGTTGACAAAGTTTAACTTCGCCTCGATCCGAAGCGAAGATCTCGAGCTCAAACCACGGCTCTCGCAAAGTTTGGAAACGTCACTTTGACGTCAGCGACAACTTCGACAAACGAGGTTTCTTTTTCACACAAACTTCGGAGAGATTTTGAGCGTCAGCAGGTCGCCTAGGGACAATCTGCAAAGCATTAATTTTAGCTTGGCGTAGGGATGTAGGGACAAATGGGCGCTACGTCATCGGCGAAACCGTTCAATCAGCGGGCTCCTCGCGCCCCTCACGCGCTGCACGCGCGCCTCGATGAACTTTGCTACATTCTGCCTCTCTCAAAGAAATGAGCGTTCGAATGATTGACACCTCGCTCGGCGCGACGTCAGCGTCGCAAGAGTCCAATTAGCGCGTTCCGCAAACTTGGGGCACAAAGTTGTACTTGACGAGTTTAGCGACCCTGTTCGGCATAGTTTTGAGTTGCAAGTACACGTTGCAGGGTCCCCGATGACCCGACCGTCGATGTTTCCTTGTATTGTTTGGGTATACCAGAGCTCGAGGCGCAGTCCTTTCCACCAGCCCCTCGGCGTTCAATGTGATCGGCAGGTAAAGGGGTGCCCTGATTTCGCCGCGTATCTGCATTGTAGTGGCCCGGACGTTTTGCTTGTTTACAACGCATTCGCGGTACGACGCGGCCGGAGTCTCCTGCCGAGTTTGAAAGTAGACATTCATCACGAGTTCTCGCGCCTGACGCCCAAACGTGCCTTTGCGAAAGGGCGTTTTGAAGCGACTCGGTGAGGAAAGCAGCGAAGGACATCATTCGGCGATTACAGGAACGAAATCACACAGAAAAACCGAGCGCTGCAGCCGTGTTGCCAGCGGATATACATGTTTTCACCAAACCACATGCATTTATATATATTAATAGAAACATAAACTTCAGGGATTTGATTCCTTTAGTTGCAAATCATTCTCAGCAGTACACATCTGGAAGATTGTGCAGTTTATACGCACAGAACAGTTATTTTAAAATAAATTACTGTTGTGAACTACTTTGTGGTGCGTAGGAATGCTCTTCTCGAAGTTGCGAACCGTCCCTTAGCCTTTGGCTGCGCTCGGACGGAAGCTGAAACGAAGTATAGTGAGCTTATGTTAGTCCGGTAACGGGTCTTCTTCCTTCGGCCTGGTACGGCGAGGAGGGCCGGGAGTTCTACAGATATAGCTAAAAACTGGGAATTCAACTGAACTCTAGTGTTTTACGGGTACAACGCTACTGAAATTTACCTGGGGTTTTCATTTCTCATAAATATGGCTGAATAGAAAAACTGACTCTCTTGCATAAATAATCTGATGCAAGGAAGCTCTAAGAAAGCGTATAGGTGCGTATCGTTCGTCGTTTAAAGCGCGACGAAATTTTTTTTGTTGTTTTTTTCAGCTGGTGCTGTTCTTTTTATAGACTTACAAAACAATATTTTCTATTTTTGCTTTATGGGTTAATGGTTATCTTGAACATTATTCTGTAATTCTTTCAGAGTGAATGAGTTCCCTGGTACCACTTTCAGCGTTGTTATATAGAGATTTAACGAAATGATGTTATGTTGCTTTTGTCACTTTATTGGTGACTGTCTGGTTTCATTTTCTTGGTATCGTCGTTGTTGTGCAGCGTTCGTTTTTGTTGATGTTCATTTTAACAGTTCTGATGGTCCTTATCACTAGAGCCCTGCGCGGATAACAACCTGATCATCTGGATCCGATCCAGATCCACGGACTTTATTTTATATCCGCATCTGAACCGCATCCGCAATGTTCCTGAATACTTGTATGCGCATCTGATCCGCATCCACAGACTTTGTATACGTATCCGACCGCATCCACAGAATTCAGAACCGTATTCGATTCTCAATCTGCGCATTAATTTTACATCGTAAAATCAAGCATGACTAAAAATTAAAAAAAAAAATAACACGTTTAGAAAACTCTGTAACGCGAAATTAGAGCCCAGCACTTGAGGAGAAAAAGGGGAGAGTACGGACGGGAGGGTATGCCCCTCCTTCTCCTCCGTACCCTCCCCTCCCTCTTCTCCTCCTCCTTTCTACCTTCCACTAAGGTCAGTGGAGCACAAAAAGAAAACCCTGATCCTGAGAGGAGACCCCTCTCGTCGGATCTGAGCCCATTTCGTCCATGGGCTCTTCAGGCAATGCCGTCAGCTGACCCTTGGGGGCCAAATGCCTTGACAGCTCACCGGGCCTCCTCGGGGCAGAGGTACAGGATGGCTCTCCCTACCCCGAGGGGCAAAGAGGCAGGGGGAGCCAACAGCTGTGTTCTGGGGAGGATGCTTACCCAGCAGCAACCTTCCGGTTGGGACGCGGTACCACTGGCGTTGGTCTCGTGAGTTTAAAAGGGGACTTCGATGTGGCCCGCAGATTATCCGGAGACTTCTGCGATCCCATTGATGCCATCACTGGCGATACAGGTCCCCTCCGCAGCTATACCCGCTCTTAGACAGGAAAGAAAGACGATTCTTTGCCTGTAGGTAGATGTTTTCGTCAACCTTTATTGTAAGAATTTTCCATTCCTGTTTCCATTGCAAACAGCTTCGAGAGTAGGCAGGGTGACGACCGTCACAGTTCACAAATTGCGATTAGTTTTCAACGCTTCGTACGCTTTTTCATGGCCGAACTGAACCGTTGGCACTAGAAGCACCACTTAGGGTTCGCAACTTATGGTCGAATGCAGTACTCAAGGCAGCCTGCCTTTATAGTCTCAGTGAGAGTGGTGCTGTCAAAAGTAAATATAACATCCTTGTTCTTGCGATCTGTGGCATGACAGCCAACGTTGTTTGTAGTGACAAAGGTGACGAATGGAAAGGGGTGTAGGAAATCTCTAAAGCTACGAAAGGTCAAAGCTAGGGAGGCCTACAAGTAATGGAAGGTGGCTTATGTGGTGCTGCGCACGAGACAAAGGAATATCGGTGGCCCGGAGTCAAGCGGGCACACCGAGCAAGGAAAGAGATATCCAAATAGGTCGAAAGCTCAAACAAGACTGATTTATGAGGCAGTGCAGGGCACGCACCTCCCGAATTTAGGGTCGAGCTGGTGCGCTTGGAGTGGCACGCTGTAAAGAAGCGCGCCGAAAGAAAATACAAATACTACAGTGATGCGCCATGCCGCATTAACTCTCCGACTGGAAGGGGTCTCCACAAGCTCAGCGTCAATCAAATCTAGCAAGTCGTCCCCGGATATAAGTCTTTAACTGGTTTTAGTTTTCGGTGAGGAATGACACTAACTTTCTAGTCCGACAGTGCGTTGAGTGCCAGAAGGGCATCACTCTGCTGCTTAGTATTGATCTTCACAAGGAGGGCTCCCGTCGACATTTTCTTGGCGCTACATTTTTGTCCCACAACGCCTTCAAGTACCTTAGCAACTCTTAGGCGACAGTTTACTAAGGGACTTATCGCTTTCAAGGTGTGGGATTATAAACTTGGTAAACTTCTCAAAAACAAGACAATTCATTAGTACTTCGGTGCCAAATGTTTAGGTGCCCGATCAAGGAAAGGTTTATGTTTAGGACCCAGAGTAGATGGCAGGATGATTCGGTGCCCCGGGTGCACCGCTCAACACGGAGCCCAACACGGTAGTAGGCACTGTGCCTAACAAAACGTTCTATGCTTACAACAGTACAGTACCAGTACTGCTTAGGCACATTACCCAGGCGTGGTTACACAAACCGGACCTAATGCCACATAAGTTTGGTGCTCGCTGCCTCAGAAGGTAAAAAAGAGAGGAAGATAACGTACCAGAATGAGAACGGAGAAGATGAAAGTGAATGAAGAAAGCAGAAGACGCGACTGATGGAATATCCTAGCCGGGCCTTAGCAGGACACCCGTCTATAAGATGAGTAAAGGCCGAAGTGGTGTATTGCCTCGCCTGGTGGGATCCGAGGGGTTTAAGCCTACCGCGGGCTTACTTCAACAACCAGGATGCCCTTCTACAGCGATACCTATCATGGGATCTCTCCACCACTAGAATTTACATTCGTTGTTGATATAGTAGTAGTAGTTGCTGACATTGTAGTTGGCGTACGAGGGCGGAGGCTGTCAGTTGTCGATTTTTCCATATCATTGAAAAAGAACGTCCGCCTCCCGGGGATTCGAACCTGGGTCCGCCGCGTGCGAAGCGGAGGCATTACCACAGAGCTACGCCACAGCTTTTGTTTCTTTATTGTAACGCAAACAACTCAGATCAATTCGATTTAAAAATGCGCTGCAAGACTTCAGCGTGGCACGTTAAAAGGCTCTCATATCCAAAAGCGGTTAGAAAGTCCTAGCCAATGGGGCTTAGTCTCGCGCGTGCAAAAACACTCTCGATCTGCTTCACAAGAGAGAATAAATAAAAGCGAACTTCTTTGGCAATGGGGTCGGCGTCATGCATGAGCGCCAAGTACTACGAAGACCCAAAAGAAAAAAAAAAAATTAAATGGCACGCAGCCATCGTTCATCACTTCCAAAAAATTTGAAAAAACGAATGCCAGACGGGGTGATACACAGCTCTTTCTTTAGCGTGCGCTGGAACACGTCCCAAAAAAATACGGAATCCCTGCAAAAAAAAAAAAAAATAATAATACATGCTCAATAGTCTCAGGTTGCTTGCATAAAAAACAATTAACCGTCCACGGAACAACAATACCTTTTTCCTTTAGCCACACCTTGACCGGCGACGTATTGGTGTGTAACTTAAGGAAGAACGCTTTCACCGAAGGCGGTAAACAGATACGCTTAACTCGGCTTAGCACATATTGGCCACTATGACAAAAAGCAGTTCGATACGTCGCCGTCGGTAAATCTGACTATCAAATCGCACGCGAGTGTTTTCTTGCTCACTAAAGACTAATAATCGAAAGAAAAACGAGCAACCAAAAACAATACAGTATCAACGACCCCCTTTCGAAAACCCACGAGTCTTGTTGGCTCGCCACCATAAGAGGAAACAAGAAAGAATGGCAAATGAGGAGACAGTTTTGTTTAGATAACCGTGCGGATAAAAAGGTGCTCTTGCTCTCGAAAAAAAAAATGTGACACGAAGTTGTTTCACAAATAAATGGGACTGCCCGATTCAATCCGTTACGTACCCTGTGAAAGAGGTTGTCTCGATCGCCTCATGCGTTCTGAGTTAGATTCCCGAATGAACACAGCAAAAAGCACAGGGATACTTCTGAAAATTAACAGGGCCAAAATACACACCAAATCCTTGAAATAAAAAAAGAAAAAGCATTGCAAACTGTCACCCTCACAAAGATGGACAGATCACGATGCTTACAACGAGAAGCGCGGCTGTCCAGGTCGGTGGCGACCCCCGACCAAACGGATTTGGTCTCGCGGTACGAATTTAAGGGCACACCGAAGTATGCGCAGGGCTCGCGGTCCCAGCTTACGCCCTCGTACTCTGAAGGCGTTGGGGCCCATGCGCCGTGCCAGAAACCGCGGCACTTGTCTCAGTTAAAAGCTGCGGCGGTAGCGTTACAAAAATATTTCACCAAAGCGACTGCGGCACTGACACTTCGCTTATCACTGGAAAGCACTGCAATAACTTGTGCGTTATTCACATCTTTTATCTCAGCATTTTTCAGTCGTAAGCCCCGTCTACCTTTGCTGTTTAAAACACTTAGGCACAATATTTACAAATACAAATTAAACAAAAGCGACGTCATAGGGCATCCTTGCCTTACGGACGTTCACACATGAATCTGCTCAGTCACTTCTTCGTTTACAACGAGCCTTGTGGTGCAATCTTCATAGTCCATTTTGACACTTTCCAAAATGGCCTCACCCAGGTTACACGTTTTAAAACATACAAAGGGACGTCATCCTTGACACGATCGAACGCCTTATTTAGATCTATTCAAAGCATGGCTACTTGGCTCATGCCCCCATCACGTGCTTCTAACACGCTGCGCGCGGCATCTACATTCCTCATGATAGTTGCTCCTTGGATCCCACATGTCTGGTGTTCCCCCATAAGCTTACAAGCAACCATCTGAAATCGTTGCGCTAAACGTTTTGGAAAAATCTTTGTAATCAATGTTACAAAGTGTGATCGGGCGGTAGCCCGTGACTTGAGGTTGTTTCGTGACATCGTAACTCTTCGGGATGAAAACAGCATACGCGCGCGTATAAGACGGCGGTAACACTTCCTGTTCATACGCTTTACTACAACACACTGGCGAGAACGCCCTTGAACGTTTTGGAGAACTCGGCACATATTCCATCGGGTCCCGGCGTTTTTGAAATTGGCCGGTCGTCTATCGCCCGTTCGACCTCCTGAATAGTAATCGACAGCGACAGGTTTTCCGTCTCCCCTTCCGCTAACTGCAGGCAGCGATTCTAGAAGCTTCCCACACGAGGGGTCTTTTCTTCCCTGAACTTTCGTCTCAAAGAGCCGCTTATAGTGCGCAACAAACGCCTGCTGAATACTGCTTGAGCTCGTGCTGTAACGCCGTTGACATCGATTTTAGCTATCTCGTTCCGTAGCGCGTATCGCTTCTTGTCGGCTAAGGCCCGTTTCGTTGGCTGCTCACCCAGGAGCAGAGTGTCGAACCGAAATTTTTATCGGTTCGGTTCCGGTTCTGTTCCGGGGAGCAAAAAATAACGGTTCGAACCGGTTCGAACCGGTTTGAACCGCTAAATTGAGAATATATTTTCGCGTTCTTCTGGCTATATACGCAATTTACGCCGTGAAACGATTAACTATATAGTTTCTTCGATCGGCTGTGCAATTTACTTGTGTTTCTTAGGTACCAAAAATATTTAATTCAGTTATTTAATTTCGACGCAAGAGTAGAAAAAAATCTACATTAACATACATAACGTCGTGTTCATACGACTCCACATCCCTTTGTTTACCAGTAACATATATTTTACCTGAATCAAAATGTTTAAGTACAAGAGTAAAGAGTTGACCTGGTTGGTACATACCTGTAAATAGATCAGCTTCAAATTTAGAACTATACTGTGTTTTATCGTGCTTTTTTCGTGTTTAAGGAAAATTCTAAAGTTCAAGCTGATCTATTTGCACGGTATAAAATGTTGTCGCAAAGTGTGGTAGGTCGCCTAAAATACCCGTGTTTGGTTTAACTTTGTGTCGCAGTGTCAAAAATGAAATCGTGATTGTGTCCTTGAACTAAGGAATTAATTACATCACATAAAATTATAAAATGAGCACCTCGTGCTCATGCTAATTATTAAATAAGGTTTACGCAATACACTTCACAATATATATATGTATATGATGATGACACAACTGAGCTAAAAGCAATGAAATTTTCAGAATGTAACAAAAGTTTTAGGATAATTCCTTTCAGTCTATTTTTATAGGAACACCGAGCGGCAATCCAAATGCTTGTTGTTCTAACCAAACATTGTTTACACTCAGCACCACATGTATGCCACTAATCATGCAGCAAGAAATAGTCGCAATTGTTCACTCTAATCTATGTGCACCTTCGCACTCAGATCGAATCTGGCCCAATATAGCGCTTGCCCAAGTGAAAATTTTCTTATACAGAATAAGCTGGCATAGCCTGGCTGTTGAGGTTTGTTCTTGACAAGATGCCGGTCAATTTAATTTGCAAATGAGCATCACCTTTGCTAACTGATGATTTTAACTCGATAGCGTTAAGGAGCTCATGTCGCAGAAAAGCCGATGTCGGTGGCGTGACTGGAAAATCCTGATTGGTCGATAGGTTCATACGTCAGAGCTACATACCCAAGCGCAAGAATTTCAAGCAACCCACAATGCTCACGTGAAACGTGACATCACGCGTGGAATGAGAGTGATTAAAACATGACATGTAATGCGAATTAAAGGTCACCGTATGTCTCAAATGATTTCACTTTTAAAAGTAATTATTTTGCCTTAAAGAAAAAAAAAATTTAGAATTTTAGGTAGGATTCGAACCCACGACCCCTTAGTTGCGAGTCAGACGCTTTTTACTGGAAGCGGCGCGAGCGTCTAACACGACAAAAACGTGCTTTTTGGTAAGAGCGTTTTTGCAAGCAAAGTAGTTTCCGGAGTCACGCTTTTTGGTCTGCGCCAAAGATGCAGGGAAGAGGAACCTTTACAACACAGTATTTTCTTAAAACTCCCCCCCTCCCCCCTCCCCCCCACACACACACGCACTTCTTTATACAGCGGAACTGTCAAGGGCTTGTTTCCCCAGCGTCGTGTTCGTCAGCAAACAAATGATGACACTAAACTCTGGACAGCTACCGCCATCTATAAATGACGACGACAACCAGACTTCATTTTCACCATAGTACAGCTTCGCTGGTCTTCCTTCTTCACTAGAGTGGAAAGGCTGAAAGCATTTCTGAGGAATTGCCTCCTCCGTTGGTGTGTGTTCATTCGACAATTTTATTTGACACTTGTTAACCGCAACCCTTCATTGCTTTTATTTTGTACCCCGTGAAGTTAAGATGGGTCATAAAACGACATCGGGTTGGAATGTTCATGACTTTTCCGAGGCTTACTGATCCTAGTCTGGCCCAAGTTTACTCGCACAGACCACCACTAATTCAGAAGCTTCTTTGTCGCGGTGAAATTGCGAGGATCAAATGTGACTATTTCTTTTAGTTTTGCCTTCCCAAAGATTGATGTCGCAATTTTTTTTAAACGACCTGCCTGACGACAGTCGAGCGCGGCTCATGGATTGGACAGGAGGACTGCGTGAGCACCGCACATCGGCTCGTAACAATCAAGTCCAACCACTGCGGTGATGAGAAGAGCCGAACTCTAACAATGCCTGGAGCTAAGCACGTGTTTTCTTCCTTTAAAACCCCAGCGCGGGGGTATGATTAACGTTGGCGGCATAAGACAGGCGCCAGGCCACATGGTTGCTTCTGGCTCCGAATTGAGGGGATAAACGATGCTCATATTTCTCGAATTTTTTGGCGACTGCCATTGCCTAGAAAAAATAGCAGAGCCAAGTTCAAGCAGTTATTAACGTTAGGGAGTGATCCTGAGTAGTATTTAGTGATGTATAGAAATATTTTATAGCTTTTTTAAGCAAAGTACAGAGGGAGTCTAAACTTGGGCAATAACTTGAGAACGACGCTCGTGTGAGACTTGCAGCGACTGCCAACGTTCGGCTGTCTCTCTGAGGTCACTAAAATATCTTATTTTTTTTTTAGTACTCTTCCGTGCACACATGTAGTTCTATGCAACGTCATATTAATAAGTCAAATTTAGTAATTTCAGTACTTCTCTTCTCAGGGACATCTTTCGGATGCAGTTAGCAAGAACGAAAAAATATTTGGGTGTTCAATAATGTAAAATGGGTCTTGCAACAATTTTTCTTGTACTTTCAATAACTAGTGTTAAGAAATAACCCCTAACGTTGATAGCTTGCGGAAACATCGATTAGTTTTCCCCTAATAGCAGATGCAGAAAAAATAAAGGAAAGAGACAGCTGTCGATATCTCCTTAACTCGCAATTTAAACAAGCGGCCACGTGATCTGATACCGCCAGTGTTCATCACAGTCATGCTCTAGGCGGCTAGGGTTTCGAAAGCAAAAGCTTGGGCTGAGCTTCAGATATTGTTAGAGGTGGGCTGTTATCATATGTAATTGACATAAGCCGTTAACCGAATGTTTGGCGGTGCTCATTGTCATGAACCCGAGCACTCGACCAGGGGTTATGAAAATCGCTGACGTCACGGTGTCACGTGACTCTCGGTGTGAAATTGTGATGTCATGTTACGCCATGCTGTCAACAATGTTAATACATCTAGTGACTTCCTCAAATGAAATCGAGTTCACGCAGTGAGTCACGTGACTTCACGAGGTCACGTGACAACATGCATTGACACCATGACGTCACGTGAGAAAGTGACACATGGTTAATCGTAGTGCCATGAAAACCCACAACTTACCATACTTTTCGATTCTGTATATGACGATTTGATCCATAGATAAAAATACAGCCGCCAATTTTTTATTCCCATATGTTCATTTTGTGATACTAACAAAAAAGAAAAAAAAAAGAAATATTACCTTGAACCGTTTTGAACCGGTTACCGTTAAATTTTTTTTCCGTTCGGTTCCGGTTCAGTTCCAAGATGGCGGCGAAGATTTCGGTTCGGTTCAGTTCCGGTTCGGCTAAAAATAACGGTTCTGTTCCGGTTTTCGTTTCGGTACGGTTCCGGTTCGACACCCTGCCGGAAACAGCAGAAACGCCACGAAATGCGTCACATCCGCAGCCGCACGACCTACAGGCGCAAAAAGAAGCGTTGGTTTGGATCGCGCTTTACGTTGCCACCGCCGTACCAGATGCAGCTTTCTCGTGACGTGAGAATTGGCTCGAATTTGACGGAGGAGCAGCTGGCGGAGGCACGGGAACTCCTCCGGGAGTTCGAGATTATTTTTTCGGACCTGCCGGGGACGACCGGATCGGCAGAGTACAAACTGGACATGCGTACCGAGTTGCCGGTTCATGTGAAACAGTACCCGCTGCCTTTTGCCATAAAGGAAGTCGTAAACCAAGAAGTGTCTGACATGCTACGACTGGGCATCGCCGAGCGATCAGTATCCGCACGCAACTCCCTGCTGCTCGCCGTGCAGAAGTCGGACGGGACGCACAGAGTCTGCATTGATTTCCGCAGCCTTAATGAGTGTCTTGTGGACGACGCAGAACCAATGCCTCGCTCTGACGATCTGCTGGCAGCAGTCGGCCACAAACGATTTTTTACAAAGTTGGATTTCGCGAAAGGGTTCTGGCAGGTGCCACTGTCGGAGGACTCCAAGCCACTGACTGCTTTTTCAACTGACACCGGACATTATCAGTTCCGCTACATGCCATTCGGCATCAAGACTGCACCCGCCATTTTCACTAGATTGATACGGACGATTCTTTCCGGCGTGCCCGACGTTGTCTGTTATTATGACGACGTGCTCATAGCCAGCACAACCTGGAAACAGCACTGTGAAACCCTTCGTGAGGTTTTCACACGTATCCGAAATGACGGCCTAACTGTAAAGCCGCTCAAGTGTGAAGTGGGGATGCAGGAAGTCGCCTTTTTGGGTCACACGATCAGGGAAGGCGAGAAGTCACCACTCCCTAAAACCCTTCAAAGAATTCAAGACGCGCCGCGTCCGACCACAAAGAGGCAGGTCCGGTCATCTTTAGGGCTCACGGGTTATTATAGAGACTTTATTCCCAACTATGCGGGCCGAGACGGACGTCCTTTCCGATCTTACCAAGGAAAGGCCAGCCCGGAACCGTAAACTGGAGCTCCGAGCACGAGAACGCGCTTGTGCGCCTCGAGCAGCGGTTGACAAATGCACCCATCTTGAAGCTGCCCGATTTTGAGATAAGCTTTATTCTGCGGACAGATGCGTCTGACCGAGGCGTAGGCGCTGTTCTTCTCCAGAGGCACGGTGAAGTGCTGCGCCCCGTGGCGTATGCTAGCCGCAAATTGCTTCCTCGCGATGTTGCGTACTCGGGGAGGCACTCACTTGATCGAATGACGTTTTAGCGAACGCCCACGTTTCACCGAACGACACTTGAGCGAATAGTCGGACGCCACGAAGCGGCGTTTTCGGGTGGGCCAAATGGGTTCACATTTTTGTAATGAGCCGCCGCAGACTGTCGCCGCGAAGCGGCGTAAAGCGCAGCGCGGCGGATGGGTTAACGCGCGCCTTCGTTATTCGCTTAAACGTCGATTCGCTCAAATGTCGCTGTTCACTAAAATGTCATTCGCTCATGTGATATAGACCCGCGTACTCGACGGTAGAGAAAGAAGCCTTGGCACTGGTTTGAGGGATCAAAAAGTTCCAAGCCTTTCTCTACGGGGGAGGTTCCTGGTCCAGACGGATCACCAGCCTTTAAGGTTCATTAAGGAAACCCAGTCAGCTAACTGCCGAGTTCTCCGTTGGAGTCTCAGACTCCAGGTGTACGACTTCCACGTTGAGTATATTAAGGGAAGTGAGAATGTGGGAGCCGACTACATGAGCCGGATTGAATAGATAGGTGACCGCGTTTACATGCCGCAGCGTTTTTCTTTGTCATTGGTTCTGCGGCCTTTCTCCATTTTTTCTAGTGTTTGTCAATTGTCTAGAATTCAATACACGTTTTCTAGTATGAATATAGTAACTTAGTATGAATATAGTAACTTAATATAATACTTAGTGATCAGAACTATTAATTGCCTTATTTGCTTGCCGGTTTTGTCTGTGGACTAGAACGAACTTCTTTTGTCGAGGTGAACTGTTATGTGCCTATCGACTGTGCGTGATGTGTTGTGTTTGTCATTTCAAGTACGATCGTGGACTAGCCGGAACGTGCCGCTCCCATGGTACCCATCGAGTCTTCGATCGCCTGAAGGCCAGCCTACAGGAGACAAGACTTCGTGCTGTGTAGGTTGAAAGTGAAAGTGTTTTACGTGAAGGTTTTTACTATTATATTTTTTACTTTTTTTTCTCGTTCGTCCCCATTGTTTGTGTTATACACAATATTATTGCATAATATTTTTTAGAGAGGGGGCAGTGTCACAAACTATGGCGCCGGCCGACTCTCCCGCGATGTTTCTTCCTTTGTGTCTTCACGCTGCTCGCCGTGCCCCTTCGCCAATTTGCCTTTCCGGTGCGCCGGCTCGGGTTGCGGCGACCGGAAATCGGCAAGACGAAACCCGGTCCTGGGAGTGCCTTTGGCGCCGACAAAGGCGAGAAATACGTCGCCGTGGAGAGGGACGGTTGAGACGGCTTTCGTGGGGAGCGGATAGTTACGGGGCAGAGATTGTTGGGTCTACAAGGGGGTAAGACGTTCGTGGTTGCGGTGGTTGCGGGGTGGAGTCGGCGGGAATGGCGACCGGGCAACGCGATGTCTTCTGAGTCTTCTTCATCGTCACCAACGCCGTCTTCCTGCCAGCTCAGCACCGCCGAGAGCCCGACGATCCCCTTCGTCACCTAATTTGAGTGAGACCCGTCCGTACACTTCGGACTTTACTCTTCCGGACGTTTTATTTTCACTTGCTCTCCGTCCGTGGCTGGTTGCTTTGTTTAATTGTCGTCTGTGTTCCGGCCTCTGTATTGCCGTAGCGCGCGCCGACCGTTTTCTTTTGTTTCTTTTGGTTTTAATGTTGATTGAAGTTCCGTGGGGAACTGTGGGGTTTTCTTTTTGTTGTGCTTTGTTTGCCTATGTGCCAAACCTTGAAATTTCTATTTCTATCTTTTTTTTCAAGCAAATATATTGTTTATTGTTCTAACTCCATGTGTCCGCTTGAGCTCATTCCGTTCTTCCCCAACTTGAGCACACGCGCCAACCGCGCGGGCTGACCGGCCTCAACAAAAATAAATATTGTTCTCAGTCGTCGTAGAGGGCCGCCGGGCGAACCGTCAAGGGGGAATCGCGCCTCTAACCTCCAGGCGGGGGCGACTGTGACAGAGAAACTAGTTACAAATATTGAAAAGAAGTTAACGACACTCGGCCTATTTTTAGACCTGAGGAAGGCTTTCGAAACTGTTCAGAATAGTATTTTATTTAAAAAAAATTAGAACATTATTGTGTCCGCAGTGTAGCACTCGCGTTGTTGAAAAGCTTTTAATCCAATCATCTGAAAACGTAAAAATTGATAAACTTTCATCAAATAAGCTAGAAACGCGCTATGGAGTCCCAGGGTTTTGTACTGGGCCCGTTACTTTACTTAATTTACATTAATCATATCGCGAGCGTACCCGGGTTCCAGATCTAGTAATCTATGCGGATGACACTAATATCTTTATTAGTGGAGAAACACTTGAAAGCCTGGAAAAACCGCGAACACTTATCTTGTCAAGCTTTCAGGATGGCTGAGTTCTAACAAACCACAATTAACACAAAGAAAGCAAATTATGTAAGTTTTCAACCGGCATCAACATTTTAGACAAAGACTCACCAGATTACATTTGAAGGTCTATTAATAAAACAGGTGACCGAGCAAAAAATGTTTAGGCGAGTATTTTATTCAAGAGCCGAGGTGGAGTACGCACGTAGATAAATTAACATCCGAGTTATCGGGAGTTGTGGGTTGTATTTATAAAGTATCAAGCCTCATACCTATGTAGCCCATTGAAACGTTGTACTACTTTATATTTTTCTCTAAAATGTGCTATGGAACTCTCACCTGAAATACGACATCAATATCAGATTACAATAAATTATTATTTCTGCAAAAAAAGGTTATACACATACTCGCAAATTATAGAGGTAACGTGAGTGAACTGCGCACTGAACCCACCCTTTATTAAATACGATATCTTAAAAGAAAATCAGAAATATTACTTTAAATTATTCCAGTTCATTTATAAAAGAAAGTTATATGTTACGCGCCGCGAAACAGGAGCATCATCGTACCAGTTGCGTCACGATAAAATAAGGGTAACCTTTATGATAAATAATTACGGAAGGTAGAGTTTAAAATCTCAAATATTAACCAATCTTTCCCAATATTTATAAAGAGTACACGGAATTGCTGGTGGGCAGCCATGTACACTTTGTTTAAACCAAATTTACTTTACACTGTAACAAATATCTGTTATGATTATTTAAGCAACCGGAAAGAATAAACACAAATTCTGGACGCAAACAGACGATACAATTCTTTCATTTTAGACATATCGCGGGATGTTCGTACCCATTTGAAAGAGTTGTATCGTCTGTTTGCGTCCAGAATTTGTGTTTATTCTTTCCGGTTGCTTAAGTATTTACCAACACGCTCGTTTTTTAATGTTATGATTATTTGTTTCGCCAGTTAAGTTTTATTTCATTTTCAGTGCTGATTCCTGTGTTTTACTTGCATATATTGTATAGTCACACCTTGCTACGTACCTCGTAATATCGCCTAGTTTCTGAGGATTTTTCTGATCATATTTTTTGTTGTTGTTTTTTCCGTGGCGTTCGGTGGAACACTGTTTTGTATATTGAAGTGTAAGGGACCAGTTCCTCTTCAGGCTTGACAGCCCTTTGCACAGACACTTCTTTCAAACGCAATCCAAAAAAGGAGCAGGGAAAAAAAACATATTGTTTTTTTTTTATAAAGGAATAACTCAGGCCAATTATTAAGGCAACAGACAGAAAGATAAATGACTCCTTTTATATTGGAGGACAACGCTGGAGGCTTGAGATTTCTATGTATTCCAGCATTTAACGAAAACCATAAATTACTTCTACGTTATTGTTTATTTTAATTTCTAACGGGCGGGATGTTCGTACCCATAAAATTAAGGGTGCAGCGAGGTTGATTATTGTTGCTTTACCACGAAGATGGCGGAATTTTTTGACGAGCTTAAAGACTTCATCCATATTGCGAAAGTCACAGGAACCTGAAAGAAAAAAAGGAGTAACTAAAAAGGGCTCTGACACCCTAAAACATTTTTCTGTTTTCTAACAAAACTGGATATCACCTTACATATTACACTTCACATTTACCAAGTAGAAAAGGCGTATTCACAAACAACAAACCAAAACATTGTTTCAGAAACCCAAGTAGGCTAAGATGTATAGATGGAGAAATGGAGGTGCAATCCTCGCTTTTTCCGCTGCCTTGCAACCGGAAGTGTTGCATCGCGTTCGCATGTGTAAGTCTTCCTCTGTTTCACGCCCATGACACGACAACGCAATGAGCAAGTTGAGGTAATGCCGATGACGACTCAGTAGTGCCGAGTTTTCGACGTCACCTGAACAGGCCAATGAGGCGTCAACCTTAGACGCTAAAGAAGCGGATCATCTCGAGTGCAAACACTTCCAAAACTGTTGTGTTGCATTACTTTCTCAATAAGAAATAAAGAAAGGACGCCCTGTGATCACCGAAGTACAACTGTGAGGGTCAGGTTCATCTGAACTTCATCGACAACCATAGGACTAATCCAAACGTTGCGGGTGGAAGCGGTCTCGGTTGAAGCTTACCACCATTTCAGAGCTGTTTTCGCCACCGGATGATCAGTCGCACTAAACAAGGCGGCGAAGGTCACATGTATGTTCATCAACATTGTTTATTTTAGTTCAAAATCAATATATTATTTACTGATCAAAAGCAATAGACCATTTACTAAATCCCCCAAGCGCCCCGGCCCGCACTCGAGGAATCATTGGAACGGATTCCCTAGTGATCAGTAATCTCGACCCATTCCATGCTTACAGAGTTATGAGTGTAGTCCGAAGTCATCCTGAATAAGCGTCGTACAGGGTTAAAATGCCTTTCATACCACTTTTAAAAATTTTCTTTTAATGCCATTCACCATTTAACCTGGCTGAGCTGCGGAAATATCTTACAATATTATCATTCTCGTACAGCTTCAAATACGCTGATACTAACTTAACGTTAGTATAAGTGTATTTGAAAACGTTAAAAATGGTATAAACAACCCTCTGATCCCGAGCTAAATCCTGGTTTTGGTAGTGAATTTTCGGCTTTTTAAGCAATTTTTTCTAAAACAACAATTACGAGAATGATTATATTGTAAGAGATTTTTGCGGCTCAGGGCCAGGCTGAAAGGTTGATTGCATGAACAATATAAAAAAATGCAGACATTGAAGATAAATTTGAGAAGTGATATGACAGGTCTTTGAACTCTACACGACGCTTTTTCAGAATGACTCCAGATTTCGCTCAAAAGCGTGTAAACATCGAATTGGTCGAAATTACCGATCACTGAGGAAAGAACACCGTTCCTACGATTCCTCGAGTGCGGACCGGGGTGCTTGGGGATTGAGCAAGTGGTCTATTAGACTATGTCGACGAACGCAGACAGAGATCAGTACTTGGTGTGCCGATCTTTTTGTGCTTTTCGCTCCGTTCTCAATCCTTGAGCAGTGAAATCTTTTGCTGATTATCCTTGCAGCGGAAAAAGTCACAGAATTGCGAATGATTGGAAACCGACATATGCTCGATCGTGACCGCAGTGATCGAAGTGTGCACTTAAGACCTGTTGTGAAGGACATAGTCTTTTATACTCATCAAAATAACAGTAGCACAACAGCCCAAGGAAAAACAAAAAAAAAACCGGAACATGCTTAGTGCGCTGGATGTGTGCTGATAATACGTGAGCGGTGTGTACTATGTAAAAAATACAAGGCGGGTTTAAGAGTAAAAAAAACACCTGCGTGATGTCCACGTCGGGACGCGTTTGTCGGGACCATCTATCTCCCGCTCAGGCATGTATGACGTAAAACAGGAAATCTAACTGCCTAGCTAGGGCACTTGATATCTTTCTCGAACAGAGAGAGGTCATTAACAGCAGGACAAAAATTCCTTATCACTCGAGCTGCGGCTGACTCCCTGATCGCTCGACTGCTGTAGAGTCGCCACGGGAGTCGGGCGTCGCCATATTTAGAGAAATCAAAAGGCAGGAGGGGTTAGACCCTTTGTCGCTGCCAGTTGCAGACTCTTCTTTTATATTTTGATTATTTTGAAATCAACGGCGCAGCGCGGGTTGAGAAGCCGCAAAACATGTTTTCTGTTCGTCACTATTAAATAAAAGAAAAAAAAAGCAACTTTGGAAAGATCTAAATGTTTTAATATTTCTTCGTCATCTCGTCACCGAACGTAAACAAGAAAAAAACACAAAGAGGAAATTGGTGCGATTTTGTGTAAAAAACGGGCGTCCACACGCTGAAATGTTTTCATGTTTTAATTTTATTTTTGACTATACTATATGGAACCTTCCTGAAATGGCTGTAGTGATAAAGGTTGAGTTAAATTTCCAGCAAACAAAAAGACTGAAGAGGACACTTTAAAGGGGCCCTGCAATCATATTTAAACGTCTACCTTTTTTACGGTTTCCTCGTCCCTCGGGGTTCTGGCAAGCCAGCGTGCACGGAGAGAGTAACTAAATATCGGTGCTTCATATTTTAACCGGACGATGCGAAAACCTCCTCCACCTACGCACGCGACCCGCGGTGCCGAAAGCGCGCGATATGTGACGCCTTTAGTCCTAGGCTTATTACTGGTCAGAGCCGCTAAAAGCTTCTTTTTTTGTCGAAATACAAAATACAAGTGACGCCGAACCGTTTCAATTATTTATAAGAGTGGTTTTGGTTCATTATTTTAGATTAGAAAAGTAACAAATACAGTTTATAAAGTACGGAAACAAGAAATGACCCGTCGACACACCCGCCACCAAGTGGTGGAAAAGGCGGCGCATACTAGAAAGGTGTAGTGTGGGATCGGGCACCAACGAGCAGCAAGCGTAGAAAGGTCCCGGATGTACGCGGCGACGCTGCGGTCGTGCGGACTGGAGGATCCGAGCGGTTCCGAGCGAGCCTTTGGCGAGCAGCTCTGGCTTGCGGTTTGGCCTTTTGGCGGTACGGCAGCGCGAAGTAGCTCCCGTTCTGAACTGATATTTACACAGTGTTTGCAGTCGTCTGTGGCCAATGAAGTGTCATGCCGAATTAGTGTTTAATCTCGCAGCAAATGCAATGCGAGCCGCCCTGGCCGCCCACTTCATACAGCCTATCCAGAACATGCTTTAGTGGCGCGCTCTCGAGCCATCGACACGGAGTGCGGGAGCCGTGACCGCTCGCTGGGCTCACGACCCCTCGTCTAGTTCACGGCCACTCAAGCAACCAAGGACGTCATGAAGGAGGTTATTTTTTGCTTGTTTTTGTAATTTTTATTTGCCTATAACTTCTAAAATAAAACGAAATTAGAGAAAAGAAAAGTTGTTACTGCGTTCAGTGCGCTCAGGTTGGTTGCAAATTAAAAACCAGTAAAAAAGTCCTTGCAGGGCCCCTTTAAAACTGCTTACGTGTAGGAATGCGAAAGCATTCCTACACGCAGCGCATTTTGTAGCGTGAGCTACACTGGCCGAGGTTGAGCAGTTTCGCGTGGCTCACATAATGAGCCGTGCTCCGTGCTGCGCAAGCGCGAGGAGCAGAGACGTCACACAGCGCACAGCTGGCGCGCCGGAGACGCGCCGCTGCTCGCGCCTCGCCGGTCCGCGCATGCGCGAGGAGCAGTGACGTCACATGGCGCACAGCTGGCGCGCGCTCCGCCGCCACCGCGCGCGCCTCGCCGGTCTGCACTTTCCAGAAGATCATAGCCGCGGCAGACGTACTGGCTTCGCCGCGTGCCCAGCTGTCCGCCTCCGTTACGCAGTAGCCAAGTCTGGCGCTGCACCGTAGCCGCCCCTACTGAAAAAAAACATTTGAAATTCAAACGGGTGGCAAACTGGTCGCCCGTTTGAATCAAACTTGTCGATCCGTTTGGATCAAACGTGATTATGGGATACGGGTACCCGTTCGGAAACGGTACCCGTTCGAAACGGTACCCGTTTGATACAGGTGCCTGTTTGATACGGGTGCCGTATGGTACGAGTACCCGTTCGACATGGCACGTGACCACACGTTTGAACGTGCCATTCGAATTGGCAAATTATGCGCTAGCCCTAAATGGGTATCGTCTGGGAGGTTGGTTATCTTAAACATATTTAAGACGTCCCGAAACTCACAAACGTATTTATAACATGGAGAAAACACGTAGAACAAATGCACTCGCGTAGGTGCTTGTAAGTGGACAGGAAAACCGACACAAAAGATTGTTTTCAATTCTCCTCGAAGTTTATTACCTCTTCTGTAGACAAGTACAAACGTGCAAGCGATCTGTGAAAACTATAGAGGTAGACTTTCGGGGAAATTATTCTCCTGGCTGCCGCGCAAATAGGCGCTGCATAATTCTTTAGATAATCTAGAAGAGTACGCGTAGAACGGTCAATCGTTGCCAACACGTAGGTTGCAGTGCACTTACCATAACAATAGCGGACTTCAAAGATGTAATCCGTGATATTTGTCGACACGGTCAAAGCAGGACAACCACACAAACACAAACGAGAGGGAACGGCTCCTTGGAAGTTTCCAACACGATGCGGCGCACAAGCTGTCATTTGCCGAACCCAACCAAACCGCGAGAATTTGCGACTTCTTTGAAGAATCGCTCGTTGCCGACATACACGTGGGTCTTTTCGAACACTGATAGCTTTGGTGCACATCCAATACGTTGTCGAGAGACATCCCAATAAGACCGCAGGGTTAGGCGACAGATTGAAGCAGGTAGGACGAGCGAACTTCGAGCAGCAACTGACAACAAGCAGACAAAGAAAAAAGCGGCTGCAAGGCGCGCCCTTCCGGATCTCGATGCTTATCAGCGTGTAGCTCGCGCGCTGCTGTGGGTCACGTGACAGGGGTGACAAGAGAGGAGGGAGGGGGCGAGGTCAAGGCGCTGGGACCACCGGGACAGCCCCTCTCCTTCTCCCCAGGCATTCCAGGGAGGTGCGTTTTTGTAGTCCCGAAGAACAAACGCGCGCGCGCGCGCGCGCCCGAACTTTGGAAATGGCGGCGGGGCGGCCAGAAGCTCGGCTTGCGCCCGAGCGAAGAAAGCACCCAGCGCAAGTTCGTAGTTTGAGTGCTGCAACGGCGGGCATGCTCTCGCAATGCTCGATGTTCTTGCAGCCGCGTGTACGCGTGCTACCTTCGCTGCGTCTTGAATTAAAGTGAAACGGAGTCTAGACGTACATTCTTTCACGCGGTCGCGTCTTCTGCGAGAGAGATTCGAGCTGAATAAGTAAATTGAGGCAACAACGATGGACAACGCTTTAAAGTTCTGTCAAAAATATCGGCTCACCAACGTCGCGCGTTTACGTAAAACAAAAAAAAAAAAAGGTGCAAGTTTTAGTTGCAGTATAATCAAAAATCAGCGCAATTGAAATATAAATATAATTACTTGCATTACGCGGACGATCTGAAATCGATGAACCGGCGCTCCCAGCTTTCCGGAAAACATTGGCTGCTACGGCTGAAACGCTAGGCGTGCCCACGCCGCCGATCTGTACGTTCAGTATCAAACGGGCTCCGGAGAGCCGTTTGATTAAACCGGTGCAGTTTGCAACATGGTCGCCGGTTTGAGCAAACGTGCGACCACTTTGCCCAAACGAGTCGCCCATTTGCCCAGACGAGCGACCCGTTTGCCAAATAGGTGACCGTTATGGCTCATACGGGGCACCCCTTTGAGCCATACGGGCGACCCCTTTGACAAACTCGTGACCAGTATGGTTAAACGGTTACCGGTATGGACCCGTTTATTTTCATATGGGCGCCAAATGGTTTTTTTGAGTAGGGGCTTGATAGCGCCTCTCATTTTACGCGCATAAGCTCACGCTACATAGCTTGGCATAGCCGAGCTGAGGCACTGCAATTTTTTTTACAAGTGCGCGCCACGTCTTCCTTTTTCACACGGTGCTCTGGCGGTGACATCAAGCTCCCTCCCCCCCCCCCCCCCCCCCCCCCCCCCCCCAGTGCGTAGCCGGATCGAACCCCGCCGGCTCCACGGCTTTTGTGACGATGCATCTGCGTTTCTGTGCTTTTCTTTGTGTTTTGTTTCTGAGGCGCGTCTGCTTTGACCTCGAGTGGCCCCGCCGGCTTCCGTGACGAAGCATCTTTGTTGCTGTGCTTTTCGTCAATGAAAATTTAACTGCCATTCCTCTGGCCAATGGGAATTCAACTGCTGTTCCACTGCTAAAGACGGTTACAGACAACGCCGGCTTCGCTCCATGGGACAGTTAATGCTTTTGCGTT